>NC_139704.1:42449114-43186614 GCF_964188405.1 Protomyctophum parallelum | reverse complement strand
GCCTTTTGTGGCGGTTCTGGACAATGTGGGTCCGTTAGATTGCGGACGTTATTAGGTCAGTGTCGTGATCTCCATAGATGGCCATATATGGTGGTGTGGCGTGTCACGAGGCGTGATGTCACAAGGCGTGACCATATATGGAGGCGTGATTTCACGAGGTGTGACCATATATGGAGGCGTGATGTCACGAGGCGTGACCATATATGGAGGTGTGACGAAACTGCAGGTTTTCATAGTAATCATAGTAAATGCGACCTACAGTCGCAAATCCGAGCTGCTCCAGCGCCTTCTTCTTCTATAACTTTTGCTATATGTTTGCATGTCATAATAGGTGAATATTTGGCGATATGCTAACATTTGTGTAGAGGGGAAAAAGGAAAGGGCCTTGCGGTCAACAAAGTAGGGCTTCATTGGTGAAGTGGATACATCTTAAATGTATGTTGGAGAGGACAGTACTACCGGTAAATAAATGTAAAGATGTTACGTTTGGGAAAACCAGTCCTCTTTTTCAGATCCCAGATAATATAATTGACATCCCCTTATAGACTGTGACCTTGTTGACAGGAGAGCCAAAGGGCTATAGGCAGCGGATGAGAATGACCAGGGAAGGGGAAGACATTCATCAAATATTAAGCAGTGGTCTCAGCAGAACAAGGGGCTAATAATTGTTTAAGTGCAGCTTTTTAGTCCTTCCTCCTCTCCGCCTTGATTTATTTATTAACCTCTGTTGCTTGTTGAGGGGGGCAAAGTCTCCTAACACATTCCCAAACAAAATTGACAGAATCTACATAAACTGTGTGTGTGTGTGAGTGTGTGTGTGTTACATACTGTGTGTGTATAGTGTACTACAGGGGTAGGCAACCTTTGGCACCGGTGCCTACATTGGCACCAGGGGTGGTGATCACTGGCACACTGGCAGTGAGAGACAGGCTTTTTGGTAAACTATTTTAAAAAAACATAGTCAAATAAATAAGTCCCTCACATTTGTATGTAAATTACATCCTGCACATAATTCTACATTCATTAAAACGCGGAACTCTGAACTGCATGGGGAGAGAGTCGAGTTATTGCTCTGAATCTAATGATCATTATAAATTACAATGTGAGACAACATTTATAAAAGGAAGGGGAAAGGTTATATTCCAACATATTTTGATTGTACACACATTTTGTGTACAATCAAAATATGTTGGAATGTGGTGGCATTAAAATTAATGATTTTTTTTAATTTATTGACATCAAACAAACATGACACTTTGTTTCCAAAAGGTTGCAGACCCCGGGTGTACTACATGTACTACGTGTACTACTGTAGGTGTACTACGTGTATGTACTTATGTTAGGTGGGGCAGGGGTAACGTTCCTACTACTGGGCGGCTGTGTCCAATGATCCGTGGGTCGGCGTTTCGAATCCCGGCTTCTCCTGTCCACATGTCGAAGTGTTCTTGGGCAAGACACTGAACCCTTACATTGCCTCCAGTGGTTGCCACCATTGGTGTGTGACTGTGGGAATGTTCGCCGCTTCACCTCCCAATGTATATGAATGAATGGACCATTGTAAAGCGCTTTGAGTAGGCACGTAAGTGCATAGAGAAGCGCTATAAAAATGCAATCCATTATTATCATTACTCCTACCATGGAGACTGAGGTTCGAATCCTGATGCTGCATTAGTGACTCCTACTGGTTAGTCAGGGTGCCTGCTGGTCTGGTACTAGGTCCAGGAGGAGTGATGGTGTGTTTCTCCCGCAGACATTATGCCCTCCTGGTGAAATGCAGTGGCAATTAACCCCAGTGTTTTGGAAGAGACATGTGGTTGTCTACACAGTCCCCAGACCAAACAGTAGGTGTGGGATAGTATACACATATGGGACAGACATGGTAGAAGGACAGAACATTGGGGAGATAAATAATAATAATTAAATAACTTTTTAGGTTACAATATTACTTTCTGAGCCAATATTTTGAATGAAACACAAATTGACTGGGAATGATACAAAATAGAGTAGGTTAAGAATAGAGAATAGAATAGAGAAGGCCACAATAATGTTGTTATTAAAATGCAATTCTATCAGACACATTTCTATGGTGAACAAAATGACACCTACTGTATATCACCATAACCATTATTCATAAGGGAGGTGATGTATTTGAATTGGATTGTACTTTGCTGTGAGTTGCCCCAACAACTGACTACAAGCAAAACAATTACACTAGCTGCAAATTAACACTTGACATTGACTTGTAAACCTACATAATTAATTTCATGTATTTACTTTAATTATATCTTTTTAGAAATGTGACTGTCCTATGCAGTTGTTTTTTGCATACATAAATAATCTCCCAAATGTAAAGCTGTGTTTATGTGACATTACAAGTGTTACCATCAGCCCAGCTAGGACAGGGACTGGGTGGCGCCCTACTTAGTCCAGACAAACACAACACTGAAGTGTTGAACAGGCTTCTTTTATGCAAGCCCAATCGAATGGAAACAAGAAGAAGCAACTTCTGTGACCTTATTATCTATAGTCATTTTTATCAGACTAACTATCAGTATGCATAACTGGCAAACACAGTAGCATAATGGGCAATAACATTGGTATCCCATTTAGACCAGGGCCGAAAAACGGACCTAAGTTTTCTGGAGAAAAGAAATCGTATTCGTAAAATTCTAAACAAATAATGTTGCTATATATCATCAACAGCTAATGTGACACAGAGGTGTTCCCATCTTGAAAGGTGCAACAACGTATAGTTGTTCCAGGTCTAAATGGGTTTATAAACTAAAATGAAAATTGTGCAGAACATTTAAGAATGTGATTGATGTTTCCTAATCCTAATAGCAATAGGCTTTGGCCTCAATTCAGGAGATTTGAATAAAATATGATTTTACCGCCACAACACGACATTTGTCGTAATGCATGCATGGCGTTTGCTACAGAATCAATATTCAGAAAGACTTCTTCTAATGTCTACTTAAACTTCCCATAGGGAATGCTGACAGTACAACTGTATATCCTGATGGTACAACCTGATACATCCATTATCCTTCCATCCATATTAAGTACATTACCTGTATATAGTATACATACATTTCCATGTCTATACATACATCACTGCTGTGAACTTCCAATGCATCCAATGCAGTTATTATTTCAGGGTGTTGTTAATACTTTTCATAGGTTAAATATAAAAGCCACAACAGACCTAACCACTTTCAACCTGGAATTTAGGCATGTTGTTACATGTGAACATTTTCAAACATTTTGGCTACAGTTTCACGCAAAGTATAGTATAGTATTATGATCTACCCATCCATCTGTGTGGTATCATCCTTAAGGTGACTATATGTAGTCATGCATTGCTTTGATGATGTAGGAGCTGTCATTTCTCGTACTGTTGCTATGCTCGCCTGAAACCCGATCTCTCCTGTTTGTTGTCTTCTATTTGGTACTGCCATTATAAGCAGCAATCACCGCTAAAATGTTGCAAGTATGAATCAATAGCTGACATCCTGCCAGCCAGCCAGGGAGAGACAGCAGACAGATGAAGTAAAGCCAGGTTAAGGGAATATAATCTGGGCCAGTAGCAGAACAGAGCAGCAACCTTAGGTTGCACACTTCACAAGGATAAACAGTGTGTGTGTGTGTGTGTGTGTGTGTGTGTGTGTGTGTGTGTGTGTGTGTGTGTGTGTGTGTGTGTGTGTGTGTGTGTGTGTGTGTGTGTGTGTGTGTGTGTGTGTGTGTGTGTGTGCGCGCGCGTGCGTGTGTGCATTAACTTAACACTATATAAGGTCATAATAGTGCAGACAAAACAAATCATCTATCCCTCTGCTGCAACAGCTTACAGCTAGTCTATCCGTCCTGTTTTGTCAGATATGCCACACTGCAATTAGTCATATTATTACTGCTGTGGAGATTCAACATGGGCATTGATTTTAAAGCATACTGCAAGCGCCATTGGTTTTTATGATGATGATGATTATGATGATAGCTATACTTTGGCACCCATCCAGCCGTTTCCCTCTGGTAAATGTTTGTACTGTTCGTGATCGCTGCTCAAAGGTTCAAAGGTTCTTTTTGGTGCATTTAAGTTGACACATTTATGCTGTCTTTGAGTTAACAGCACTCAATACAAGTCACTGGTAACCGTTTATTTTATTTTATCGATGTCACATACATTCACATTGGTCGAACATATATGCAAGCAGGACATTTAACACAGTCAAAACTAAGATTGACCAGATGATAATCCAATTATACGTTCCCTATAGAGTATAGGTTAAAACATGAAGATATTTGCCTCTCACTGACTAACTATGTATGTACAATACCTGGCAATTTGGCATGTAGTATGGAACTATGGATATTTACACAGTTGCTACATACACCTGTCAAACCGTCCGTAAACGTGATGCTCTACCAGGTGAAAGTTTCATCGCAAAAGGAAATAACCTGTATTTGGAATTGTCGCGTTTATTTTTGTTTGATAACTGAACAAGAGTGGACATGCTTTAGAGATACACTTTTAGACACTATAGACACTTTGCACATTGACTCCTAAACGAAGCTGAAGGTATAACATTAATTGTGGGTGTATGTAGGCCTACAGTTCACATCAATGAAAGACAATATGTTATTACCTTCAGCTGCATCCATTGGTGGGAACGGTGGCACCTTCTAAAGTCATGAGAAATAAATGTCCAGCTGCAATCTCAGCTGCCACCCCCCCATCATTACACCATGTATCTTTCCTCTCATGCACTCTAGTGACTAGAGGCAATCACCTTAGTGTCAGTATTATAACAAACCTGTCCCATGTAAACAGATATTCTTGTGCACAATTATGAATCACTTTGGTTGAATAACCATATGCAAATATGGACATCCACTCTGACATTCCATTGCCTCTGCCCTGCTCAAACACGCATGGCCAGTTGGCCATACACACACACACACACACACACACACACACACACACACACACACACACACACACACACACACACACACACACACACACACACACACACACACACACACACACACACACACACACACACACATTCATGTATGTATTCACATTATACAAACTGACAGATGCTGCTTTGACTTGTAAACGTTTCCCTCAAGAATATGCATTGGTGCAGACCACAGCACACACACACACACACACACACACACACACACACACACACACACACACACACACACACACACACACACACTGCCCAGAGGTCAAGGGAAAGAGTTTATTTCTGTAAAGCCAAATTGATAGACTAAAACACTAATGGGGGAAAATAACTGTAAAATGTATGCTTAATTATGCATGAAAGTAAATGGCTTCCAAGCGTGTGTGTGTGTGTGTGTGTGTGTGTGTGTGTGTGTGTGTGTGTGTGTGTGTGTGTGTGTGTGTGTGTGTGTGTGTGTGTGTGTGTGTGTGTGTGTGTGTGATACATGTATTACTGAGGAAGATCCCATTACATTTGTCACTGTCTAGATAAATGTTGGAGCATCAAACTAAAGTTGCAGGTTGTCTTTATTATTATATTTGTATTATTATTATGGACTGTATTATGTTGATTGATTGGATTTCAATCAATTGGCAAACATAATACAGTCCAGAATAATAATAATAATAATAATAATAATAATGTATTTTCTCTTAGTCATTCACCGGATGCTCATGTGCCTTAATGTAGCCTAACTGTGGGCAGATTTACAAAACCCATAAATCTGTTCAAGTTAAGTAGGCTCATCGCCGCCGCTCCATAACCGCTTAAAGTATATCTTTTAATAAAATTGTGATCAGCTAAACCAGAACTTGTATTATACTGCATGAAAACGGTGATAATAAAGGCTTCATTAACCGTTATAGACAGTTACGACTACTACTACTACTTCTACTACTACTACATATACTACTACTACTTCAACTACTAAGTAAGTATACTTATATAATATAGACAGTACTATATCAAATGTGTGCAATATGTTTGTTTCTTTTGTTGAAAACTAGACAAACCAGATCCAGGCAGTAATTTTAAAACCAGAGACCTTGATGAAAACTCATTCAAATTATCTGTACCAACCAAATACAAGCTTGGCAAAAGAACATGTATAATAAGCTGTTAATTTGCAATGGTTAAAGGCGATGTGACACACAAAATGCAAGCAGGGCTTTCATATTATAGTATTTAAAGCACGGTTTCATTTTCAGATTGGCCTTGACACAATTTTACTCAGTTTACAATTTAGGCTCCTATCCAATGCGATTTACAAAGTATGAGGAGACAGACTAAGCGGCATGGACCCTATTCTGATTGATAGCACAGTAAAGATGTTTATGCTTTCAATGTCTAGCTACCGTAACCACAGCACAACACAGAGCCAGTTAGATGCACATACAGTACGGGTAGCTACTGCACCCACAAGGAAAGAGGGAAGCAAGTGTAAATATTGTCTCTGTCACGTCTGTGTTTTAGCTTCTGATAAACTAACATAGAACCACAAATACTGACGGCGACAGAGAGAGAGAGAGAGAGAGAGAGAGAGAGAGAGAGACAGACAGACAGACAGAGAGATCGAAAGAAAGAGAGAGCGAGAGAACATGTTATGAAGGAGACACTTACCAGCATGTTCCATGGCTGGACCCAGAGAAAACTGTCAGCAATGTGAGCTGATCCGTCCCTTTTTCCCCGACACTCTCCCTCCCTCCCTCCCCACCTTCTCACTGTCTCGTCACTCTCCCTCTCTCTTGCTCGTTTCCCTCCCTCTTGTACAGTCTCTCCTCATCTTCGTCGTCTCCCTCCCTCCCTCTGTCTCACACCATCCCTCTCATCTCACCCCCATCTCACCATCTATACACGCTTATCCCCTGTGCAACCATCTTTCCATTAAAAGTTAATATTTGTTTCCACCCCTCTCTCTCTCTCTCTCTCTCTCTCTCTCTCTCTCTCCCTCTTGGCTCTCATTTGCCCCTCCTGCTCCTAACTGCTCTGTTCGTGACGTAGGTGGGTCAATCATCTGCCTCACAGGGACCAACTAGGGTTACTAGGCAGAGGAGAGAAGAGATATAGAGGGGGAGTCAGAGTGAAGGAGGGAGAGATGGATAGTGACAAAGAGGGAAAGTAAGGGCAGCGGCATGGGGTCATAACATGTCAACAACTTGTTTATGCAAGTGTAAAAATGGCAGCTATATTGATAGCAACATGTGAACATACACATACAGTACACAGATACTCACAGATAGGCAGCCAGTCAGATAGACACATCAACTGACAACACACACACACACACACACACACACACACACACACACACACACACACACACACACACACACACACACACACACACACACACACACACACACACACACAGAGAGAGACAGGTATTGCAGCTCTCTCATTCTTTCTCTCTATTTTAGAGTAGACACAACAAATCACACCAACACACCAACATGTCTCTCTGTTCCTGAGATTTGACTGGCTTGATCTTTGACCTTTTCAACCCAACTTATTTGGGGCAGCCTACTGATCATTCTCACCAAGTTATTTAGTTCACATTCAATTTCACAGTCAGATACACAAACAGATACAGATAAGTGATTACAATACCCTGTCATGCATGCATGCTTTGCTATGTCTGCAGAGAAATAACAATCACAGGTCCCTAAAGTGGTCTGAGGAGGAGCCATCCATACAAAGTGAGTCATATATATGCTAGACAAGGCTTCATAAGTATAGCAACATTGTGCAGTGCATGGTGAGTCAGAATCTGTGCTCAATGTTCTATCCGCTGTTTAGTATTAATAGACACATGGACTGTCTCTCACAAATGTAAACGAGCACAATCGCATGCACATAGGTGCATGCTCACACACACGCACACACTACATTAGCAGCACATACTGTACATTTGTACAATACTTAAAAATTATTTCCCCCCCCCCCCCCCCTTTAATACCTTTATCTATTCTTACCTCATTTAACATTTAATTTGTGACACTCTGTATAGCAATAATGAGTAGAGCAGTGTCAGGTCACAGCTCAAGGGTCGTAACAAAGGTTGTTTAAGGCAACGTTAAAGCAAGTAAACTGTACACTGAGCAGAATGACCACACAGACTATTGCCTATTAAGCTATTGACAACTATTATTCCATTTAAATGCTACAGTAGTTCCTCTACCTCCTTCTCCCTCTAAAGGAGTTGTTAATGTTGAATCCTTAATTATAACAAGCCAGGATACCTTTCAACACTTCAACATTGCTATGTTTTATCTGTTGCAGATGGTTAGCAGGCAGAACTGGTCTGGTCAACATTATCTCTCATCCTCTTGAGGCTAAAATAGCAGGGGAAAACGTTTGTGTGGTATATGTACACAAACTGTATATGTAACTCTCTCTCTCCCTCTCTCTCTCTCTCTCTCTCTCTCTCATATGTGGATATGATAAGGGACTCCTTCCATCTTTCAGCCACTGTCTCTCAGATCAAAGTCCAAATTCAATTTCCATCAGAAGCATCCAACCTAAACACCATTGCGGATGCAATTGTGTGAGCACTATTATTAGAAACTATGCGACATAATGACATGGGAAAACATCCTGTCTGTATGTTGCTGAGGTGTTCACATAGAAGTAAAGGCTTATATATTAACTGCAGAGTTACTTTTACAACGAGGGAGGAGGGGCAGGTTTGTGGGATGGAATTAATTGGCCACAAAAGAGCCACAAAATACATTTATTTTGTCATAATCAGATTTAGTCCATGTGCCAAACTTTTCATGACCAACCGCCATTTTAACACACTTTTCACGTTGATTCCATTTCTTTGATATAAAAGCTTTTTTCTCCCATTGGCTGGCACGTCACAAGGACCGGTGTGCTGTGCACCTTTTTCTCATATAAGATGTAAGTTTATCATAGACAATACTAATCAAAACCTATAATCATCTACAATCATCTACTGCCTTCCATATGTTCTAAGATTTTTGTACAGGATCTCCTCACTGGTCAGTAAGAAGAATACATTGAGGACTCTAGTAGGAGCAGTCAATGCATTAATACCACTAGCATAGGCGGAGCTTGAACTTGACACCTGGGGGTGCGACTGCTTGGCCAACGACACCCGCGCGCACGCTTTGTGTGCGCGCGCGATTTTTTTGACCTTTATTTTATTATTTTAGCCTTTTTACAATGCCCTAACCCCTAAAAATGAGTTATTTAGGTAGTACAGCAGCTCACACACATACACACATGCACTACAGCCATATAGCGAGTCATCATATCATGATAAGAGAGATGATTACAAACTACAGTCAGAAGATAAGTTTAAAAAAATAAAAATAAAAAATAATAAAACTTTATTTTTTTTATTATTTTTTTGCCAGGGGGTGCAGTGCACCCCCTGAACCCCCTCAAGCTCCGCCCATGACCACTAGACCTGTATGTGCCCGTCGGCCACCGGCCTACTTGAGAACGATGCAACTTGGGAACCTAATAATACCCGTTGTCAACTTGTCATAGCACCCGTTTTAACTGTCTGTCTGTCTGTGTCCTACATGGAGATCTCTGTATCGTCCTGTGTGTGAAGAGGGCAAACTGACTGACTGTGAAAAGTGGACTGGTTAAGTAATCAATTGTCAGGTGTGGGGTTGCCATGGCAATCAATTGGCTGAGGCAGAGGCTGGAAATTGCAAAGGTGAGGGGACTAGGTCTCATTAGGCCCACTGTCAGAGCCTGACCAGAGCCTTTTGTGGTGATTCTGGACAACCGTGGGTCCGACCGACTTGATACTGGGCACTGCACTCCCTGTGGGGGTATGGAACGCGTGTGGGGCGGTGGGGCAAACGGTTCTCGAGTTACGTGCATTACAACCGTACACACAGACACACGCACACACACGCACTCATACAGAGATGTGGCGCATTTATAGTTAGATTCTTCACATTCTTAAACATAATTTGCTTTTGACTAATTTCTGTTCCATTGCAAACACTGTCACTTACTGTATATTGGCTATGCAGCACAAACGTTAAGCAGCGCTCTGCCAATAAGTTAAGTCAAGGAGTCGGGTTGGCCAATCATCTGTGCGTGTGTGTGTGTGTGCGCTTCTTGGTTATTCGATTCATCTAAAAAGCAATGGATAGACTCATTATCAGAATAGAATCGATAGTTGCAGCTGCTGCTCTACTTTAATTTTCCTCCTCGCCCACTGTTGTTCATTCCCATGGCCTTCTGCTCTCAACGTGTCTTCTCATGTCTTTTCTCCATTTGTTTCTTTTTTCCATCCTGTCCTCTCTTCTCATTCGTTCTCTCCTTCTCCTCCTCCTCCTCTTCTTGCCTCTCTCCTCTGCCTGTGTAATTACATGACTAATATAGCAGTTGTTGTCAGGAGGACAACAACGGAGCATAGCTATGGACATTGAAGAGTCAAGACCACATTATCCCAAACACACATTGCACAAGCTGAACTGAACCTGAAGTTCAGTAACTGTTGTTAGAAACTGTTGAACTGTTAAACTTGAATCAGTAGGCCTACATGAATTTGAATATCTGGGACTATGGGAATTATAATTAACCCATGATTCTCTTTTAAAATCAAAGTAACAGTTGTGAATATGGTGACAAATCCAATTTGGCTATTACGTTTTATTAGTATGACCACACACGCAGCAATATTGTCTATGAAAGTCATGATTGTCTCTCATATTACATTCTGTTAGAGCAACTGGACACCGACATATTAGACAACCTACAATATTGATACATAACCAGCCCTGAAGGTTCAAGGTTGTGCTTTAATGTTACATATTGTGTACAGGTACATACTGTACCGTACATATTGTGTGTGTACCGGAGAACAGGCTTGACCCCACTGTCAAGCGTCATCAAGCTCACAAGATGGATTTGCATTGGTCACGTGTGCAGAATGGACCCAAGTGCCATCCCAAGGGTAGCCATGAGATGGACACCTCCAGGGAAGAGAAAAAGAGGCAGGCCCAAAGAGACCTGGAGAAGATCTGTGGAGAAAGAGATGAAAGAACTCGAATGGACCTGGGGCCAAGTGCAGCACTGGGCAGTAGACAGACAGCATTGGCGTTCATTGGTGAAGACCTTATGTGCTATCCAGCACGAAGAGGATTACGTAAGTAAGTAAACATAGTGTCATTGGCTGTAAACGTAGTGTCATTGGCTGTTTGCAGGCTGTATCATGTGATGTATGGTGATTGATGATTTGATATGCTTCTACAAACCTGTGAAATGTGCCTTTTAATGTTAATTAATTATTTCTTTTAAATTTGTAATCTTTTAATGACTTTTGTAAGAGCCAAAGTGGTTATAATGTGATAACAAGGACTATCTGTATCTGTGCAAAGAAAGGACTTTACTTTTGTTTCGTTTTTTACGCATTTTCTATACTGCTGCTTTTTTCACTAAACTCCATTACCATCATCTGTGCTGCCTCGTGGAGTCTGTTTTGAGTACTGTGGTCCAGTTTCTGCCTGTGGATTTACAAATACAGTGTGCCCCACCTGTGCATTACGTGTCATCTCAAACCTGTGTCAAACTGGCGAATGTGGCTACTAGACATCTTGGAACATTATTTTTTGGAAACAAATGCCACTAAAACTTTAGATATAGCCTACGATTCTTATGGAAACGGACCTGAGTTTCAACTGTACTTAGTTTTGAGTCTACACCAAATCTCTTTGCAAAAAATAGCCAATCTACAAGTTCATAACGTGTCGCAGGCGCAGCATGAGAATATCTGTCCACAGAGAAACGCCATTATTAGACCCTGGTTTGTGTTTACTGTAGTGTAGCCTATTGCCTATCTACCTGAATTGTCGGTGTATGCAATTCATTGAATTCAGCCTTGGTCTCAGCTTTTCTGAGATAATTTGGAACTTTTTTAGTTTAATACTATAGACTAGTACTCTCTCAAAGTAAAAAACAAACACTGATTTTACTATGTGTAAATTGCAGCACCCAGCTGGATGCTCTTGCTACTGTAATAGAAGACCTCAGTGGTGCCGACAGCTTGTGCTTGTGAGTTGTGACTAAATCAGATCCCTAGCATTTTAGACAATTAGGATTCCAATCTCATGTCCTATCTCTTAATTACATACCATTATGGAACTGCAGTGTGCAGCAAAGGCCTGAGCATTGATTTAACCCTGAGTGTACTTGTTTAAAAGATTCCTAGCTAAATTAACACTCACATGGATGGTGTGTGTGTGTGTGTGTGTGTGTGTGTGTGTGTGTGTGGCACTCGTGTGCATGTGTGCCAAGTGCATGTGTCTTTATTTTATAATTATGGTCAGCTAGCTCCCCCTGGTGCTTTATTTATGAAATTATGTTTGCTGTTGATGACTAACTGAATTGAGCACACTGGGTTTTTTGTGTGTATTGGCACAGCGGATTGTATTTAATAAATACCCTTTGTTTAGCGTTTTTCATTTTCATTTTTTTCACAGAATCAAAGGGTTTATGGCCATGACTCACCAGGCTCCTGGATGGATTGATTCTAGGCTTAAAATAATTGATATCAATATTTTTGCAAATCTCTATGGGAAAAATGAATGGCCGATTTTTCAGTGAGTCCAGAAAACCACGTACAGGAGCAGGAGCCCCTGTGCACATTTCTCTCTCCTGGTAAAACTCCTCTCCTGGTAAAACTCCTGGTAAAACTCCTCATATTCGTGAATCCACTTGCAAGTGGATTCCTGAATGCATGTATATAGACAATATTTTAGGCCAATAAAAAAATACTTCATACCAAATTTCCCACTTTAAACAAAAGAAGCCTGTCGGCTGCCGGACTATATCACTGTTAGGTGAAAAGCCTGGCTGGTGACTCCATGCGTATCTGAGGCCTGCTGTCAGCAGGGCACAGGTCAATGACAGGGACTGCAGTGCAGTACATGAGATGTTGATGACTAACTTGGGTAGAAAATGGCAAATGAAATTTCAAATATAAAAACACAGGTCTTTGATTTTAAGCACTCACTAAAACCGAGCATTCAGGGCTGGTGAAATACTGTAACGACTAGGACCAGCAACATGATATGCTATCCAACTTAAAATCTAGAGTAAACCACTATACACTGCCATTTCCCGTCATTACAATATGAACACAGAGAGATTGCTGTTGCAATTAAAGATAAACATAGAGCTGGGAACCGCTCAGACAATTAAGAGTGGGAAGTTTGGGGATCTTAGTATAATCTGATTGACAGGCGGAATTGACTTTAAAGAAACACGTTTTTGTTTCTGAACAAATCATTTTTCTAATATTCTAGCCCACAAAATAAATCAGGACCGATGCGGTCAAAAAACAGAAAAAACTTGTTTCTTTAATGTCAATTCCGATCCCCTGACCGAAAAGCTGGTTATGGTGGTTTCAATCACTAAGATGTACAGTAGCCAGTAGCCTAGTTCAGGTTTTAGGTATAGGGACAGTGATGGTGTGACATTGCTGAAGAAAGTGACACCCACTCTGTTCACTCTGAGGTTTACACAGTATATATGTCCTAGTTTTCTCAGCAGCAAATAAACCATAAACCTTTATGTATTAGATGAAATATAATAGGCAATAGCTTACCTGACTGTGCACGTCGGAGTCTGCAGAGGATTCTGGAGCGGAAACCAGATGAGTCACTGTGGGATCGAACCCTTGGATGTGGCCACACCAGAGGGAAATGCCTCAATTCAGGATAACTATCCACCGCCTCCTCATCCATCGTGGCTTTTGTCCGTAGATACTGTACTACCGTATGTGTGTCGTGAGTCGTGACCTATGGTCGTGACTCGTTATGAGGAGGTGGAACTGTGGTAAAAAGTTGAACAGAAGTCACTCACTGCACCTCCCCTTTTTACTTCCGTTGGTCTCTAGATAGAATTCTGTTGTGGGTTGATGCATTTGTTGTGATATAAACAGATGTGTGCCACACAGTGATGCTACTGGTCTGTGCATGGCACAAATTCATACTATCTATGATGTTGAAATGTATGAATAGAATAACTACAATTTCAGGTTTTCTTTTTTTTGTGCTCTGACTTGTGCTCTGTGCGATATCCTCTTAGATCAACAACATTTATAAAAGTATGTGGGTCGCACTCAGAGTGACAGATTGTTTAGGGTGCAGCCGACGCTGGTTTTTCGAGAGTCTAGACTAGTCTTCTTTCACTTTTGCCCTCCCCCTACCCCCCCCCCCCCCCCCCCCCCACACACACACACACACACACAGTGGTGCTACTGGTCTGTGCAAGGCACAAATTCATACTATCTATGATGTTGAAATGTAACTGTAGACCTTTTCAAGATTTCATCTCACATTATTTTGATCATGGATACATTTTTGAGTATCCATTGAATTTCTGTTTCATGTAGCCTGGACATTTTGCACCTACATGAGTAGGGCTACTGCCTACAGATTTGTGACAGGCCTCAGTCTACTCTAAACAACAAACAAATAACCCCCGATAGGGGGCACCACAGATGCTACAAATGTCACTGTTTGTTGCAGAAATGTGATGACAATTTGACATTCCCACAGATTTGCCTGGCTGTACTTGCACATACTGCTGGTATGGTCAGCCACTTTTCAGCTGTGTAGCCTATGTCTCATCATCCTAAATGTGTCAGTTTCATGTTCAAATTGACATGTGTAGCCATAATAACAATGACATTACGGAGCATAGTTACTCCCTCTTGTGAAGGACTTGCAAAGGAATGTTGGGCAGGGAACACTTACAACACTTTCATTTGAAATTGCAATGTTATTTCAAATTGCAAACATCTTTATTTTATTCTTGTTTATATTCAATAATATGTATTTCAGGGCTTGACAGTTGACATTAACATTTTGAGGCACTTATCCTTCGGACAAGTACATTTCCCATTCACTTGTCCGGGCACAAAAGTCACTTGTCCAGACCACGAGCGCACACATATATTTTAATTCAACTAACTGTAAATTGGTGGTATACATGTTTGAATATTAGATGAATAGTTAATAGCCCTAGATTAGAATGTCTATGATCATTTCATGTATTCCAAACACAGCCATCCTATCCGTGCACGGTTAGCAGACTGACCTCGTCGGCATTTAAACTTGTAGCACTGCATGTGCACCCACCCAATAATTAATTAGGAGCACCTGGCCACTGTGGCAAGATTTATTACTTGTCCCAGACAAGCCTGCCTAAATGTCAAGCCCTGTATTTGTACATGCATTGTTTTATCTTGATTGTTTTGTTCCACTTTTGCTTTGTATACAAACCACAAACGTATGTTTTATGATCATGCCAATAAAGCTCCTTTGAATTGAAAATCGAGATAGAGAGAGTCAGAGAGAGGCACTGGCACTGTGTCTGCCACTCACAGTCTCACACTCAGATAATATATAGTGGATCGGGAGTGGAGATGGGCTGAGGCTGAGGCACAGGGAGACTCAGCAACACAAACCAAACCATCGATCGAGAAGACAACGGGGTAAGTTGGTTGGAAACGCATACATAAATGATCTCGTTCTGTTTGAGGCATTAGCATACATTCAATGGTCAAAATAACAACTCACTTTGTCAACGATCGACGAGCTAGTAGATAGCTTTGGTTTGTAGCTAGGACAAAACTTGTCTACCAGGCAGATGCACACAGGCAGGTTAGCTTAATGCTAACCAGGTGGCCATGTTTGTAACGTTCACTACAGTGCAACAAGCACAACGTTAGACATTAGATATATTCAGAATTTCTGACTGAAAAGTCCATTGTTATTGAGCTTTCATTTCTTTGGTAGGAACATTAAGTAGAGCTGGTAAACGTGGAGTGCAGGCTATAGCGTAAGCTAGGTGTTTAAGCTAAAGCTAACCCTCGTACAGTACCAATTTAGTCCGATGAACGACCAAATGGTTCTGTACAATGGCTGAAGTAAAGCTATTTGATGCTGCTAACAGTGTTGTGTGTGTCGTTTGATAATCTTTCGTGTTGCCCTGATATTAACGTTACTAACTACGGTAGTCTACTGGAAAATACTAACGTTAGCCAAGTTATCCAGTGGGTCATTTGGAAGTTTGAATTTATAACATTATAAATAGTATTAGTGTCGACTTTGGGAGCAAATTGTCGTGTCTTAATTCGTAGGGATTTCTTACTGTGTAATAAACCTACTGTACCATGGTGCTGCCTTACAAGACAGTATCAGGCCTCATTGTGAAACGTGACTGTCACTGTAGTATGTCTACACACTGCAGAACACCCCTAAACCTACAGGCCTGGCTGGTTTGCACATCTATGAGCCAGAAATTGTCCAGAAGCGTCTTGAACTGACAGACCTGAAGAAGTCCTGCCTGCTCTCCAGGCTGGAGTTGATCCTTTCTGGTCTGGACAGATATGCGGCTGTTTGAATTAATTATTGAGCTCACAGAATCAGATAGTAGTAATAGTTATAGTTCAATTTCTTTACATTTGTACATTTTCAGTTATGACGTTAACACTGAGAATTTTCCTGTGCCAGGTTGAGGTTTAACCTAGTGCCTTTCTTATTTGTCACAAATCTGTTTGTATGTGTAATGTGGTAGCTTTGGCATGACATAGATGTGCATTGATAAATAAGTTAAACAGACTTTAAGTCAGAGGTTAGCTTAGTCAGATTTGGTCGCTAGAAGAACAAATGTGTTTGTGTTGGTTGAGGGAGTGAAGGGGAGAGATTCCATGCCAGGAGCAGCATGACAGGGCTTGTCACTATGAGGGCCTCCCTCACAGTAAACTCGCTTACCTAGGGGCGGCCTGCCTGGTGACGTCACGTTGTCTGTTCTGTCTGTTTGGTAATGTAGGCATAAGTGGTCAGGAGGTGCACGCACATCCCAGGCTAATTCAACAGGTGCTCGAACAAAAGGATAAAACTGCAAAAGAAAGAATAAGTCTGCACACCGTTTTGAAAGCTCCCAAAAAACGTTTGTTTACCAAGGCGGGGGAAAAAACACAACGTTTTGGCCTCCCAATAGACCTGACGAAGGCCACAGAGGCCGAAACGTTGTGTGTTTTTTCTCCCCCGTCTTGGTAAATAAAGTTTTTGGGGAGCTTTCAAAGCGGTGTGCAGACTTATTCTTTCTTTTGCTTAATGTAGGCATAAGACACGGAGGAAGGAATATGGTGATGAATAAAGTAGACACAATGTGGACTTTCGTGTTGGCTATTTCAAAACTTAGATACTAGTAACCAGTAATGTAAATACATATTCAATGTAATGGGTCCCAGCTCTCCAGGGACATTTTATGAGTCGTACTTCAACAATGTTGGAGTACTGTACTGATACAGCAGGGTTTCCTGCACAATGTTGTTTGCATGGCGCTGCGCCATGCTTGAAATAAATTGCGCCATGCCAAGCTTCCAAAAAGAATAATATATATATTTTTTTTTTCTTTCTTTTTTTTGGGGGGATAGTGAATCATAGTGTGTGTGATATGAAATGTCCAGTACCTCCCCAGTGCCTCCCCAGTGGCTCCCCAGTGTCCCCCTGAGTGCCTCCCCACTGCCTCCCCAATGTCTCCCCAGTGGCTGCAGTTTCTCCCCAGTGTCTCCCCAGTGCCTCCCCAGTGCCTCCCCAGTGCCTGCCCAGTGCCTCCCCAGTGTCTGCCCAGTGCCTCCCCAGTGCCTCCCCAGTGCCTCCCCATGCCTCCCCAGTGCCTCCCCAGTGCCTCCCCATGTCTCCCCATGTCTCCCCAGTGCCTCCCCAGTGCCTGGCCAGTGCCTCCCCATGTCTCCCCAGTGCCTGCCCAGTGTCCCCCCAGTGTCTCCCCAGTGTCCCCCCAGTGCCTCCCCATGTCTCCCCAGTGCCTCCCCAGTGTCCCCCAGTGTCTCCCCAGTGCCCCTGCAGTGTCTCCAATAGCAATACAAGAGCAATAATACAAATCAATCTTAATTTATTAATTAAATTAATTAATTAATCAATTTTTTTGCCGCGCGGCCATAGGCCGCGCGCCAGAAGGTCCCCCCACGCCCAGCACCATGCCAAGGCCTTTTCCTGCAGGAAACACTGTACAGTAATTTAGTGAATCACAGGATGTAGGCTATTTTGCATCACTGCGATGGTAACCTACTGTATGTATGCGTATATCATTTCTACGTCCGAGCATAGCCCCGCCTGCCTCTGATTGGCCAACCGACACAGCCGGCCTTACCAGAGTTTCCTCCAAGGTGGAAGATACATGCTGGATAGTCTGCCGCGAGGTTACTCCGTGGTGGGAAATAAATACATTTAAAAAAAGTATGAGAATGACAGCTTGGCACGCGCAACAGTAACTTTTATTTTTGTGGAAGAGGCAAACTAATATTGTTTATTCCGTTGGCCTGTTTATTTGTATACATTTGTAAACTTAAACATTATTGTACTGTAAAAAGGTCTCTTTTCCCTTGATCTCTATCTTTTTTAGTGTAATAGTATTGGTTTACTATAATTAGATTGATACACGATAATCAACACTAACACTTAGATTTACATACATGTTCAATCAATTATTCAATCAAAGCAAACGGCACAAACAATGTTAGTTTGCCTCTTCTACAAAAATTAAAGTTACAAGTTACTGTCGCGTGTTGCCATTCTCTTGTACTTGTATTATTTCCCACCACGGAGTAGCCTTGCATCTCGGAGGACAGGCAAGACGGGCAGTGTCGGTCGGCCAATCGGAGGCAGGCGGGGCCTTACTATGTCTATGCTCGGACGTAGAATAGATATATGTAAATGTATACCTTTATTGATCCTGAAGGATATTCAGGTGTCGTACAAGTAGTGAGCTAAGAATAATTAGGTTCTTCTTTACTTCGCTAGCCATCTACAACTTTCTGTTGTAGATTATCTTGTAGATGATTTGTACTCTCTTCCTCCTTTCACACTATTTTGTCCCTCCCTCGCTTGGCTCCAGTGTGGAAAGCAGGGCTCCAGACTAACTTTTTTCACCACCGTCCCGGAACCGTCCCAAAATACAATTTGAACCGTCCCGAAGTAAATGTATACCGTCCCGGGGAAAAAAAAGTACAAAAAAGCACCACTCAAATTGTGAAATGAATAACTGTATTCCTATTGTAATAGAAATACAATTTAGCCAAACAAATAATGTACTGTATTGAATACATGCAGTACATTATTTGTTTGGCTTCATGTTTCTTCTGTAGATACACTGATTTAGTCAAAATGCTCCCAGATGAAAAATAGGGCTTGGTTAAAAATGTTAATCGAATTAATCAGAGGCTTTGTAATTAATTAATCATATTTTAATCGCATATCAATATTCGACCTGAGAACAGTGATATTTATTTTCAAATGGATTTTGTTATTTTGGTGTAGCCTACCAGTGAATCAATGAATAGTGACTACAGTAGCTTATAAAACTTTGGTGTAGGCTACTTGATCAAGACCAACAGATAACGTGCAGCAATGCAGGTATATGAATACTCAAATGTCTATTACATGGTTGGCATGAGAAAACAAATAAAAACAACTTTATTAGGAAAAACAACTTTATTAGGGGGAATACTAAGACGAAGGATCAATAAATAATAATAATAATAAATACAATCAATAAAAACTGTGGAATGAGAGCGTTTTGGGGTGTGCATTCCACAGTGTTGGGGCAGCAATTCCAGAACAATCTGAGCATTAGAAAACATCTGTTGCTTCAGAGGATATATACTTATTTAATGTCGATGCCAGCGAGTGCAGTACTTTCATCCGACGGAGCATTGGTCCGAACGACAACCTACCTCCTCCCCCGGGGCAGACACCTAAACCTAACCGCAACCCTCTCCCGACCCGCAGCGCACCTCGGAGCATTGCTCCTTGCTCTGTCGGATGATAGTATGCCTCCCGATGCCAGCTAGCAAGCCTAGCATGGAAGCTAACGTTAAACGTTGGTGTAGTACCCATGTCCATATGGAACCTTTCTGTGGCACACAACCATGGTTTTATGCACGCTTCCAACCGATAGTTTTTCAATCTAAATGTCCCATCCACGGGCAAAAGCAATATAATTCCTATGATTCCGTTGGGTGAATGTATAGTGTGTGCGTTGTTGTTGCTGTTGTCAACTGTCTGACTCTGACGGCACGGCAAATTCTCATGCTGCTCATCGCTGCACACGAAATGCGCATTTTCAGTGTAAAAACTCCTCTCGTCCCGAAACCGTCCCGAATGAGATACATTTACGTCCCAAACTCCCAAATAGATATTTTACAGTCCCCGGGACGTCGGGACGCCGTTAATCTCGAGCCCTGGTGGAAAGTTAACACCAGTATAAACCAGCCAAATACTTCTGGCTGGTAAGCTAACACTGCCATCACTTTTTCAAGGGGCTGCTGACACCAACCATCATTTGGAAGTTTGGCTGCCTGGTTAATAATGAGTGTAACTAGATAAATTGAAATTGTAGTCCAGACAGTAAAATTGCCATATTCATGTGTGGTGGTGGTGGTAGCAGATGAAGCTGGATATGAGTGAAATCTGTGTATCCCATTGCCAAGCCAAAACCCGGCTGAGAGACACGTGCCGGCAGGGAGCAGGTAATGCATGGAGGGAGCACTCATTTTGCTTCATGTGATACCCTATTCTGTCCCGTGTCCACCACAGCTTGCCAAATTGGATGGCACGTTTGGCGATGCGTGAGGGCGAGGCTATCGGCTGCTCAGCGTGGGCACTCGATCGACTAATGGCTCGCTCAGATTTGCTCACTTGTTTGTTCTCAAGTGAATTAAAAAGTCATGCATTTGTTGTAAATCTTGCACATACCAGGATGTAGAGTGAACCAAAAAAATGTGGCTTGGGCGCTTGGCAATGACATATATGTGAGTGGAATGGACTTTAAGTGCTCATCTAAGGAAGCAAATCTAATACTAGTACAGTGTCATAGAGTATTTTATCTGTTTACAGAGGTCACATTGGTCTCTGCTGTTGACAGACAGACACAGGTCCATAAATGAAGAAACATGAGCATCCATCCACTGTGGTGTTGTCCTGCCCTCCCACACCACCACCCCTTTTGTACTGTTTATGACCTGCTCTGCTCTGTGTGACCAAAGGGTCGTTGTGTGATGGTGGACAAAGCCTTCCTTCAATCTGGAAAGAGTGAGAGTTTTTGGAGCTGTGTTTGAGTTAGGAATAGGAAGACAGCTCCTAGTCAGTGAGCGCTACATGCCCTCTGACCGCTACATGCCCTCTGACCTTCTCTTCAGCCTGACCTTTAACCTGCTGCAGTGCTCTCACAGTCTGTCCAACTGTCTTCTGCTACTCTCGTAGCATTGGAACATCAGGCTGTTCATTCCATTCCCTCTCTTCTGCACACACACAATCTTGTCTGTCATGGAATAGCTGCAATAGCATCTGCTAAATCAAAGGGTTTGAGTAGACATTTGTTGGGCGCAGGACTTGATGCGACATGTCATTGCGTTAGCCTGTCTATTATTTTTACACAAGACTGTGGTGAAAAGATGGCTATAAAATAAATTGGCCTTACTACCTTGAAACCCTGCACAATAATATTCTCAGTGTTATTTCATCCAGAGTGAGAGTGTAGTGCAATTGGATGATTGGTCCATGCATTTAGTTACATTTTTGTACACTCATTAACAGGATTTTTACTGTCTAGGCTTCTGTGTAGCTCTAGGGTCTAGGCGTCTAGATTTGGTTGTGCATCAGCAAAGGAACACCATATAAGGAACTCTGGTACAAAATGACCAAATGCTACCAAGCCACCTCTCAGACTCGTATAATTGTTTGTTTAGCGGACTGGTCACAAAGTCAACTTTTATACTGTTGCTGCTTCTTTGAATACCCGTGTGCATATAAATGTGTATGTGCTCATTTGTATCTCATATTATGGGACGACTTGGGAAGATACAGGCCTACAGTGACTCTCAGGCCTGAGTCGATCCACAACAAGCAGGCCTTTTGTCCCGGCTTTGCCCCCTTCCCTCCCACACAAGGCTGATAATGTCCTGGAGAAAAAGAGAGTCTTTATCTTTCTTTTTCCAAAGTGTAATTTCTTTTTAGACTGACTTCAAAATGACAACCGCTGAAACAGGGCTGATGTAACGGTATGCTCACAACAATGTTGCACCCACGCTGGTTTCACATTGAGAGAGATTCTCACACACAACCTATACACACACATTAATCATTTACTATTATATGGATTTCCAGTGAGTAACTGCTCTGTAAGGTGTGTGTGTATTGTCGCTTCTCAGCAGGTTAAATATTGCCCAGTCCCTGCCAGCCATCTCCTCTGTGTGTGTGTGTGTGTGTGTGTGTGTGTGTGTGTGTGTGTGTGTGTGTGTGTGTGTGTGTGTGTGTGTGTGTGATATATTAATTCTAGGCCACGCTCAAGTTGCTCTCAGCTGTGGAGGAGGGAGGGGGATGGTGGGGGCTGGCCAGAGGCTCGCCAAATAGGATGAGAGTGAGCGGAAAGAGGGAGGAGATAGCAGACAGTAAGAGAGAGGAGAACAAAAAAGGGAGGGAGGGTAGAGGCGATGTTAGAGAGAGGGGGAGAAGACAGAAGAGCTGCAGACAGAGTAGGCGATATAAAGGGCTAAAGGCGGGGTTGTGGTTTGTGTCACATGATCGCCTGCCAAGCCGTGCTGTGGTGAGCTCCAGGTGGCAGAGAGACCAGAGAGGGGTAGAGAAAGAGGGTGGGAGGAAGCTGGCAGAGCTCGCCACAACGAACACTGAAACTCCTCATTTCCTCGCGCTCTCCTCACACCCACACCCCTCTCCACTTTCTTCTCTCTTTCCCTCCAGGATTTTGTCCCGATCCCTGCTGCCATCCACTTCCCAATCGCCATCACCACTGCTCCCACCCCCCTCACCCGGATCCTCTCCAGTCCCGGCCCCAGCGGGCCAGGGAATGTCCCGGTGTCGAGATGCCTTACGTGGATCGACAGAACCGCATCTGTGGCTTCCTGGACATCGAGGAGAATGAGAGCAGTGGCAAGTTCCTGCGGCGCTACTTCATCCTGGACACTCAGCAGGGCAGCCTTGTCTGGTTCATGGACAACCCACAGGTAAGACAGCAGCATGGCTGGTGTTAGCTTAGCCCTTAGCAATCTGCACAAAGTCTCTGCAGGGTAACAGCAGGGGCTAATGGGTAGCTTAGCTGTTAAAAAGTGATCTTTTTCAGGTAATTACACACTGGCTGATGTTGGCTTACTTGCCAGTGACCTGGGTGGGCACCACACAGGTAACGACAGAGGGCTAAAGTTAGCTTAGCGGTCTGGTGGCTTGGCTGTCTGCAATCGGTAAAGAGTAGCCTCATGCATGCTGGCCCACCAGCAAAGGAGGGAGAAAAGTCATTAAGTAACCAGCAATAATTTGTTTGAAATTTGACAGAAATGGGACTCTGGCGAGCATGTTCTAGTTAATAGCCGTTATTTGATAAAGTGAGCTGCCTCATTGACAATCAGGATAGTAAGCGCTTCTGGAAAAGTTAAATACTTTGATCCAAAGTGTTCTGGGTAGTTTACAAACCTATGCACATATCTAGTCAGTTACACAAGTTTACTCTTGAGACCGTGATGTGAGGGTGCAACGCGCGCGCACACACACGCACACGCACGCGCGCACGCGCACACACGCACACAGTCACGCACACACATTCAATCAACTGCCTCGCTCCTTTGTTTGGATATGTATAGCACATTATTCAGAGTAAAGATGACTTATTTGTCAGTGTTCTGCTACAGTACATGACTTGTTCATAAATCATGTAGGACAGGCGATATATTGAATAATTCAGTCCTCTTCTTTTTATAGCTCTACAAAAAAATCTGAAAATTTAATCACATTGAATTTAGATCTAGTTCAGAGCTATGGAAAGACTCATTCAGTCGCATTTATGCGAGTATATACACATACACATACAGTATGTACATAGCCACAAAATGCTATTCAGCGTTCCCTTTGCCCTTCCACCACACAATTCAAGTGTTTCATTCCAGAGAAAAAGCTCTTAATGCCAAATTGTGATTCCTTTTTAAATTTAATGGGCATGCAATAGTTTGGTTTAATAGTCTTTTCGTGCCCATAGAACCTGCCCGTCGGAACGGACTGCGTCGGCTCCCTTAAGCTCACCTACATCTCAAAGGTAAGCCCTGCTCCTGCAGCTTTTAGAAGGCGATGTTTGTAAACTTGACATCCGTGGTGTTTAAGTATTCTATGGCTGATGAGCACACGTCTCCTCCCGTTTCCTTGTAGGTCAGCGATGCCACGAAGCAGAGGCCTAAGGCAGAGTTCTGCTTCGGTAAGAACACACACAATTAATGTTCAAAAACACGGAGCATGTCAGTGTGTCACTGTAGCCTTTGGGAGGAATGCACACTGTCCTTGTCTCACCCCTCAATTTCAGCCTAGAGTGACATTCCACACATTTTCACCGCTCTGCTGATCAGGTTTAGGTAACACTGACTTTATGGGTGGTTGTCAATAATGGTTAAGCTTTTTATTTATTTAAAACACAGTTAAAAACGCATCCAGAATGTCATGATAAACAGACCCGGGACCCAAGTGTCCATGATAAAACATAGATCCAAGTTGTCTGTTGTCTGTCTGCGGCCGCTGAACAAGGAAGGGAATGTAACTTGAAGTGTCTGCAAACGGATGGCTCTGTGATCTCACAAGGCCAGCTGCTGTGCAAGGTTTAGGGGCCAGTGGTAGATTATTTATTTTTCAAACGTTAATTTTCTCATTCAATGGTTCGTTTGTTAGTTTCTTTCTCTTTCTTTTTTTCCGTATTCAAATATAGGTTTGAATATAGAATATTGGTTGACAGCCCTGTACAACACCCATGCACAACTAAGTAATGTATAACTCCAGCTTAAAGTCATTCATACGTGACCTCCAGCCCTGTGTTGTGTGCTTTTGCAGTCTCGACAAATGGAACGGAGAATGTTGCATAAACAAGAGCCATCAACCCATAGCATTGGGAGGTTATTGAGGCACAAACCTTCACCCCCCCTGTTATTGTTTACCAGCAACCAGTGCGTGTGCGCACTGCCCTGACTATGTGTGAATTTGCGTGGGCTCGCATGTTGAGATTTCCACAGGATGCAGACATCCTAATCGGAACCCAATTCAGAAACGTAGGAGAGGATATTTTTAAACCTTGGCTTGCGTGCCACATGTTAAACTGATCGCTACAACCTCCCTGCAGTGACTTAGAAGGAATGGTACTGGTCGTTTTCAGGGAAAGTATTATGGGACGTCATCTGACCGAAATAAAACTCTCTGAATGGCAGGTTGTGAATCATGAATGTGTACGGACATGTTTGCCAGCCAGCATGCAGATATGTGCATAATGTTTCCAAGACAAACAAGTGTTTTTGTGATTCACCTGTGCCTGACGCAACTGCACACATATTTTGTGCTGTAGGTTTGTGTTCACCAGTGTTGGACACAAGTATGAGTATTATTATTATTTTGCAAGCATGTGACTTTAATTGCATTTCAAGGAAGGGACATAAACTTATAAGAATATATTGTGAACTAGATTAAGTGCCCCTTGGGAGACAGGTCTCCACCAGGTCAGGTTGTGGCCTCCTGGTGGCGGTATGGCCAATGTGAAAAGGGTGCCATTTGTTCTTAAGCCTTTGATGGCAATTGGATGATTTGAGGCATTTTGTTCCAAAAATGTGTTTTTCAAAAATCCACCTGTTGGTGGTGCTATAACAGGCCAATGTAAAAAGGGTGGGATATATTCCTCAGCCTAGTAGGAAAGTGTGTGAAAGATTTCACGTAAATTGCATGCTGCGTTCATGCTTTTTGTTCAAAATGGGCCAATCCTGCAAACTTTGAAAGACAATGTTAGCCAATAGACCTTGCGCTAAGTCCCAACCCCTACTATCAACAATCCTCCACTGAGGACCGTGTTATGTCGGCGTTTTTCCGAAGAGGACTAGAAGTATTCATATCAACAACATCCATACTATAATAACGCCATGGTGAAACGTTGCTGTTGGGCGTCCTGCAACAGTGCTTCATAGGTACCCAGAACGTTCAGGGCATTTTCTTTTTATTCCTTTTCCCGTGGGTGACATGCACATGTCGATGTTTACAATATGGAGGTGGAGGAGGCAGCAGCGGTGGTGGCGTCACTCGCTCACCCTCCCTGCTACTAAACCATACTATTAATGATGCCGGAGATTTAAGCAATATTACACGAGTGGGTGTGGTTTAACGGGATTATTGGCACAACAGTGACGCCGTCAGGAACGAGACGTAGTCGAGTTCCGCAAGCATCACTGAAGTGGCAATAATCACGTTAAACCACACCCTCGAGTGTAATATTGCAATTATACAACAGTTACCCTTAAAACTAAGAAAATCGCTGAAAAAACATATTTATTTAATGACAGATGTATTCACTACGACCACAAATGTCCCAATAAACTAGCTAGCCTAGCCACTGAGTTTGCTGCGCTCTGGGAAAACAGAGCAGCTGAATTCTTTGTTTTGATTAGGTGTGGAGTGGTGCTCGTTTGAACCACGGCTAGAAGGCTGTTTCAACCAATCAGATTGCTTCCTCGAAACGACTTGTTGTATAATAGCTGGTAACGGACACACGGACGGACGGTGTGCAAAACATACTCTCTCCCCATGCCTTCGGCCTGGTGATCTTCAAGCTCGCACCATGGAGCGCGGTGAGCTTGTAGATCGGCTATTTTCATTGTCTTGTCCACTTTTGATGTTTACAGAATGTAGAGGCATTGTAAGACATGTTTTTGTAATATGTCCCTTTTTTAACTTTAACAAAGTACATCATTACATTTGCAATACATGTTTTTAATCCTCCACCGCACTTCAGCTAATCACCTGGAGTTACTTTTACTCTGTACAGTTTACCCCCCCCCCCAGTATTATACGTGTGAGGTGAGCCTAACTTTTATAGTCTTAGTAGGCTAACGGTTACATTTTCCTTATTGGTCCTCTCTGAATGAGATGGAGAGAACGAGGAGGGCATGAGAGAGTGAGGCTTTGCATGTGTCCCAAGAGCTGGTGCAGACAGAGTTGCATGCACGCACACACTCTGAGGGAACTAGAAAGAATTATCTCCATTGTGTCACAAAGTTTGAGCTATTTGCAGCTCGTTTCACCCTGACTTACCAGTCAAGCTTTAATGTAATTTATCTTCGTGCAGTGGAGGAGAGAGACAGAGAGGGACTTTGGGGTTTGGACGATGGGTCAAGAGAGGGGGATGGATGAAAGGATGTAGACTGGAGAGAGGAGGAGAGGCATAAGCGATGCTTTCAGTGCCTAAATCACTGATTCATAGCTAATCGGGGGTTGACCCAAAAACTTCTTTGTGATTGATAATGGTGTGTGTGTGCGAGGGGGAGAGAGAGAGCATGTGTGCACTGTGCACAGGCCAACTTTCACAACTGGTATGTAATAGTGCCCTGGAAAGACAGGCTATGTGCTATTATCCTTAATCACTTAAACCCTATTTTATATTATTAAAAGAACTTGGCCTGTATTGACATTACCAAAACAGGCACGCCAGGCTGAAAGTGGTTAAACGGTCTTTGCCCTTATGGTGTTAATGGGTGAGTGTCGTAAGCTGCGGGCTGATATTGCCTCCAGCTAGGTCATCCAGTGTAAGTGAGGGCAGTATTAGTGCAGAGAGAGAGTTTGCTCCCAGGCTTCTCTCTCACTTTCCAGTTCCACTTGTCCATGGTTAATGGAGCCGTGATCTCAATACGCCCCATCCTATTAGCTACACCAGGCGGATGGTCAGACAGCCCGCATATGCAGTAATAGTCGGCCAACTCTCAAATCTGCAGCTCATCACTCGAGTTTGGTTCCGTTTATCAGAAAAGATGAACTGACGGTGGTGCAGTCGGTAGCACAGTCACCTCACAGCTAGAAGTTCCCGGGTTCAATTCCCGCCGGGGACGCTGTATGTCATATACCATAGGTGGGGTTGGTCGAAAGGGACTTTCTGTGTGGAGTTTGCATATTCTTATGAGAGGAGATGAAGTTTGCACACCGGTCTTGAGCTCCAAACGTTTTATTAAATTGAAGAAAAACAACGTTCCAACCCATTCGGGTCTTCGTCAGGCGTTTGCATATTCTCCCTGTTTCCCCTAGGGTTGAAATAACGTGTTCCTTTCACACACTACATCCTACCGGGGAAACCTGCTCACTCCGAGTCCTCATGCATTGAAGGAAGCATGAGCTCAGTTTGGGGCTCTGCCTAGGTTGTCAGAGGCAACAGCTTAGGCAACTGGTACCGGGTGAAAAATGGGGTAAAAAAATTGGAGAGGAAAAAATGAAAACTCCTCCAGAGAATTGGGTCCTTTGTTATCACCACTACATCTCCACTAAATTGTTGTATTGTTGGAAACATGGCAAATCTAGGTGCAAAAATGCTAGGTATGGGACAATATCTTCATGTCAAAATGTAATAATCTTCTTATATTGACTGAACCATTGCTGACAAGTGTAAATGGATACAGGAAAGTAAATGGATACAGGAGTGAAGGCGTGGATAAAATGCTGCTGTTCTACATTACGGCACTTTGTCTTCCACTGGTGATGACGCTTACTCTTATTGTTTGTGCTCATGTCATGCAACAGTCATCAATGCAGGGATGAGGAAGTTCTTCCTGCAAGCCAACGACCAGCAGGACCTGGTAGACTGGGTCAACGCACTCAACAAAGCAACCAAGATCACTGTGAGAGAGAGACGAACACACACACACACACACACACACACACACACACAGGTATCCGGAAAACTTGCCAGTTTACCAACTCGTAGCGATTTAGTGCATTTTAGTTTTTACTTCACCTTAATTTAAATTGCATTGAATTGAGGGAGAGGGGGGATAGTTGTTTAGAGTTAACACTAGAGAAACTGAAATGGCAGGCCTACTTATCATTGGTATTCACATACTCACCTTTTTTATCATCTAGCTGACCATTTAATTGCACAAAATAATTTGATCACTTTGGAAATGAACTATAACATCTGTGAGTTTGACATACTACACTGATGAAGACGGCATGTTAGCATAACGATGAAGACATTGATGAAGAATCTTCGCCGTGGTGACTTGGTAAACTGGCGAGTTCTCCGTTATTACACACACACACACACACACACACACACACACACACAATACACACAGCACAAGCACAAATGCATGCAGAATAACATGACTCATCTTAACACTCTCATCCACACAAAACACTTTCCTTTTGTTCTCTTGTGGTTTGAGCTTAGGTTGAATGCTTTTGGAGCAGCCATTATTTAATTTCTATTATACACAAATGAGTGAGTGGACCGTCGAGCCATCAGATAGTGAGTCAGAGCATGACTAACAGGATGCCTTGTATTGTTGTTGAATGTTGCCCCGGTTTGCGGGAAAGAGGAGTATTTCCACTGTGCTCTATGCGTCCTACCACGCAGGCCTCTGAGGAAATGACTACCAGAGAGGGTTGGATGCATTGTGAAATGAACAGGCCCGTCAAGTTCAGTCCGTACAGCGACAGAATGGTGTGAATGTGAACCCAGTTGAGACACACTGAATGTCTCATCTCTGCGTCATACCTGTGCTATGACGGGAAACCTTGAAAGGGCCTGAATATTTGGTTGAATTGCTGTGTGTGTTCTTCCCCACAGGTCCCAAAGACATGTGACAGCCAGCAGAATGCAGAGAACCAGAAAGCCTCGCTGGATGTCGCAGGGCCCAAGAAACAGGTCTCCTACAAGACGG
This sequence comes from Protomyctophum parallelum, assembly GCF_964188405.1. Classification (NCBI taxonomy): domain Eukaryota; kingdom Metazoa; phylum Chordata; class Actinopteri; order Myctophiformes; family Myctophidae; genus Protomyctophum; species Protomyctophum parallelum. Next base: position 43,156,851 of record NC_139704.1, on the reverse strand, counting down.
AGATCATAGGAGGTGTCCCAATCATTACTCAGACGCAGGTAAATGGAATACATTTCTGCACATACTGTACACATGCCATCAACCAGTCAACAAAATTAACTATAGGATACATGTACACTAGAGATTAAACCATGAATCCATTGACAAAATAAATAATTAAACATTTCAAAATATAAATGCTTGACTTGGTTCCATATCATAACTTATCATGAGCATTTACCATAATTTTTGTACTACACCAATGTAGCTCTGATCGATCTTTTATATCATTTAAGTAGTATAATCTGATTAAGTAGTCAATCAGATTATATAGTCGCTTTGCATCTTTGTGACAGGCCTAAACATTCTCCCCTTCCTCCCCATACACGGAGGAACGGTTTTGTCGTGGGGTTTGACATAATCATTTTGGAATATTCAAATTCTCCCTGTACTCACAAGATCGGTATAGGCCGATCGTGAGGAAAGATACCGGTGATCGGGATCTGTCCCAAAAAACCTGATCTGAGCAAAAATACCTACCGGTATCTATTGACAAAATCTGTCTGGGCGCCGTCCAACCGACTGTCTCCCAGGTGACCCAGGGGTAAGCAGTGCCATGTGGCAATATGGTCAGACCAACGGTTTCTGATAACCAAAAAAACTTGTATATGTGTCTGATTGGAGAATGCACCAAATCTCTGTGTGTTTGGTCCGGGGGATGTCATCAGTTTGTGATGACATCAGAATTTCCATATTTAGTTGGGATGTATAGTGGGTAACATAATGGGTACTCTGACAGCAAAGTACATTTAGAAATGGGTATTGCATAAACGTGCGGGGCATAATTCCTGAGTAGGCTGAGGTGCCCGGACCACGCTACCGTAGCCTCCCGGGCCGATTTTGTACAAACTTGATGTTGGCGTCTAACGGCACAACTCCCCCTCCAGCATGAAGGGGGCGACTGTGCAGAGGGGACAGAGCGCGAGGCCCTGCGCCGCTCCCACAGCCAGCTGCCCTACTTCCTGGGAAGACCGTCTCAGGAGCAGACAGTCATCAAATCTGGCTACTGCGTCAAGCAGGGAGCGGTGGTGAGTTCTGTTCAGGATCATTCATAAGACATAAAACTGCATTTTTACCTTGTTCTGGAAACGAGCTATGGTCATACTACTACTACTGTACTCGGGTGGCTATGCTTGGCCAACACCATGAAATTAGGCCCCTGGCTCTGTTGGGGAAAGCCCCTGTGGGCTGGCCAAAGAAAGAAATCCAGTAGAAATTAATTAGAAAGGGGGATTTGCTGGTGTCCTCCTCATTACGAAATACTCGGCAAGAGAAAATTGTACTACATTTTTAGAAACCTTCAATCATGCTAAGTCAATTAAGATACATTTTGCTTACAACAAATCCAATGTCTATTTTCATCTTTGCCAGCCAAAATTGTCAATACTAACATTTTGTTTCTGTCTCCCCAGATGAGGAACTGGAAGAGGCGATATTTCCTGCTGGAAGAAAATGCAATGAGTTATTTCAAATCAGATCTGGTAATTCACTTTTTTTCATGATTTTGGGAGGACTTCAATACAACAGCGTGCAATGGTGGCAACAAGTGGCTTTGATTCCGCCCGCACAGCCTTAAGCCAGGAGAAACGGCACAAACACACACTCTCGCAAGTCCCAACATGTTACAGCCCTACACCATGGAATTTGGAACCTCCACTTCTTATGTCCTAGCTTGTCCTGACACACACAAACACACACACACACACACACACACACACACAACAGCTAGCTGCTCTACTCCTGTCCGCATTTGGGCCAGTCCTTATTCGACACCATCTGCCTGGTTATTAGCAAGGCCATCAACTTTCGACTCTGTAGTGTCCTCTCTAGCTGTGCTACTGGCTAGAAGTTCTAATTACCAGATGAGTAGTTAGTAGTTAAAGTTATCTTGTGAGCCCTAATTAAGCAGGACCACTGTACTGTGATGTGTACCTTAAGTCAATAAATTGTTGTCAATGATGTTGCTGCCTATTTATGAGGGGCACTAGCCCCTCCTATGCCCAGCTTTGTGGGTCTGTGTGAACACAAACATTCGCTTGTGATTGGCTGATCACCTCATAACGATTTGATTGGCTGAGAAAGTACATATTGAAGATAAAATTGAGGGCAGAAAAGTGATTGGCTGGGATGACTTTTGTGATTATTTGATTGGCTGAGCACGGAATGTGATATATGATAAGAGTGCCCCTCACTTCACATGAGTGATTTGTTTTCATTACATTGTCATTAAAAATGTTTCAGTTGCGAAATAGGCCAGACTCCCGTTTCTCATTCTCATCAGTTTTCCTTACTTTTTTTTTTTGCATTCTCGCATTATTGATAAAAGCACATTGTTCATGCAGTCAGTTTCTTCATGGACTCTTTAAATATGCACTGCGATGCTATTATTTGTGTTTTCTCTTTTTGTCTTCAGGAGAAGGAACCGCTGCGAATGATCCCACTCAAGGAAGTGCACAAAGTCCAGGAGTGCAAACAGAGGTGTTCTAACAAGTCCCAGCATTCACCTGATCTTACAAGAAAGAGAAAAAAAAAACTCTCCACAAAGATTTACTGTCTGAAGAAATTTAGCCTTTGTCTTTGCTTGTTAAAGTGTAGCTCAGGTGTATTTTCTGACATGGTTGTAATGGGATTTTGTTTTTGTTTCCCCCCCTCGGTTGTTGTAGTGACATCATGATGAGGGACAACCTGTTTGAAGTGGTCACCACTTCAAGGACCTTCTATATACAGGTAGAATGTCCATTCTGAAGGCAACGTGCATGTTGTTAGGCATCACAGTGCTGGGATGCTCACGCTAAACTCTATATTGTTTATACTCCCTTCTTTTCCTTAATGCTCTCTCTCTCTTTTCTTTTTGTCCCGTCTCACTCACTCAACACCCACCCAAACTATCTCTTTGTCCCATGTGTCTCAGGCGGACAGTCCAGAGGAGATGCACAGCTGGATCAAGGCTGTGTCGGGGGCTATCGTGGCCCAGCGGGGCCCTGGCAGGTCTGCTGCTACGGTATGTGTCTGGCACTTCACTACAATACCCACAATGTCCACTAGAAGCATAACAGACTACAATACCCATGTCCACTAGAAGCATAACAGACATGGACTCGACTCACAAAGTCTTGAGACTGATTCAGGAGCCTGGACTAATTCCTTATACTTGACTTGGACTCACACGTGCATAAGGGGAGACTTGTATCGCCTCACCTCACCAACAATGGCCAAAACATTGTTGCCTGTAAAATGACAGTGTTTTGGCAATAAAAACTAAACACTGGAGCAGAGCTGTGTGCAGACTTTCTATCTTTTTACACTGAGACTCGCTGCATGACCTCGGGTGCAATGACTTGAAATGACCTTATTCTCGAACACAATTGTGGACCAAATTAGTCAGTCCAAATAAGGGTACCAGTTATTATGTATAGGGGATGCTGTCTGAATTGGGTGTTGGTCCCTTGCCATTTTGGGTATTCAGCATAATCAGCAAGACAGTGAGTCAGATAATGATGTGAAATATTTGACTGGAAGAATAGGGTTTTTTTAGACTGGCTATAAATCTCCAAAAAGGAAGTGGTGTCATTGTTGCCTTGCATGACGGGCACGGTTATATTTATTGGCAGCAAGAATAAGTCATTCATTATAATCTGTTAACTACATGAAAATGGCAAATAGGGGAGGGGGCAAATGGGGAGGGGAAAGGAACTGGTCGGAATAACGTGTCCCTTCCACGCGCTACGTCCGGCCGGGGAAATTCCCCTCTGTCAGGTGAAAAGAAGCAGCTTGGACTCCTCATGCATAGAAGGAGGCATGAGGTCAGTCCGCTGCCCCCCAGGTTGGCAGAGGAAGTGTAGCGCCCAGGATTACATTAGATAATTGGCACTGGTGAAAAAGAAAAACTGGGTTACAAAATCGTGGGATAAAAAAAAAGAAAATGGCAAATATACGGACTCCCAACCATTCACAACATGTTGTGAGCTTGTAGATGGCAAAGATATTCGTGTAGAGGGGAAAATGGAGACGACCAAGACAAGTATAGACCCTTGAGGTAACCATGGTCAACGAAGAGGTTAATCAATTTTGTTCTTACAAGCAGCCTAGGTACAACATGCAGAAGGATATGTCCAAAATCTACTATCTACTATCCAGTCCATGTAGTAATTTATTTTTATAGTACAGACTTATAAGGTGTTAAACAGGCATTTAAGCAACCAAGCAATTTCAAATATTAAAGAAAATAAAAAGAAACTGCACTGACCAGTGCTTTATAGAACTGCACAACTCCTGCACCACTAGCTCACTTTTAAGTCAATACATTACACACTTTTTGAGACCAATTCATTGCCAAGATAGCTTTTTTCATCTGGATATTTGTTAAATTCTGACGATCAGGTTCGGGTTAGACAGAACATGTCTTTTTCACTTTTGTTTTATTAAATCTTCATAATCGAAAGTAAACCCAAGACTGACCTACTATATGTGTTGGTCCACTTCTATCAAGTCTTTTTACGAATGGGTAAAGTTTGAGTAGAATGAAATGAAATGAAGTAATGAAATGACACTGGCTTAAATGGCCTCTAATTTTGTGTCTGCCCTGCTTCCCATGGGAGTCGATCCCGATTTGCTTGTTTAAATCTGTTTGATCAGTGCGTCTAGTTGCTGTCTCCTCAAATTATTTTGTCGATTATTTCTCCCCTTCAATAGTACCAATTGGTATTGTATATCAACAGAAGAATATTGCATTGTTTGGGCAACTGCTGCCAGCATGGTTCGCTGTGTTGCTCATTCCTTCCACGAATGCACCATCCTTAAAGTTGCACCTCTTTCTAAAGCTGACTACTCGGGAATACAAATGAGTGTTATTGAAAGGGAGAAATAATCAACCAAAATAACGTTTCTGAACTTTTTGTGAGGAGTTAATTCATAAAACATGTACAGTATGTTATACAATATACGTATGTCAATGGCAGTCATTGTACATGGCAACAGACAAAAGGTGGCTCCATTTGTGGTATGTTTAGTCCAGATCAAAAGGATGTTCTAGGAAGCACAACTCTGTTGCAAACTCGCATAAAAAAAAAACTTTAGAAATAAACTTGACATGAGATTATCCTATTTGTGACTCAAATCTGGGATTTTAGACGTCACACGTTGTTTGTGGATTTGTTTTAAAACTTGAACCGTGTGACTTCAACAACCCGCGTCTGCACTCCATGATCGGGGGTCTAACTAGGGGAGCAACTGCATGCTCCGGTTCCCTCTCCTCCATCCTTTCCCCCCCCCTTCCTTTTGGTACCAACTCTCTTCTGTTGTCTCGGTTTCTAGCCTCGGGAAACGGCTTGTGGTCGTTTCTCCATCTGTGCTGCGATAAGTTGGTGCAGCCCAAACTACTACTGCCTTATGTCCTAACCTTCCCAGGTTCCTAATGTTCAGAGCCACTCAACCTGCATACACACACAGGAAGCTAAGCATTCATGTAGAATGCAGGGCACAGGTAAAGCCAGATACACAGTATTGACTGCAGAGGGTATGTTGTCCTCCATGGTTAGGTAGTAACCTGTAACTACTTTACTGCTGTGTTTCTTTACCTTGGACTCTTTTTTTATTTTTTCTCACTCCCACCCCCCCCCCCCCCCCCCCCCAACTCTTTTCTCATCCCTTTCCCTCTCAGTCTTATTCTTTTTTTTATCTTTCCTTCCTTTCTTCTGTCATTCTCTTCCCTGTGGGCGGACGGCCCCTCTGCTCTAATCCAGCTTTGCACTGTGTTGTTGCAGATGCGGCAGACCAGACGGCTGTCGAACCCCTGTATACAGAGGTATACGTCCCGAATCGGGGAGTGCAGCAGCACGTACGTCCTAAAGCCCCACTCCCAACCTTGCCCTTTATAAAAAACTAAAAAGCTCGCCCTTTATTATTATTATTATTATTTTTTTTATACTTTGTTTCCACTCACTTGGCTGGCCGTTTATATTTTATTTTTTTGTTAAGTTTTGTTTTGTTTTGTTTTAGACAGCACAGGGAGAGTGGGTTGGATCGCTTTATCCCTTCCCAGTCCCAACACTCCTTTCCTAAGAAAAGAAACGCAACCCTCTACGGCTGCAAAGAACCCAACAATCCCTTCCTTCACCCCTCTCTCCTCTCCTCGCTGCTCCTCTTGCCCACTGTTCTCTTTCTCCTTTTCGCTACAGCTCTTTTTAATTCCACACTTTTCTACACTTCTGGATATGAAGTGCAGTTCCTGCTCCATTCCATGCTGCGCCCTCACAGCCAGCTCTGGGCCAGGTTACGCTTTTAATATCACCGTTAAGCATAATTTCATATACCAGTGAGGTGCGTTTGATTCGACTTCTCCCTCACATGCCAAAAGGAGCATGGCGAAGGGAAATTAAGCGCACCTCGAGCCTCTCGAATGCATGAAAGCGTTTCGACGCACATTATTGCCCGTGCACTGATGTGAGTTGCTGAACAGAGCTTTCTAACGGTCATGTAACCACTGGAAGGACCTTCTGCAGTCATTGGCTCCAACCGGCTCCTCATAGCTTATTTCACCTCAGCCCTCTTTCCATTACTGAGAAGACAGTTCTACATATGAGCCTGTAATATGATCACGCACGCACACACAGGCGTGCACGGTATGCAAGTGGCAAACATGCGCACAACGGGCAGACACTGCACTGGCTACTTGGACATCCCCGGCTGTGGAAATCTGTTGCACACACCCCCCTCCTCCCTCTCCCTATTTCCAGTTCTCACTTTCTGTATCACTTGGTGTTTGTGTCTTTCACTCTCTCTATCTTTCTTTGTTTCTTATTCCTCCTTCACGGCCCTGTTCTTTCCATCTCTGCAGTTTGCTGCAGCTGTGTACCTGTCTTAGATGTGTGACATCCTGCTTGTCTCTCCTCCTCCCTCCTGTCCGCTGCCTGTATGTCGACTCTTCTCTCACTTCTCACTCACTCACTCACTCACACTCACACTCACACTCTCTCACACACACACACACACACACACACACACACACACACACATCGAAACAATAACCCTGCTCCTCTCCTCTACCCTTCTCCTTTACTAAAAACACTAAAACCGCAATGCAGAAATGGTGAAGTTTTAACGGTCTTGAAATACTGACTTAACTAATACTGTAACCACATCTGGGGGGTTCAGACATGTCAATCCTGTTGAGCACAGCGCCATTCTTCCACACATTTGGAAGAACCCTTACTAGCACACACTTACCTGTTACATGTTTTGCAGCAAACTTGATGCCTTGTTGTCCTCACTCATCTCTCTCAAACTGCTCAGTGGCTAATCCCTTTTTTCCCCTTTTATTTAATTTTATGCATTTCCGATCTCTGCTGCCCCCCACCCCCCCATCTCATCTTGTCTTTCAGAGAGTGAAATCTGACAGTGACAAGCTGTGAAAAAACAAGGCCTGCAAACAACTGACCACCGCTTCCTAAGACACTTCTCTCTTCTTCTGCTATCCTCTGCCACTACCAAGCTATAATCTACTTCCTGCTGCTGTTAATACTATTACTACTTTGCTACTTCTACTACTACTACTGCTACTATTACTACTACTACTACAACTACCACCACCAGTCTATCGTGGCTCCTTTCTTCAGCATCTACTACTGAAACTACCTACTACTACTTTGAAAACTCAACTCTACTACAGCTGCGTCAGGCTCCACACTGCAGCTCTGGTGCTAAACTGAGTCTGTAACTATCTCTCGCTCTTTGAAAAAATAAACAAAACCTGCTCGTCTAACAGATAATGTATTTTTATTTTGTCTCATTGTCTAATGTCTCCCTTTTCTCTTTTTCCATCCCTCTCACTCCCTCCACCTCAGGAACACGGTGGCCGCTCCTCCCCTTCCACATTTTACCGCAGCCCAGCGGGGCCCCCCGCCCCTCGCTCGCCCATATCTGCCGTGCCACCCGGTTACCCAGAGCGGGGGCCTGCTCTCGCGGGCAGCACATGCCCGCAGCCTGGCGTGGGACAGCGAGCACTTCATGAGCCTGCTGCCACGGCCCAGTCACAACCCAGCGCGCCTGTCTCTGCAGGAGACACGCCTGGCGAAGTGAGCTGCGAGCCGCCGTTGTTCACCGCCGCCCCCGTCACGGCCACCGACTTGGAGTCACCATGGCGCCGGCGCAGCAGCTATGAGCCTTGTGCTCTGCAAACGACCCTGAACCTGGAGGATGCCGACCTGCCGGTGAGCCAGGTCTGACCAGCAGTTTGTAGTTCCCTCGCCTTCCTCACGTAATTTCTACTTAGAATTGTTTAAAATACTCTCTGGCCTGGCCTGGACTGGCATGGCACAGGTAGAACCTTACGTAGACCACAAGGAAAAACACTATGTGTTAGGAAAGCACTGGCACTGGATTTCAAGCCAAAGCTGATGGCGGACCGAGTGTACGACTAGACTAGAACACTAATCCGAGATGTTCTCTCTGCAAGATCCCGTTAGTGTGAGCCAAACAGCGGGGGCCGGCATTGAACTTAACTGGTTGTGTGCGCCAAAGACAACCTGCTATTCACCCAGCCCCTCTCCACCTGCCTGCCCTTGTATTAAAATGTATTTTATTTATTTACCCATAGTCAACGTTGTCCGAGAGGGGGAAAATGTAATGACACGTTAGTTTGCTTGTGGCTATTAAAATGCAATGAGAGAACTTTATTTTAACCTGCATAACCAGCTGGCTTAAGTGCACAAAGATTTGCTCGACAATATTTGTGGGGCCCGGTATTTTTACGAACCATTTTGTGCCAAGTAAATAAGGGAGCTTTTAAAGGGTGCAAGCTACTTCCTAATGACTGAAAAGAGTACTTGAATTCAAGACTCTATGTTCACCGCTTCTCTAATCGCTGTACTAATATCCAAATCTGTGCGGTGCTTTCATACGCTCAGTCATTTTAATTGTAGTACTCTGGACTTGGTGTGATGCATTTTAGGCAAATTTCCAAAATCCCAAATCTAGTCTAAGACTAAATCTGTTTCATGTCTTGTATTTCAAAGTCACCGCTAGGTCATGGTTTGCGTTTTAGAACCGACTTTATGTGAAACTGTCTCTGTGACCATATATGCAGCCACAATGACTTGGTGTACAGCGTGTTATTCCATTGTCCCTGACATACACATTGAGGAACGGTACCACTGACTTCGTCAGCTTTTTTATTTTAATTAATTTAATGTCTCCTTATGTGTACTTTAATCGGGCAAAATTCAACAATTCTTAGTAAACTGTGCAGATGACTTGTGCAATATATATATATATATATCCCATAATGTGCATTCATTTAAGTAGCAGTTCTAGTATAGAATCAATTCACACTTAAAAAGAAAAACCCCAGCCACATATGAATACATACACACAATGGAACCCGATCCAACAGCCATGCATTGACAAGAAACCGGCGTGACATTTGCCTGTGCATACACTTTACAGCTTAATTCTTCAGCCGACTCGACGCTTACATTACCTTCAATCCACACCATTCTCTAATAGAAGCTTGGCAAATAGGCACACATGAAGTCCTCAAACAACTTAAATGTTTTAAATGGTTATGGGTTTAACTTAACAAAGATTAGCTCAGATACTTGTCCCTTGCATGCTACAATTTTAACAATGTCCAGGGATTGGCTTTCTGTTGCAAGAGTGTGTGTTGTAGATATATTATGTTGGTGTGCTCTTAGATGTTTCCTGGCATTGTTCTTTACCTGTGTTGCCAAATAAAGGTTACCCCAATAGTAGGCTACTGCTAAATGGACTTAATTTAAAAAATAAATCCTAACCGTAGTCCTGCTAAGTAATAATAACTAGCCATTAATAAAGTGCCTGCTTCATGTCAGCCCCGTACCACACAAAAAGCCAAGCTATTTCACCCCTTTTCTGTCTTGTGTAATTGGTTTGAATTGTCTTTATTTATTATGTGGATGACTTGGAAAATAATAAACACATTGTGAATGTGCTTAGGGGTCTTACTGATGAGTTTTTAATCTCTCCGGAGCACAAGAAAAATAGAATAGAAATTGGACTCACTAGTCCTTAACGTTCGAATATATGAACACAATTATGTACAGTGTGAGTAATTAATTAGATTTAATAGCTTGTATTGATGTACTGTATGAATTTTGAGCCGACTGATGCAATTCTTTTGCAATTAATTTTCGTAATTATCTCCACCAGGCCGAAGGCATGGGGTGAGAGTATGTTTTGCACTCCGTGTGTGTATGTGAGAGTGTGTGTGAGTCCGTCCGTCTGTTACCAGCTAATCTCCGGCACCGTTAACCCGGTCGATGCCAAATGTTGCACACACTCCCTGGATGGCAACGATGAACCTCTGCCCAAAGTTTTCCAAAACGGCCTGTTATAGTGCCACCAGGAGGTCGACTTTTACTCCTCCAGATTCTGTCCAAAGATCCCGCAAATCGTTACACACCATCTCTATAGTCACATCGATATTTTATATTCCATCCTAATTGGCTAACATTGGTCTTCAAAGTTTGCAGGATTGGCCAGTTTTGAACAAAAAGCCTCAAATCATGAACGCAGTGTGCAATTTATGTGAAATCTTTCATGGACTTTCCTATACTAGACTGAATATATCCACCCTTTTCACATTGGCCTTTTATAGTGCCACCAACGGATGAAATCATCCAATTGCCATCCAAGGCATAAGAAGAAATAACACCCTTTTCAGATTGGCCTATTATAGCGCCACCAGGAGGCCAGGCCCTGACCTGCCCTGGTGGAGACCTATCTAGTTTATGAACCTCTCCAAGTTTTGTAAATTTAGCTTTTACGATCTCCAAGTAAATAAATACTTGAATGGGAGTCTTCGGTCTTCCCATTAAAGTGAATGGGGAAATGTAATAACTGGTGTAATAAACAGCGTCTTAATTATATGTAAAATGTAAGATAGAATTCAAGGAGTTGGCCTACAGTCGTTGCACTATCACTGTATTTGCTCTAGCACTCAGCAAAGCTTACACTGCCCTCTTGTGGGAACAATTGGGATATTTAGATAGCATTTTTATCTCAACAGATGGAATTGGGTGCAGGCAAGGCATGGGCATATTGCCTTTCACCAATACATCAGTTGTTTATAAACTAAACGTTGACATGCACAAACATCCAATGGCCAACGGACAAAAAGCTGACACTGATTTGGTGCAGAAAATAGAAACTGAAAAAATATACTGCCTTTGGTGGGAAAATCTGTTTTTTGTCATTTCTGGAAAGTTGGCTTTTGGAAGAGGTGGACATGAAAGTAATTAAAGGGTCAACATTGACTATGCGTGCATGCGTCTGTTTGCAACATGTAGCCTCAGATGCTGTAATATCCTCATAGATGCCTCAGATGTTTGGTGTACAGATCACTGTAGCCTCATGCTGATCAATTAGTTTATTTGAAAAGTCTCAACACATGTTATTTGATATAAATAAATTATATGGATAAATTCCAGTTTATCTCCCATTGTGGTCCTCATACAGGGTTTCCAGACCTAAGCGGAAAACGGTTTTGCGCTGCGGACAGAAGAAGCTGTTACGGTGTGTGCGCAGCTCTTTTTAGACAGCTGGTGGATGGGAATTAAGCTCCACCTCCGCGGACGATTGACGCTGAGGAGAGCGCAAGTCGTCCGCAAGCCGTCCGCGGAAGTGGAGCTTTTTTTCCATTCACCAGCTGTCTAAAAACCCGGTTTTTCGGCTGTCCGCAGCCGAAAACGTGCGCAGCTCTTTTGATAGTGTGGCAGTACCCATTCGCACACCATTTAAATACATCTCATAACATATGATATATATATTTGTTATCCTTATAACTCTGCTCGTACTTTGGAACCTTGTCCAATAGCCAAGGCCTTGTTAAATCCTTGAATGTTTGTTGTATATCGGAAGTCACCTTGACTGACAACTCCAGCCTATTCTTCCATTGGGTAGTCCCAATGTACGCGAATGCACCCTTCCCTGTTTGAGCCTTAAATTTGAGAAGAGACACATCTGCAACACTGGCTCTCTGGTGTAGCCTACGTGTATTGAGTGACCAGTTCATAATAACTTTTTATTTATTTTCCATTTTCCAAATCTTGTGGACCATGGTCACTTTGGTCAGTCCTGCCAAGTTGACCCTGTGTCTTGCCGCGGGAAGCCAATTTAGGGCCTGAAGCTGGTTCCTCCCTATTTGGTTTCTTGGACCAAAAGCTGATATGACAAATTGATGCTGTGATCTTCTCTAGGCTACAGAACAGGATCTCTCAGATGCTGCGATAGATGCTGTAGTGTACACTAACAATACAGATCATATGATGTATAACCTCATTTTATGCTGTGATATAGGCCTATAGTCGTCAGAGATGGGCAAAATACATTGAAATTTTATTTTGATACAAAATACAAATACTGGGTCAAAAAATTTATCTAAATACACAATACAAAATACATCTTCCATCCCAGCGAATTACAAAATACAAAAAAAGTATTTCAAATACGTATTTCAAATACATGTATTTCAAATACTGCCCATCTCTGATGGGCAAAATACATTGAAATTTTATTTTGATACAAAATACAAATACTGGGTCAAAAAATGTATCTAAATACAAAATACAAAATACATCTTCCATCCCAGCGAAATACAAATTACAAAATACAAAAAAAGTATTTCAAATACTGCCCATCTCTGATAGTCGGCCGACACTCCGACAGAGCACTGTAGTCTCATAGAGGCTCTATAGCAGGGGTGCCCAGAAGGTAGATCGCCATCTACCAGTAGATCACAAAGGCTTTGCAGGTAGACCACATGACAGAATATATATCATTAAAAAAAACTACTTGAATTAAGGTGACTGATTAAACGAGCCTGTCAGCTCAAACACACAATACAAATACAAAGTAATTTACAAATAACTACGAATTCTATTTTCCTCTCTCTATTTCCCATTCCATGTGTGTTTGTCTTATAGTATGTAATGCCAGTGCTGCTGTTTTCAGCAATGGGATAATACTTTTTTGGGTGAGTAGATCTTGTTGAGCTGGTCATTGTGAAAGTAGCTCTCAAGTCAAAAAGGTGTGGGCACCCCTGCTCTATAGGCACTGTTTAGGTTTGTAAAATTACAGTTTGGTCTGGATTCATTCAAAGACAATTTAAGTCTGTTGGAGTGGTGAACTCGCCAGTCTCACTCGTGAGTCGTGCCTATATCTTCCCAGAGTTCTATTAGGGTTAGGGTGGTTGGGGCTGGGGTGGTAGCTCCCTGGGAACATAGACCCCCATACAATATGCAGACTTGCTCTTAGAGATCACAGAGACCTCAGTCAGTCTTGTCCGTCCATGGTTTGGTCTCGGTTTGAGAGTGGGTGTTCCTTATAAGATGAGGTCCTTTTAATCTTTATTTTCCCATCGTTCTTTGACTATACTGTTTACTGTGCCCTCAGACAGACTCCTGCCTTGGGCACCGTCTGTACTCGTGTGGCGTCTCATTCAAATTGCATGGCGCACGCGCACACACACACACACACACACACACACACACACACACACACACACACTCCCCAGCACCACACACCCCAGGAGGCCAGCTCTGCATCGCCTTAAATTCCCTCCTCCATTTCCCGATGCTGTGCAGGAGCAGAGGAACTTGAGAAGAAGTGGTCTCTTCCATCGAGCCGCCACATTAAAACTAAGAGCCATTAAAAAGACCCCCGAGTCCATAATAAGCGAACACATTGTGTTGTATAGGTCTAGCTCTTTATGACAGCGATGCTTTGGCCCTCTGTTTACTGGACTCTTTACGACCCACCACAGACATCTTAAGTCTTAACAGAGATGTTTTGTTTTCTCCCTATACGTAGGCTACTACTTGCCAGTGGTGGAAAGTAACTAAGTACATTTACTTTTACAATTTTGAGGTATTTGTACTTTACTTGAGTATTTCTAATTTCCAGTACTTTTACTTCTACTCCACTACATCTCCGTGGCAAATATTGTACTTTTACTCCACAACATATATTTGAAAACTTGAGTTACTAGTTACTTTGTCGATTTGGATTATTCGCTATTACAAAACCTATACATTAACCACTTCAGCCCTATACACATTTCAGTCATTTGAAAATAGCCGATCTACAAGCTCAAAATATGTTGCATATTTAAACATTTGAAAACTACTTGAAATGGGACATTCTGCATAATGACTGAGTAGGCTACTTTCTACTTTTGGTACATTTTGATACCAATACTTTTGTACTTTTACTCAAGTAAATTTTGAATTCTGGACTATTCTGGAGTAGTATTCCTACATTGCAGTATTTATACTTTTACTTAAGTAAAACATGTGAGTACTTTTTCCATCACTGCTACTAGCCTATAGCCTCTATTCAGGCCCCTCAGTCAGGGCACAGGAATTTCCTCCTCAGACTGGCAATATCAACAATTTCAACCATTAAACATTTTTAATAAGCTACTATAGCTTGTAGCTCTCGAGAAAGCAAGATTGTCTTTGTTTTAGAGTATTATATTCATCTCATCTGATTAGTCCTATATTAATTGGCCTATTACACTTAAGTTTGACACAGATGTGCCATTGGTTTTTTAATGACTTATGAGAGCATTAGAGGAATGCAATGTTTCAATTAAATTAATTTGACAGTAATCAGTATCCTCTCTCTCTCTGTCCTGATTTAGGCTTGATGCCAAAATAGTGCAGGGTGTAATGCATATAGTTTTAGTTTATAAAACATTTGGGCGGGGTGTCTCCATATCCCCGTGTGTGTTTTATGATTTTGCCTAATTAAGTGGTAACAATTACATTGTACATTGTGTGAGGTGTAGGCCTGGCAAAGAAAATGCTTTAAAATAACTGGAAATAGATAATAGCTATTTTTCCTAACCAGATAGTTTACTTAAAGGTATATTCAGTGATTTCACTTAATTCAAATATCACTTATTTTTTTGTTTTGTTGTGATAATCCTCCCTACTATAGAGTGTGCTGGCCATATAAGGAGTTCCTCCCTGTCCCCAGTTAACCCCTGGGGGTCAAAAAACCTTAGGTTTCGTTTTTGACTCTCTATCCTGATTGGACGAAAGGCTGGGTCCCACAGCCAAAAACGAAACCTAAGGTTTTTTGAGTGAAATCACTGAATATACCTTTAAGTAAACTATATAGCCTATCAGTAATCGTACGTGTTGGATTTTCAGCCTGAGAAATGAGGAACTCTCCAGGATTGTCAAAATGTGGAAAATGTTAACAAAGCAACCAAATAATACACCCCACACCAAGGTTCCATCCTGGAGGCTAATCTTTCCGGTGATAAAATGGCCACCAACATAATCAAAAAAGTCAACCAAAGAACAAGATTCCTTTACAGGATCTCCTCACTGGTCAACAAAAACACCTTGAAGACCTTAACAGGAGCCCTCGTACAAGGTTTCTTTGACTATGCATGCACCTCCTGGTACCACAGCACCTCAAAGGCCCTTAAAACTATGCTCCAGACTTCCCAAAACAAACTTGTCAGGCTCCTACTTGGCCTCACCCCCCCGAACCCACCTCACCCCTGCCCACTTTGACAGGCTGGAATGGCTTATGGTCGACGACAGAGTACAGTATCTTGCAATGGGTCTGGTCCACAAGATTCGATACACCACCAAGATACCCATGTACCTGTCTAGATACTTACTACCCATGTCTAAGATTCCTTAATGTCCACACCCACAACACCAGAGTGCAACGAACTATGTACAACCCAGATTCTGCACAAACAAGGGACAAAATTATTTTCGCTCCTATGCCACCAAAATGTGGAACGCCCTACCAACAGTCATTAAGACATGCAAATCCCTTGGCTCTTTCAAAACCGCTCTCAAAGGGCACCTATGGAGGCTGCAATTTGAAACTGGCCCCGTAAAATCTGAATCCCACCGCCCACCCCTTTTCCCCCTCACTGACAGTCACTGTATATGTTTCTTTTCCCTTTTTACCTCCTTTATGATGAATTCCTGTTCTGTTCTTTGACTATATATAGAAGTGTCCATTTGTAAATGTTTTGATGAATTGAACAAGGTGGACCCTCTTGTAAACAAGTGTAATGCTTAATTGGGTCGTCCACTCACAGTTAACAGTCTTTGTATTGAGTTTGTGCTTGAAATGTAGCCTACTGTAATTCTGCAAACTGTTAATAAATATTTAAATCAATCAATCAATGACGTAACCGGTGACCGCCTAGAAAGTGTGTCGATGGGTCACCGTCATCTCATGTGTGCAGACTGCACTAATAGTACTTGACGACTATATGGCTGCTACTAGACTGGAGGGAGGCTTTTATAATTGCAGAGCCAGCGAAAAAAAAGAAGAAAAGGAAAAAAAGAAAAACGCCACAGTCGCGTCATGGTGCGCAGTGGCCAGCTGAGCTGAAGCGACTGATTTACTCCCCAAACTACTGAGCTCTCAGCCTCTCACTCACATCCCATAACACTGCAAGTAGCCTATAGGCCTAAAGAAGGACTGGGACATTTTGTATACTTTTATTTTATTTCCCTTTTAGGAACTTAATGTACGTATATTAAACTTGAACGATGTTTTGGTCACTGTTGTGCGTAACCGCCGCCCTCGCGTCCATCGTGCCAACAGACGCACAGATTGCCAACAGGTATTCTATCGGATGTCCTGCGCGATGTGACAAGTCCATGTGTCCCCGGCTGCCCACGGACTGCCCGGCGGGACAGGGGCCGGACGCATGCGGCTGCTGCACAGTGTGCGCGGCAGGAGAGGGCGAGACGTGCGGCGCAAGTGGGAAGCCTGGAGACCCGCTATGCGGAGAGGAACTGGAGTGCTCCGTCTCGGGTGGCGTGGGATACTCCATTTCGGTCAGGAGGAGAAGCAAGAGCGGGCTCTGCGTGTGTAAAGCCACCGATCCCGTCTGCGGCAGCGATGGAGTGTCATACCGCAACATCTGCGAGCTCAAGAGAGTCAGCAGCCGGGCGCAGAAACTCCAGCAGCCACCTGTTCTATTCATTCAGCGAGGAGCTTGTGGAAAAGGTAAAAAATATTACTTTGACACAATAAACTTATGTTAGTTTAAGTCTTGAGACTGAGAGTGTAGCCTACACATATAAACAAAGTGTCCATTTTGGTTCCATCTGTACACTTAAAAAGCTACAAATTGACTGATTAATTAACTTTGTAGAATCCTTCACTGAAAAATTAAGCGACAATAACCACAGTTCAACTGTTCAACTCGTTGGATTAAATTTCTCTGGTGCATGTTCCTTCCACAAATGTCCCTTTGGGATTTAAATCCTTACCGGGTGTCTAGTGAAGGGGCTTAAGGACACAGATGTCATACAGCTGCATCCACTGATACAAACCCCCATGTGTTTTAGAAAACAAAGGCCACTATTGAAATGTGTTGTTTCCTTCTTGTGTTATTCGTGCATGACAATTATGCAAAACCAGAAAGCAATTTCAACGTTGCTTGGTTAAACAAAGTTATGAACTCAATTTTGGTTTTGGAGCTTGATGTAGCCTCAGCCCAATCTATAATTCGTCGTATGACGGAGTCGTGACGATCGTCTGCGAAGTATATAGGCGGCTACATTGGGAATTTACAGATTAGTTCAGCATGGTATGTGTAGTCCACATCCACATCAATGCAATCACGTGGCTATAGTGGCAATCCTCTTAATTGCTTAAAATGCAATCTAAAATCTACTCCAGTGGTTTGGTTTAGGCTAATCTAATGGCCACAACATTAATTAAGTTTTGAAATGTATACTACCACATAAAACCTATCCATAATAAAGTTGGCACTTGGCTCTGTACATGGCCTGCTCTTTCCCCCCTCTACACCAAATATCTTTGCCAAAAATAGACTACGGTACAAACACATGTGAGCTTGTAGATCTGCTCCAGACTTCCCAAAACAAACTGGTCAGGCTCCTACTTGGCCTCACCCCCCGAACCCACCTCACCCCTGCTATTTTTGGTGAATGTTCCCCCAGAATAGGGAATCGGGATGTCAAATGAAAACAATGTTACCACAATCAGTGGAGCTTAACAATAAACAGACCATCATTCCATTTCAGATATGCTTTGTGTATGAAATAATACAGCCCAGTCAAGAATGCATGCTGTGTACCATTTATATCAGTGAGTCATTTGTCATCATTAATGCTGTATGCTTGTGTAATATGACTTAGAAAGTAGAAAGGAGATATTCTGGAATGGAAAACCGTGAAATTGAAGTTCACCATCGGCACATGGTGGAATATAGATGGCTTCATCCTGCATCTGTTGTTTGTGTGTGTTGTTGTTTGTGAGTGCATTGTTGTACATGTGCACAAGCACACATTTGCGTGTATTATGCAAATGTATGTGTTATGTTTATGTCCATATAGTGTGTTTTAATATTGTGAAAGTGGGACATACTTTAAAACCTCCCTGAAGGAACTTATAGAAACTAACTGATGGAGTGAGGTATCTCTCCCCCTCCTCCTCTCTCTCTCTTTGCTTATTCTTGCTTTGTGGACCGGAGGGGACCGCATCACTCATGATTCACAGCCGACAGCCATGTGAGGGGAATAACTGGCTGCTGTTCAAACACACACACACACACACACACACACACACACACACACACACACACACACACACACACACACACACACACACACACACACACACACACACACACACACACACACTAGCACAGTATAAAATACAGGAACAGCAAGAGCCAGTTTATAAACCCCAACGTTAGTATAGTAATAGTAGTAAGTAGCCTTGCCGAGCCATGGGGCCCATAGGGCCTATCTCCTGCCTCTGTAGTGTGAGGCAGCTTGATGTACAAGTACACCCCCTGGACATGACGCTAGGGATTTACCCCCAATCCAACCCTTGATGCTGAGTGTCAAGCAGGGAGGCACTGGGTCCCATTTTTAGAGTCTTTGGTATGACCCGGCCGGGGATCGAACCCCGACCTCCCAGTCTCAGGGAGGACACTCTAACCACAAGTCCACTGAGCTGGTTCACAACGTTAGTATAACCCACATTTATTCTGTGACGTTTCCCATATTATGATGTTGTAGATTAAATAATCTTCCAAAGATGAAGGAATGACAAAGTTCTTCAGGGTGAAGTATTGAGAATTTATTAAGAAGATTCAGCAGAGAAACAATATACAGAGAGTGAGGAACAGGCCTCCTTGCCTGTTCCAGCAGCCCCTCCGGGCGCAAGCCTCCTCAACCCCATTCTCAGACTGTAGTCCTTATAGTCTTGTCTTAACAGAGATGCCACACTGAATGTCCATATACGGATCTGCGCTAAACATAAGGGCGACACACAAATAAGTATACCTTTGCTGACAGCGTGGAGGAGTCAAGTCAGCTGTTAGTCAGCTGCATGAATTAGACTGAGCACATTGGTGAGCAAAGAGACTTAATGGAATAATGCATATATTTGACACTGTAGTTGGCATTCTAAAATTCCCATTACAATGTCAAACACTATCATTGTGTGTAATACCAATACAAATTGACCGCTACACAATAACCTTAATAATGGAGAACATAGGCTACATCATAAATAAATACTGAAACCAGATATAATCATTAAGGAAAGTTTATGTATGCACGATGTGTTCTATGTAAACTCTACATTTCCATTTTCCAGCCATTCAGTTTTTTTTTAAATACTTTCAGGACCCCCCGAGGGGTCGCGACCCCCATTTTGAAAACCCCTGGTCAGTAAACTGGCGGTCTCTCTACTTTGTATTGGTCATTCAAGTGTGTTATTGATTGTATGTCTTGGTGAGTTGAGTTCATAGGACCACAATACAATGGAAACAAGCCCCTGTAGGCTGTAGGGCTATTTGTGCTATCCTTTTAGCTTAGCTTGTTAAATGGTAACTACCGTATTGTTTGCAAAGTATTAATTAAGTATTAATAATAAGTCTCAAATCCATTGGTTATTGATTTTGTTTTTGTTTGCTATTAATCCTCTAATATAATTCTCAACGTATTGCTTTTAGATGCTATAGTCCTGGCGTAGTTGTTATAATATAAAGACGTTATAATCCTGGTTTAGCTGTCAGCATCAGACAGAAGAACTGCAGCCAGAGTACACGAGGCCCCTCAGGGCCTTGTGACCTGGGCCCGTGTTAAGAAAACACACGCCGTTCCACTTTGCATGATGTCATTCTGCATCTGGCCTGTGAAGTTGTTGAATATGCAAGTTGTTGGATTTGGAGAGGAAATGTGGGTCCGTTTCTGCTTCTGCCTTTGGGGTCATGTTCATGATTTCAAGTAACTAATTCATTTTGTAATGTATACAAAAGTGTCACGGTATGGCAGTAGAAATACATTGAATAGAATTTCAAAGGAGGTTGATCTTTGGTAACAATGTAATTAATACGTCGTCTTAAGGATGTTGAGTGTGGCATTTAGGCATGTAATCCATGTACAGGAAGATCCAGAGAATGCATGGATGGATGTCATACTGGATGACTGGGATTGGTCTTTATGGTTTTTATATTGGCAGCATAATGAATACGGGCCTTCTGTGACTCTACTTACAGTATACTACTTATAGTATAGTATAGTGACTTTTAATACGCTGAGTATGCACATTCTTTCCCCTTGACTTGTCTTTACCACCATCAATAGTAGATTTCTTTGCATGGTTTCTGCTCTTATTTCTGCCTGTCATGTCTGTGTCCTGGTTTTCTTTTTTCTTTCTTTCTTTCTTTCTTTCTTTCTTCTCTGTCTCTGTATATTCTCCAAATATTTTTCCTTGCAGCCCTATCATTTCCCATAATTCCCATGCTGTTTTCCATCCACCATTGCCTGCCCATCTCTTCCTTCAGCTTCACGCTAAAGTCACAGGCTCTATTGTGGACCCCTCCCCTCTTTATTCCCACCATGGCACGGGAGAGGCGTGTTTGCTTCTCTTAATCCGTTCCCTGATCACACTGATAAGCCAGAGGCAAAACCTGATGTCACAGCGCTATACTTCCACTCCGCTCTAGCCTCTCTACCCTCACTCCCCCTTTTCCTCTGTTGATATTTCAGTTAAGCCATCACTCTCACCAGCTCAAACACTGTGCCACAAAGAAACCTAATGAACTTTGTGTTGATGGTTGGATTTGTAATAAAAGCCTTCTGTGGTGGGCAGGTGGGAACTGGTTGTGGACGGTGGAGGACTGGTCAGGGGGTAGGGAGAGACACAGGCACACATTTAACTGTCTTTTACATTTTATTAGACAATGAATGTGTATATGGAATTCTGAATAGGGTCATAATTAATCTCCTGTTCCTGCCATATACATTTTCCGACATTAACAGCTGGTGTTCATGAACACTGTTGCACTCATCACAGTCATCAGTTAGCGTTTATAGACGTCAAGTGGTAATTAAAGTAGAAAATATGATACGGTAGGGAACAGGAGATGAATTATGATCCTTTTGGTACATTATACGCCTGACACCGACACATGGTGGAGCCTTGCTCATTAAATTGTATTTGGGTAGTATTACCAGCAGTAACAAATTACAATCCAAACTACATTATGTTCCTATCGTCATGATGGCCGAATCATCAGCGGTGAGAATTTGAAAGTGGGTTCAAATCAGTGTGGGTAACAGCAGGTGATGAAGAATTACAGTTGAACAACTTCAATTGAGCTGCTAGTGACGTTGCTTTAAAGTACAGCCGTTGTTTCAATAGAGACCTACAGTATGTATTTGTCATGCCGAAAAGAGTGAGACAGGCATCATGTAGGCTAAATGGATCATGACCCTGTTCTATAGTGCCATGGGGCTCACACACATCTATGAAGTTGCTGAAGATCTATTACTTTGCGGCCGAGCCAACGTCAATGACCTATTGGCAGGGATTCCATAATAGCTTTCTCACGGCTCGGTGACCGTGAATACCCAGCTCCATCTCCAGCTTGAGAAACTGTAGTTTCCATGAAAGGGTCAGTTGGGGGCAAAGAGGGCTTACGAGAGCTTACACTTTATCCGTGTGGCACTCAGCTGGGGTTTAACCCCACTCTTAAACTACAATTCCTTGATTCTGTTTTCTGCCGACAATAGCAATATTTGTCAGGGTGCGATCGCCAATTAAGACCCTCTACGACTGGCAGTAGAAAAAGCAAAGCTTCAATGAGCAGAAGTGAAGGAGGATCTCACTGGATAGACCGGTCTGGTTTATCTGAAAGCAAGGGGTGGGGGGCTTCGAGGAGGGGTACTAAGGAAGAGTTGCTTCCGCCCATAAAACGGGCAGAAGCCCACAAAAGCTGAGGAGGAGACAGGCTATTGAGGCCGGGGCGTGGGCAATGACACTTCCAGTGGAGGTCAGCATATGTAGACTGATTGTGTGTGTGTGTGTGTGTGTGTGTGTGTGTGTGTGTGTGTGTGTGTGTGTGTGTGTGTGTGTGTGTGTGTGCTTGTGTGTGCTTGTGCGTGCGTGCGCATGTGTATGTACTTCTACTCTCATAAGTTACAAATTGTCTTCACAAGGAAAGTAAAATGTCCTTTTTCAATGGTTCATTTTTACTGTTAAGAAAAAGTAGTAGAGTAAGAATTGGTTGAGCACAGGTTATGAGTACAGATACAGGGAATATAGATCTTCTGATGCTTCTCTGTGAAATAAAAAACTTTTTACTGAGTTTGCCTTTGTTTTGAGTGGCAGTTTAAGAGCTTCTCTCCCCCCACCCGCTCCTTTCTCTGTCTCAATGCATGCCTTTCTCGGGTCACAGCACTCCTAACCAAGTTCATCTCAGTTTAACTGTCTCTTAAACTACCGTGTGTGCGCACGCATGTGTGCACATGCGTGTCTTTGCACCATCCTGTGTCCATCCTCTTGAAGTTTTTACTTTACTCAGTCAGAGTCCTGTATAGTAACCTATAGTATAGTTCACTGTATTTCAACAGACGGGCAGACATTTTAAAAGAGCTACCTGGTTCACCTTATCATACTGAGCCTCTTGTGACATGATGTCACTCTCCGTCAACCCATAACAGAAATAATTTAGTTGAAGCTGTACTTCATGAAAACCCTCCATCCACATTCCAGTGACACTCAGGATTTAACGGCTGAGGTCAAATTAGTGCACTTTCCTACCTTTACAGCTGCGTTTCAATCCGCTTTGATTCCACGACCTCGAACGTCAACCCTTTTCCAGCCTCAGTCCAAGTTTCTCATTATGAGCGAATCTGTCACAGTCCATAAAGCCGCTGAATAAAATCCCGGCTGGTCCCTTTACCTTGTAGATTGAGTTGCTGAACTGGGTGACATCTGTTTTTTGTGGTTTCACAGAGGCGTCACCACTTGGCCCAAATCAGCAATCATTATTTTTTGCTCTGCTGTGATGGTAATGTGTGAGTGTGTGGAAACAAATGAACTGAGCGTGTGCACAAGTTGTGCGTGTGTGTTCAAGTGTGTTTGCATAATTCATACAATGTGTGTTTTTATGTGTGTACAACTGTGGCTAGAGGGGGTGTATGTGTGTGTGTGTGTGTGTGTGTGTGTGTGTGTGTGTGTGTGTGTGTGTGTGTGTGTGCTTGCATACTTGCATGTGTGCTTACTAGCTTGCATGTGTGTGCAAGCCAGGGTGTGCGTGTCTCTGTGCTTGCTTGCTCACGTGTGCATGTGTGTGTGTGTGTGTGTGTGTGTGACCAGAGCCGGCGCTCATCATAACACAGACAAGTGAAGGAGACAGTTGTTTGGAGGATGACCCATGCAGATGCTCCAGAAACAACAGCATCCCTGGACACTGGGCCCTGCTGCCAACCCTATCGCACTGACCAGGACCTCTGGAGCGTGAAGCTAGCCCAGGGGGAAATGACTACACAGTTTCCATTGGATATATATATATAATATATATATATATATATACGGCTGTAGAGCAACGATGGAAATTGAAGATCCTTGCCCCACTCTGCTATGCAATACCCGTTGTACCCGTGTCAGAGTACCCGTTCCACCAATCTGTCTGTGTCCCTTTTATGCCCATTGATGGAGATTTCTGTATCTGTCCCTTTATTCCTATATATGGACTGTGTCAGGCATGCCCGAATATGGAGTGTTGTGATGTCAGAACAGGCCAGCTCCATATATGGAGCATAGGCAGGGGCCCTGTCCAGAGCCCGGGCCGAGGTTTTTTGTGGCGGTTCTGGACAACCGTGGGTCCGACCGTCTCGCCCCCGGGCACTGCAGTCCTTGTGGGGGTGTGGAACGTGTGTGTCAAATTTGAAGGCGGTGGGCTAACGGTTCTCGAGTTACGTGCATTACAGCCGTACACACGTACGTACAGATAGACAGACGTACAGAGTGCATTTATAGATAGATATTATTTCGCACGCACGCACACACACACACACACACACACACACACACACACACACACACACACACACATGCACCTTTTTTGCAGGAAGTAAAGTCTCATATAAAGTCTTTTTTGAGTGGTGCAACCACTCCAAGGAACAGCAATGTCCGTGTTAACCTATGTGACTATGTGGCTATGTGTGTGGCTGGCTATGTGACTATGAGTAGCAGTAGGGGCAAAAGTGGCGCTGTTGTGCCAGAAACAGAGAGAGAGAGACATAGTGTTGCACTGTTGCCTAGTGCTAATTACAGAGAGAGAGAGAGAGAGAGAGAGAGAGAGAGAGAGAGAGAGAGAGGCAGGGGGAGAGGGGAGTTGCACCACTCAGTTCACACAGGTGTGATTTTTATTCTAACCAGAGCAGAATTAAAAAATACTTTGCATCAAAGTCTTTATGTCTTGCATCATTTATTTTTGGAGTGCCGCTGTTACCACTTGTGGGTGATTATCTTTCAGTTAGTTCTGCTTATGTAGCTGAGCAGTGCACCCACCGCTTAAGAAGCATTCAGAGGAAGCAAACCTGCTCTATATCTAGATCTAATTGTACTGGCTTGATATCATTTAAGTGCGATGTCCTTAGCTAGATATAGGCTGACAGACAGACAGACAGATTTATTGACAGCTACACAAAATTCATCGTCGGAGACAGACTTGTCCCAGAGCACATGCAGAATACCAAGATTTTTCCCCCCTGCGGCATGAGAAATGTTTTGAGGATTCCATACTACTGTATAATTTAGCGGCATCCAGTACAGCAAGACAGCGCTCATTCCACGCTTGTGTTAGTTTAACTGTGCTCCAAGCGGAATGTCTCCTGTCCTTGTTCTTACCCCTTCACTGTAATCAATGATATCTTGAGGGCTTATACGGGCGCCTCTGACAAATGCTTCACAAATTTCAGGCGCGTGGGTGGGGTGGAGGGGTAATGGATGAAAATTGTCACTGGTTGAGACAAAATTGTCTGAGGCCCTTGACAAAATTAGGGTTTTACTGTGTGGAAAGACAAAGCATGCATGGACGGCGAGTTTTGGAAGTCCTAATTCATGGTTTGGGTTAAAGGAATGGTTTTATAGTGCTCACTTTGAGTGGGATTTAATTACCTGGTGAACCAGTCAATGTTTCCTGAGTTACGCCGCTGCTGCGGATGGATACGATGGTGGGACAGGTCATCCAGTGATTCAGCCTGTCGCACGCACGCACGCACGCACGCACAGACGCAGACATGAACAGCATGAGATGGTGTGTGTTCACATTTGCAAGGCCAAAATTGACTTAAGAACATTTTAGGAAATATACCCTGTGGCTGTTCCTCATACATTTAGGGTTATAATTTGGGTTATTGTCAAGGTTATAGGGTGAGGTTGTTATGAGTGTATATGTAAAGGTTAGGGTTTTGTGGAATGTATAGCCAGTGGGTGGTACCCAGGAATGAAAAGGTTAAAGAGTGCACTGAACTTTCAATTTGCAAATGTTTGTGTGTGTGTGTGTGTGTGTGTGTGTGTTCTTCTCCCTGTCCAGTTGTGAAAAAGACTAGTTTCATGGACAGAGTTTCTATTTTCACACTACTGTTAATGTTAGATCATGCACTATTCCACTGCTTTTTCAGTTTGTTTTTAGTCTTCCGTTCTGACATCCTCTGTGTGTGTGTGTGTGTGTGTGTGTGTGTGTGTGTGTGTGTGTGTGTGTGTGTGTGTGTGTGTGTGTGTGTGTGTGTGTGTTACCATTCCAGCCCAAGACAACCCAGACAGCCCGAGACACAAATACAACTTCATTGCAGACGTGGTGGAGAGAATTGGTCCTGCCGTGGTTCACATTGAACTCTACCGCAAGTAAGGTCATGCACCTGTGTGTGTGTGTGTGTGTGTGTGTGTGTGTGTGTGTGTGTGTGTGTGTGTGTGTGTGTGTGTGTGTGTGTGTGTGTCGTTAAGAGACATACCAGAATTTATGACCGCACCTGCGTGCGTAACCAGACCACACTCGTCAGGAGAGCACCTTACTCTCTGCTTCCCTCTTTCAACACATCTTCTTCTTTCTCATTATCCGACCCTCTCTTATGCTCTTTCATCGGCAGCTTATTCGTACCACATGTTTTTCCTCTCCTTTGTCCTCTCCTCTCTGTCTATCAGCACGGTCTGTCTGTATGGTGTTGTACACAGTAAAAGCCTCAGTGTCACTTTAACCCGGTGAAATTACAAAATGTCAATGTCAATGTCCAAGCAAGACCTGGAAAGGCTTATACACACCGTTGTTTCCTGTAGACAGCTCCTGCTGCCAGATGATGACTTGGACATATATGACCAAATTACACCATTCCTAAAATTCCATTCCACTCATTCGTAGAATGAGAAAAAAGGTTACCTGTCTACAAATATCCCGCTGTGGTTCCGGGTCCAACAACATATGTGAAATGCTTGCGCCATTTTATCACCCCTCTAGGACCCTTAGGACAACTGGAACTGGCTACATTTGAGTGTGGTTGCATTAACATTGAGGATTTTACTGTGTATTACATTTTGAATGTCTCCATCTCTCTTATGTTATGAGTCTCTCAGTCTCTACTTCTTAATGATTCTGTGTCAGATTGACTTGAAAAGTTGTTTTTCATGTGGGGGTATATTATTATTACCATACATGTACAGTAGTATCGTAGGAGGTATGGCATAGTTTCAAAATCTCAAAACATAGTCAGTTACAGATGTTACAGATGACCTGCATGTAATTGTGACCTCTGGATGATGTTATTTGTTTGACCGTATATATTGTTTTTGAGTAATCCAATCCAAACTACCGAAAGTAATCAAATGACATCATTTATTATGTTAATGATTACAAGTGCATGCATGTTAATTGGTAATCTGTTACCAATTAAAATTGTAATTTAATTTGACAACCCTTTATATTGTAGTGCATTGTCTATATATTATACAATTCTTAACCCATTTTGAGCGGGAACCCCTTTTGGTGTTACATACATTATGTTATAATTTAGCTATTGAAAATTAGCAGATCTACAAGCTCATAGCGCCACCGCGCTACGAGCTTGTAGGTCTGCTATTTTTGAAAAATCATAAAAAATGTGGCGCAAATCTTTGAATATATATTATTTCAAAGTGAATGTTTTTTAATTATTCCTCTCTGCTCCTCTCTGTTGATTGTTCGTCCTGCTCCCAGGATGGCGTACTCCAAGCGGGAGGTGGCCGTGGCCAGCGGTTCAGGCTTCATGGTGTCAGAGGACGGACAGATCGTGACCAATGCTCACGTGGTCGCCAACAAGCACCGGGTCAAGGTGGAGCTGAAGAGCGGCGCCATGTACGACGCCAAGATCAAAGACGTGGACGAGAAGTCGGACATCGCCCTCATCAAGATCGACGCACCGGTCAGTCATTCCCAAGACTTTACAGCAAAATCTCTGAGAGTTACAAATGTATACATTAACAGTATAAAGGCCCTATCTTGCTTTATCTTTTATGCTTAAACCTTTTTTGGCATTTTACTATTTTGATCAAATATTTCAATTAGCTGACCTATATACTCACAACGTGTCTATGGCTGCAGATCGTCAGTTTTCACTATTTTAACATGTTTTTCAAAATAACGCAGGTCCCAATAGAGCCTGAACAATAGCATATTTTTTATACCGATTAATTATGTTTTGGTCGATATTTTAAAAGAATCAGATAGACTCATAGACCAGACTATTTTATTTAACCACTGAAGCCCTATTCAAAAATGTAAAAAATATAGTAGATTTACAAGCTTGCAGCATGTTGCGATGCAACACGTTGTGAGCTTGTAGATCTTTGAACATTTTTTTAAACCTTTGATGTTCGCCTATAATGACATCTGAACCGCCAGGGTGAAAGTGGTTTAAAATCGTGACACGACGGCTGCATAATAGCCAATAACGATGACATGAACAAGTGAAATTATGGCCTATATATCGGCCAAACCGATATCCGTCTGGCTCCAGTCTCGAGCCATATGGTTGGAAAGCTGACACCATTGCAATTATGTCTTGTGGGTGCTAAGTGGAGATGCCGCAAGCTGCTTTGCACAACAAAACATTAATGGAATAGCTACACGTGCCTAGGTGTGAAAGAGATCAACTCATGTATTAATTGGTTTTTAGTCAAACCAATATACAACTTCTTGTGGTTCTAATGACTGTAGGGAAAACGATTAGCAAAAAACTCAACTTGCAAGAATAAGATGAAAAGGTCCAGCATTAGCAGCTGTTTAAGAGCAAATTTTGGAGCCAATTTTGGTATCTTGCCTATCGTGGGTTGGTCTTTCATATTGATAAAGTGTGACATCTGTTAGCGAAAAGCAGTTTCACAAAATGTGCAGTATATGTCCTCACTTTACAGTGAAAGCATTTTCGAGGTATAGGAAAATAACTACTGTACAGAATGGCAGTCCAACATTGGACCCACGTCGCTCTGGGCTTCTATAAATATTATGCTTCAATCGTTTCGAATGGAAACTGCATGGATTGTGAATACTTCAGGAGGCATTAATTGCAGGATAGAGGTGGATGGTGGTGGCTTCGAACACAGAAGCCCTCGCGTGTCGGCGACTGCTCTAACTGATGCTGTGCCTACAAGCGTTGGCGAGAGTGACATTGAGAGTGGCTGAACACCCACGCCTCAGATTAACTTCTAACCACTGGCTGCTGCCGGGAACCAAGGAACAGTCATGTTGGGGTGGGCTCATTTCCTTCTCTGTCCTACTGTACTCTCTTCGCTTTCCCTCTGTTCTTTCTTCCTTCATTTTCCCTTCTCTCTTTTCGCTTCATTTCCTCTGGTTTTCGACCTCAAAAACCACAGAAACATATCACACAGAAACATATCACACATATGGTTGTGATATGTCCCCACACTCTTTTGACTTTGACCAACTGGCACATTCTAAACCTTTAGTTGAGAACCAATGCTATAGAAAGGTGTGAGTCTCAACACTAAAGTCAAAGGTGTCTTAATTCAGCTCTGCATGCTAGTGTATCAGAGCAAGAAGTACAAAACAAATATATGTTAAGTTGCTGTTATGCAACTCTCCAATAAAATCTTTGTGAGTTATAGGCAAGAGTGTAGGCTACATGTGTTGGCATGAAAGTTGTCTGACAAATACACCCTGGCCTGCAGGCGTGATTCATCAGAGTGTCAGACCTCTGCCAGTGCCAGAAGTATCCAGCTGACCATGGTAAACAAAACAGTGTGTTTGGCTTTTGGAACCTTCCTGTTGGCGCTCAGAGACACAACACAAGATCAGAGGACTGAAAATAGTAAATCACTAAAACACGATTACTTATTAGTACCGACAGATGAATACTTGTACCCTGCTGAATTTAGAAGAAAGTTTTCAAAGAGACAGATGTTGCTCGTTAATGGCAGAGAGGCAGGCTTGCTTTTGTGTTCACTGATGCAAAACTTCACTGATGTGAAACTTATCTTGTCTGTCTGTCTGTCTGTCTGTCTGTCTGTCTGTCTGTCTGTCTGTCTATATTACCTGTCTGAATGTCAAAATGATTTGTGATTCTCACATCAGTGATCCATTTCAAATGTTAACAAGTCAGTTGTGATATATGATTGCGCACGCATGCTCAGTGTCTGGAGAACTGTGGGATGATTACTTCTATCTAGTCATCTACAGATCTGTCTGTCTGTCTCTTTCTTTATTTCTGTGCCAGGGAGATAGTCATGAATCATAGCCAACCATCATGACAGTCGTATGTACGAAGGAATGCCTGGCTGTCGTTCAAAGCCAGGGGCTGTGGCGTAGGACTCGAAGCAGAGTCGCAGAGTGCATGGCAGGACTCGTTCTCATGGCTGAGCAACACAGCTGAATAGATTCTCTTGACAGTGACACGATGCAAGTTGAGGAGAAATCCTTTTTTTGTATTTTGTTTTTCAGCTCTGTACAGTGTAAGCTATTCCCACACAACATAAGTGCTGACAAGAGTATGGCGAGTAGCTCTGTATTTGTTGAGTACAGAACAACAAAGTCTGTGACTCCAAAACGTGTTTGTTGAGTGAGCTGACAGGCACCGTGGTACTGATAGGATAGTATCAAGCACTGTGAGAATAATTTCTTTTGTGGGAGCTATGTGACAAATAACCCCCTCCTTTTATGACACAAAAGGGCAGATGATCTGTAACATTCCCATTGTAAAATGTTTGTTTGGGCAATAGCAAACACAAGTAGCAAAAGTGTGACATTTACCTGATTTTCCACAATAATTACTTCTTAGTCCTCTACTATATGAGGAAAGGTAGTGGATATAGTCATCCTGTCATTGACAGGTATTCTACTTTGGTGCACAATGCATTCAGCATCTGTAAATACGTTACGTTGTAAGTACAAAAACC
Source organism: Protomyctophum parallelum (assembly GCF_964188405.1). NCBI lineage: Eukaryota > Metazoa > Chordata > Actinopteri > Myctophiformes > Myctophidae > Protomyctophum > Protomyctophum parallelum. Next base: position 43,126,071 of record NC_139704.1, on the reverse strand, counting down.
ACTAACACCACCACCACCAGGCGTTCGTGGTTTTGGTGGTTATGGTTTTGACGCAGGTCCAAAGGCTGTTTGAGATCCTAGTCATCGTGCCTATTAGGAACAGGCCCCTGGTTCCATGGCCCACCCCCTGAAGAGCTCCGTTCCCTTGGGAAGGGCCTCATGACTCAAATGGTACTGGCATCTCAATTTGTGTGTGTGTGTGTGTGTGTGTGTGTGTGTGTGTGTGTGTGTGTGTGTGTGTGTGTGTGTGTGTGTGTGTGTGTGTGTGTGTGTGTGTGTGTGTGTGTGTGTGTGTGTGTGTGTGTGTGTGTGTGTGTGAAAAAGACTAGTTTCATGGACAGAGTTTCTATTTTCACACTACTGTTACTGTTAGATCATGCACTATTCCACTGCTTTTTCAGTTAGTTTTTAGTCTTCTGTTCTGACATCCTGTGTGTGTGTGTGTGTGTGTGTGTGTGTGTCTGTGTGTCTGTGTGTGCATGTGCGTGTGTGAACGTATGTGCGTGTGTGTATGTGTGTGTGAGAGAGAGATAGAGAGAGAGCAGACGTGTGTGTGTGTGCGTGCGTGTGTGCATGCGTGCAAGTGCGATAATTGTTGGCTGGTGAGAATCAATGCATGTTAAATTAGAGGATGGCGTGAGAGAGAGAGATAATGAGAGGCCGACATGGATAGTGAAAGTTGCCATTTCTGATGTGAAGCAGGAGGGAAAATACAGTCATCAAAACCTGCAGCCCCAGGGCATCTGGTCTCTCTACTTAACACAAAACATTTAAGCTTTGAAACGTTTCCCCTCTATACTGTAAAAACAGTTTCTATGAGTGAAGACTTACTGCACAGTAACATGATCCTCAGTGTTAATTTAACTCTGAGAGCATATACAAATGTAATCATTTGGTCAAATGTTTTACGCTCTCAGAGTTACAAAAGGATGACTCTCAGACTTACAAAAGCATGAGGCTTTTACTGTTTTAACGTTGATTCACTCTTAATAAGTTCTCTCATTAAAAGAGAAAAGGTGGACCAAGAGAGAAGGCACATCTAATACCACAGCTACACAGACCCTACCGCTCCATTTTTACACTCTCAGTTAAATTACTATTCTGTATCTTTTTGTGTAAAAAAAAAAGGTCCAGTGACAAACCATCAACGAACAGCTCCTTAGAGAACAAAATGTAAGTGCTGAAATTAGAGATGATATACCAAGGATGATTGTCGTTTTCCGGTTTAGAAATAACGGCACCATTACCATGCAGGAAATTGTTGTATTCCTGTTCCTCTGCGGGAAGAGCCTCGCCCTAAAGGACTTAGTTATGCATATCTCTTTAACCTCTAAAGCTCAATTGGATTCAAAGGTCCGACTCCAACCAACCCTCACATGAGTGAGTCCACAAACACAGACTCCAGACTGTATATTGTTACAGGCTTGTGGACCTGAGTTTCGTTTTTCTTGTACTGGGAGAGCACTGGGAGAAAGGTTTTCACATTTCACAAATACCGTAAGCCATTTTGTCACTTTGTATGCCATAGGAATACCATATGCAAATTTATAAATTCCTGAACCAAATGGTATGTTCCTCATCTGCCCTACCCACCCCCATTTCTCTCCCCTCTCTCCCTCCACACCCTCCCCTTCTATTTGTCTCAAATTTGTCTCCATTCATGCCCCGCGGGGTACAGTACATTAAAAACTAGGTCACTACCGTCCGTTAGCGCGGCCAGCCAGCCAGCCAGTCAGCCAGCCAGGGGCCTGGGGATAATCAATAATCAATTGCATATGTTCACGACCGAGAACCTTGAAATTTTCCCTTTTTCCCTGGATATGCCCGGTTCCTCCTTTTTCCTCCTGTCTCTGGTCCTCCGTGTGTGAGAATGTGGAGTTTATTGGTGGCGGGCCCGGGACGTTTCCCTGGGCTGTGGTCTACCCCACCATGCCTCTGGGGAACACATTACTCCGTCTACAGCAGCTGGAACTTCAGAGGAGAAGGAAAGGGGAAAATGTGCTGCACTCACCCAATCCCTGAGAGAGAGAGAGAGAGAGAGGGAGAGGGAGAGGGAGAGGGAGAGGGAGAGGGAGAGGGAGAGGGAGAGGGAGAGGGAGAGTTGTGGGAGAGAGTTGTGGGAGAAGAGGAGTTCAGAGAGAATGAGAAGTGAACGAGAGGGGTGAAAGTGGTTGTGTGTGTGTGAGAGAGAGAGAGAGAGAGAGAGATGTGGTCAAGGCCTGGAAAATGTCTCCATACTGTATGTCTGGAAAGCAGTCTAATAACTAATTTATTCTGTTGAAATAATTTCAGCAAGCGGTGTGGTCGTACAACAAAGCATAAATGATGCTGCCGTGAACTAATGAGCTAATAATTGCACAACTGTGATGTGGCAGTGATATGATAAAGACACAGCGGTATAGGGCTCAGGTTTGAGAGCCTGATCATTTACACCGTTGTAGTCTAATGTACAGCTCGGAAACATTCACCTCAAGGGATTCAATCTGACTTGCCAGCACTCATTGCATTGGGAGTGCTCGAACACATAACCATGGGCCTTAGGGCCGATTCATACTACTATTTTAGAGCAGAATAAAAGTCGGTTCGGCTCTGTAGAGCCTACAATGTGACGTCATTTGAGGTTTGGGGGGCCGTGTACCGTCCTAAAGTCGGGTCTTCGGTGCTACTGAAAATTTCTGACGAGCCGAAATCATTTCGGCACTACAGCGCCGAAACAGCGGTAAAATAGGAGTATGAATCGGCCCTTGCTATTTTTCAAGACTGTACGGTCTTGATTGAATAATAGTAATGTCCATGGATATGTGTTGGACACCAGAACATGCCAAAAGGCAGTCGAGTGAGTTAGAGTTAGATATTTCAGGTGTTGCCGGACAGAAATCACACTATGTGGTACAGTATTCGTCAGTAGTTGAATGCATTGGTTATACAATTATATTTGTCATGAAAAATTTGACTTAAAAAATGGTATTGCACTTGTTATTAAATATCTTGCGTCGACTTGGAAGCACTTATATCCACTTTAAAGCTCTCACATTGCCTTGGCAGCAATCACTTTGGATCGGAATGAGGTACTTTGAGTGTTCTTTTAAAGCCATTCCAGATAATTTCATTGCCTGTCACACGGTGCAGTAACCTTGGGTTAAGGCAGAGTGGAAACTCTGTTTACACGGCAGCTTAAAAAAAATCATTATGCTGTATGTTTTTAAACCTATTTCATCACCCAAAGTAGCACATTAAGGGTGCCATTTTGAAGATCCGTTTTACAATGGGGTAATACATAAATTGCCCTCGCTCTGCGCACAATCGTATTATGAAAGGCATATCGGCCTGTGTTGAACGCACACACATATGGCATACGGCGTTCCTGAATATTTTAGCATTGTGGGAGTGTCCATATGTTAATTATTTTCGCTTTGCGCAATTTGCTATTAAGCCCCTTGACCTAAAAACACTCAGCGCATAACGATTAGACGTGGGTCTGACCACCTCATAAACGCTAAAAGCACTGTTTGATTTTACACTTGAGCGGCTCTGGGAGGCTGCTGGAGTGTTGCCATGTCTGTTTATTATAAGCGGCTTCTTTTTCTGTAAAGTTGCTTGTAAATATTGGTAGTTGTAGCCTACTAGTTGTGGTTGCTTTTCTTGTTTCTAAAGTGGTTATTTGGGCTTTTCTCCTAATGTTGTTTAAACCAGTGATCCTCACACAGCACATTCCCATGTCAAGGATCCCCAGATGAATGCATTTGCCCAACTAAGGACGGCTAATCCAAAAATTAAATTAAACATTTCCAAGATTACTTTTGAAAATAGCAGATCTATACCAGCTCACAATGCATCACATTCATTCATTAAAACTATGAACTCTGACTGCAGGGGGATATATATATAATGATCATTATAACAATGTGGACAATCAAAAAAAAAAATTTTATTTTAATGTGGTGTCATTAAAATTAATCTGGATATGGCAGACTCACTATCTAGAAAATAAAAACATGGCACTTCATTTAAAATAGGTTACAGACCCCTGTTATATGCGCTTATTTTTATAGACCTATTTACTTGTTTCTATGAGACATGGCAACAGCCTCTTTTTGCGTCTTTTTTTTGTAAAATGTTGAGATTAGAAACGGCCATAATTCTTTCATTTCTCAACCTTAAAAATAAATAAAAACATTTCCATAATTCTTGGGAAGTTTGCTTTCATATGCTGTATCACACCCGATTCTTCTTCAATAAAATGCTACGAGCGAAGACCATATACCATCGGGGCCACAGGCACAGCATTAAGCAGCAGCATTCAACTCATTCCTTCATCATGACTTGAATGAAATAAAATATAATAGCCGAAACGTTATTTTACTGGTGTTTTTCAATAGAAACAAATTATTTTGAGGCATAAAGGTGACAGCATGCAGTGCAATAGGAATAATTAACCCAAATGTGACAAAGTCATGTCATGTCTTCTATGGTGCCAGCCTGAAGAAATGTAATACCACGAACCCCAAAGTGCGCATTCCGTATGTGACATCAGCTGACTGGTAAAGAGAATAGTACGGACATGTTGATTGGGTACGTCTCAAACACTCCTTAAACACACCCATGACTAATTCAAACCCGTTTTGCGCAATCCACGGGGTGTCGAAAGCGCTTCTTAACATGCCCAAAATTGCAATATGACATACAACACGCCCCCAGCTCATAAAACTGTAATATTATATGTCATATTTTATGAATTGCTTAATGGAGCCCTAAGCCTCAAATACAAGTATGGCACTGTGCAATGTAACTTTAATCTATGAACCATTTACTTAATGTCAGTTTGACTACTCCAGCAGTGTGGCAGTAAAATCAGAGCTCGTGTTTCCCATCTGTTACAATGAAACAGTTTATCCCTGCATTAGCCATTAGCTAACGTTAAGTCTCACTGCTGTCTGACAGACCAGTCCCTCTGGGTATCTGGCCTCATGCTGGTTTGGCTAGGGCTATTATTGGACTCTGTATGTGTCTCTGTGCCTGCTGCATGCCCGAGAGTGTCCAGATCATGTGTTTTTGCATATTGGTTTATTTCTTTGGTTTATGAAAGGTATATTCAGTGATTTCACTTAATTCAAATATCACTTCTTGTTTTGTTTTGTTGTGATAATCCTCCCTACTATAGAGTGTGCTGACCATGTAAGGAGTCCCTCCAGTTAACCCCTGGGGGTCAAAAAACCTTAGGTTTAGTTTTTGGCTAGGTGGCCCAGCCTTCATCCAATCAGGATAGAGAGGGGCCTTCCACTGTAGTGTGTGCATGTGCACATCTTGTTACCGGGGCGGACCGGGCTTTTTTCCAAATCACCCAAATTACTGAATGCTCCTGAATGCTCAAATCTGTAGTCCCATATAATAGGTAAAGGCAAGGGGTCATGAATACAGAATTACTATAAAACCATGAACAGGTATTCAGTTGATTCAATTTACATTATGTATGTTTTTGTGTTCACTTGAAGGACTGTGAGTGTGTGCTTGTATGCACTTATGTGTCTTGATGGGAATTGTATTCGTGTGTGTTTGTTGTGTGGGGAGGACTACTGTAGGAACGGGCATGTGTGTGTGAGCACGAGCTCACGTGTGAGAAGATGCAGCGGAAATGCTCCATTGCCGGTGGAAAGACGCCGCATGGCGTCCTTCAGAGACAGGCAGAAGGGAAACGAATCACATCCTCCTCCCTCTGCCCCATGCTCTCTCCATCAGCCCTCCATGTATGTAACTGAAATGATTCCCATGTCTGTGGATGCAGCGAGTTGGGAAGACAGCCAAAGAAAGCCTGCTGAGTGTCCCTCCTCCATCGGGTACTGCTAAGCAGTCCCTTTGGAATGTATGAAGATACAAGCTGGTTCAGCAGAAGGCAGCCCGGTGGCATTGGCGGTTCTGGCCTTACTTGGCGGTTGACGTCACTTTGATATGTTCCTCTAAACATGCCAAGACAAGATGAATGCTCAAAATGCAAATTTGAAAAGACACTGTAAGCCTCCTTAAAGGTATATTCAGTGATTTCACTTAATTCAAATATCATTTTATTTGGATAATCCTCCCTACTATAGAAGTGTGCTGACCATAAGGACTTCCTCCCTGTCCCCAGTTATCACCTGGTGTCAAAAAAACGTAGGTTTCGTTTTTGGCTAGGTGACTTCATCCAATCAGGATAGAGAGGGGCCTTTCTCCAATCATGATCGAGTGGGGGCGGGCCTTGGTGCACGTGCTGTTGGCCTGTTGCGTGTCCCCACACTGTAGAAGAGCGTGTGCATGTGCACATCTTGTTACCCGGGTGGACCGGGGGGTTTTCTAACTCACCCAAATCTCACTGAATGCTCCTTTAACAAAAATATTTCACTGTTATTGTGAGATATTATTTATGCAAAAACGAGATCATAATGTTTATGTACCACAAGGCTGATAAGAAGACCCCAGGGAGATTGTAGATGTTTATTGTGGTTTTGTAGCAAACAAATGTTTGTGTTTTGGTGTGGGAGGGAGGAGCAATTTCTGTCACAGAGCCCCACATACACCACAGATATGTTCCTGTATTTGAACATTCCGAAGGGCTTCCGTAGAAGTTCTTTGTACCATTTTTGTGAAATGGAGTACACACCTGCAGGTAACCCCCATTCCCCACTTAGATAAAGCATGTAGGTGGGGTGCAACAAATACTGTACAGACTGAGACTACAGAGTGTAAAAATAGATTTCAGTTAAGTGAACACAGCAAGGATTTTGCTGTTCTGATGGCAGGCCCCCTTGACTTCAACAAAGAGAGGCTGGAGGCCACACTGGACCGCCCCTGGTAAGGTTGCGGTAGAAGCAGAAGAAAACCCAAACACCCACACAACATGACCACATCTCCTGTCATCACTGTGTGACCCATGGACTTCAAAGAAGCCGACCTACCCACACCCCAGATGCCCTCCAGTCTTGCCCCTAGCTCACTGTAAAAGCGCCGTTGCCTTGAGGGGAACGCACAGACGCAACTCACACATGTGTTTGCTCTTAGACATCCCAAGTCCTCCAACAACAACACATGGAAGCCATATTGGTTTCCGTACCAATGTCAATAAGGATATGGTGACCCCATTGCGGTTGGAATATTTAGATGTTACCTTACCTAAATGATCCGTCGTTGCAGTGAAACGTCAGCTTCTTTGCTCGCAGTGGCTTTGATTAGTGCCCACTTCCGTGAAGCAGTTCGTTCGTGTGTATCGCTTTTCCGAATGTATATTTACTTTAGAGTGCAGCTGTATGAGTTAGTGCTGTGAAGTCACTGTTGAAACATCTATGTATATGAATGGCATGTCTCTGTTTTCATAGTCTGCTTTTATTTCACACAAAATTGCATGCTACAGTGTTAGACACACTTGCACACACATACACTATGTAGTCAAAGAGAGAGAGAGAGAGAGAGAGAGAGAGGGACACGGACGCACGCACGAACGCGCGCACACACACACACACACACACACACACACACACACACACACAGTTACAAAGACAGATTCACACATTCACACACAAAAGCAGGTGCACGCATATGCTATACATACACACACAAAACCCATGTCTCCCATCCCTCAGCCTGATCCCTAGAGCTGATGTTAAGTGATGTGGACATGCTCAATCCTGTCTCACTTTATCTACTGTAGCCAATCCTTCAGGGCAGAAGTTCACAAGTTATAGCACCTTCTCTCTCTCTCGCTCTCACACTCACTCTCTCTCTCTCACTCACTCTCACTGACACACACACACACACACACACACACACACACACACACACACACTAGTAGGCTCTATACTGTAGTGTACATATGAATTTGGCATGTTAGTTTTTATGATATCACATTCCCAGCACTGACGTCCCCTGTGGGAGACAGTTGCAGGAGAGGCCAAATGATTACAGTAGAGTTCTCACTCTGTGTGTGTTGAAATCTTGTGCTTGTGCTATAGTTAACTAATACCAGGTGTATGGGTCTTAATTTATACAGTACATTTTTCAGGGGGTCATGCCAAGACAACCCATTGTCACGGGCATGTGTGTGCAGTACGTGCATATGCGTTCTGTGCCTCAGAAATTAATAGTTCACCATCACAGTTTGAGTGCTGCCGAGTTTGCACCTGACTTGAGGTAATAAAGCAGTAGTTAGTGTAATGGCTTTTAAACGAGCTTCCAAATGACCAAGGCCGTAACATTAAACAATGGCAGACTGCTATGGCAACTCCTTCAGGGCATTTCTCTGTCCGCCTGTGTGCTTCTCCTTGGCCTTAAGTTCATTAAAGGACTGCTCCTTGAGTGCTAGTTTTTCTCTTTTAGAGATTTGTTTGTAAAGTAATTTTCCCGACCGTGCACCCGGTAAGAATGCTCAGAGAGATTAAGATGCTTCCTTCCTTGATGCAAAGAAGCTTCTCCTCGGCATGCCTGCTTATCTGTATATCTCTCAGTCTCTTTGCCCGCTATCCTGGTGACGTGTGTGTGACAAAATCTCTCTGTGCAGCAGAGCTATAGCTCTGTGATAAAAACAACAACATAAAAAGCAAATTCCAGAGCTCACGTACCAAACTTGCTCGCAATGACTGTTTTTCTGAAAGGCAGGGAGCGGACAAAGTTGTTTACGTCTTTCTCCTTAAATGAGGTGGCCCACTTCTCTTATCTAAACAAGGCTAGGTGAAAGCTAGCACATGGCTGCACCAAGGGATGGGCAAGAATACATAAAAATGAAAGTTGTTACAAAATACTGTACAGATATATAAAAAAAGAAGAAAATACAAATACCAGTGCCAAAGAATGTATTTGAAATGACTACGTATTTTGTATCTTCAAAATATTGACAATACACTTCTCAGAAATCTCTAATCTCTACAATGTTGATAAATTTTTTTCTAATATCAATGTCAGAATATTAACAGTAGCAGATAGCCATTTACAGTGCTTCTAGACTAGAACAGTGTTTCTCAAACAGTGGGTCGAGACCCACATTTGGGTCACGGACCAATTTTTATTGGTTACGAGTAAATATCTCAATTTCCCTATATACATTTAAAAAATATATACATATTTCAAAAGATAAAAAAGGGTTTAAACAAAAAGAGTCACAACTTTACGTCAATTAAAATAAATTCCAATATTTTTCTAAAGTATTTCATAAATAATGGGGGACGTTTTTGAATAATTCCCATGCATAAATAAAAGAAAACTTTAAGAAGAAGTGAAAATTTGAGCTTGCAGATCTACGGTTTCACTAGTTTGGGTCCCGGGCAAACATCTAATTCCTCTTTTTGGATCTTGAGCTAAAAGGTTTGGGAACCAAAGCTCCAGAGCAGAAAGGGTTTTGGTTTTTGACTCAGGCCACTCGGCCAATCTCAGTGCGAACCCTCCTTGTTTTGACTTAAATTAACAATTTATTTGGACAATGCACCAGTGGTCAGAGCAGGGTGGTATAGAGCAGGGGTCCTCAACTAGAAATGATGAAGGTCCACAAATATTTTTTTGAATAAGACAGAGGTCCGGTCCCATGCGCGGCGTCCATCGGAGAGCGGGGCTCTATGCCCGTTTAGTATGGTCAAGCCAAGCTTATACAAATCAGATCCCCTTCCACCCAACTAATAATGGGGTGCAGAGTGCAGGCCCGGAGTGGAACTCCAAATCAGGCCGGGAGTTATACGCCCTGGCAGGCCACACTGCGCGCGTAGCGCGCGCCAGAATTTTTGCAGCAATTTCACATGAGAAATGTATACCATCTGATGTTATTTATATTATTATTATTTTTTTTTTAAGATATTTTTTGCGGCTTACGCCTTTTATTGGTTTTTGAAGGGACAGACAGTAGGCTGACAGGAAACGGGAGAGAGATGGGGGGATGACATGCAGTAAAGGCCGTGTCGGGCTCGGGAGTCGAACCCGCAGCACACTGCGACTGGATTACCAGTCGGGTGCCCAGACGGTTACGCCACCGCCTGGGCCTTATTTATATTATTAACTTACATTTTTTGGGTGGTCCGCAAAGAGGTGGTCCGCGGTACGGTCGCGGACCGCGGTCCGCCAGTTGAATACCCCTGGTATAGAGAGTACCACCAGAGGGGGGCTCAAGTACTGGTACTAGTACCAGTGGTTGGGAACCTCTGCCCTAATACACCACAGACCGCCCCTATAGAATATATGCGTGCGTCTATCCCTCTTCCATAGGCTTCTGTATACGTGTGCCTGTTGGCACTTGGCACAGAGCTGGACAAAGGGCTTTGTCCGTTCTTTGGTCATGTGTGTGTGTGTTCAAGCATACGTGCATGTGCGTGCACGTGCGCGGGCACATTTGGTGCAAATGTGCACGTTGTCTGCTGTCTGGGATTAAATTAATTGTATATAAATGAGTAGCTTGAAACCAGCCATAACCAGTATGGCAGTGTGCAATGATAACGGATCAATACAATAGGCCCTATTGCAGTGTGTGACACATATGGATATTTGTGCATATAAAATATCCGATATATAAATACATACAAGATATACCCTGATATAAATGTCCTATAATAGGAATGCAGAGAAAAAGTCCAATAAATAAGAAATATCCACAAACACACAGAACATCTAGAAAACACACAGAGACAAGCGATTAACTGACTCTACAAAAGTTTTTTACAGGAATGACCATCCTATCGTGAGATGCCTTCACCCAGTGTTAAACTCATTCGTTTTGCATGCTCAAGCCTTTTTTTCCTATGACTTGCATCTGTGGTGTTTGCTGTTCCCCTCTCTCACCTCTTAAGTTAAGTGTGGCCTGCGTTGTCTGGTGAAATGTTTGATGTGTTCAGACGACAGACCATCCTCCTAAATAGAGGAGTGAGTCACTCCTGAGGTCTAGGGACTGGGGAGACAGATTCACATTGCGGGATTATTTTCCACATGTCCCTCCACATGATATCTGGAGCGGTTGTCCACAATTTTTTTTTTAAAGAAACGTCCATCAGTCCAGTTTGTTTAGTGTTTAGTCACCTAGCCTTTCCTCTTCACCTTTGTCAGTTAATAGGATGTATTGTGGCATTTTTTTTTTTTTTTTTAAGGTTTTCTGAGCTCGATTGCACCCAAAAAACCTGAACTTTTAACATTCAGTAGATTTTCTGTAGTCTGGGGTTTTCTGGCTCAAACAAGTGATTTTCCTGCTGTTTGTGATGTATGAGCCAGAAAATCCCATATATGTCAATGGGATTTGTCAGCAGATGTCACTGTTTTCACTGTTTTGCCTGTTTTCATTGCAGCCTTTTGAGGCTTCCAAACCCCAGAGAAAACTCCAGACCACAAGTTTTTTGGGTGTAATTGAGGTCATAAAACCTCAAATAAAAACGAAAAATAAATGAAAATGAATGTCATGAAACCTTTAACTAACCTGTACATTCTTAGGCAGTTAGGGAGTATGGAGGTTGTTATTTTCTTTTGTGAGATGAGCATAATTATGTATTCTAGATGGATGGATGGATGGATGGATGGGTGGATGGGTGGATGGATGGATGGATGGGTGAATGGGTTGGATGGCTAGGTGTGGTTACTGTGGTACAGTAGATATATTGAGAGAAATTATTGAATATTGATGGACGTGAGGTGAGGACTGTGCACAATGTGCACATGCAGAACCTAGCTCTCACCGGGTCGCACAGACTAGTTTTCATTTCTGAAACATCTATCCATTCCACCAAGCTACCTGTCACTGATATATCTGTAACACTGTCACTTCTGTTCTGTTCACCTTCACTGTGGCTGACAGCAGTTCCTTGCCACTGACTCACATCCACCTGACGTTTCAGCTGTGTGTTACTTCCTCTCTCCATCTGGTTATGTTCTTATCTCACACAGAGGGGGAGACTTTGGGGGGATTTGCAGACTCCCGTGTCAGGGGTGTGTGTGTGTGTGTGTGTGTGTGTGTGTGTGTGTGTGTGCGTGCGTGCGTGCGTGTGTGTGTGTGTGTTTGTTTGTATGCGGCTGAGCTCCATATTTTTTACTCTCTTATGTGGTTCCAAATATCCCCACGAGAATAGAAAAAGGAAATCCTGGACCTTTACTAGGCAACTGTCAACTGTGTGTGTGTGTGTGTGCGTGCGTGCGTGCGTGCGTGTTTCTGCACATGGTCATGCCGTTAAGGAGTGTGCTTACGTGGGTGTGTGTGTGTGTGTGTGTGTGTGTGTGTGTGTGTGTGTGTGTGTGTGTGAGTGAGAGAGAGTGGTGATTATATGCAGCTGAAATCCCTCCTCAGTTACTGGCTATCACTATCTTTGTTGTCTTCTAAAAATAACTTCACCTTCAGGATCAAGACTGCTCCTGTTTACATTACACCAAGCTCTAAAGTCTAACCCAATCAGGGCTGTTTAATAAGAATTGCATATTATGTTTGTGTATGTTATTTGTTATATACGCCTATGGAACAGCCTCCCCATGGACTTGAGAGTGCCGCAGACTGTGGAATCTTTTAAAACAGGCCTGAAAACGTTCCTGTTTCGGAAGGCTTTTTCATGTTGAACTTTTTTTGATAACCCTGTTTTTAACCTTCTATGATTGATGATATATCATCATTATTATTTATTTATTTATTGATTTATTTATTTATTATTATTTATTTAGAGAAAGACATTTCATATAATGTTTGCTTGTCCACAAATATATAATATATATTTGTATATATATATATATATATATATATAAGAACATATTATGTTCTTTCAGAAAGCATGATGTTTAGACTGATTTGCTGTTTCCTGGTATCCTGTATTTACTTCATACCACTTGTTTTATTTTAATCTATTTACTTACTTAAGTTACATTGTCATTTGTTGACTAGAGTTCATGCCATTTACTTTTGATCATGCACTTTGTAAGTTGCTCTAGGTAAGAGTGTCTGCTAAATATCTAAACAGTAAGTCGTAGGACTGTATATGAGGTTGTGAGTTCGTACACATAGCTCTCTCATAGATACTTTTGTCTTGCTTCTCGTTGCCAGCTCATCTTACTGTCTCAATTCACCTCACAGCCTCCCCCCTCAGTCCTATTTATATCTTTGGGTAAACAAAATGGATACAGGAATGGGTCAGACGCGTCAGGTCCCTCTTCTGAGATTGTGCATGCTTGTTGTCGGGGGCGTCGGGTGCAGTTTATAGTTTACAGGCCGCACACATGCAAGGCCCCACGTGACGTGACGACGCGTGGGCCCTGACTGCGGGCAGCACAGCCGAGATGATTCCCTCCAGAAACAGAAACCTTCACCACGAATGGATAAATATATCCTTTCTCTGTATGTCTGGGCGAGCCGTCAGTAGCTTGGTTTCCACTACATTAACTAGGTTAAGCCAGCCGTTCTTAGTCATGATTTACCATACTTGTAATGTTGGGAAAACGTCAGTTTTCCAACATCTGTGGGTTTTATTTTTTGTGAACGTACAGCTGCCAACATAACTGAATGCTTATGTGATTCACTAGCTTGGCTACAGTTTTAAACAAACAAATATGCATGCAATGGTCTTTATTTTGCATTTTGAGTTCTTACAAATGACAGATCTTACTTGACTCAGCTGTGGAATAGTGACAATTGCATTTCTGTATGGGAGTTGCCACGTGGCACTGTGTAGGTTCAGGTTGTACCACTCATAGAAAATCCTATCGTTGGCACTGGGAGAGTTATGTAACTACTTTTCTATGTGTTCTGGATGAAGAAATAGAACTGTAGACTATTAACAACTGACCTGCATGTTATATTGAAGTGGTCAACCGAGTTAATATCTTGGCATAAAGATCTACAGTATACTTTATTTTTTCCTTTTTTAATTTGAAGCAATACATATTTAGAATGTGTTCCAGCTAAATGTGTCCCCATTGTGCTTCCTCTTGTGCCCAGATCAAGCTTCCTGTGCTGATGCTGGGCCGTTCGGCAGACCTGAGACCAGGGGAGTTTGTTGTTGCCATTGGCAGCCCGTTCTCCCTCCAGAACACAGTGACGACAGGGATAGTCAGCACCACCCAGCGAGGGGGCAAGGAGCTGGGCCTGCGCAACTCGGACATGGACTACATCCAGACGGACGCCATCATCAATGTATGTGAATATGAGGGTTCAGAGCATATCATTCACCAACACAATATCCAATCCAGCAGACACACAATGTGAATGCTCACATTGTGTCTGCTTTCTTTTATAGTATGGAAACTCTGGAGGGCCGTTGGTCAATCTGGTAAGAGACATATTTTATTTAATTGCCAGTCAAGGAAGCATTTTTAACGGTAACTTGATACAAATCAGTGATCATAATTAGCCCCCCCTGTGAGGTAGCATACCAGACATTAAGTTGAGTTGTCTTTCAGGATGGCGATGTGATTGGGATTAACACGCTGAAAGTGACGGCAGGCATCTCATTCGCCATCCCCTCGGACAAGATCCGTCAGTTCCTGGCAGAGTCCTACGAACGGCTGTCCAGAGGTATAAGAGCTGTCATCCTTCATGGTTTATTGTGTTTTTAGTTATTTTTACCTTTTCCAGAAAGGCCCTGCTTCACGTTCACAGGGGGGGGGGGGGGGTGATACCGCTGATATGCGCTATTTGCAAGCTATTTGCAAGCCATTAGGGTAAGAAAGAAATGGCTGCCATGTGAATATGGATCTTTACCTGGCATGACCTCAAATGATTCCAACATATGTCTAGTTATACTGTCTTTGTTTAATTTTTACGGCTGCCGCTTACCCCTGCACCTGGCCAGGACTTTGAGGTGGTTTCACATACTTCTTTGATATGGGGTTTGTGATGTTGAAATTGTAAAAGTCTTGGAGATAGATTATAAAATGAGCGGAAAACAAGGCTATCAAATTCTGTGATGGAACACAGCACGGTATGGTAGTAAAGGATGTGCAATATCCGAACATGTACCAACGCAAGCATGCATGCACACACACGCACGCACGCACGCATGCACACACGCACACACACACACACACACACACACACACACACACACACACACACACACACCCACACACACTTTGAGTGTGTACCTGAAGAGAAAGTGCCCAGGGCATGATTTCAGCATTCTGAAACAATTCTCTCTATTGAGTGATCCAAAGTAATATTTCTTTCCCCCTAATGTGGTACTACAAAAGCTCCCCTGTTGAATTTTATGGATGACTAATGTATGGTCTAGCAACCCAAAACTACTCTGTCTACAAGACTCTTTTCATAGAGCTCTATTGTGTGCAGGGCAGTCGTAATCCCTTATGTATATGGATTCAATAGAATGATACCGTTATTAACCCATTCTGACCTGAGATCAGATTCATACGAGGTTTCCGCCGGACACACACTGGTCTGATGAACCCATTCTGACCTGAGATCAGATTAAAAAAATGTCAGTCGTTGTTCGATTTTTTTCAAAAAATAGCAGACCTACAAGCTCGTATCGCGCCACTCGGTGGCGCGATATGAGCTTGTAGATCTGCTATTTTTAAATAGCTAAAGCATAACATGATGCTGGCACCAAAATGGGTGCCCGGTCAGAATGGGTTAAGACTGTGGAAGGTGAGGGACGAAGTGGAATAGTTACAATCCAGGACTTATTTAAATGTAGGGTATGGAATTTGTTTCATACCTCTATATTCTGTTAGTAATCATTACTAGCTCTCCAGCTCTTTAGTAAACAGAAAATACATTTTCAGGTTGGATACCAATTTTATCTGATTGGGAGAGTGAACTCATATACAGGATACTGAATACAGGATAAATTTAAGAAAATATAAATGGTTTTAGAAAATGTCATGATGATGAATGAGTACAACGGATGGCTTTTTGTGTTATCCTTTTTTCTCCTTTTTATATACGGTATATTATAGATATGGTATCTTTTTATCCTTTTACTGTACTGCCCTACCGTTTTCAAATGTGTAAATGAACTAATCAATCAATCAATAAATACTTATTTTATTTGTGTCCATTACTAGCGGGGACTGGATCTAAAAAGAAGTACATTGGTGTGAGGATGATGACTCTCACTCCAGCGTAAGTTGCGCAATGCACTCCACCATTTTGTAATATAGAGTTGTTATTATTATTATTATTATTTGCTTACTCGGACACCATGCAAGTTGGGAACGATGCAAGTCGGGAATACATGCCCACCCGTTGTACTATAGAGCGTCGCAGTCCCTCCCCCTTTCAGAAAAACGAGTGGCCCAGGAAATGAAAACCCAATGCATTCTCCCATAGGCATTTCTTATTAAATTTATTTAAAGACCTTTTAAGCGCCGTACGAAGCCAACTCTTGTCGTGACAAATCATGACAACACACAAATTTTTTCGGGCCAAACAAAGAATTAGAAATTAGAAAAAAACGCCAGGTACGTTACAACACTTTTTTTGTTGTTTTTCTTCTTTGTAATTATTTGTTTGGCCCGAAAGATTGTGTGTGTTGTCATGATTTGTCACGACAAGAGTTGGCTTCATACGGCGCTTAAAAGGTCTTTAAATAAATTAAATAAGAAATGCCTATGGGAGAATGCATTGGGTTTTCATTTCCTGGGCCACTCGTTTTTCTGAAAGGGGGAGGGACTGCGACGCTCTATACTAAGACTAATAGAATAATGTAGTAGTCGCAGTAGTAGCATGTTGTCTGACATGTCTCAGGCTTCTCTCACGATTTCTCACAAGCTGCCACTTACTGTATATTGGTGATTGGTGATGCAAAGCTCAGCCAATTAGTGAAGCCCACAGGTTCAGGTTACTGCTGAAGTCACACATTATTAAACTCTTTCATGGACTATTAACATTTGACAGTACTGACCTATTTGCTTTGATTGGTGACTGGAATAATCACCAGGTTGGCCACACCATCCTTCATAGTACCCCACCACCCACTGACCATTCCCCTGTCTCTGTCTCATAGTACCCCACCACCCACTGACCATTCCCCTGTCTCTGTCTTATAGTACCCCACCACCCACTGACCGTTCCCCTGTCTCTGTCTTATAGTACCCCACCACCCACTGACCATTCCCCTGTCTCTGTCTTATAGTACCCCACCACCCACTGACCGTTCCCCTGTCTCTGTCTTATAGTACCCCACCACCCACTGACCATTCCCCTGTCTCTGTCTTATAGTACCCCACCACCCACTGACCGTTCCCCTGTCTCTGTCTTATAGTACCCCACCACCCACTGACCATTCCCCTGTCTCTGTCTTATAGTACCCCACCACCCACTGACCGTTCCCCTGTCTCTGTCTTATAGTACCCCACCACCCACTGACCATTCCCCTGTCTCTGTCTTATAGTACCCCACCACCCACTGACCGTTCCCCTGTCTCTGTCTCATAGTACCCCACCACCCACTGACCATTCCCCTGTCTCTGTCTCATAGTACCCCACCACCCACTGACCATTCCCCTGTCTCTGTCTCATAGTACCCCACCACCCACTGACCATTCCCCTGTCTCTGTCTTATAGTACCCCACCACCCACTGACCATTCCCCTGTCTCTGTTTTATAGTACCCCACCACCCACTGACCATTCCCCTGTCTCTGTTTTATAGTACCCCACCACCCACTGACCATTCATTCCCCTGTCTCTGTCTCATAGTACCCCACCACCCACTGACCATTCCCCTGTCTCTGTTTTATAGTACCCCACCACCCACTGACCATTCCCCTGTCTCTGTCTCATAGTACCCCACCACCCACTGACCATTCCCCTTTCTCTGTCTTATAGTACCCCACCACCCACTGACCATTCCGCTGTCTCTGTCTTATAGTACCCCACCACCCACTGACCATTCCCCTGTCTGTCTTAGGTTAGCCAAGGAGCTGAAGAGTCGACACAGAGACTTCCCTGACGTCACATCTGGAGCCTACGTAATGGAGGTCATTGCCAAGACGCCAGCTGCAGTGTAAGAACAACCTTTCTGCATGTATCGGTCAAAAGGCGTGCGTACAAATTAATATAAACTTAACTTGGTCAGAAGGTTGCAGAGTTCTGTGGAATGTGGCGACAGGTTACCGCTCACTTGTCCTGGGCCACGGGATATTGTGTTTGGCACTTTGCGCTGTACACGTATTGAATGTATAAATATACAAGACACTCACTCAACGCCCCTACTCGGCACTGTTCTCCGGTGCGCACTCACACGGCATATGCTCATATATTTCACGGTCTTTTGTTCCAGTAGTTCCGTCATCTCTTGTGTGTGTGCACTTCATGCACACACAGAAATATACACACACATTTGCACAGGTTTATACAACCGTCTTAGCAAAACAAAAGTTCACCCACAATCCCAGCCCCCCCAATGCAATCAACCACCACCACAACTCCAGCAGAGTGTGGCTAGAGAGATGCCGAGCTCAGCTATTTCCTCCAGCCCTCAAAGAGGGAGGCAACTAGCTTCTCTGTGGTTGTCCTGGGCCTACTGTACTTACCCAGCCCTTGTGAGCATGGTCTCCAAGTATGGACTCTACAAGTCACTATGACATTTATCTGGTTCCCTTTACATTGTGTTGCCTGAGATGTTCTTTTGATCTCATGCTGTTAGGCTATTATGTTAGTACTGGCCCTTGCGAGTACAGCTTGGCCCAAACGTAGAAAAGAGGGTCCTGTGTCCCACTGGAGGTGTGGGCATTAGTCATGCTTGCCTAATACATGACACATAGTTGGTGAGCGCTATGAAGAGAATGTGGAACTGTGGTCGTGTTAAAGGAGAGCAACGCAGGAAAAGGTGTGGTGGCCTCATTTAGCATGTGTCTGTGATTAAGTACTTGTTGTGTTTGGAGTCAGGCTTTGATATCACTTCTGGTAACCGGCCTTAGTCCTGCTGTGATGTAGACTTTACTAGCCTTCTATTTTGAGTGTGTCTTTGCTCAGTGAGTCTTGTATGTTTTCCAGCATGCCCTTTCTCTGCTCTCATTGAGTCATAATTGTGGTCAGTTTCCACCAAATCTTCTCTCTCTCTCTCTCTCCCCCCCCCTCTCTTTCATATGAATGTATTCAGATCTGTTTTTGATTAAAAGGAGGCCCCACAATGCTTACACTGAATATTGACACATTCCTATATTTATTCCCTACACTGAAGAGTCCTGAATGTTATAATATGTTCTGAATATATGAACATATATGAACGTTCTATTTGTACACTCTCAGAGTTAGGTAAATGAACACTGATCATTTTTTCTTTTTTGAAGAACTATAGTTTAGATGTACAATATTTGCACTTTGACAGCTAGAAACACACACAAGAAATGTTTTATTTGTTTTATTATCCAACCTTTTAGTTTTAATACAATGAACGACATGTAAAACTTCAATGATGTAACGAACATCTGATAGATTGCTTTCCATTTATGCAGGTGACTGTATGTCAAATGGTTAATGTCAAATGTTTGTAATTGTGAAACAGTCTGCCTTGAGTCCATATTTAACATAATGCAATGTGTAAGGCAAATTTTAAAGTTGAAAATGTATTGAGGTGGATGGTTGTATATAATAATCTTAGAAAGAAAATGTCCAATTAATTCCTTTAATATGTGATTTTAATGTGTTTAAGCCATACTAACTGTACAATATTATAATGTGTTATTTTAACTTTAACAGTGTACAAATTGAACCAGTCCGTTTAGTTCCATTTGTACACTCTCAAAGTTAAATTAACATTGAGGATTTGACTCTGCATGCTGTTTCTTATTAACTCATGATTCTTTGCCCTTGCCTCCCTTCCAGTGGCGGCCTAAAAGAGCATGATGTCATCATATCCATGAATGGTCAGCGGATATCTTCAGCGACAGACGTCAGCAACACAATAAAAAGTGGTGGCACACTCCGAGTGGTGGTGCGCCGGGGGAACGAGGACGCCATTCTCACCATCATCCCCATGGAGATTGACCCTTGACCGTACCCCAAATAGGACGCATTTGCGGGAGTTAATTTGTTTTTCTCATCACCAATGGACCTTGTAAGGGCGTGGCTGTGTGGGGTAGGGGGTACGGTGCTCTAATGTGACTCCCAACCCGATGCCATGATCCGTGGCCCTGCAACCAATGGTGCCGTGCATCCAGTAAAGTTCTGGCTTTGCCTTGAAAGAAATGACTGTACAGGTACTCTATTGCAGAGTTGAAGTTTCTAATCAATGTGTATTTACGTTTTATTCTCATATGGCTTGATCAAAGCTATACTACTGTTTACCGATTAACATAGAAAGACGGTTATTGGCATAATGTTCCCATTTAACTTTTGTTTTGAGTTGTGTTGAGTTTTGGTGAGGCCTGTCCTGTGTCCTGTGTTAAAATAACCAAAAAGGTTCTCTGAGCACATCTGATTTGTATAATATTTTTTATTCCCCTTTTTATTTCAAGTACTGTAGTTTTTCATGTGTTTTGATGACTACGTGTTCTGTACTGAGAACCAAATAAAGGTGTTTCTTTTGATTTACATGCACTCTTTACTTTTCTCATCTCCCATCATCACTCTCTCACATAGTCACATACACACAGAGGGGTACATGTCAACACAAACATACTGTATGTGCTTACATGTAACGACACATAATGAAAAGGTCACTATGCACTTTCTCGCACGCACGCACACACGCATGCACGCACACACACACACACACACACACACACACACACACACACACACACACACACACAAACAAACAGAAATTGACTGCACCGAGGATGATATTAAATATTTGAATATTTGCTTTGCATGTGCATAGTATTTGCTTAACCATGCTCACACACAAGTACACAGCCACTAGGGGGACATAAAGTCAATTGGGATCTGGTTTGAATTAGTTGTTATTGCCTTCATACGGGTTTGATAGTGGCCTGGTGTTCTTGTTGGACCAGAGGCCCTACAGGCTGACCTCAGAGACAGGAAAACGGGCCAAACGCATGATCTGATCCAGGATATGGAGGCCACAGATGAGGGCCTTCCATGAACACACATTGAAGTCTCAGTCCAGGATTATGTCGATCATATACATTTGGAAGACTTTGAGATACTTCTTCTTCTAAACTTTGAATGGCCTCAATGTTTAGGCCCCAAATTTAGAAAAGGTCTCTAATCCCATGTTTTGTTGTCCAATGCTGCTACCCTTAATCTAACATTTGAATTACAGTGTTACGGGGCCTTGAGTTACCGCTGGGCGCTGGCCATTCAGTCTCCTACTCATTTCCATACATCACATGATAGTTGTATAATAGCATATAGTTTCCTGCCACTGTGCTAAATAGCCCACAGGCATGCATTATAATCACACATTGACTACATACAGCAGCCCTACCAGACATGAACATCATTATTTTGTCTTCTGTCAACAGAACATGATCACATAAGTGCTGTATATTTAACTTACAAATATGTATACCTTTCCTCTCAAAGTCAATCAAAGGTCTTATATACAGTACAATCTTCCTTCCATCTCACACTGAAAACTGCAGAGATATTTTACTGCTACTGCCACCTCATGGTTCTTCTCCCACATTGCAGACTGACACCTCTACACTGTAAAACCCTGAGTCCTTATTTAACTCTGAGGCCCCTTTTCCACTGGGGTTGAACGGTTTCAGTTATTTCTTCCCCTACTAATATTGAACCAGTTCAGAGTGTTTCCACTGAAAATGAATTGGTTCAGAACCCTAAAAGTTGGAACAAAAAAGAACGGAACCATGCAGTTCTAGAACCAGTTATTTTTGGTGGAAAAGGTGCCTGAGACTGAGAGTACACAAATGGGTTACATTTGTACACTCAGAGTTACACAGCGGAGAAATACATTCTACGAGAGTTACACATTCTACGAAATAATGATACGATGGGAACGATGCACAAAAAAAACGAATTTCACCCACCTCTTTACTTCTGTAAACCTGTGATGTGACAATAACGCTGACACCGATGATTGTGCTGCTTTGCTTCACATAGGCCTATATTAAAAGGAGGTATCCTTATGAAGGATAGGGGAAAGCAAAATGTTACAGCAAACTGATGCAAAGACACACACACACACACACACACACACACACACATGTGATGTGGTTCTTCAGTGTGAGAGTACTTGTTTAGCAGTGGATTCAGCTGTAAAGCCCAAAGTGTTCCCATTAATGAAATCATAGCAGCCAGAGTGCCAAGCCCTGGGCCCTAACCATCAGTCATCTTCTAGGGCATGACAGGATTACCTCATCGCCCCTAAGTATTGGATTCACCATCTCTCTGTGAGCCCAATTAATACTGATGCCAGTATGTGTTTTATGTGTGCATATATTATAGGCTGACAAGATGGATTGCATTGTGTTTCAACATGAAGGTTGGAAATCTTGGAATGCTTCTCATAGTAGGATACCAATAGAATACCAATATAAAACCATTTGCAAAGCTTTAGCCATCTGTTATTATTCACTGATGTCCTGCAAGCATACCAATCAACTATATTCTGAGTTGATTGTAATAAAGACACACTTACATTATGGGCTTCATGTGATCAGGCCATTATAGAAATGTCAACAATTTATATAACTTGGAATCCAAAAAGAATGCAGCCTAGCCTAATAGGCCTAGTGACTTGTTTGCTTGTCTTTTGATAGAGTGGATAATTGTTCCCTAACTTAACTTTTCAGATTTATCCCGCACGAGAATCTACCTGTCTTCCTTTCCAGCAGGATAGTAAAAAAAAAAGAAAAAAAGAATAGCAAATGTATTCAAATTCAAATACATTTACAAATACAATTAGAAATACAGCTGCCCAACAGCAATACAGGGGCCAATTTAAGCCGCCAAGGAATGCAATATAAAAAACACAATATGCCAGTAGAAACAAAATAGATTGAACAGAAAGAAGCCCATGCAATTAACAAAAGTTTGCTAGTTTTAGGAGGCCTACTTCATCTAATCATCATCTAATTAGGCTTATGCAATTTATCACCATAGTGACATGGATGAGTCAGGATGACAGCGGAACCTTGAATGAGTATGTTTACTATAGTAGGCGGCTATGAGTAATGGCCAGCCATTTCAATGTTGATACAGTAGGTAGTTGGAACTATTACTGTATGACAACATCTGTACCCCGGAGCAGTGCCAATAGTTATTGATGACCTGACATGGTGTCCTCTGTTTAGACTGTTTTACATCCTACACTAGCTCAATGGCTAGCTCTGGTGTGGGCCTGGCTGTGACCCTCCCCCCTTCTCTTTTTTATTTAATTCCCAAACAGTTATGTCCCTTGATATTGCCAAGAAGCATTGTGGTGCAGCTTGATTGCCATCAAATAACTTAAGAGTTGAACTTGGATTCTGCAACACACACACACACACACACACACACACACACACACACACACACACACACACACACACACACACACACACACACACACACACACACACACACACACACACACACACACACACACACACACACACACACACACACACACACACACAGTTTGTGTGTAATTAAGGTCATTCGGGAGAGAGATTAATCAATATTAATAATAAACAAAGAGACACATTGTACCGCATAATAGCTATAGGCCTACAGTGGGGAAAGAAAGGATGATTTATTTTTAAACATAACTTTTGCGCGCCGGGGTTGCGCACTGAATGGCCTTAGCTATAAGTTGAGCTGAGATCTCATGTATTTGATTGTATTTTCAGTGCGCGACACCGCCGGCGCCGCACTACGGTGCTGGCTTCCCCTGGCACAAGTTCAAGTCGAGAGCACAACCATAGCACAACACAGTCCTCTACTGCCCCCTATCGTCTGTTTTGGTTTGAAATTTGCGCCCACTCACAGTCAAGTTTACTGACGCACCTCGTCGAAATCGCTTAGCACAGGGAAACATCCCTCTCGCCGATTGGCCGGTTCACGTCTTGCAGAACGACGCTAAAAGGTCTTGGCAGCAAAGGAAGAGGGAGGGGAAATTTTAATGGCCGCCGGTGGCACTACAAAATACAAAAAGTACGCATTATTGGCAGAATTTAGACTACGCTGACCAGGAATGCATTTACGGCACACCGCTTCATCCACTGCCGTTCTTTGTGGACCACACTCTGGTCAGTAAAGTGTTTGTAGTGGCGTTTTTCCACGTTACTGAACGGACTTTATCAGCTTGATTCGTATCGCGAGCAGGACTGAAGCGCACAGGCCTAGCCGGTAGTTACAGGCTCGAGTAAAGGCAGTAAGGCACCAGGGTCACGACAGCAGCGTCACAAACAATCGGAAGGTTTTAAGCCTGTCGTTTTTTTGTACTTCTGTACAAAATTCAGACATAATTTCAACTCTGTTATTACAGAAAGAACATTACCAATACGCACATATAAATATATATATTATTTAGAAAGCACAATGCCTCATGACTAAACCACATCACAATTGACAACCATAAATTGTTTGTTTTGTACTTTTTTGTTTTTATTTGGCCGCCTATATTATTTCAGACTGAAATTTCAGAGAGTCTAAAACATTGACGGTTGGGGGGGGTGGTGGTGGATATAATCATAGATGTATGTCTATGGATATAATGGAATCAATCAAAAATAGTAAAGTTTCGTTATTTTGAATCACTTCCGCGTGACATCACTTATGCGTCCTTGGTATAGGTTGAATGATTCTAGCTAGTAACGTTAGAGAAACAGGCGGTTGTTCATCCGAGTTGAGGTGTGTTGTTGTTGCTGCTCATAGCCTTTTTGTTTTAGATTTCAGTCTTCATGCACCACCGGTTAGTACATATATTAACTCGCTGAATTGTGGTTTGCACACTGAAGTGTTTCTACTGGTTGGTGTTGTAGTTGCTGTGAAATGTGATCCAGCGTTAGCTGTAGCCTAGCCGTGTCCGGGCTAACGGCTTCATGAGCGGAACTTTACAGTCAACAGACAGAAGGCCTATGCTAGAGTTGGCTAATAACCGGGTTAGTTAGCAAGTGTTGTGTAGCGTTGGCAAGCGTCAAACTTTAAGTTAAAGCTAGCTCAAGTTGGTTTACTGGGTGGTTTTTCTGCCCCGGCGGATAACGCTGTCTGATAACTAGGTCATGATTTCTGAATTGACATGCTATCAGTTTGGCAAGCGAATGTTGGCTAACAACACTCACTGAGCTAGCTAGCAGCTTGTACACACTCATCCTTTCAGCAGCGGTTGTAATCGCTTTAGTGGTCATTTTCGTTTCTAGTAGAAAGAGATCTTGGTAACATTGTGTTATGTGAATTGATGGTTGTCCTCCTTGCAAGCTAGCCTAAACTTATGCTTTACGATTCTTTCCCTCTGATCGCAGGGAATATGTAACTTAAAGCCACTACCATGACATCCAGATTCAGTAAGACGTACAGCCGCAAAGGAGGAGAGGCCAACTCTAAATTTGACGAGGTCTTCTCCAACAAAAAGCCCACCCTGAGCACCAAATGGGGGGAGACCACCTACAAGGCTCAGCTGGGAGCAAAGAGGCCCCAGCTGAAACCTGACGTTCCCGAGCTTCCCAAGAGGCCCAGACTGGACGACAGTGATAGTGATGACCCGTTTGGGTTTGACAGTGACGAGGAGTCCAAAACGGTCACCTCTCATAGTGTGCCCCAGTCGAAGGCAGATGAGGGAAGTGCCATCAGGACTGCTTCAATCCCGGCTCCACCACAGGTCACAGCCACAAGTAAGTAGTCTAGGCAAAAACTAGCCCTCCAAGCAGAACCCAATGGTACTGAAGTTTCTGACATTTTTGACGACACAGACCATGGGGTCCTGTTGCAGCAGTATCCTGCCACCTGGTACGCGGACATAATAAAACATAAACACCGTGTTTACGGCCTGTCTGTGCTCTTTGACGACTTTTTTTTCTCGTGTGAGGGCTTCTGAATCTGTGAACTATAAGTACCTATACATGCCGCTGTGAATATCTCCTGTGGCGCGGAAGCCGTTAAGTATTTTTAATCTTTGTTTGACCGATTTGGTCGCTTTGATTCTTCTCTTCCTTCCTTGTTTATTGACACCTCATTGTACCGCCTATCTGGCTAGCTAGTGGCGCTATAGCTATGACAGAGCAGATCAGAGGCAGGGACGTAGCCGCACAAGCCAACCGCACACCGGGAGGCGGTACAATAAACGGTAAACAAACAAGAAGAAATAAAGCGACCAAATCGGTCAAACAAAGATTAAAAATACTTAACGGCTTCCGCGCCACAGGAGATATTCGCAGCGGTTTGTATAGGTACTTATAGTTCACGATTTCAGAAGCCCTCAAAGGAAAACAGGCCGTCAAACGGCACAGATACGATGTTAGTGAGCATATTTATGTCCGCGTTCCAAAATTCCCATACGAAAATATAGTTATGAACAGGGACCCTACAATAAAGCAACATCAAAATTTCAGAAAAGCTTTATGGAGGGTTCCGAGAGGGTCTAGGCAAAAACTAGCTCTGGTCCATAGCCTTCTACTGCTTCTACGATTCTGCCCTGCGCAGTAAAGGCTATGGAACTTTCCGTTTTAAATCTCAAATCGAAATCAGACCAGCCTCTCCTCTTTGGCGTAAATAAAAAGAACGTTTTAGCTACTCACCAAAACAAAGGCGGGTTGTGTCATTAGAAAGCCTACTTTCCTTAGTGGACACACTCTGAGCCCCCCACCACACGTATAAACGGTACTTTTTGGCCAGAAAGGAATTTTTTTCCACCGGAGGAAAAATATTCTCTATGAGGCAGTTCTCTGGGCAATATCAGTAGAGGGCGCAGCGGAGTAACTAATTTTTTTTTTTTTCCGGTGGAAACAAAATCCCCTTTTGGCCAAAAGGTACAGTTTATACGTGTGGTGGGGGGCTCAGAGTGCGTCCACTAAGGAAAGTAGGCTTTCTAATGACAACTCGCCTTTGTTTTGGTGAGTAGCAAAAGCGTTCTTTTTATTTACGCTAAAGAGGAGAGGCTGGTCTACATTCATGCGAGCGGTGGGAGTTGATAGTAACATAGCTCTATTGCAAAATTAGAGCTATGGATCAGAGCTAGGCAAAAACTAATCATTATGTTTACAAAGCTGTAGTAGAGGAATGCTATCTGTATTAAGGGTTTGTTGGAGCTTGATCGTCATGTCTTATTGTTATATAAGGAGGAAGAAGTTTTTCAAAAAAGTATTTTGTTAAAATGTCGTTTTTATGTGGGCACCCCCACCAGTTCATTAATTTTTCCTGGTGGATGGTGAGCCACCTGAACTTAAGCCGCACCTGCACCCACATCTGTAGTTGTATGATAAAGGGGGAGAGGGCTCATAATGTGATTACTATATTACAGTTTTTTTTTTTTTGACTGTCAAGGGTTCAGCCTCCAGGAAGAAACCCTAAATACAAAGGGAATACATCATTGCACATAAAAATGACTCCAGGGTGTCTAATGAAGTACTGTCACCTCATAGACGCATGACAAACAGGAAAAATAAAAAAATTGTGGCACTCCATCTTTAACGATGTACTGTTTTAACAATATGAGCGAGTACAGCATCACAGTGGCAGAAGTTACCTTTTTATATTATGCCATTGACCTGGCATATTTGTTAGGTGTGTTCGTGTATATTTATTTGTTTATTTAGACGAGACAATGCATATTAATGGACTTTACATAAATGCAATGTAAATACACATGATTTAGCAAAAATGCAAATTTTCATCCGCATTTCCCACATAAAACAAAACAAGAAAACGGTACCTTACCTTTTTAGGAAACGAAGCATTTAAAAACATACATACACAAGAAATTACAAAGGTGTAAAGTGCATCTATATAATTGTCTCCACCAGGCCGAAGGCATGTGGGGAGAGTATGTTTTGCACTCCGTCCGTCCGCGTGTCCGTCCGTGTGTCCGTGTGTCCGTGTGTGTGTCCGTGTGTCCGTGTGTCCGTGAACAGCTAATCTCGGCCACCGTTAACCCGGTCGATGCCATATTTTGCACACACACTCCCTGGATGCCAACGATGAACCTCTGCCCCAAACTTTCCAGAACGGCCTGTTATAGCGCCACCAGGAGGCCGCTTTGTGCAAAACAAGTTTTTGCACAGTACACCTACAGATTTTGTCCAAACATCACGCAAATTGGTACACAGTCTCTCTAGAGCCATTCAACGAAAAGGGTCTTTCAGATTTATCAGACTCCATCCTGATTGGTTAAGATTGGCTTCCAAAGTTCACAGGAGTGCTCAGTTTCAAACAAAATGCTGCAAATCATCGCGTGATTTCCGTGAAATTGTGCACCCACATTCCCACTAGGCCGAGGACGAAATGCCACATGAACAATTTCAACTCGGCCTCAAGGTGGCGCTATAACTGGCCGAAAAGTGTTTTTACCTCTAACTGCACGGATCTGTGGATAAACTGGTGGAGACCTGTGCCCGGAAGGGCACTTTTTCTAGTTTAGCAGTGTTTTTTAAGTGCGATACAGATTTGTAACTGAGTTGCAGTATTGCTTTCAAATAATACAGGATATGCTGTCAAGTGCACTAGCTAGACCATTGATTCACAACCTTTTTTATACTGAAGTACCAGTACCACCTCAGAAAATATTTGTCTCTCCATGTACCTTCATAATAACTGATGTATTCCTGTCCTTTTTGTTCCATTCCTAAGCCAATGCTCTGACAACTCTGTCTAATCACTAATCAGGGGGCGGGCCCTGATTAGCCAACTCTTGTCGTGACAAATCATGACAATAAACGCAATGTTTTGGGCCAAACAAAGAATTTAGAAAGTAGAAAAAAACGGCAGGTTACAACACTTTGTTGTTTTTCTTCTTTGTAATTATTTGTTTGGTCCAAAATATTGTTTATGATTTGTCACGACTCGAGTTGGCTTCGTACAACACTTAAAAGGTCTTTAAATAAATACGTTTTGAAATGTCTATGGGAAAAAATGCATTGAGAATTATTTCCTGAGCCTGGCGTCATCATGAAAGGGGGCGGGACTGCGACGAGTAACTTTTTTTCTTTTTAGATTGTACTAGGAAATTACGAGGTTACGAGGTAGGTCATTCCAGATTGAACAGCCCTGAACTGAAAGGATGTTATTACCAAAAGCGGTTTTCTGGTACGGCACTTCGCAGTCCCCTCTAGAGGTTGGCGGTTGCCCTAGTGCTGATCCCTCTATCAGGCTTCCATATGTATATGTGTGTTTATGTATGTCTTGGCACCTGTAGTTGCTAATCATTTTGCCAGTTTAGATTTTTTAACTGGCAAAATAGCCTTTTGGGGGAAGAGTACCGTAGCTGTTTAGTGATTACAATAAATAAGGAGGATTTGGTCTCTAAAACGAATGAAGCTTTACATAGAAATGAATAAACATAGAGAATAGAGAGAGGTAACATAGAGAAGTTAGCAATTTAAGATAATGGTTTTGAGATCACATAAGCAATTGTGGTCCCCTTGAGTGTTTACCATTGGAGGATGGCAGAAGGCAGACCCACCTGAAAAATAATTAGCTATTTTCTGTTTATTAAAGAGCTGGAGAAATGACTGAACACACGTATTTACTTTCAGCATATAGTGCTTTAAGATTTTAACAAAACCTTTTGTTTTAACCAAAAAATATCACATACTCTACCTTTTTAACAATTACAATTTTACAGCTACTACAGTTTGAAGAAGCTGGCGAAGTAGTTTGATGTGAAAGCGGTTGAATTCCTTTCCCAGTTCATAATGTTCATCTGTGTAGCATTCAGTGTACTATTTGATAACCATGTAATTATTTTCAATATCCATCCACCCACAGATAAGCAAACGTCTGTACAGAAAGTTGTAAAGGACATCCAGACATCGTACAGAAGCACACCTGACATCAACTTGAAACCGACGACAATGATCTCCTATAATTCAAAGACAACCGCCTCGGATGACTGGAACTCAGTGAGGACCCAGCGACTGTCCTCTGCTCTCAGTATGGACTCCAGTATCCTGGGTAAAGACGCTAATATGGAGCCTGGAGGTAGCAGGGACTTCCAGTCCTCCTCGTACGCCCAGGATGGACTCTACAGAGAAGATCTAAAAATCGCAGAGCAGGAGCTTCCAGCAGAATCTCCCGCTGAGCCTCCCGTGGACGCCGTCCCTGCTTCCCCCTTCACCCTCAGGACCTCCAACTGCAGGAAGTACCGGCGTCCTGGTCGGCCCAACGAAGCCGAAGACACAGCAGACAGCAACAGCCAGCCCCCCGGAGTTGTATCCGCAAAAGCCAACAGTGTCTCGGCTGCCGGTGCAAGTAATACTATTGCCAACGTCAGCAACACGGCAGCCAAGCCAGCTGCAGCAGCAAAGCCAGCTACAGCAGCAAAGCCAGCCCCAGCACCGGCTGTCAAGGGGAGGGGCAGGGTGCGGGACTACACAGTTTTGCACCCGTCCTGTCTGTCGGTATGCAATGTCACCATCCAGGACTCCATGGAGCGCACCATGGACGACCTGGCCGCCCCGGCTGCCCCCACGGACCTTGGAACGGCGGGCCAGATGAAGAAGAAGTCAGATGCTCCACTGCCCAAAACCGCGCGGTAAATGGCACATAGTCTCTCTCTTCTTTGTCATGTTGTTTTGTAGACTAATCTGCTTTAAGGCTTTTGGTCGCACGACACTCAGCCTTTCTGTAATATTGACTGGTATATGCTGTATTGATAAAGTATTTCGTACATAGTCATCTTCTTCACAAAAGTATTTTTTCTTTTTTTTATATTTCTTTCAATTACATCTAACATTTTAGAATGGAGCCCCCTTTTCTGCAGTTTATAGGGAATCATTGTTTCCCCCATCCCCAGCAAATCTGTGACTTTGAATATTATGATATATTGAGGTGTGCAGTGAAGTCCACCCACCGCCACTGGAGCCTTTTGTTTATCTGATGGTGGTTCATATGCTGTGCCTTGTGTCTCCCCTGTGTCTGTGCCTGATTGACTGGCTCATCCCTCCCTGCAGAGTCAATAAACCCACCTGTGTGTGTCTCTATCAGGTTCCGGCTCACCCAAAGCAAGACCAAGAAGGAGACCAAGCTAGATTTCTTTGGCTTCGAGGACAAGGAGGACCACGACGGTGAGGAGGGGTCGGAGGGCGGCGCACCTGGTGGTGGCAGCAGTAGCTACAAAATCAAGTACTTTGGTTTTGACGACCTGAGCGAGAGCGACAGCGACGATGAGAGCAGCCAGGCCAAGGAGAAGAAGAAGGCCAAGAAGGAGGCAGCGGCGGCGCTGGCTGCTCTGAGCAGCAGCGTGGACAGCCCCCAGACCAGCGACTCTCAGGACAGCCAGACCAGCAGCAACACAGGTGTGCAGCTTTCCCTAACCACGTAGCCACGATTCACATGACACGTCACACGAGTAAACCATACCTAGGCATTTACCATAGATTTCGGCTTTATTACAAAATTGTACCGTCACATTATGGTCTAAATCAGAAACGATATTCCACAATTATGAAAGTAAATGTTAGTCACGGCAAACAAATTGAAGCGCTGTTTCATGCTGCTGCCGGTATCAACAATTTATTTACAGTGGCAGTTACAGTAGGTTCTGGTATCAAATACTTACAAATGTCTATCTACTTCCTGTAAGTAGACAGGTTATTATTATTATTATTACTTATTTTGAAATAGGAAGTCCATTTCTGTTGAAAGTGAAACCAAGCTGTCATGATGCTGGTCGAAATAAAATGGATAAAACTTTGGCCAAAGTTCATATTAACAATATTAAAACCATGCTTCTGTGACTTAAACACTATGCACACTTTGCCACATTTCATCTGGCTTATGTTGGCTAAAGTCATGTTTGCGGTAGAGGAAAGACACCCGCGCAGAGCTGTAGCTCCAATAAAACACTCGCCCATGGTCTGTATCTTCTGTATTTTCTTTACTGTTATTTATTTTGCCTTGCACCATCGACTGGATAGCTCTTGTTTGGATACAGTAGTGTTGGTGCTCAGAACTGTAGTCCTGCAATCTCATGGATTTTCGTCAATTAAAATAAGCAGTCAGCTCAGCTGTCATATGTTCTCTCTTAATGTAACGGATTCATGGCTTTTAAATGTGCAAAAAAGGGCAGTTCTAGTTAACTATGTAATGTGCAATAAATCAGCTATTAAATGTTATCACGCGTAACACGATTTGAACTGAAAGTCAATTAAAATGTAAAATAATCGGTCACAACGCTGCGTTTTTCCAAGTAATGAGGCTATGACTGCATACAAGACTGAGACTTGGATAATACTCTGAGAGCTGTGTTGTGGTTTGCTGCTGTTGATCAAATTGTCAATCGGTCAACAGGTCAAGTATTCTCTGCTCATTTGGAATTCTTTAGTCACTGTAAAGGAATGTGTGAAAACAATTTCCATGTATTTAAGGCTAGTAAGTAATTGATGAAAAAAGTAATTTGAGGCCAATCTAATAAATGACACTGTCGTTCCTGTACAGATGGGTTTGA
Organism: Protomyctophum parallelum; assembly: GCF_964188405.1. Taxonomy (NCBI): domain Eukaryota; kingdom Metazoa; phylum Chordata; class Actinopteri; order Myctophiformes; family Myctophidae; genus Protomyctophum; species Protomyctophum parallelum. Next base: position 43,093,639 of record NC_139704.1, on the reverse strand, counting down.
CTTTGCTGATGACTGCAACCAGGGGCGCTCAGGGAAGCCTAATGATAAATCCAAGGACGCTGGAACCAAAAAGATCTTCAGTGGACCCAAAAAGGTCTGGGGCCTTGCCAGGGTTTGTGATTTGTCTGCCTGTCACCTGTCTTCCCCTTTATGAGGCATCAAGAATGTTTTTTTCTTTTTGTCTTGTCTTGTTTTTCCTAACAGTAATTGCTATTGTGAGTGTTTTGTAATTACACAGCCTTGTTGAACAGGCAGTCATGTCTGGTGGTTATCTCAGGGTCAGGCTGCATGACTCACCCTTGATATTAGTGTTGTTTGGTGTAATGTCATCATTTGTCCCATATCACCATCTTGTGCGATGTCCTTGAGTTGCTTGTAAACCATTCCACAATTATCCTTTATCCCTGCATTCTTTAGGTTTTTATTTATTTTGTTTTTGCATACATCTAGAAAAGTTGCGTTCATTCCCGGTGGATATGTGTTTTGTACAAGACATGTAATTTCCAAGAAATATTTTGCGTCGTCACCACAGCCCAGCACTATGGCTGTCGAGCCTGTCTCTTGATGAAGTACTAGACATGCAGTATTTATGGGTTCTCAAGCTGCGTGCGTAAGAGCACAGCACTTTGGCTTTACAGAGTATAAAGTGTGGATTGTGTTAAATTTAATGAACACTCCAGATTCTGAGATTGTTCTGTCTGTGCCACAGACAACCTCGAATGAAAAACAAAGCTGGCAGCAGCATGTGTTTCGAATGTTTATGTTCAATCTGTTCAACTAAACAGATGATTGTCATTATTAAATCCCACCCATCTCTTAAAACACTTGATAAGCTCTGTTATGTTGTAAAAAGGGTATTCCAAAGCGATCCGAAGGAATGAGCACAGCTTTTCAAAGTAATGCAAGCTGAAGTCTGGGCTTGCTTGTGGATAACTAATAAGCACCAGCTTGTGCTATTACACCAACCTTGTGTGAGACCGACGTTCTAATCGGTTATGTAGGACTCACTCAGCTTTCCCTTTGCACTAACCTATATGCGATCTAGATGTTGTTAAATGTCGCATCAGTGTGGTAATACTGTAGGTTAAGTCCTCTCTTCTAGTCTGGTTTGTCATTCCTATTTTGACTTTAGCAAACACTCATGTAAAATCTCTCATGTCTCCCAGTCTCCTGCTAAGGCTTCATACAATGCTCGCCACTGGAACCAACCTGAGCTTGAAGAGATGCCTCCGCCTGCCCTGCCTCGCACTCACACTGCTCCGGTAATTCTCATGATTCCATTTGTGTTTTTCTTCTGCCTTCATATACGGAGATTTTGCTTACGACAGGAGTTGTTATTATTTGATGACGGAGTTTTTTTTTACTGATATTTTGTCAAAAATAAACATGAAATAGGTGCATAATCTTAGCTTTTTAGATTTGATTAAAGTTTCTTTATGAGAGCATTTAACTTGTAAGCAAACAAAACCATTTAAATCAGTGGTAGAGCTATAATATTTATATAATTTCATTGATAAGATGGGCCTACAAATCTACAGCAATCACAGCTTTAATTTCTTTTTCTAATAAATATTCTTGTATATATATATGGCCAACAATGTATGCTTTTAGATATTCTTTATTTCCACTTAGAAATTGCTCTATTAATAGGGGGGGGGGGGGGGGGGTCGCCAAAAATGGTGAATGTAATGCACAATCTATGTAAAGCGCCTTGACTAAAGGCGCTATATAAATGCACCATTTACCATTTATATAGTGTAATTTATAATTAAACTTCAAATATATTAAAATAACTTAACTTTTATACAACAAACAAGCGAACATAACTTTATTTATATTTAAGTTCTACTCAAAAACAAGTGTTAAAAATCCTGACGCATTGGCTCTGGCACATTGCCGGTACCGATATATTATATAATACTATACTATAATATAATATAATAAATATATTATAGCTGATGTATCGGTGGGGCTCTAACTCTTTGGTCGTCTTGGTCTGTATACTTAGATGCAATGTTAAGCATGTTGTGCGGCTTTTGTTCCTCCCCCTCTTCCTCAGGCCAGTCTGTCGAGCAGCAGTAAGGACAGCAACTCCCACAAAGACGACGGCCTGTTCAAAGCACCCCCGCCGCCGCCCAAAGTCACCAAGTCGGAGACCCTCCCCACGCGACTCAACCAGGACATCATCACGGCACTCAAATGCAGAAAGGAGCACAAAGAGGTGAGCATGCTGTATGGCAGATGTTGTTTGTTCGAGCACGTGCTGCATCTTTTATTAAGCCATCTTTACCACAGTCGAATGACAAAGTTTTGGGACTGTCTGTGGTTTTCGGTACTTTTGTTTGCATGCTGCTACAAATGAATCCCTTCCACACCCCCTGCCTGTTCGAGCTGCTGTTACCCATTTCATATAAGGTCCAGCTCGCCAAAATTAATTTGAATCGCAGTGTGGGCTGGAGGTTGCAGTGACGAGTGTGGCGTTTCGTTTAAGCTCTCTCGCCGTGCATGGTATTGGCAGATGGGTGTGTTGGCTCCGGATCAGGCCGTTAGCCGCAGAGTCCCTGAGGCAGTAGTTCTGCATCTACGATGTTGCTGCAAATAGGGGGTTTCTAAACCTCGGGTACTCTTCTGATGTGCTGAGCGCGTACACATACAGGCTCACGCACACACACTGCTGATCAGGCCATAGCTCTCGAGGCCACCCTGATATTGATGACGGCTGTATTACCTCAGTTAGCTAATGCTGCTAATGGAACCTGATAGGGCAGAATTGCTCCGCAATCCAAGATGTTGTCTCATGCTGTGTTCATGCAGGCAGATGAGCTTGCATGCGTGCGTTGGGTCCATCTCTGGACAATGGACATTTACTATAGCTGTGCAATCAAATCTGTCAAATGCCCCTTCACTTCCCAGCTATACACAGTGGTGCAGCATGTGAAACACTTCAATGACGTGGTGGAGTTCGGTGAGAACCAGGAGTTCACAGACGACTTTGAATACCTGGAGACGGGGCTGAAGAGCACCCAACCACTCAACACAAGATGCCTTAGGTAAGAGATGCTGTTGTAGGGATACTGGTCAAATGCATTTTTGCCCATTCCTGAAATTCATCCTTAATCTTTACCCATCCTAACTGTTTAGAGCACATAGCGTTATGTGCTGCTAACACCACACAGTTTACTTTTATCAGTTTCTTTTCTACCCTTAGCTAGCCTACGACTTGACTATTAGTCCGGCAGCATGGAGTGGGAAATCTGGTATATACCGTAAATCCTCTTTTAGTAGCCCGGGCTTTCATTTGTCTCAACTGTATTTGATACCAGGCTTTTATTGGAAGGAGGCAGCCTATATTTGTACTTTTCAAACGGATCATAATGAATAAAACCACATTTATTGAAACCAAGTCCTCATGAAATATTAAACGGTGCAGTTGCAGATGCTCACTGGTCATTTTAACTTTATTTTAATAACAATATTGCCTATGGTAAATACCATAATATCAACACATCAATTTAACTTGTGCGAAAATATATATAACTTCAACTGAGAGACTACCACAGTACTGTGGTCCATCCTATTTATTGCACATTCAAATATCTGTAGGCTAGTTAGGCCTACTAATAACAGTCAATTACAATATATCCATATCATGATATTACACTGGATATTGTCTGTGATTTGGGATACTGTACTATTGTGATATGGCATAAACCTGTTCTATAAAATATATAAATATCAGGAACGGGACAAATCGGTATCGGCAGATACTCAAAATGAAATGATCGGGATCGGGAGCAAAAAACGTGATCGTGACATCCCCTAGACCATACCATTAACAACCTATATACAGAAAATATTTTATTCTGCTGTTAGTATCATGTGTCAAACTAGGGTTTTCATGATTCTGACTCCATTGCAAGCATTAGTTTAGCATGAAAGACACTCCTTGGGTTAAAAAACCCCTAGTTTGAGACGTCACATGCTACTTAAAGCATTTAGGCAAAATAATAAATATATATACAGTATATACCAAAGCCTGTTGACTGCCGGACTCTTTCTTCTTTAAATATTTATCTCTCTAACATTTTATAATTCATCTGTTGTGGGTAGATTATGAAGTTTTACTGTTAATCTTCGGATATTTCATTTATATATTATGAATATGTCTAATTTCACTAAACGGCCACAGCACGTCTACACACATTGAGTTGATGAGCAGCATACGGTATGTGCTTTCAGTCTGCTCCCATGTTGCCACCAGCAGCTTGTGGGTATTTCAGCTAGTATGGTATGGGAGTGTCTGCCTGGGGTACTTGTCTCCTTTGATAAATTGACTTAAGAAATCTTTGTAAATACTCAACTCTATGAACAAACCTGCTTAACAAGAACCAAACTGTTTTTGTAGCTAAATGATTCTGAGGGTGTTTCTGTCAGTGTTATGTCCTCTGGTATAGGAGGCAGAGACGAGAGAACAAACGATCTTGATCGATCAACGGCGTTTGTGAGCGTGTCACTGAAGGTTTTTCCTTTAAGCCCTAACCGCACCAAAGCGTCACCACGCAACTCCTTGGGTCCAGTTAACGAGTTAACGCTAAAACCGTCTTGACCCTTTGGTGTGGTTTGGGCCGTTGAATCACTAGGGCCAACGTGGGTCAATGTGCAACAAGACATATCACACCGCACAGGGACTGTCGACTCTTGACCCTTTGGTGTGATTTAGGACTTTAGTTAGAAACAAGGAGAAAGCATCAGTTGAACACACTGCTAGTACCGATGAGCAACAAGAATCATAATATGTACTTGTTTAGCCTATTGAAAATGTATTTGAAATGGACAACAATGACAACTAGTCCAGGCACTAGATTTCAGCATACTGATTCTAGGGGTGTGTAATATTGGCATATTAATGACTCTAATGAGGGCTTGATTCTGCAGGCAGTTTTTATGTTGAGAAAATTACTTGACACTTATTGAACCAAGATGATGTTTCTGAGCAATTAAATTGCACCATGGGATATTTGGATTTTTTATGTATTTGTTGACACAAGATGATTTAGTTGATAAACTGCTTGACCATAACTATATTGATCAAAGATTTGCAGAAATTAGAAAACATTAGTTTTTACACATACAGTAGCTTAGGTATTTATAAAGAAAGATTGCCATTTGCCTTTTTGCTGGCAAGGCTGTGGCTGGCTAAAGCCACTTCATTGTCATACAACTGTCGTGCACCTAAAATAGATGATCTACAAACTTGCAAAGCATCATGGGTGTGAATTAAGCATGGCAGTAGCCAGTAGGCTTGTCTCTAAATCTGTTTCTATCTGCTAACAATTTCACAAGTACAATGCTGTTTTTTTTTTCTTTACATGCATAATTGATAAACTACAATTACAAGTTGGCATTTCCTAGTTTTACACAAATGAGGCCACGCTCTTGAGACATCACTTACTGCTATTTACAATAATGTGCTGGCCTCTATGAATGATGACAATCTCATCTCAAAAAGCCTTGATTTGATTTCATTGGCTGATATCCACTTTTTGGAGACATTATCGACATATCAGCAAAATCATTCTGAATTAATAGTAATCAATAAATTATGAGAATGTTATTGGCACAGATGGGTAAAGTACCTAAACATGAGAAATTTGTGTCATTGACAATTTGCCACAGATTGAGTTAAAAGCTAAGAAAAAAGCTTTTAACAGTGCTTGTCAAGGTGGGGCATCCCTAGTTCAAATATGATTTATTTTGTCCGGTTGTCGCCTGAAAAGCTTGTGGTTTTAATCCCTTGTCACCATCATCTCCTTCCCCCAGTATAATCAGCTTGGCCACACGGTGCGCCATGCCCAGCTTCAGAATGCATCTTCGAGCCAGAGGGAAGGTGGCACAAGTTTTCAAGATGCTCAGTGACGCTCCACAGCACCCGGTCAGTAATCCTTTGAAACTGTTCGCTCTAGTAGGCCTCTGGTGCTCTCCATCACAGTGTACATTACCAAAAGGACCTGATGGAGTTTCTGAAAGAACACAGCGACAGATGGTGGAAGTGCTTGCCAGGATTCCAATGAGTTCTGTTATTTATTCATTCTTGTTCATTATATTTAGATGAAATGGGATTATTCTCCCATAATGTTGTTGAATGTGGACGACTTTTTCCACATCGCAAGTGTATATCTGTCCAATCCATTAACCCATTTTGGGTGGGAACCCCTTTTGATGTTAGCATTATGCTATGCTTTAGCTATTGAAAAATAGCAGATCTACAAGCTCATAGCGTGCCACCGAGTGGCGCGCTACAAGCTTGTAGGTCTGCTATTTTTGAAAAATCAAAGAACGACTGACATAGAAACATAGCTTTTTCAGAAAACTGTCAGGATGTAGAAGACATTTTTTTAATCTGATCTCAGCTCAAAATAGGTTAAATTAACCCATATAGACTGGGAAACTTCATACGTAACTACCTTTCAATCCGGGAACTGCTTTTGGGGTTGTTGCTGCTATGTACAGTGTATATACTAGCAATATACATTTTCTTTGTAATCTTTTAGGGAAAAAAGTTGGGTCAGGATTTAGAAGAAGGCGTCTAAATGGGTTAAAACCTTTTCACTCACGCTCACATATATCTGTAGAACCTGGCGTTGTGCACCGCTGCCCTGATGTACATCCTGAGTCGGGACCGTCTGAACATGGACCTGGACCGGGCCTGTCTGGAGCTGATGATCCACCTTCTGGAAGTGGAGCAGGACCATTCGGTGCACCAGGACCAACTCACTCCCAAGGAGGTGGGCAAGGTCAAGGAGAAGATACGGAAGCTTTGTGAGACGGTACACAACAAACACCTGGACCTTGAAAACATCACGGTGAGGAAAAACGCTGTAAAGTTACGTGATCTTGACCTTTACCGTCTACTGTTACGGTATATGCCGTTGCTGTACTTGAGGTCTTCATCGGCCCAACCCCAGCCCTAATAATTTGATCTGTGAAAGGCCAGATTAGTTCCGTCATTAAAAAAAGAAAATCAACCAAACCCTTAAAATTGTTCTTAGATCTTATTGATTCCGAGATATTATAGAACCGACCTGGTGCATGTCCGAGAGACCAGGCATACATGAATGGTTGGGTATTATCACATGTAAAAAAAAAGAAGTAATTTTGCTATTAACATGCCATATCACTAGATTATGGACTACTCATAACACTGGTTCTTCTCTTTTTTTAATTCCCAAGAAATTACCATATGGAATGCCGATGCTAAATATGACATTCAAATAATGAAATTGAAATGCATGTTTTTATTTGTCAGAAACATACCGAGCTACTGTACAATCTGGCTCAGGAAACGCATGTAGCAACTGGAGAGACCTGACCCTTCAGGTCGACTGAGAAAACGATCAAACGATTAATCAAATGGTGAATAAAGAAAAACGTTTAATTCAGATAATCGGCACCATCAATCACATTAACTGCTGATCGCTAGGCTATTGATCCTAGCTTCAAGATGCTTAAATTGCCTGTTTGAGGGCATAGGATGGTGCTGTGGATACTTCCTGCAAGTTTGGTGGTAATGTTGATGATGTTTATGTTTTAGTCGTGCCACTTGGCAATGGAGACGTTGCTCTCTCTGACCTCCAAGAGAGCAGGCGACTGGTTCAAAGAGGAACTCCGGCTACTGGGAGGCCTGGACCACATTGTAGACAAAGGTGGGTAATGGGAATGCGTGTGAGGATTACATTTTTTACTTTTATATACCAGGGGACGCTGGCTGAGCACAAGTGCTCTTTTTCATGCTTCATATTATACAAACAGATACACAATGATAGTTTTTTGTGTGAAAAGGGATAATTTCTGCTTTCGCCGATTGTCTTAAAAGAGTTCCACACAAACTGTTTTTTCTTTCCTTCCAATGTTGTCTTGCGGGTTATGGGCAGGGCCATTGTCTGGTGTGTAGTTCGGTTTACTTGCCTTGGAGTGGTTGGTTCACTGAAAAAGAACTACAAGCTAAATGCCTGCCATGTCGGGTCAACCGCGGCACTTCTTTCCTGTTGGTTGAGGCCCAGTCACTGTTTTTCTCATGTCCCGATGAGGCAAATATCTTTTTGGAATGACATTATTGAGTACTGACTACTTTCTTTTTATATATATATATTTCTCATCTGTAAGTACCTGTCGTTTTGCATTGTAATTTTCTGTCTCTTGTGTCGTAAATAGTAAAAGAGTGTGTGGAGAACATGAGCCAAGAAGATGACAAGGAGAGTCTGGTGGCCTCCTTATGGGGCGCAGAGAGGTGTCTGAGAGTGCTCGAGAGTGTAAGTAACTGCACTGTGAAGGTGGCGTTTTCACTGCCCGAAGAACAAATTAATGCAAAGTGACCATAAATAAATAAATGGCAAAGTTTAGACTCAAAGACTAGAATGCCAATGACGTACTTTTTCTTCCCATGTCTCTGTACCTAATCAATGTACACTGATGTCCTCACTGCCAACAGGTGACTGTTCAGAACCCGGAGAACCAGGGCTATCTGATCGCCTACAAAGACTCTCAACTCATTGTGTCCTCGGCCAGGTGAGAACCACTCAAGCCAGCATACATACAGAAGACGGATGGAAGTCTGAATATTGTTATTCAATATGGGTGTGCAAAATTGCCCCTGTCATCCAGTCTCCACAACAGACCCCAGCAGCCCTCATAGCATAGAGCGGACCCCTTAAGCATATCACTTTTAACGCTATTTGTTGTGGTCTAAAGTGTTTTTACATTTTATTATTATTTAAAGACAATTCATGAGTGAAATTATGTTTTGGGTGAGCGACGGTGTTTGGCACAACTGCCAATCACAGCACATGCGTGTCTTTTCAGGGACTTGGCAAAACAAATATCAGCATAACGTCTGTTTAGCAGACAATGGTGGCTCGTGTGGGCCAACCAAGGCATGGATTAAGATAGTCCATCTTATCGGCTCTGGGCATATGTGTCACGTCTGTGTCTAACAAGGCCAGATACCCTCACGTCACGTTACCTCCGGGGGGGGGGGGGTAGCGTAGCCTGATCTTGTTACTATGATAATCTAACCTCTGCTCTGTCTCCCCCAATCTCCTCCATCTCCCTTCATGCGCTTTGTCTCAATCTCCCTCCTGTCTTCGTTCTGGCCCTCCATCTCATCCCCCTCACTCATTCAATCTCCTGTATTTCTTTTCTTTCTGCTCCCTCACTCTCCATCATCCCTACCCTTGATCTCCCCACCACTGTGACTCTTTCAATTACCCTCCCTTTACCTTCTCTCACCCTCCGTCTCCGTGTTTCTGTCCGTCTTGTCTGTTTCCAGAGGCTTGCGGCACTGTGAGGACATGATCCAACGCTACAGCAGGGAGCTCAATAACAGCTCAGTGTCATTGACGACGGGCACAGCGCTGCCTCACTGCAGCCCCAGCAATGTGGGCAAGGCTGTAGAGGACTGCATGAGGGCCATCATAGGAGTCCTGCTCAACCTCACTCACGACAACGGTATGTTGTCACGAGCATTTACACTGTTCGCTAAACCTGTGCCACTGTTGACAAATGAGGTGGTTGTTTTTCTGATGTTTTTCCTGAAAAATGCACCCAGCGTGCAGGGTCCTTAACCCCTGGCCTACCGTTCGCGGAAAAAACGGATTATTGCTAAAAATACAAACCTCCCGTTCACGGAATTAACGGAATGTCAATCAATGTCAGTATGTGCGTCGCTGTAAAAAATGTGATATTTTGCGATGTTTTGGGGTTGATTTGAGGTTAATTTGACTTAGTTATGAAAAATATAGCATTAGCTTAGCATTCCGAACAGCCAAGCTAGTGACTAAGGTCAAAATACTACCGGATGTTATCGATCGTTGACCCGGAAGTGACTTAGGAAGATTCGTCTATTTTGGCCAAAATCAGCATAATGGTGCGTTCCCGCCATCTGGTGGCAATTCGAGAGAATACACTAGCTATGAAAAAAAAAAAAAAAAACAACTGTTCAAACCAACTTTCTATTAATGTTAAAATGATGAATTAAAAATATGCCAATTTGTTACCCAAACAAAAAAATTGGGATTGGTAGTCCAAGGGTTAATAGCATTTTACATTATCTGTAAAATGCTATTAACAGTGAGTAAGTCGTGCCATGGTAGGTACCGTAATTTCCGGACTATAAGCCGCGGCTTTTTACCCATGATTTGAACCCTGCGGCTTATACAACGGTGCGGCTAATCTATGGATTTTTACAGCTAACGCAGAACCATCTCAGGCTCTGAGCTAACGTAGCTGCGGCGTATAGTCCGGTGCGGCTTGTATATGGGATTTTCCCTAAATTTGGCTGGTGCGGCTTATATTCAGGTGCGGCTTATAGTCCGGAAATTACGGTACTACATGTATGTATTGTGCAATATTTAACGGCCAGCGCTAATCTGTCATACATTTCTATTAGGGCTGCAACGATTAATCGATTAATTGTGGTAATCGAATCGATTATTCAATTAGTTGTCAACTAATTTAGTAATCGATTAATCAAATCGACAACAACTAAACTAAAGAGGGGTGATCCATCTCTCTTCCCTTACAATCTGATGATACAATTTACAATTACAATTTATAATTTAGGCATTTAGCAGATGCTCTTAATCCAAAGCGATAATAGTTGCACAGTAGCGACTGCAAAGCAAAATATGACACATAACGATTATTGTATCAAGAACAAAACATATGGCTTCAATATTCATTATTATTATGACCTATTTGAGTTCAAAAGAGTACTGTGCCTTCTAGACTGACACATGTGTAGCTATTCTTTATTCAAATGTATGCAGTCAGAATAAGCCTAAAGACTTTAATACATTTAAATTTAGTTTGTCTTTTATTTGAATAGCAGCTAATCAAATGAAAATTTTAATTAATTATATTTTTTGTTAGAACATAAAGTTATAACCTAAAATATATTTTTAAGGTCATAGCTAAATAAGTGTCATAATCCGATTAATCGTTTAATCGTTTTCGGCAAATTAATCTATTATGAAAATAATAGTTAGTTGCAGCCCTCATTTCTATGAGCGCTCCTCTTCCTAGCACCGAGCATTGTGTTTCAGCACTCTGCCTCCAGTGCCTTGGGGAGAAAACGGGTTAACTTTTGGGATAGGAGTGCTGCTCATCAATGCCAATTTACTATGCAGAGGGTTGGAGACACAAGCCTCTCGCAATGCATGTGCATTGTAGCACTCTGGACATGATATTCAAAGTGCTTTGTCCCTAAATAAAAACTGGATACAACCCCTTGGGTTGCATTTCATGCCTTTTTTAGTTTAGTAGTTTTGCTTTGCCTCTAGCCTATGGTATTCTCTAGTGTAAGTGAACATTTATTTTTAATAACCTTATGACATTTAGGGGGTGAAAACATTTGCTTAGTATCTTTTTGAAAACCTTTACAATACTTGTATTGGGTATACAAAAAGTGAATGCTTCAATTTGAGTAATAATTAAGCAATTTTCAGTTGGTCTCTTTCAGGTCATTTGTAATTTAACTTATTATGATGTAAAACTAATGCTCAAGGTTTGTTTCTGTCTGCAGAATGGGGAAGCACCAAGACGGGTGAACAGGACCTGCTGATTGTAACGGCTCTCAACTGTGTCCTGCTGGTACCACGCTACATTCCCCCGGAGCAGCGCTTCGACGTGCGAGTTCTGGTAAGAAGCTCACGGCAACAAAGACAGCTGAAAGGTTATCCTATTTGCATTTTTCCTCACTCTTTCTCCATCTCCCTCTCTGTACCCCATCCTTTGCTCCAGGGCTTGGGCCTGCTTATTAATCTGGTAGAGTACAGTGCCAGGAACCGGCACTATCTGGTGGACATGGACTACATCACCACAGACAGCTGTCTAGAAGACAGTCTAGTGCTGCCCTCTGAACCCACAACGCCAGGGGCAGGAGAGTCGGCACCACTGTGCGCAGCTGAACCCCAAGGAGACATGACTGACAAGCCCAGGTCCTCCGGAGCTCTGGCTGCCTTGGTAAAGGTAGGTAGCTGTGCCTGTGCCTGTAATCATAATTATCTTCAACAGCTGTAGGCAAATCCTTTTTTGTTTCAGGTTTTTTTCAAGATAATTTAGCTGTGAGTTAATGGAACAGTTATTTTTCGTTTTCACACTGGCATATTAAGGAATACAAAACATTGCTATAATATGCAGGTATCAAGGACGTCTCGAAAAAAGAGCTTCGTTACGCCCTCCATATTCATATGGTCAATGCCTGTGTGAAAAGTGGGCGTGATTGGTGCAGGCAATGAGGAGCTACGGCAGTCACAGTGACACACAGACAGACACACACACGCAGACAGACATTGTTAGAATTATAGTATGATGATGATGATGATTAATGCTGAAAGAATCAAACTTGTCTCACTTGTCCTTGACAGTCTACTACTTTGCAATGTGTCCTTACAGACGATATGTGGTGAATGCTTTAATGTATGTTGACCGCAGTCTGTCAGGATAGTTTGAAGTTGAACGTCTTGATATGCAGCTGTGAAACTGTAAAATACTAATGTGTAGTACCCATTAGTATTACTCCCCAAGCTGGTTTTTGACCTCGCTTACAGGGACACGCATCCTATTGAATTATTAATAAAAGAGGCACCCTTTTGCCTCCGTCTCTTCCAAGCACTTACTGGAGAGGGAGCAGGCCGCCATCCTGGCCGAATCAAAAACTGACGACCTGATTTGCGAGGCACCCAAGCCGGCACTGGACAAGAGTGGAGAGTGGCAAGAATCAACCTCCGGGGAGATCCAATGGGTGCAGGCAGAGCCAGTAGAGACTGATCAGACTGACCAGAATGAGAAAAAAGTCGAGGAGGAGAAGAAGGAGGAGGAGGATGAGGAGTTGGACCTGAACAAAGGTAGGAGGATGATAACTCTCATTGATTTATTTTATTTCCCTTCTTTCTGTTGTGAGATGCATAATGAGAATGATAAACTTGACATTTAATAACTTTTAACCATCCCTCTCCCCTGAGAATAAAATAAAAACTAAAAACATAATTAAAAACAAAATATTACTCAATAAAACCCTGAAAGTAACTTTAAATATCTTTCTGTAGCTCTACAGCACGCTGGCAAGCACATGGAAGACAGCATCGTAGCCTCCTACACTGCTCTGCTGTTGGGCTGCCTCTGTCAGGGTAGCCAGGTAAGGTCACACACAGCCACATACACCCATAGTAAATAAATCTCAGATTTTCCTCCGTAATGTTTGTGTTGGGACAAAATAGCCGCTTTGCTTGTATGATGTAAATTCTGCATTCATTGTCAATGGGAATTTAAGGATGGGTTTGCTATCTGATACTACCTGTACATGAGCGACAACATTGCACCTCGTTTGTAGTCTGAGAAAGACTGTAAAGTTATACCTTGTTTTAAGGTGACTAATTAACAATATAAAATAAAATACCATTTGGTATTGGTGAAGGGGAGAAATAATGACGGTTTCTTAACTTTTTTGAGTTTATGACTAAATGTAATTATTAAATGCAGGAAGCTACTGTTAACCATGATGTAACCATAATTCAAAAACATTGAATTTGTATGCTGAAATTGAGATAACAATGCCACACAGTGTGTGATGCTCCTGTTTCGCCTATCTGCACCATCAGTTTGGAAAAGAGTAGGTTATAAAGGGTAAAAAAAAGTCAGTCCACCAAGCCCTCTGAGGAAGGGCTGCGGCCCGGAACGTTAACACTTCAGTAAAATAAATATTTGGGAGCATAAAATGGTGTGCGGAGTTCTTTCTTTTCTCACCAAGCCCTCTTCCTCATGAACAATATGTGTCTTTCATCTGATAATTCAAATAAAAGTTTGCTATGCTGCGATGGTTTAGCCATTGCCAAGTTTACGTACACATGAATGAGTGGTCAGGAGAACTATTTCATTGGCAGCCCATGCCCTGCCACTGCCAGATTTGTTTCCTTTCAAGTAGTCCCAGAATACTTATCTCTACACCTCGCTGCAAAGAATCCATACTTTGTGCAATATCACTTACTGACTGAGCAGGTGCAAAAGGAATTGTGACTGTGCTAAACACAGACGATTAAATGTGTGCCTTTGTTCCGTCTCCCTAATCTCCTTTTTTCCCCAGGTAAATGTCACTACTGTGAGAGAGCACCTGCCTAAAGGAGATTTCTCCATTATGACGGAAATGCTGAAAAAGTTCTTGAACTTCATGAACCTCACTGTGAGTATTATCTTCCTGTTGTCGTCACATCACTACATGCCGTCTGACAGAAGATGTGTTTCAACACTTCAATGTATTCAGCTTTATCTTATCAGTTTCAACAGGAACAATCTTTACATGTACGCCTACTATTGCCTAGATTGCAGGCAAGTAATTCAACTCGGAATCGCCGTACCTCACTGCAATCTCTATATGGGAACATCTTTACCTTTTTGTTTAAAAACACCAAGCCTTTTAAACTCTTCCTAGATCAAATGTTGCAAACCCATCTTACTTCAATTTTCAGCCCTTCACAGACATGTCTAACGTGTCTATACTATTCTACAGACGAGGAAAGCTTTTATACCCTTTTACTTACGTTAGGAAAGGTTTGAGGAAGTGTACAGTGTCAACTGGTTTAAAGAGCAATTGGGAAGTTGGCCAAAGCTTCTGAGCTCTAGCCCTTTTTAAATGTCACCATTTGCTATATGGTTGCCAAAGAAGTATATTGAGTGTGACAGAAGCGAAATAAAAAGCGCTTTAAGGGCATGCATGCACACATGCGCTGAGGTAGTGCTTATTAAGTGGAGGATTTTCTATGGAGAATCCTATATCACTCGTCAGTTCACTGCCTGCCAACCTTAACAAACATAAACGTATAACAGCAAGTCAACAACATCAGTAAAAACCTTACCCTACTTTTAATACAACACAAAATCTATTTCTAGAAGTGGGCAGCCAAAGGCGCCCCCCCCCCCCCCCCCCCCCCCCCCCCCCCCCACACACACACCATCTAAAGTTTGGGCAGCTTAACAGTTTGTCTTTTCTTCTTTGTCCTGCATGCACAGTGTTCGGTGGGCACCACAGGACAGAAGTCTATCTCTCGGGTCATCGATTACCTGGAGCACCTTTAACAGGCCGTGTGATGGTTAACTCGTGCTATCTCAACACCACAAGGGGTGGGGGTGGTTCGGCAAAACGTGTCCACTTGACCACATAAGCGGTCATGAGTCTCCACTGTGTCTTTGACCTCCTCCCCCTCTGATCATCACTCAAACCGGTGTTCACTGCTGTGTGTGTGTGTGTGTGTGTGTGTATATGCACATATACTCGCACACACTCGTTACTACAAATGTCCTATCAGCACCCAGAGCACAGCCTGAACCAAAGTTATAATAGCCAACATGGAGACACAGAGTCTGCTCCATTAAAAATAAAAAACGACCCCTCCCCAATTAGAGTCGTCCTCAGGTTACCAGGAATCAGGCAGAGGATGAGGGGGGGAGGGGGGATTGGACCAGAGACAGAATCTGGGGAGTCCCTAGCCACCTTGACTTCAACACGGTGATTGGCCTCATTCTTTGAGGTAAAGCCTGGTCTCTACAAACATTTGGAATGCCAGATACCTGTGTGCAGCAACAACAACCCCCAGTCGGAGTGTGATTCCTGAAATTGGAATTCATTGCAATGGATCATTGCATTTTTAATCTCTCCGTGTCCACATTTGAAGCCAAGGGTGAAATCATTGATTAACATGAAATGACAACGCAAATCATTTTCATAGAAGTAAGAATGATGTCTCTATGTTAACATGCGTGAGGAACAATTTGAATGCATAAATCTATTTACCTACACATTTGCTATTGGCTCGAGATGGTTGCAGATAAGGGAAAGAACTTAAGCTTTGATTTTACTATGCTCTGATGATTGTGCCCATTGTCTTGCTAAGCTGTGTGAGGTAGTGAGTCAAAAGACAGGTATTCTCTGATCATTAGATATTTTATTTTCCTAAGAGGCATGTTATTTTCCCTTTTCCTAATGCAATGGTTTTAAAGGAATCAGCAGGTCTGTGTGATATCAAGTCTATATTTTATTGACTGATAATGGCACTTGAAAATGCTGTTATGATTTTATGAATGTTTGACTCTTTGCCCATTATTAATTTTAAATGGCTTTCTGAATAAATTCCCATAAATTTGACACAATGTAATTATACTTTTTAAGCTTTTCCTTTTGTACAAAGGATGTAATAGATTACTCAAGTGATTGAGGTTTGTGTTTCCCTTTGAATTATAGCAATGAAGTTTTTATTTTATTTTTTTCCTCCTTTGTGGGTTTTAGCTATTTAATTTTAATGTTTTCGCTTCCTTTGTAAATGCAACGTCTTTAACTGATGTAACATGCCACTCCTCCCTGAAGATTTCACATTCACCTTTTAATAATGCGTACATACAATTCCGTGTGAGAACGTGGCTGGACAAGAGCTGTGTAATTGCTGTGGACTGTAATCCGCACAGCACAGCATAACTCGCTGCATTGGAATGTCTCCAATCTATCGCTCCGTGACTGAAGCCTCGTCATGACCATGTATGTTTAGGGCTATCTATCGCTCTGTGACACGCCTCGTCATGACCATGTATGTTTAGGGCTATCTATCGCTCCGTGACTGACGCCTCGTCATGACCATGTATGTTTAGGGCTATCTATCGCTCTGTGACTGACGCCTCGTCATGACCATGTATGTTTAGGGCTATCTATCGCTCCGTGACTGACGCCTCGTCATGACCATGTATGTTTAGGGCTATCTATCGCTCTGTGACTGACGCCTCGTCATGACCATGTATGTTTAGGGCTATCTATCGCTCTGTGACTGACGCCTCGTCATGACCATGTATGTTTAGGGCTATCTATCGCTCTGTGACTGACGCCTCGTCATGACCATGTATGTTTAGGGCTGTCTATCGCTCTGTGACTGACGCCTCGTCATGACCATGTATGTTTAGGGCTATCTATCGCTCTGTGACACGCCTCGTCATGACCATGTATGTTTAGGGCTGTCACCATTACAAATTTAAGTTGACGAGTAATTGTCACAAATAATTGCAGTTAACGATTTAATTGTGTTTTTGGCATTGAACATTAATTTGGAACATTAATAAAGAATACATTTGTTTGCCTGGTAATCAAAAAATGCACAGTGCAGATATAACTGAAATATACTAAGAAGACATTTTTATACTTAAAATAGCAGAAATAGCTGATCTACAAGCTTGCGTGCTGTAAGCTTGTAGATCTGCTATTCTGTATGAAAATATTTCAACATGGATGACAAATTATGACAAATAATTGCGATTAGTTCAAATACTTGCGATTTGACAATTATGTAATAATTGTGACAGGCCTATAGCCTATGTTCAGCCACTCCCAACCTTGACCTTTTACCTTCTCCCCTGTCAGACACACACTTAAAGCTCCCATTCAATTAAGCTGTACCCTTTTCAAACTTGTCTGTCCTCTGAGTCCTGTTCTGTGTCCCCTGTACGATCACTGATTGAATGACAGCCATACCTGATTAATATAAGCATTGTTTGTTTTTTTGTTTGTTTTTGGGTAGTGCTGCAGTAAACATACAGCTGTATGTGTTAACTGTAAATGAATTTACCGTTGCAAAATCTGGTCTCGGATGGAAATTTTAGAATGTATATACTCCTGTACATATTACGGACATTTAAAAATGCTTAGACTACTTTTTTCCCGAAGCTGATATTTTTTTATTTTTTATTTTTCTGAGTTGTCATTGGAAAAAGAGAAAAACAAACCTGCAGGGAGAGGAAAAAAAAGTTTGTACCAGTTTCAAGGACTTTGTCTTTGGTTGTGTAAATAGCTATCTCAGAAAAAAAAAAAAAAAAAAAAAAAAAGTTGCTACTTTGAGTACACTCCCCTGTGTCTCTGTCTCTTCTATGGTTTGAAAAGTGGGAATGACTTCACTCTGGTTTCCAGAGTGGTTGTCTGGCCTTTTGTGTATTCAATGCTGTTGGATGTAAACACTTCCAAAAAATGTTGTTTGGTCTTGTATTGGCATTCATGTTGTAAGCAACAGCCGTAGACTGCTTAGCTTGACTGTATTCCATCTTGTATTTTCAAGCATCTTCTCCCTTGAGTGCGTACATGAGTGAAAGATGTCTCCACACCTCCGTTTGTTTACTCCCATCCCTGGCAAACTTGCAGGATGCACTCGGAGGCAAAGTGAGCCTTGACTGCACTTGTGATGTCTGACAGTCTGATGCAGCCCATCGGCTTGACTGACTGTGCATAATGGAAATCTATGTCGATGCCACCGTTTTTTAAGCAAATAAAGTGCCCCGGAGACTGGCACAACGTATTTGGCAGCCATCCAGCACAACAGTTGTGCCAACACGGACGCACAAAAAACGTGTTTGAAATGATTAGAACCTGACTATGTTGAATGAACCCAATGTTGTCTTCCATTGCTGCCCAACATGCAGATTGCCATACATGCAGTTATCAAATTCACTATTTGACCAGCAGATCCCTCTTATCTCATGCGCCCAAAATCTGACCAGACATTTCCCTGTATAGCTTAACAATCTGTAAATCTTGTCTTTGATCCCTTGTCCTCTTATTTTCACCTCTCTCCTGTTTCCCCTACTTTCCTCTTTAAAAGAAGAAAACAAAGTGCCAACTTTGCTCCAAGGTCCCCAGCCAGATGCATAGTTAATTAACAATTGTTACTCCAAGGACGAATGAAAGTCATTTCGGTCATCCATGGCATGGAAAAGTTTAAAAAACACCACTGTGGGCAAGAGATTGTGGACTCCAAATGTAACGACCTTACATTTAACCCACTACTAGCATCTACTGTGGTAGATATCAGACAGACCATGTAGGTCATTTTGTTTGTTTCAAAGAGCAGCCTAATGGTGTCTTCCGCTCATTAGCCCATGCACAGACAGGATGTTGGGGAGCCTTTTCACCACTAGGTGGTGTTAGCACACAGGCCCTGGCCATTTTCCTCTGAGTGCAAGTGGTAGAAATTGAACCCAACAGATGTTTGTGTACTTGTAAACACTCAAGCTTCATCAGTGGTGCTGCTCACCGTTTTCCCCTTAAGCTGTTATAACTCAGCTGTCCTTGGAGAAACGCCCCCCACCTTCACTAAAGCAACAACACACACTCACTGGAGAATTGTACTGAAACATTCATGAAGCAGGTCAATAGTTTTGTTGTTTCTGCTGACCATCACAAACACCATTCTGAGAGCTTAAAGCGGTGCAAGAAACACGAGAGTACCCTCCCAACTAATTTTGATACAGACTTAAGTTCGAGAGCTTACGGTAAACCTGAGTCTTGGGAACTGGAATTATAACCAACACAAGAACAAAAGCTCAAACTGAAGCCCCCATCCTGCAGGCTGGCAGCCGTCGATCTTGTACAAAGCTTGGATTATTTAGTGTTTACCTCATAGCTGTCTGTACAGAATTAGAGCGACTGGTTGCTTTTATAGAATTATAGTAGATAAAATATGTTAATTATTCCATTCTTTAATCTCCTCCAATTATGTAATTAGTTCTGTGTAGCCTCACTAAATCTGTCTGACAATGGCAGACTTCAAAATAATGCTCTACTGGGAGAATGCGTGCATAACTAAAAAGCAAATTGATGGTATTTACTTAGCCATCATTTAGGTGCTGCGTTACCAGCTCAGAGGCCTTCTGGTTAGTGTCCACCTTGAAAGCCTGGGTATCGAGGCTAGTGTCCACCCTGAGATTGGGATTTCGGGGTTCAATCTCCAACTGAGTTTTACCAAAGATGATATTAATGGCACCCAATGCCTCCCTGCTTGGCATTTGGCTTCAAGGGTTGGATTGTTACATTGTACGTCGGGGTACTATGTCCCATGTGACCTATGGTCATGTCAGGGGATGTACTACATCATACTACATGATGCTGCCTCTGGGCTACAGAAGATGATATGCTCCTGACCTGACCTATGGGTCACGGAGGCTAATTACTTACTATAAGCTGCACTATGTAACTTGCGTGTTCTGCCCCGTATTTGAACCCGGGTCTCCTGAGTCCTGAGCAACTTGCAGAAATGTTTACCACTGAGCTAATAAAGCCTGCCTGCTTGCTCTGGGGAGAAATTGAGTCAAGATTTGTGTCAAACCTTGAAACCAGGAACATGATCGTGTCAAAGATTTTGTCCAACCTAGACCTAACAGGATAAATTATTCAAGAGAAGAGCAGGGGGACCAAATACAACCACCCCAATTGTATAAGTTATATTAATACTCTATCGTAGGCCTACTGTAGCATATGTCTAGACATGGCATACTGATATCAATATTTGAGACTTTAGATTGGACAAAATACCATTTATTCACAAGAGAAATGACATAATGGAGCTTTAAGGGCCGTTCATACCAAGCGCTGTAACTGTAATAACTAATATCGTTCACCATTTAAATTGTCTTCATTATTGTTGTTGTGATGACTTTGCCATCCACTTGAGTTATATTTTGTTGTTGTGAAGGGCCTTTTAAAGGTGCTGTGAAACCTTTTGTTGAAACAAAGGCTTTTGTTAAAATGTTAAAGCTCGATATTTTGATAATAGTTTCTTTCATCTCCCCATCTCTTTAATAAACAGAAAATGTACATATTCACCAATTTCATCCAATCAGGAGCGTGAACCTATTCATCAGCTTCAATTTTATAGTGCTTCAATTAAAGATACTTACTTCTTACTCAATATTGATTGAAATAAGTGGTTACCATTTTCTGTCATGCCTCTGCAGTCTTCTAATTTAAAATATAGGCTACACATTCCGTTATAAGTTTATTTACTGCTTCAATTAAAGTGTCTACAGCATTCAATAGTAGTTTTATTATATTTTCAGGAGTTAGGAAATATCTACTGTTGACTTTCCACGTGTACTTTGAATGAGTGATTTTGTGTACGCTTTTACAATTAGCCATCTAGGTCTCGTCATCGATGGCACCCCCAAGTTCAAATTCCCACTCCTTAGTTGGTTTGTATCATGATTGCCATTGATTGCTTGTTTTTTTTTCACAGTCTGCATATTGATTGGGTATTTTTCAATGGGTATGTCTCTTATTATCTTGGCTTGGCCGAATGGCTGGAGATTTTGTTTTTTTGTCTGTTTCTGTCCACGTCAATTTCACTGGTTGGTGCAGAACCATGATTTATTCATGAGGAGTCATGTGACAATGAACGTCAAACAACTTATTGATATCCCATATCACTTGGCTGTGATTGGCTTCCATAATTTGTGGATTGGAATATGGGCCAGCCTATCTATTAATGCGCAAAATCCCTGTGTGTACGTCTGTCCACTGCATATCTTGAGAACCGTCTGCCCTTCAAACTAGCTATGTGTATCACTGAGAGGACCAGTGGGAGTGCACTGTGCAATCAGCAGTGCCAAATGGAAAGTTGGTTGGATCAGTGGTTGTCCATGCACATATCTTGCTGATGTCATCAATATGACGTTATAGTCCTGACATTATAGACTAGCCTGCAAGTACTCCAATAGAGAACGGCAATGGGTTTATAACTGAAGGGGATTGCGTTCTGCAACACATAACATCATAATCTGGCCTCCAAGTACTCTGATAATGGATACTTCACTAAGTACTGTACAATGAGTATTGCGAACATGAGGGCCATGTGTTCACTTCTAAACAGCCATCACTCTAGTTTTTACAAAAGCGTCATCATGAATGCAGTATCTACTTAACGCCAAATGTAATTGGATGTTGCCTATCAGTTCAAAAGCGCTTTAACTTCGGACCAATAAGGGGCACCACAAATGTCCGTCCTAGATCCAGATGGCTGCCACCCACAACGTGCATCAGGACAACCACACTGCAATTTCTCTAAATTGTTTAGTTTGCATTACTTTCATCGACTGACTGAGCAGCTGTTTACCCCACTTTGGCTGGCTGTTCCAACTATTGCAGGCTGCTGTAATTCACATTCCCAGCCTGAGTTGTGTTCCCAGTCTGGCCCTGTATGAAACATAATTGACACTGAGAATTGTGACAATCAGCATCCTTTATCATAGCCTTCCTCCCATTGTATTGTGCCTTTGTTTTCATACAATGGCATAACAATGTCACCACACAGACAACAACGTAGGGAGGTAGGGGTGTTCACTGTGCATCATGGCAGAGATTTGCTTAGTGCCTGATCTTGGCAAGCTGAAATATGAACTGTGGTGTACATACTTTAAGTTGATTATAGATCTTTTGACAGGTGTAATCAAATGGCGAAAATGGATATCCATGACTGCAAAGGTAGAACCATGCTTGGATTAATCCGAAACCGTCCAAAAATTGCCTCAGGATTCTTGACTTCAGTAATAAAAATCTGAAATTTCAGCACAACACAATAGTCTTTGTCATTTAACATGGTAGTTAACTAAGAGCCTGTAAAACACATTTGTATTTTTCAATTTTCCTTCCAGTGTAAGTTACTTTAGTTACCAACATCAAACAAGGTCTTGTTTGCTTTCACTCAAACCCTTTTCTCTTTTGTTTCTATTTCTCATATTTTGTTCTGTCATGCTCTCGTCTTGCACTGATGTATTCTACTCTTATTTGGCCTGGCTGGTTGTGTTTTCTGAGATCTGAGTGATTATCTGCCAGACTGAACCGTTTGATGGCCTGCCAGTGTGACTATTGGAGGAACCCCATGTGGCTTCAGTGCCTTTAGAAAGACAAGCATGAATACATGCTTTATATTGGAGCTCAGAGACCCCTACTTTCCTATCTAATGGTCCCTGTGATATATCCCATGGTGACAATATTCAGCTTAACCCATTCTGAACGGGCACCCATTTTGGTGTCGGCATCATGTTATGCTTTAGCTATTTAAAAATAGCAGATCTACAAGCTCATATCGCGCCACCGAGTGGCGCGATACGAGCTTGTAGGTCTGCTATTTTTGAAAAATCGAAGAGCGACTGACATTTCTAGAATCTGATCTCAGGTCAGAATGGGTTCATCAGACCAGTGTGTGTCCAGCGGAAACCTCGTTATGAATCTGATCTCAGGTCAGAATGGGTTAACAAACCTTGGGAGCACGGTGCTGAGAGATGACAAAGCAAAAGAGGCTTCACAGCTGAAGTAATTTGAAAACAGCTTTTCATTGGTTTATGCATTAGCAGTATCTCATGCAAAGATTCTATAGCATTATAGAACGGCTATAGCATTATGGAGACATTTCCTTAGAGCAGAGAGATATCATATGAAACCACTTAACCCATTCTGACCTGAGATCAGATTCATATGAGGTTTTCCACTGGACACACACTGGTCTGATGAACCCATTCTGACCTGAGATCAGATTCTAAAAATGTCAGTAGCCAGTCGATTTTTCAAAAATGGCAGACCTACAAGCTCGTATCGCGCCACTCGGTGGCGCGATATGAGCTTGTAGATCTGCTATTTTTCAATAGCTAAAGCATAACATGACGCTATCACCAAAATGGGTTCTCGTTCAGAATGGGTTAAGCGCCAATGTCACATCAAGATGTACAAAAAATAATAAAGAATAAAAAAAACGGAACGCAAAAGCACAGCACAGAAGCAGAAATGGTTGTTCAGGAAACTCAAGCTGTGTGGGGTTTGTCTTTAGAGGAGGTTGTCAAACAGACCGGAAAGACATTGTATTTGCATTATCTTGCATATTTGAATATTTGAGTAATTCAAAGGCAATTAATATTAATGTTATTCTGAATGGGGGGGAGGGGGGGGGGGGGAGCACACCAGGGGTTTGAACATTCTAAGATCCCAATCAAGTACAAACATTCAATATCACAGGCATGGTTGCTGCCTCCAACATAGGGGAGCCGGGGTCCCTGCAGGGTTGATGTTAAATCTAAGCTCATATCTGGTTTTTACAGTAGCATCGAAAAAGTCATTGTTTCTTAAGTACACTATCAGAAGCGTGGTACACAAAACCGCACACAGTTTGTGGACATAGACAAGCTATGCCTTGCTTTGGGAGAGTCTAGTTGTGCTCACGCATTTACAAGATGTGACACTGTGAGTGCCTTTGCTGCATGGGGATACTGAAGAAAACCATTGATTTTCAGGAGACATTCAAACAACTTGGCAGTTCACTTGTAGCTGCTACCTGTCTGGGACCACCTCCAGTGACATGAATGATTATTTCTCCATGCCCTTCGTGCCAATTACCAGACTCTAATATGGAGATGCTCTCTGCAGACTCACCCATCTGCACCAGATCCCAACACATACAGAGTGGATGGACAACTGCTGATTGTGGACAGTTAGCAATTCACTGGATGTGCTGCACCAGATGATGTCCTTGAGTTATTGGCCTGTAAATGTGCACGTCTATGCAAACTTCCTAACTGCAGTTGTCTCAGCAATGGGTTGACATGAACAGACCTCTGCAAACTCCAGAACTGTACAAACCAAGCAACCAAGCAAGATTCAATGCCTACAGTTGAACAGGACAGTCCTGATGAGGAAGAGGTTGCATAGTTCAATATGAACTCATTAACTGTTTCTCTGGAACAGTCTGCACACACTGCCAGCATTTTGACTAATCTTTCAAGACCCACAGAATATTTTGTAATATGAATTCAGAAAGGTCTCCGTAATTATTATCATCCGATTAGCTTGGGGTTACGTTTCGGTTGAATTATAGAGATTGCTGTTTGATCCATTTTGCTAACTTCAGGTTTACGACCTGGCCTAATTTTCGCCTTAAAATAAGGACATGACTGAAAAGGCCTTGGCAAGGGGAGAACATATGGGAAAATACATTTGACATTAAATTAGGCTGATATTTGTGATTATCGTGCATAATAAAATAATAAAACTATTGAGCTTATTTGTTGTTTATTTGCTACAAAATGTAATTCAATTGTATTATTGAGGGCAGAGTCAACATAAAAGTCAAGGCCAAGATATGCCAGTTTTGTTAACATTTCGGATTGAAAATGACCGTGACATTGACTGAACTTGAATTGCTTCAGTTATCTCAGAAATCAACTCAGCACCCCAGAAAACCTATACTTTGATAGCAGAATCATGCAAATTGGCCCATTAGTTGCCAAGTTATGCCATATGTACCAATTTTTATATCAGCTATAAGGGCTGAAAACCAAGTAACCCCAGCTACTATTTTGAGATTGCTATCGTACATTTTCATACACTACAGACATATAGCAATACAAAAATCATATGCAATCTTTGTCCCTTTTAGTGGTACCCAAAACCCCAAAAGAGGCCTCTGGCCCAAGGACTATGGGGAGAGAGTATGTTTTGCACTCCGTCTCTGACTGTGCGTCCGTCTGTTACCAGCTAACCTCTGGCCTGTTATAGCGCCACCATTTTTTCACCCCTGCCTGTGTCAATTATCTAATGTGATCCTGGGCTCTACACACCCTCCGCCAACATAGTACCCATATATGGGGGACATGGAGTTGCTCCTTTACACCTGACGGGGGAGTTTCCCTGGTTGGAGGTATTTTGTTTTGCTAAATATATTTTGCAAAACAAATTTTTGGAACAAAATGCCTCAAATCATCCAATTGCCATCCAAGGCGTAAGAAGAAATGTCACCCTTTTCACATTGGTCTATTATAGCAGGAGGTCTATTATATAACAGGAGGCCAAATCCTGACCTGGCCTACTGGAGACCCTTTATCTAGTTTGCATTTGAACTGGTTATCTTTTTTTCGTTGACTGTTGTGGCTTGGCGCGCACTCGCGTACGTGAGATGTGCATGCATTCTGCAATATGAAAGGACCTCCACATCAAAACATAGGGTTAGTTCATTTGGATTCAGGAAACATTGGAAACAGTAGAAAACAACACAACTAGTTCAGTTTAGCTTGCTGGGGTGGAAATTGTTTTTTTAGTGCAATTGCCTCAGACAAAGGAATAGCATACATTGATTTGGGACTTTTTTTTGGGACTGTTTTTGCCTGAATAGATTCTGAGAATTTCTACACACTGAGCTTCAGAACGCCTGCCAATCTAGCCAAGTTCTTAGAATCTCACAAACTCATTTGAGGCGTTTTTAATAGGCTACTGGCATGACACATACTCGCCTATTAACACAGTGAAAAAGGCTACAGGTAGGCTACAATTATGCAGCAGCACCAACAACAAACAAATACAATTACGTTGAGCATTATAATGTCTTCTGCATAATATATTACCTTGTATTTCTATTAACTATTCAATTCATTTGAACATATATATTTATAATAATCATGAAGATCTTATAGATTTAACATTTGTAAAACATATTGGAATATTGGTAGGGTAGGGACAAGGGTACTACTGGCCAATTCTTTTATTTGTCTTTAAATCTATAAATGGTCTGGCTCCTCTTTATCTGTCTGACCTTATTGAGGTTTATACTCCTGCTAGATCACTGCGGTCTGAGGGCCAGCTAAACCTCAGGGTCACAAAGAAGACCCGCTTAAAGTCCAGAGGTGACCGAGCCTTTTCTGTTGTAGCCCCTAAACTATGGAACGCACTCCCCTCCCACGTCAAATTGGCCCCCTCCATCGAGACCTTTAAATCCCGCCTGAAGACCCACCTCTTTACCTTGGCTTTTAACCCCGCCTGAGTTCCTTTGGTCCTTGTATATGTTTCGTCTCACTGTGATGCTGTTGTTTTTCTGTTGTTTTCTGTAATGTGTCTCAGTTGTTGTCACTGTTTGTACTTTGTTTTCTCGCTGTTGTTTTTCTGTGTGGTAGCTTTAGTGCACTTGTTTTTATTTTATTTTATTCTCCTGTACAGCACTTTGTAAACTCTGAGTTTTAAAACGTGCTATATAAATAAAGTGGATTGGATTGGATTGGAGGGGCACAAAATCTAATCTGCTGCCATGTTGCATTATTCTGGGCTCTTTTGGTGTCAGCTGATGAACACGACCAGTAAATTCCCTTTGAGAGCTTCAACAGTTGACGGACGAGGCGAGTTTTCAGACCGATATCTCATTGTATTTTATTACGCCCTAGGTTTACCGACCTGCCTCTTACATAGTACTAGGACAACATTCCCCTCTGCATGGCTGTGTGTGGGCCCAGTATTGTGACTTAATTCAAATTCCTGAACATCTCTGAAAACCTTGCCTGTTCTTCTTTCCCCTCACAGCCCCAGTTAAACCTACAGACAGGTGAACAGCTGGGAATAGAGCTGATTACACTGGGGAAATGTCAGTTTACTTTTTGTGTTAAAGTAAGGGGTATTAATTGTATGCTTAAGATAATGTTCTGAATTGTAAATGTTGCCATAGGCACATTGCTCACAAACAGTTATAGACCATTTATCATATCTCATTTTGTAGCTCATTATGAGAAAGTCTTCAACCCTTTCCTGGTTTTATCCTCGTAGCAGTTTTTGCATTGGCCTTCACTTTCGTTGAACTGTACCGCCCTATGCGGTCTTCATCAGATTCAGCACCAAAACGTTAGTCGTTCTGTGTACTAGCCTAATAAAAGGCTCAAAATGTCCTCTCCTCCTTCTGCATTGTCCTTGTTCCTGTGATGCACCGGACCATCCGTTCCAGGCTTGAGGCGCATTGGTAGACTCTCATTTGTTATGAATCAATAGAAGTCAGTAAGTTTCTCACCTAAAATGTTAGCAAAAACTATTTTGTACTACTGGTATGTTAAATTGAGATTGCTTCCAGACTGCTATTGCTATTGCTCTTTTGTTTTGTTTTTGTTTTTTATTACGTATATCATATATTCACATTTATATCTCTGCTCTAGTGCTGCCCTGCACTGGTCAAGATTCCCACACAAAGGTTATCAAAAAACGAATAGACTAATTGCCATGAAACTTGCTAGTGCATGCCTTCTCCCTGGACGATAACGCCTACTGATTTTGTTGACCCTTGGCCTTTCCTTAGGCCAAACTTTCCAATTGCACTCAAGGTAGGCCTATCTCAAACACGAATCGTCACGTTGCCACTCAAACTTGCTGAGTGCATTCGTGCTTCCTGGAAGATGACCCTAACTATACTCTAGCGTCATTTTCACACAAGTTGAAAACTTATCTTATAAGCAGATTCTAGGATGAACCTATACTGATTTTGGTGATTATATGGCTTTCCTTCCAGTTGGCCACCTTTTGGCCAATTTACAGTTGGGTTGGGTGTGAGGAGCAGTACTGCTTGCAGTGATTTAGGAGAATAATAATTCTCATTGCAAAGTTTAACCTACAGAATAGCCTTCCACAAAGTCAATAACAGCCCTATGGATGGCCATGTTCCATGTAGAAGCTGTCAGACATGTAACTGATTGAACCCTTGAACCATGTAGCTTTGAGTGGTTTTCAAGTTATTTTAGTGTGGAGGGAATCTTAAATCAATAACTCACATCACATAACATGTCACGGCAAGGCATCTGAAATGAAACATGCAACACATCATGCGACACATCATGGGATGAGTAGCCTTGCACGTAAGTTGAATAGAATCTAGAAACAGTCAGACAAGTAGTTTGACAAGTTGACAACTGTACAACCAAACAGGCGTTATGTGCCCTTCCACACATAGCCGGCTATTTTTATAAACGTAGGTTTTAAAATCTCCGGCCACAGTGTAGATTTTAAAAAACACAACCCTGTGTGGAAAAGATAAACTGAGGTTTTGGTTGTCTCTGCCAGATACTGCTGGCTAAAGTAAAGTATTCTGGGGTTTGATTAGAGCACAGAAGTCCTGACGTGACTCGCTCATCCCCTGGTTCCCGGAAGTATTTTCTCTATGGAGAATTACATTGAGTTTCTTAAAATCGTCTCATATAAGCGTTGTGGTCCAAAAATAAACAAGGCGATGTCTCTGCGATATTGTCGGGGTGGTGTCTATGTATCGTTTACGATAGTCAGTTAGTCATATTTGATACAATATGTTTATAACGATTTCTTTTACTAATTCGGCGGCAGTCACATTAGCGATATTTCTCAGTCAGTTGATTCTTCATATCCATATGAGTAAAACCGACAGGATAATTTGTTTATTTTTTTGGAACATATACAGTTCTTATTGGCGCAATATAAGAAAAGTCTATGGGAATTCAGAATGGGGGGAAAAAAACGACACTCAGGTACGATGTGTAAATTACGTCAGACTTCGGTGCTCTATAAACCTATAATAGATGATGGGCCCATTGAGGGAACTGATGAAACCACAAAGATCTTTCAAGGTAGAGGAAGTTGGAATGATGTCACCGTTGGGATGAACAGTGGAGCTGAGAATAAATGTTATTTATCTTTTCAAGAATATCAACTTTTAAAGTAGTGTAGCATATCCCCACCCGATCAAGGTAAGCGAATATAATAGAAGCTGACACTCGATTGTTGTACCTATTGAAATAAGAGGTGAGGCATCTGGGCATAGAAAGAGTTTTTTATACAGAGGTTGCGAGTCTTAAAATGGCTTTTCTATGCATGACTAAAAATATTTGCATGGTGAATCCTAAACAACAATGTGTGACTCCCTAGTGCTTGCTAAGCTCTTGGTTGTATTAAATGCGCTTGGTAAAATATGGAAAGTTCACTTAGAGTTTCCCGCATTTCTGTCTGGTCCAATTTACATTCTTCCTTCAGGCGCAGCCAGACCTGAGACACAGAATTGCCTCTTGCACAAAGGAATTAGCCATAGGGGAGGAGAATGCACTTTATTCTCCTCATAACTATTGCTTTTATTCCTGTCTTTCTGTCTTTCTGTCTGTATTCTCAGTCATTCGCTTACTGACCCTGTCTGTGCCCTTCTGTCCTCGTTCTTAGTTCTTAGTGTTTACACAGACTTTACACTAACAGACGTAGACTGCTGAAATAGAAGCTTCTTGTTAAAAGAGTACAGTAGTTCACCCAAAAAATGCCTTATTTTCTTTTAATTATGCACCCTACGAAACCTTGAATTCACGGATATTGGACATCAATAACTTGATGACCGATGGAGTCTCCGGTAGAATGTTTTGTGCAGACTGCAGATCAAATCATTATAAAGAAGAAAAAAAGGCAGGGTGCAACACTTTTTGATTTGTTTTTCTTCTTACTAATTATTTGATTTGATTTGATTTGACCAAAACATTGTGTTTGTTGTCATGATTTGTCACAACTCGAGTTGGCTTTGTACGAGACTAAGGGTCTTTAAATAAATACTTTTTGAAATGTCTATGGTGAAAATGAATGGGGAATTATTTCCTGGGTCCTTGTCATTCTGAAAGGGGGCGGGACTGCGACACTCTATTGGCTGCCGGACTATTGGTTGTCGGGCTATGTAGTCTGTAGTGCACTGTACTGCCTCATCATCAGTCTCATCATGCACCTGTGCATGTGCTACACCGTAGTACACCAGTGCAAGCAGAGGAAAACTACAGCTGAGCCAGTCATAATAGAACTTCTGAACACAATATACCGGGTGCCACATTTTGAGTCACTCAAAGGAGGCTGGAGTCATTCAAGGACTTCAAAGTGTACTTTTTAAATTTCAAATCAGCATGAGTGTGTCGATTGTCAGTAACTGGGGCGAACAGTGTGAGTCAGGGGGTGTTCTAGTAGAATCAACTTTACTCCATCCCCTAGGCTTCCTCCATGCAACGCCTTCTCATACACTATTAATAGAACACGCTCTTCTATTTTAATTACCCTATCCATCAGAGCAGTGACGGCCTATCAGCACAGCAATCAGCTTAGGGATCACGTACCTCTGGGGCGTCTATAGCTGCATGGCATTGGCCAGCGGTGCACCCTGGGAGGATGCTGCTTCTAATTTTAGGCTGTCGGGGAGAGGCAGCAGTGACAGTGTGTTGTGGCCCAGTGTGGAGGTGAGGCACAGCAATAATACACCTGGCCAATGGATGGTGCTCTGACCCCAGGAAATCAGGTCCCTGTAGTTTTGATGCATCATGGAAAAAAAAGAATAAGCGAGAGCGAATTGGGTTTTAAATATGAGTCAGTACCAGGGGAACTATTATTCATGAAGGCCTTTCATTTGGCACAGCAGTCGATTCATTAGTCCCTTTTAACGAGACAGAAACAGAAAATGCACTATAGCCTATTTCATGAGTATCACTAATCAAGCGGCTAATTTCCCCAAAGTTTGCCATAATAACTTCCTGATCCAAGTGGAAAATTGAATCGGATCACTGTTGTTTCCTGGGAGTGGAATTTAATGGGGTTTACTGTAAACTAAAGACTTCCCTTTATGTCGAGACCTGACATGTTTCAATCCGCAAAACCACTTGACATGGAGGCCAACGTTAATCACTAAGAAAGAACCCGGCACGTGTAATTCAGCAGAGTCTCCCAGTGAGCCATGCTGCTGGTGTAAAAGATTAATTCACTTCAAGGGATTTGAAGCAATACAATCAAGTGAACACAGATTATTGTAAAGATAGTTTTCCCACCATGGCCCATTATTTTTGAAAGTGTAATCCCGGCCAGTGGCCACAAAGCCTGTATAACAAGTAGGATTTTACCAAAAATCTGAACAATCTATAGACTAGTAGCTGTGGCCCACTGGAAGTGGGTGGTGTCTGAATCTGCCTATAGACGAATTCAGAAACGGGTATAAAGTACAGCAGACTTGTGTTCATAAAACAGAAAGATTGGGTATTGAGTAAGGGCCGATTCATACTCCTATTTTACCGCTGTTTCGGCGCTGTAGTGCCGAAATGATTTCGGCTCATCAGAAATTTTCAGTAGCACCGAAGAGCCGACTTTAGGATGGTACCAGCCCCCCCCCCGAACCTCAAATGACGTCACATTGTAGGCTCTACAGCGCCGAACCGACTTTTATTCGGCTCTAAAATAGGAGTATGAATCGGCCCTTAGACTGTGTCTTTCAGGACCTTTCACTGCTTCGTCTCAACCATTACTCTATGGCTCTGGTCTCAGCCACCGCGGTGGATATTTTTGACATTCCGTTTTTTTACTACTACTGTTGGAGCAGCCATAAACTACACAGGTTCATCCCGATGTTCTGGGCATCTTTGTAATGTTAGGTTAGTGTTAGTAAAAAGCAGGTAAAAGAGTAACATTTGAGGCAGACTGACATCAGTCAATTTACCATTCACTGTAGTAGAAGAAGTGCAGGTTTACCCCACAGCTATGTCGACTCCGCCTACAGGAAATATGTAAGCTGTGACCATGAGACCAGTTTCTGAATTCGTCTATAGTCTTGTGTTGCCAGATGATTGGACTGGATATGAACGCCTATATCGAGAAAACACTGACCTGTATAGTCTAATATCTGCCTGTATTTAAATATTTGGAGCGTTTCTAGGCATCAACCTTTGGGCAGTACGTGCACCTTTTGGTGCACGTACTAGGAGGCTAGGTAGGGGCGAGCTGTGGTGGTAGAATGAGATGGCCACACACACACACACACACGGCAGCTACATCTTGTTGTGCATTCTAGCCCCTATGATTATAGCACCTGGTGCAAGTTGAGGTCATGGGATGTTGAGTATATTATTGATCCACCATGCAGTGTTAACAATGAATTTTCCTTGTTGCCATGGAATCAGAAAAGCTAAAGAAAAAAAGAAGTAAACTTGATTGCTATGGAGAAGTGGATAGTTTCGGTTGGCAAACTTTTAATTCTCACACATTCATATCATCCCATCACTCCCCCCTCACTAATTCTCAATTTGTATGATTCCTCTCTCGCTGTCTCTTTGTATTCCTGTGCTCTGCTCTGGAGCTCTCTCAGTATGCCTATCACAACACTGCTTGTGGTATCTAGTCCATACCTGAAGCCAGAACAAAGAAAGGGATCTCTTCAACCTGGTCTTCAGCCATGCATGCTCTTTGAAATGCAATGTGCAATGTGCATAACAAAAAAAAATCGAGCATGAAAGGAGAAAAAAAAGAATTCTTTTTCATGTTGATAGTTCAGAGACAGTGATTGTAATTTCCAGCCACTGGTAAACTGGGATTTGATTGTAAAGAAGAAGGCACTCTCCGTTGTATTTGATATATAGTAGAGAGAATCAGGTTTGCTGTGATCAAGATGCTTTGGAGTCAAATCAAACATGCCAACTCCAACCTTTGTCATGGAATTCATTGGGATGCTCAGGACCCTTTGATTCAGGGATTTTATAGTCTCACTATAGAGCAATTATTTGCTTACAAACATTGGGACTGGGCGCACGGGTGACCGTTTCATGTAATCAATTCCCAAAAGATCTCCAAACCTGTTGATTTAGGGAGCGCTGCTTTCAGTTCATTCAACCTCCTCTCGTGTGTTGGCTAGTGAGATGCACTCTAGGAGACATTTATACTTCAAAGCGCAACAGTATTGCGCACAATGAGATGACCACCGTTTCAAACAGTGGTCACCTAATGAGATGACCACCGTTTCGGTCGTCACCTCATCACCAAATACTGGAGTATGAATAAGCCTAATAATCAAGACTCCCTTGATCGATTAGTCGACTAATCAAGGTCAGCCCTGGTTCATCATAGCCAATATGAAGTGCTGAATTAATGCAATGGTAAAATTATGTGAAAATGTACTTTGCAAAAGAGTTCTTTGTTCAGGCTGGCACCCCTTCATTCCATTTGTAACACTGTATTTGTAATTTAATTATTCTAAAGGGAATATTTCTCTACATTTATAAATGGTCTTGGCAACAGTCATGTGCATGAGGCTGAAACAAATGGTCAAAATTCTGGTCTGTTTCTTCTTTGTACATAATTATGGCAACGTTGGAGCCACTGTATTCCAAATATGTGGTTAATTATATATTTGCAACACCATTGGTTTGTTTGTCTGTCTGTCTGTCTGTGAGCAGCTAATACCGGGCACTGCCAGTCCAATTGGCGTGAAACGTTGCATGCACACTCACTCCCAGTAGGTCAAACTACCACTACACCTAATCTTTCAAATCTGTTTGATTGCCATATAACAGGCTGCTTCATGTTTTGGCCTATAACTCTTGAATTGTAGGTCTTACAATCAAAACTTATGACTGTAAGAACACTGCCACATACAGTATGTGTGAAGAAATGTATTTCCTGTATAGGCCTACAGTAGTATTGAAATAAAATTAAACATAACATACTGAGTGATAAGGGAATATATTGGTTAAAATATGGTTGAATATTTAACAAATGTTTTGTTTTGTGTAGTTGAATATGGTCATAATATATATAACACGTTATTTTAGGCTGTCTTATTTTTTTATGTGCATACTACTTAATGTGATTTATTTTTTCAAAGAGCAGAGAGCAGCCCAGGCAGAAAACTTACTATGTGCTCTTCTATAAATACCTCAATAGAAATAAATAGTTATTAAGTCGAAAAACAACCACTCGGAAAAAACGTGTGATATCACTTATGTCTTCTTTCATATTCCTGAACCAATTATATGACAAAGCTCGCAATCGTTCATGTATAATGTTTGTTATGAGCTGGTTCAGCCGGCTCCATTCACTGCCATGTATTCATTGCACTACTGGTGTGAGTTTGGCTCCCATGAAAGTGTCCATGAAAGTGTCATGGCGCAGCCCAGTCACGTGACCACTTCACTTCCTTCTAAGAGCTTCCTTGATAAGTACAAGGAAGCTCGTATAAGTACAGGAAGTGAGGCAGCCGGGGGTTCCATTTTAGGTATAAAAAAAAAGAGTGTTTGGTCTTTGGTGGTGGTTTGTCAACCAAGGCCAATACTAAACCATAATCAGAAAATGATAAACCACAGAGTAGTGGGGTGGCTGGGGAATAGGGATGGAAAACTTTGAGATCTGAAGATGAAATGTTTGGTCAAGGACATTTCTGAGGGTTTAGCTATATATCTTTTGGACAAAGGGGAGTACCTGCTGTGGCCTCCTGACTTGAAGTTTGGGTGAGGAATATATTTTTTCCCCCT
Source organism: Protomyctophum parallelum (assembly GCF_964188405.1). Classification (NCBI taxonomy): domain Eukaryota; kingdom Metazoa; phylum Chordata; class Actinopteri; order Myctophiformes; family Myctophidae; genus Protomyctophum; species Protomyctophum parallelum. Next base: position 43,058,731 of record NC_139704.1, on the reverse strand, counting down.
TTTTGAGCAATGCTTTGCCTTTTTATTTGTTGACTTTATGGGTAACTTGATTTTTGGAAAATAGAAGATCTACGATTTATGGTTTGATTACTTTTGTATTACTTTTGGGATAACTTTTTCATACTTTGTAACTTAACTCATTGGAGACATTTAAAGGAACTTTGTGGCGGACTTAAAAAATCTGATTTTGAACATTAACATTTGTGTTTTGAAATCTTGATTCTTAATTTAAATATTATTATTTTGTTTGATCCAGTCAGATAAAGTTATTCAATTTTAAACGGAACAGTTTTGTGTTTTCTTGTTGGTCTGCAATACAGTTTGGTTACAGTATAAATAATTACTGATGCAGGTACAGGACCTTTATTTCTTTACTATAATGGAGGTTTGCATTTCATTTTATAGTAAAAACTGAAAACATCCGATTTATTCGTGCACTGATTTCCTGCCTCGGATAGCTCTGTCAACACACTCAAATGCATCATTTGCAAGTATGATGTAAACACTGGAGGCCTACGCATTGCCTGTGTGAATTGTAAATAAAAGATTCGTATAGAGAAATCCAATTGAAATGCTCTCATGTCATTGGCATAATATTTCAAATACATTTTAGCTGCTGGTGACGGTGACGGCTGAGAGAGTAGGTTGTTCAGATAACTGCTTTGTGTTGCTACTGGTTTTGAATGCACATGAGGGGATAGCAAAGCTTGGAGAAGCAGCCAGCCATATCCCTCTCCTAAAATGTCTGTTTGTTTTGCTTCCCATTCCCCCCACCACCTCCACCTCCCTCTTTCTCCCTCAGATCATCTCAGGCTGCCAAAATGAAAGGGGCACGCCAATCTCTGGGCTCATTGGCTGCAGGGCCTGAGGGGTTTCGCGGTAAAAGTCTAAGCACGTATTAGCTCTGCGGTGTTGGCTGACCCAGGCCACTCCGTCGTCATCTCATGCCTACTCAGAGGGCCTCTGTGGCGGAGTGTGTGGGCAAGGCGCCTGGCCCCTCGAGACCTGCATCCATGGAACACTCAGAGCTGGCAGGCTGTCAGGCAGCCCAGGTATGTAAGCACAAGGTGTCTGGAAGACTGCCAAACTGCACTGAAGAGGTCCTTGAGAGGATCCGTTTGGCTCTGTCAGCATCTCTTTTCCATTTAGTTTGACCACGTTTCTGCATGTGTGAACTTCTCTTCCTCTTTAGGTTGTCTTCCTGTGTATCCATCTCTTCCCTCAACGTTCCCAAATTTTCCCCCTCTCTGTCCCCCTCCCGCTTTCCTTCTCTGCTTCGCCCCTGATGATCAGTTCTCCTCATGCATAATTAATAAGTCCCTGATCCACTTCTTGCCTTCCCTCCTTCCGACTCACACCCCCTCTTCATCTACCTCTTCTTCTGCTTCCTCTTCAATCCAAACCCCAGTTTGTGTACGTCTCTCCACTTCCCTCAGTAACCCTCCTCTCAGCCCACCCCCTACTCCAAGTGTTGTGCCGTTTCCTGGCCTAATTAGGACTCCCTGTAGGTTTTGGTTACACAGCATAAACTTTACTGCGAGCAGTTCAGCTGTGGGTTTCTGGGTCATGCAAGGGGGGATGAATTATATCTGCTCACATGGTGAGACCTTTGTCACATTGATTTTTGGTTTTCTGTCTGCAGAAAAGTGTTCCAACTTCAAAAGCTGCAGCCCTGAGCACCAAGAAATGCAAATGTCATCACCAGCATCCTGTGCCTGGGAGAGAGAGCCATAATAATTGTATTCAAGTGTGTGTGCCCTGCCACTGATTGCCTGTCACCATATCCAAGGTAAGATGTTTACGAGTTAATGAGAAAGCTTACAGTAGGCTACACTGGTTTAGCATTGTGTTATTCTTTTTTTATTGGACACCTTTTTGTTTGTGGATGACTGGCAGGCAGCAGGGGTAAAGCACAGTGAAATTAATTTGAAAAAGAAAAAACACTCATCTCATCAAAAGGGATCAGAACATGCTGTGACCACTGAGTGGCATAATTAAAGAACCCCCAGTGAATGGGCCACCTGATGTGCAGAATACAGTTTCTGACAACTGCTCAGGAAGCAAAGGGTCTTAACAAAGTGGACCAGCTATGAGAACCAAATATATTTTTCATGGCAGGGACATGCTCCAACCTCAGTGTTTAATGAAAGCCCTGGGTCCATCCCTGTGTCCGAGCACCGAAGTAGCATATTGTCACCAGTAAGTGTCACTGTTGTGCAGCCTAACACACAGACAGAGGCCAGGGAGGAGAGCAGTACAGTACAGTACAGTACAAAACAAAATAATCTGACCCGTCTGAAGTGAGTGGTACTGTACTGTACTGTACTGTACTGTACTGTACTGTACTGTACAGCACCACTCACTTCAGACAGGTCTGATTTTGTTGTTTTAAAGTTGAATTTCATATGACCTTAAACGACGTTACACTTTACTTGGTAATGTCTACAAATATGCAACAAGAACTTACTTAGCGCAAGTAACCGTGTGAGCAAAACAAGCATGGTTATTTCAGATACAGTTTTTGTTTTATATATATATTTTTTTAATTTATTCCATGTCCCTGTTCTGGGCTCTGACAGCCACAGGGGAAAAAAACACTATCTAAGCATTGAGCCCCAGGCTGAGTCATCCCTAGCGCCAACACCCACTTCAGGCTGTTGTTGATGGAGATCTACAGGAAGTTGAATGACTCGTTGATTTGCAAGTGGGTGTAGACAGTTTGTGGGCGATGCAATTTTACCGACCTCTTTTCAGTGGTGGGTTACAGCTACAGTAGCTGGGTTTGCTTGTTGTTTAGTGTGTTGTGTGTTTGTGTTGAGTAGTGTTGAAAGCAGTGCTAAAATCCACTATTCTGACAAATACAAATATTTCATTCATTTATGACTGTGGCCCTAATGCTGACTGTTTGTGAGACTGTGGTTAATTGGGGAGGCATACTATCATCCGACAGAGCATTGCTCCGAAGGAGCAATGCTCCGAGGTGCGCTGCGGGTCGGGAGAGGGTTGCGGTTAGGTTTAGGTGTCTGCCCCGGGGGAGGTTAGGGTTAGGGTGAGGGAGGAGGTAGGTTGTCGTTCGGACCAATGCTCCGTCGGATGAAAGTACTGCACTCGGTTAATTGTGGTTGTATGCCTACACAGCTGTAGTCGGCACCTCACCAACACAAGGTGTGCATTCTGTTTTGCCTTCCTTCGTACAACACAACAGCTGATTTGAATTAGAGATCAAACTGAGCTGAGGAGGGGGAGTAAGCGCTGGAAGGAAAATATGTTGAAGGGAATTGTTCAGTCCCTACTCGGCACAGGAGGGGATCTTTTGTGGCTATTAATTCTCTCTTGAATGCACCGTGGATTGATCAGTCATTTGCTTGTAATGAGGAGGATTTGGAATGGGGAGTGACATTGCTTGTGTGAACATTGGGAGTTGTCAGAGGCTGACTGCTGTTTAGGGCAACCATTGACTTTGCCGCTAGCTTACATGCTGTTGAATATTTCCCCCAAAGCAATATTAGTCTGTACTCTGTATCAGCCCACTGAGCCCAGCAACAGTCCAACCCTACACAGGCAATAGTTTCTTATTCAGCTGTGCCGTGGCCACATCTTGGTTCCCAGCAGTTGCCAGGCCTGTTATTTTTACCACAAACTTCTGCCACCCCCGCAATAGCGATTGTTCAATGCTAGATTATTAGTAACTGTTGCAATTCGCCATAGACTTCGATGACATTCCCATTCATACCATAGAAGTGGCACACATACAGTATAGACATACTGATGATGATGTTGATAAAACATCTCCCCAACTAAAAACGGCGCTGACAAATATAGTCTGTGGCTGTGTTGTCAAACACATATTGTTTCCACAAACAGAAAGTTTGGGATTCCAGGATCCAGTGCACACAAATACTCCAGCTGACTGTTGCGTTCGCACCCTGATTAACCCAATTTGTGGACGTCTCCAGACGTCCTAGGAATTATCCCATGGTGTGCCCAAGACGTCTGTACACATCTTAGGGGGAAATCGGATGGGCACCCCACATTGCTATTTTGAAAGAATACAAGGGTACACAACTGTGTACAATGTTCTGCTCAAACATCTTTGCTTAGGAGTCAGGGTTTCTCTGCTTTGCCTGCAATATGCATAGTTCAAATAAATACAGTGGATTCGTTTTTACGTCCGGATACCCCATCCAGGACAGGCTTCAGAATCAGACGTGCCTCCTCAAGAGATTTAATTACTCAGATCTGAACCGATTCGATTTGGCCCATTCCGACCGCATGCCCTTGCTGACGACGACCCTAGGCAGGGTTCGAACCCACAACTTTCCGCATGAAAGGCATATGCTCCGAGTCTAACGACTACACTAGGGTGGCCCTAGTTCAAATAAATAGTGTCATTGTCTCCACCAGGCCGAAGGCATGGGGGGAGAGTATGTTTAGTATGTTTTGCACTCCGTCCGTCCGTCCGTCCGTCCGTGTGTCCGTCCGTCCGTGTGTCCGTGAGCAGCTAATCTCGGCCACCGTTAACCCGGTCGATGCCAAATTTTGCACACACACTCCCTGGATGCCAACGATGAACCTCTGCCCCAAACTTTCCAGAACGGCCTGTTATAGCGCCACCAGGAGGCCGCTTTGTGCAAAACAAGTTTTTGCACAGTACACCTACAGATTTTGTCCAAACATCACGCAAATTGGTACACAGTCTCTCTAGAGCCATTCAACGAAACAGGTCTTTCAGATTTCTCAGACTCCATCCTGATTGGTTAAGATTGGCTTCCAAAGTTCACAGGAGTGCTCATTTTCAAACAAAATGCTGCAAATCATGAACACATCGCGTGATTTCCGTGAAATTGTGCACCCACATTCCCACTAGGCCGAGGACGAAATGCCACATGAACAATTTCAACTCAGCCTCAAGGTGGCGCTATAACTGGCCGAAAAGTGTTTTTACCTCTAACTGCACGGATCTGTGGATAACTTTGTATGCCAACTCCCTAGAGGCCAAGGAAAAACCTTTGCCTGGAATTTTTCACATCTGCTCTTTATAGCGCCACCAGGAGGCCGACATATGTAAAACACATTTTCTATTATTACTCCTTCAGATTTTATCCAAATTTCACGCAAATCGGTACACATGATCTCCATAGTCATGTGATAAAGACAGGTTTGTTTGATTTCTCATATTCCATCCTGATTGGCCACGATTGGCTCCTACAGTTTTCAGGAGTAGCCCGCTTTGTACAAATCGCCACAACTCCTCAACGCAGCGTCCGATTGCGATGAAACTGTGCACGCATATTCCCACTAGGCTGAGGAAGAAATGCCACTTGACAGTTTTCAACAGCCTGATGGTGGCGCTACAACAAGCCAAGTCGCGTCATGCACACACACACACACACACACACACACACACACACACACACACACACACACACACACACACACACACACACACACACACACACACACGCCAGGGAGCAGGGCTAACTAGACCCCCCACTGGTCAAAAACTGTGCTTGAACAACCTTTGGCAATTCTCATTTTAAATCTATACATTTACACTTACATTCCTATCCTGGTGGAGACCTGTGCCCAGAAGGGCACTTTTTCTAGTTTTGAAATGTACTGTAGGTGCTCCAAATTACTTTGATGCCAGTGTGCAGGTCTGTGAGGCTTGAAGGAGCTTTTTGGAGTTTAGAAGCCCTAAAGCTATGTTCTGTCTGAGCCATATGATTATTTTTAAATGGGATTTTGTACAGTCAAAGGTCCATGTCTGGTCCAGTAATCCTTTCAGTATGTCACCTACATGTATATTGTGCAGTGGGCTTTCTCACAAATCTGCACATGCAATTGTAATTGTACACACAAGTCCCCAATTGCATCTTTTAAAGCATGGTCCAGATGCAGCTTGTGGTTAAGAAGTGAATATATACATACTTGTTGTAGGGCACCTCTCATTTCAACAGTTACTGCAAAAGCTCTTGTACACCTACATCTTTCTCGACGCTTCCCACATTGTAACACATTGTTCCCACATTGAGTGAATTGTTGCTGTGCTAAGCAAGCCCTGCATTGTAAGCTCTGTAATGACTACATTTGTAAGTCGTATACTGCAGAGGATCCCAATCACTGGTACATGTCCCTTGGACCAGTGCCGGTCCACGGGACATGTGTTCCACGTTTTCCTGGCCGTGCGTAAATCTATATCCTTCCGTCAGCCATTGTCATGTCAGCGTGGAGCCAGAAACGCAGAATATTTTAAGTCACTAACTGAATGTCATTGGGGAAAAAAACAACACGGTGACAATGAATGATTTTAGACCAGTGGCACTGACCTGAGTGGCAATGAAGTGCATGGAAAAGCAGGTTCTACAGTCTGTGAACCCCCTACAGTTTTCCTACCGCAAAAATAGGTCTGTGGACGACGAGGTGGCACTGCCACTGGCACTTCATTCCACACTGGAACACCTGGACAAAAGCAAGACATATGCACTTATGCTCTTTCTGGATTACAGCTCGGCTTTTAAGTTACAATACGGCCTGAAATTGGAAAACCTTGGTGTATATCAACACCCACCTGCAACTGGATATTGGACTTCCTAATAGACAGGCCACAAGTGGTGAGAATGGGAAGTAAGACCTCAGCCGAGCTCACAGTTAGTACTGGAACACCCCAGGGCTGCTGCTTACAGTAAGTCCTAGACTCTACTCCCTGTACACGCATGACTGCGTTTCCACCCAGAAGAGTAACATCATAATAAAGTATGCCGAAAACACTGTTGCTACAGTGAAAAAAGCACAGCAGCGGCTGTACTTTATTAGGATGCTGAAGAAGGCCGGACTTGGTCCTCTGACAGCCCCTTACCCTGGCCTACAGAGGACTCGTTGAAAGCATCCTCACCAGCGGCATCACAGTGTGGTTTGGAAACACTACCCAAGCTGAGAGGAAATCTTTGCAACGAGTTGTCAAAAGTGCGGAGAGAATTATTGGATTAAATCTCCCTGCCATGGACACAATCTACACGCAGCGCTGTAGGAGGAGAGCACAGAGCATCCTTAAGGATCCACCACCATCCTGCTCACTCTCTGTTCGTGTGGAGGGACTCAGGACACAACCTGAGACACCACCGGCCAGAGAGCATCTCCACCCACACAACACGCTTTCTCCAACAGTTTTTTCCCTGCTAAATACTGTGCGACTATAGTAGCCCAGGACATTAGGGACGGAAATCGATATGATGGATGAACTGAATCAAGAAAGATGAATTGTATTATGCAGATTTTAGGCAGATTTATGAAGCACTTTATTTGATAGATGAACTGAATATGCATTGTTTTTAGGTAGACTATGAAGCACTTATTTATTCTAGGATTGTATTTTCTGTTTCTTTTCTCACCTGACCCTCCCTTTTTTAATGCTGACCCTGGGAGCTGCGCTCCAAGATTTCCTATGCACTTGTGCAAATGGCAAATAAAGTCTATTCTATTCGATATAGTCATTCTCAAATGTACCAATAAGCCTCCCTGAGGGCGTGCACGCATCCGCCTGGGTGACGGCAGACTGCTGGCGCTTTGGCATGGGGGCCAGCTCCACATATGGAATGAGGTCAGATGTAGAGTTGCTGGCCAATATTGATGACATCATGGATCTCCATCTTTGACGATGTCATGTGATGTCACGTGATGTCACGAGGCATGACCATATATGGAGGCATGGGGTGACGGACGGACAGACAGACTGACTGACGGGAAATGCACGTTTTTCTCAACCGTTTCGGACCCGGGGCGGCTCGCCGGAACCGGGCCAGCCCCCTGGACACGTTCCTGGTGGTCTGGATGTTCCCGGGGACCCCCAAGGACCCCCCGGGGACCCCCATATGGTAACTGTCATTTCTCGACGGTTTCAGACACGGGGCGGCTCGCCTCAAACGGCCTGGCCCCCTGCCCGCATTTCTGGGGGTCTGGATGTTCCAGGGACCCCCAGAGACCCCTACACGTTAACTCTGTCATTTCTCGACCGTTTCGGACACGAGGTGGCTCACCAGAACCAGGCCAGCCCCCTGGGCACGTTCCTGGTGGTCTGGATGTTCCAGGGACCCCCCCGGGGACCCCCAAGAACCCCCTGGGGACCCCCACATGGTAACTGTCATTTCTCGACCATTTCGGACACGGGGCGGCTCGCCGGAACTGGGCCAGCACCCTTCCGCGGACCCCCGGGGACCCTCACACGGAGTTGCACCACTCACTTAACACGGGTGTGATTTTCTTTGAAACAATATGTTCTTTTGTGGCATTAACGGTCAGTGGAAGTGCTCCTAGGCTGCAAATACAGTATGAATATTGAATCGGTGCCCACTTGGGTTGGAGAGGGAAATTAATGCAATAATATTTCTTGGTTGACAGGGCAGGGAGAGATGAGGAATAGGTGTGGCTGTCTTACAATAGGTCAGATTTAGGTAGGTCTGATTTTTCATGTTATTCACCAAACCCCACCTTGTGAATAATGCAGCGCCTTTGGTTGAAATACAGCCTTGGGCATTTCTTGCTTCCAGCATGAGTATCCTGGGAATTTGCATTTCAGCCAGTTATTTTGAGTGGAATTGTGGCGCAGAGTGGAATAAACAAGTGTTTGTGTAGCTACTATAGTGTACAACTGCACGTTTTACAGTTTTTCCTTAAAGACAGATCTGTTATGATAAGGCATTGCTTCGGTAGCAGGCGACGTGTTGCTACACGACACACAACATGAGGTTTCTAGAAGTACACAGATAAAGTCATGATTTATGACAATATACTGACATTAAATTCATATTGAGGCAAAACGCATGCATACACACAGACACACACACACACACACACACACACACACACACACACACACTCTATTCTGCATTATGCTGGCCATTTGTGGTCAGGTGTTGTTTCTTTTTTCTTTTTTCAATAGCACACTTCTGATTCAATTAAGAACATGCTCTCAGCACTTCCTCAGAATTCAGGAGAGATTTCCGCTGAGCATCTCGACCTCTCGACCTAATCACCAGATCTAAAACTCAAGCAGAGCTACGGGCCCCACTGATAGGGATAACACCCCCCCCCCCCCCCCCCCACTGCATCTTCCTCTGCCCCCCACATGCCAGGATACAATTACCACTGCCTGCCTCTGCTGTCTCAATAGCACTACTTGCAGCCGTTGCACTCATTTTCCGTTCGTATTTGCATAATATCAATTTGGTTTGTAATGCATAAGCAGGAGTGTTGGGGGGGGGGGGGCACAGAAAGACTTCAGTGCACTGTGCCTTTCGGTCGCAACATGTGTGTAGGCACAATGCAAGGAATGAATGCATTCGCCATGTATCCGAAGGAAGTCTGATCCAATCACTTTTAGATTTACTCCAGTTTAATCCTGAGTTTAACTTTTGTTGTATTCAAGATCTGATTTTAGGCATGTTTAAGCCTCCAGGAAAATCCGTGTTGAGGTTCTTAATCCAATGTTTTTCATTAAAACGTCTTTGTCCTACTGTCCAGTTGGGATTGTGTTGAAGTCCAGCGCCTTTTAGGGCTTCAATGCCGTGAGCCATGAAATGTTGAACCAACCTTGTGGTTGTCTTTTTTGCATTGTTAATATTGTATCTGTGTTGTCCCAGCCTTGTAGCTATTGTTTTACCCGTTTCTCCGACATATTGTAAACCACATTTTTCACGTTCTGGCTGTTATTTGTTGTTTAATCTCCAACACGCGTTTTGTAGTTCTATTTTTGACTAATTGTTTGGGTTTGAAGTATTCTGGTCCCTGGCGTGCTGGTGTGTTTTCTTTTAGGGGGGGTTCACAGGCCGTTAATGCAAAGTTGTGAGGTATAAACTCGCATCTGCAAACGGTACTACTGCGGTAACGTGGTGGGTGAAGGACAGAGTAGATTCCCACCAAACTGTTTTGTGTGTGCACTGTGTGCATTTCGAACTGTGGGGGAGAGGGACCTCATAGGAGACTATAGCGAGTTGTTGTTGAATGTAATCATAGGTAGGTCAAACCGGCCTGTGTGCTGAAGCGAGCGGAAGCTCACTGTGTTTCCTTGGATAAATAATCATATTGTGCACTGCTGGACCCGCTGGTACACTTAGTACTCTGTTGGCTGCTGAAGAGGAGCGCCAGAGAGAGAGAGAGAGAGAGAGAGAGAGAGAGAGAGAGAGACAGACGGGAAGGAACAATGAAGGAAAGGGTCCAAAATAGAAGTAAGAAGAGATTCACATCTCCCCCGACAGGCTTTGACAGTGAGCCAGATGAATATAAATAAACCTTCTGAGAGTACGATTGGTGATTTAAGATTACTAGATGACGGAAGCATCTGGAGCAATGTATAGAACATCAGATCATTTGGGCTATTTTATCTATAGATAGATGGACTATATGCACAACTGGTTACAGTGGGAGAGACGAGAGGCAGTGATTGCCTTTGATTTCCTCTGCACCCCCCCCCCCCCCCCTCCCCCTCCCCTACACTATTGGGTATCTCTGTGTACTGAGCCGGGTATTTGGATCTGCAGATGAAAAGTACCCCATGGGAATAACCCCTAGAGGAGGAATAATAAAGGGAGCAGAGTGTGACTGATCCATGTCCTCAAACACACACACGCACGCACGCACGCACGCACCCACACTCGGGCACACACACAGACCAAGTGGGGGCCCTGATCTTATCCCCCATGGAAAAGCTTGTCTCCTCGCCCGATCAACGATCCGACTCCCATTCGAATACATCGTTATGAAAGCCAGTTATGGCAGAACATCATCCATTTCACAGTTTACGGTGAAGGTGATTGTTTCAATGTCTCCGTCACATTATCCACATGGCCGAGATCCATAAAGCAGGTGACTGAGTTTAACACCGTGCCCTAAGCAGTAAGCAGCGTCCTGTCAAAGTGCATATAACCGCCGACATTGACATTTTATGGCACTAATGCATGCAGGCTAATGTGGATTGCTGTGGGAGTGGTGCATTGTAAGCATTTAGAAGTAGCATTCTTCTTTCAGGTACTCCAGTCATGGGTATTGGGTTATATGACCTCATCTTCACCTGAATCTTTGCTATGCCACTGTGCGCCACTATCGATGCAAAATAACACACTTTTCCTATAAAGCACCAGGCAGGTTTGAATGACACACTCCAATATGTTAAACAGACATTTGTAGCGGCTTACTGATGCACAAGTTCCAATTGAGGCTGTGATTACTTGCGCTAATTATGTAAATAGTAGCACGATGTTTCTCCATCTCAATATGAGACTTCTGATGGGGTAAATCGGTTATGGTATAGTGTGTCTGTGCACATACTTGTGAGCTGGTTTGGTCAGATAATATAAAATGGTATTATGCACATAATGATGGCTATTTTCAAAAGGACGATAATCAGCATTACCACAGTATTCTTTTGTCCTTGACCTTGCTAAATATCTCCATCCTTGTTACGTAACGTCAGGCAGGATGAGTATATCCTGTATACAGTGTCTTCTTGCTGTGCACCAGGCAGGATATGATTGTATATGTATACCTTTATTAATAATTGTTTGAGGGTGTGATTATTGTGATGTTATTCTTTTGTACTACTAGAGGGCAGGAGAAACATGACCATATATACATTTGATTCTGTGTGAATATTATATTGAAAACCAAAAGAAGGTATTTATTCATTAAATGTATCAAATATTTATTTTTACATCAAATGTTATATGGTCATGATTCACCAGTAACCAGATTCACCAATAAATTATATAAATATAAGTATAAATCTTTATGGGGTTTCTATCTGTGGCACCACAACTGCTATTCCCTACTGTCTCTGCGTCCTGAATTCCCCCCGTGGGATTTTGGTGACCTTTCGTCTAGCATCATCAATTTCCACTTTCACACAAGACATTCTTAAAATCTAATTGGTGGATTAACATTAAACTTGTTGAGTGCACAGCACTCATGCTCTCCGGAGGATGAACCTGAACCATTTGAGTCGCCCCATGAAGTTTCCCCCCGTGACACCCTCGAGATAAAATTATTCTTTGCACACACTATCTCCCAATCTGATTGAAGGAGGACCTCTACAGATTTTGAGGACCCCAATTGGCCCCTCGGAGAGGCATACATGAGTACAATATCAAGGCAGAGGTGAGTTAAAAATCACTCACTTATTCCCTACTCCATCCCTACCCCAATATAAGTAGTTCTGTAGGGAACTACTGTATTAGCCTGGCTAATAAGCCAGACCGAATCAGCCGTTGGCAAAAAAGAATTGCCTGCCGGCAGTGTTGTGTGATATTAGTCTGGCTTATTAGCCAGGCTACTACTGTATATCTGCCCATAAATAAGGCCAGACCAGCCAGTAATTGGCTTTACATAATGTTGCCTGTTTTTAGGTCTAGTAGTGGTGGGTTCTTTCTTTAGCGGGATCTGTTACTGAAATGAATATTATATATATATATATATATATATATATATATATATATATATATATATATATATATATATATATATGCAAAACAGTACAGTAGTTTATCAATAATGTTCAGGAATGCCAAGCAGTGTACCATGCTGTGTATGGATGGATCTCTTTGATGTGCTGCAGCACACTAGAAACGTTGTAGCAACTCATAATGTAATAGCAACTCATAATGTAATAAGGGCTCAAAAAGGCTCATAATGTAATAAGTTAAATGTAATAAAAACGCATAATGTAATAATCAGCTCATAATGTAATAAAATCATGAGCGCATAACGTAATAACAGATTTTTCAAAAAAGACGTGTTACATTATGAGTTGCCTTAATAGGCAGCCCATAATGTAATAAAAGTTCATAATGTAATAATGGCCCATATTGGTGAGAAAAGTCTTACACTGTCATTGTTATTACCTCTGTTGACAAATGTAGACTTTCATATGGCCCATATAGTCTTACACTGTCATTGTTATTACCCATGTTGACAAATGTAGACTTTCATATGGCCCATATAGTCTTACACTGTCATTGTTATTACCTCTGTTGACATTTCTTTTTGGCCTAAATCACCACCTGGTGATGCTGGCCACCTCTGGTAAAATCGCCCTAGCCCTAATGTAATAGGCCTTCCTGTTACACCCTATTAAAACAATGGCCTATGACGTCAAGAGGGAGATATTATTTTGCCTAAGTCATAATAAAATGTGACTTAGGCCATTTTAACACACCTTTCAAAATGGGACTGAATGGGACTGAATGGGAGGTACTGTTACTATGGGACTGATAGAATGGGAGTGAATGGGACTGAATGGGAGTGAAAGGGAGGTACTGTTACTATGGGACTGATACTATGGGAGTGCATGGGACCGAATGGGAGTGAATGGGAGGTACTGTTACTATGGGACTGATATAATGGGACTGAATGGGAGTGAAAGGGAGGTACTGTTACTATGGGACTGATACTATGGGAGTGAATGGGACTGAATGGGAGTGAAAGGGAGGTACTTTTACTATGGGACTGATAGAATGGGAGTGAATGGAACTGAATGGGAGGTACTGTTACTATGGGACTGATAGAATGGGAGTGAATGGGACTGAATGGGAGTGAAAGGGAGGTACTGTTACTATGGGACTGATACTATGGGAGTGAATAGGACTGAATGGGAGTGAATGGGACTGAATGGGAGTGAAAGGGAGGTACTGTTACTATGGGTAACAGTACCCGGCCAGGAGACAACCCACAGAGACTAGTCCCTCCATGTGCCAGAAGTGTACCTCCCAGCCTTGGCAGAGTAGTTCTGGAGTAGTTCCAACATATTGTGTGCCCCTGGTTTTTCCCTAGTGGGACTGATTGAGGGTAGCTACCATACCATGGGACTGATACTATGGGAGTGAATGGGAGTTACTGATACTATGGGACTGAATGGGATTGAATGGGAGTGAACGGGAGGTACTGTTACTATGGGACTGATACTATGGGAGTGAATGGGAGGTATTGTTACTATGAGACTGATACTATGGGAGTGAATGGGACTGAATGGGAGTGAATGGGAGGGAATGTGACTGAATGGGAGGTACTGTTACTATGGGACTGACACGATAGGAGTGAATGGGACTGAATGGTAGTCAATGGGGTGTACTGTTACTATGTGACTGAATGGGAGTGAATGGGGGAGTGAATGGGAGTGAATGGGAGGTACTGTTACTATGGGACTGTCACTCCCATTCAGAGTGAATGGGAGTGAATGGTAGGTACTGTTACTATGGGTCTGTCACTCCCATTCAGAGTGAAAGGGAGTGAATGGGACTGAATGGGACTGAATGGGAGTGAGGGAGTGAATGGGAGGTACTGTTACTATGGGACTGTCACTCCCATTCAGTCCCATTCACTCCCATAGTATCAGTCCCATAGTAACAGTACCTACCATTCAGTCCCATTCAGTCCCATAGTATCAGTCCCATAGTAACAGTACCTCCCATTCAGTCCCATTCAGTACCATTCACTCCCATTCAGTCCATTCAGTCCCATAGTAACAGTACCTCCCATTCAGTCCCATTCACTCCAAATTCACTCCCATTCACTCCCCTTCAGTGTCAAATGTCTTTGTTCTCTGATATTATTTTAAACACTGTGGCTGACCCTAAACCATAGTTTATTAAAAATAATTGGAATAAAACATTTTGCCTAAGTCACTTACTGCATAAGTAATTTGGCCTAAATAACGTTTATAATTGCCTAAGTTAAAATGGCATGTTCAGATATTGGCCCAAGTCATTTAATCCTTACATGTTACATGATTGACATACACCTTTATTTGTATGTCAATAGTCATATTTATTCATATTTTTAGTTTAATTGGTTTAATAAGGTGACAATATGAAAGTCTACATTTGTCAACAGAGGTAATACAAATGACAGTGTAAGACTATATGGGCCATATGAAAGTCTACATTTGTCAACAGAGGTAATACAAATGACAGTGTAAGACTATATGGGCCATATGGAAGTCTACATTTGTCAACAGAGGTAATAACAATGACTGTGTAAGACTATATGGGCCATATGAAAGTCTACATTTGTCAACAGAGGTAATAACAATGACAGTGTAAGACTATATGGGCCATATGAAAGTCTACATTTGTCAACAGAGGTAATAACAATGACAGTGTAAGACTATATGGGCCATATGAAAGTCTACATTTGTCAACAGAGGTAATAACAATGACAGTGTAAGACTATATGGGCCATATGAAAGTCTACATTTGTCAACAGAGGTAATAACAATGACAGTGTAAGACTATATGGGCCATATGAAAGTCTACATTTGTCAACAGAGGTAATAACAATGACAGTGTAAGACTTTTCTCACCAATATGGGCCATTATTACATTATGAACTTATTACATTATGAGCTGCCTATTAAGGCAACTCATAATGTAACACGTCTTTTTTTTTTTAATTTGTTATTACGTTATGCGCTCATGATTTTATTACATTATGAGCTGATTATTACATTGTGAGTTTTTATTACATTTAACTTATTACATTATGAGCCTTTTTGAGCCCTTATTACATTATGAGTTGCTATTACATTATGAGTTGCTACAAACGTGACTTTACATACTATTGCCTGTTTTTAGTTCTAGGGGGTTCTATTACTAAAGAATCTTTATATATATATATATATATATATAAAAAACATATATGAAATCATGAAAGCCACACCTTTGTACTTTGTGTATATAAAGTTGTCATTTCATGTTTCTTGTTCATACTTGAAAAAGATAGAAAGGTCGAAACGTTGTTTATTGCTGCTGTGCTGTGAATACAATTGGAGCATTTTAAAGTGAGTTGCGAGCCCCCAATTTGTTTATAGCGAACACATCAAAAAAATAAAAAGTTAAATACATGATGCTATACTGTATGTATGTAGGGTTTGCAATAGTGCCCATTAGTTGTACCCTACTTTTCATGTTTTGTGGGATATACAATTTATGATTTCACTATATTATAGGGTATAATTATCACTATACTTTTGGACACCACTACAAAATGCTGTAATCACTATATAGAGCACTATGTAGTGAGTAGAGCGTGATTTCAGACACAGCCCAAGGCTTTTATAGCCTTATTTATACCGTCATCAATCTGGTGCCTCCCCTCACAAGTTCCTTTTACTCTAAGCTGCTTTTGAACAACACAATTTCCAATCTAAGTGGTGATGATGATGATAAACACATGTGAACGCCCCAGAGTTAGTTAAACTGAGCGTGGGACTCGACCGCTGGAGGCCACAGACTCTCCTCTCCGTCCGCTGATGTTTATAGGGTATGGCGAAGACCCAGCCAGTCGGCACACAGTGGCAGTGGAAGAAAATGTCATCATGGCTGGCCTTAGGGGTGAAGAAAGACATACAGAGCACATAAATCCCTCATGCAGGTTTGACTTCATAGAGCAAATGGGAACGTCTGAGGACAAAGATGACACAAAAGACTTGCTGATCAAATCCCGGAGGCTGCTTGACACTGCAGCGATGGAATATGAGTCCTCAGAAGGACATCGTCTGCTTCAGGGTGTATGGACTTCCACAGCGCTACGTAATTGTGTTCAACATCAGAAGGGTCTGTAAATGGAGAACGAGAACACCATTCGAAACCAAATTGAACATGGTAGCCCTTTGAGTTCAATAATGGAGTGAAGTGGCACCCTGTTCTATTTGGTTCCTCAAGCTAGGTGGCAATTATAAATGAAAGGAGGTGACTTTATTCAACTGATCCTCAAGGGACATTTTACTATCAGACTGTGATACAGACAAGCAGGGCGGAGTTCTGCTTGAACAACGGTTGCTTTCCTGCCATGCTGCCATTTATCCACCAGTTTGGATTAATATGAATATGCCTTTGTTTAGATATGCAAAAGGAATGATTGAGATTCGGAAAATCTGCAACATTGGTGAAAGTCTGTTGTGGGAGAAATGTTAATATTACGGGGAGAAACGGATGGGGCCATGAAAATGATTGACAGTCACCTTCCTTCTAACCTGATTACAGTCTGTAAACTGACAGCGCACACACACCCGCAGACACTAGTGTATTAGATGGCCAACGTTTGAGCTGCTGCAGCTTGTTTCATACGTATGTTACATACATGTATACTCACCCTTCCTAATGGACACTGCAAGTGGGAATGAGAATTCCCACTTGATGAATTATGCATTAAGTTTGATGTGTAAACATACAGTCCCTCTCTCTCTCACTCTCTCTCAGACTGCCTGTCTGTCTGTACTGTACACGTACACATACACGCACGTGTGTACACACACACACACACACACACACACACACACACACACACACACACACACACACACACACACACACACACACACACACACACACTGTATAATGGCTACCTTTAATTCAAGGTAGAACTATTCCTCATCGCTGTTATCTGTTCCCACTCTGGCACCTCCAAATCCACCTGGGAAATCTAAATGATGTACACTCAACCTGATCATATGCTTTGCAAGCAGGTTGTCATGATTGTGTTAGTGGTCTGTCATTATGCAGATAACTCTTCTTTATAATACTCTATGGAGATTTCAAGCAAACTGCTGTAAAGGGGGAATTCCAAAGGGAACCCAGTGTGTGAAGTGTCCCCATTTGATGTTCTTGACTATACAGTAATCATGGGTATGAGCCCACATGAGCTGTGGTCTGATATTGATGATGATACAGTATGTTGAGGACAATTTCACTGCGCACACTTTCTACTCTCACATCCTTGGCACTCTGAATCCATTCACAAACAGACTGAGTATACGCACTTTTAGCTTGGCAAAGTGACACCAGCCCACAAAGTGTAATTCAGGCTTTTTATGGGCTGAATGGCTTGTGACAAATGTTGTCTTTGCGATAGAGAAACCCACATGTCATCCGTGTGAGTGCCGTGAACACGCATTCACCTGGCTGCATGCACTCACTCACACAATGACACAACTCGAGTAAACATGCACGCACACATCCCCACACAAAATGTGCACACAGCACTCGCATGCAGTCCAGTCACACGCACACAATTGCCTACATGTAGGCCTATGTGCATGCTCAAATTCACATCACTCACACACAGTAACACGCACACACTTTACGTCTGTGTACACAAACCACACACACATGCATTCACATGAAGTGGAGATGAGGTGAGGCAGGATTAGAAGACAGCAGTGTCCCGCTGGGGACGCTCCTCCGCGTCATCAGTGCCCGAGGCGTGGTTGGCGAAAGGGCCTTTCTGTGTGGAGTTTGCATGTTCTCCCCGTGTCCCCTAGGGTAGGTACCCTCACAAAAACATGCAGTAATCCTGGTCTCTAAACTGCCTCCCCCTGGCAAGCCTGATGGAGGGGAATGGAACTGGTTGGAATAACGTGTTCCTTCCACGCGCTACGTCCAACCAGGGAAACTCTCCCCTGTCAGGTGTAAAGGAGCAAATTGGACACTAATGCATGAAGGCATGAGTTCAAGTCCATTGCTCTCCCCAGGTTGGCGGAGGGTGTGTAGAGCCCAGGATCACATTAGATAATTGACACAGGGGTGAAAAATGAGTTACAAAATCGTGGGATAAAAATTATAATAAAAAAAAGAAGACAGCAGTGTGCACAGAGTAATGACGGGAGGTGACAGTCTATACTACGCTACACAATTTGAGTGATGGGTGCGTCACAAGCCAGGAGGCTCTCTGTAGAGAACTCGTTAATGCTGAAAGCCTCCTCCATGTCTACTCATTAGTGGAGATGCACATGGATGTATATTATAAGATTGGACCTTTTATTGATCCCCATAATGAGATTCAGGTGTCATAGCAGCATGCAATAGCATTGAGAATGAAACGGGTTAAAGGAGAGTCAAGAACCGAACCAAAATTAAATAAGAACTAGAACTGCACTCTGTCGAGTGCATACTTGCTTGTTGCACACTATGGCCTACTAGTACTTTAGACCGCTACAAACTGTCAAATCTGGTCTGGTGCCAGATTACATACATGTATACATGATAGGAGCATTACCTTTAATCCTCCCAACACTAAAACATATCGTCATTACGTCACCATCGAAAACCAATTACACCAATTACATTGGGTCCTTTAATCCACAACGTCATCATTGAGAGCTAGTTATTAGCGGTATACTGTGGTTACTTTGCGCCGTATGCACCGTCCCAGCATTTTCGATGCGTATGCACCGTCACAGCATTTTCGATGCGTATGCACCGTCCCAGCATTTTCGATGTGTATGCACCGTCCCAGCAAATTACGTAATGACTATACTTGTGCCTGATAAAACCAATGGTTTTCGATGGTGGTGAGGTAATGACAATATGTTTTAGTGTCGGGAGGATTAAAGGTAATGCTCCTATGTATACATGTATGTAATCTGGCACCACTGCCGTATCAGGCACAAGTAGTCATTACGTCATTTGCTGGGACGGTGCATACGCATCAAAAGTGCTGGGACGGTGCATACGCATCAAAAGTGCTGGGACGGTGCATACGGGCCCTGGGCGAAACTTATACTTGCGCGCTCTGCTTGCGCAAGTAATAAAGATATATAACATAACATATAAATAATATGACATTAGCTGCTGGCCCAAGGCATCTGTCAAAGTTTGGCAATGCACATCCTATTAGTTCATGTGCATGTGCGCCAGAGTCCAAGCAGGAATCAGTAGTAAAAAAAGAAAACCGTACAGGTCTTGCAAAGTTTTGAACGGGGTCAAGCTTGGTTATGGAGCCTATAGTGGCTACTGGCAAAATGGACTGGCCAATGCCCTTTGCGTGCTGAGGAGGGATAAGTCTGTGGCTAAACCTGCTCCTCACCACCTTCGGCTCACCTTCAGCCCCCTCGCCAACCCCCCCCCCCCCCCCCCCCCCCCTCCAACATACCACTGCAAAGTAGAGGACATCGCAGCAGCCTCCTTCCAACAACTTGTTCTGCCCCTTCCTCATAGAGCAGTGCATGTTCTCAAACTTTGTTGGGTTCAGTTGATTTATTTATTTTTGGCTTTTTCTGCCTTTATTGATAGGATGAAAGTAGTCTGACAGCCAGGAAATGGGGAGAGAGATGGGGGGGGGGAAGACACACAGCATTTGCCTTTGGTTACACAGACACACAGCATTTGCCTTTGGTTACACACCGGAATTCCGATGCATCGCCATTCCGACGTGCCGCATTACTAACCCTGTCCCTGACCCTAACCGTAAGTGGAAGCCACGTAGTCGGAATGGCGGTGCGTCAGAATGCTACTCTGTCCCCACCCTCTTCACCCGACTAGTGTGACTACAACATTTTGCTTCTGCAAGATATAACCGGCAAGATATAACCGGCAAGCTATAACCTTAGCTATAGTACCCTAAGAATGAATAGTAACCCATTTTTTTGTATAATATGACATTGCAAATAAGTAATGGAGAGTAGCTGTAGCTACTGCTGCTATAGCAGTTGTATTTCATTTGGTTTAACACAACAGTTCCACACAAAGTTTTACAATATTTTTTATCGTTAACCAGTTATGTCGTATATTTTATTCGTCAGCTATTTCAAAACGGATAGCTTTCAGGTTGTTTATAATCACAGCAGCTTCAGAGAGTTCAGTTGAGGACTAGAGGGCCTTGTGTGTATTAATCAAAAGCAGTATCCGTAGGCTATGCTCAGGGTTGGCTCATGTATATAATAATATAGGCCACATATAGGCTATGGCGGGGGGAATGGCGGGGGGAAATAAACGTAGTCCCAATACTTGTGATTGGCTGGTTACCGCCACGTGACCGGTGTACATTTCACCGATAACCCACACCTTCAATCACTTTATATCATTCGCAAGCTGATTCCGCATCTCTGTAGCTGTACTGGGGAAGGGGAGCGCTTGATTTCCTTACAAAATGTCTAAGCACCGCCCGGCTCATGCCTGTGGGGCCATGGACATTTTTCTGCTTTCTACACATTATGAAACTACAGAATGTAAGCTTTCATATGATGTATTGTTGTTCTCGTTACTTATTTCTCTCAGGCACCCTGTGATTTATTTGTTATACCTTTTAGAGTAGCCAATCATTCCCCCCCCCCCCTCCCCCTTTTTTGTCATCCCCAATTGAATTCTTATGCCACTCACATTCAAAGCCGCAAATCTAAAGTAATTTCACTCCCTGTTTCCACAAATAGGCAATCCCAATTTAGACAGTAGCCTCACGATTATGATCTGTTCTTCTCAATGGCAGCTTTATGGCTTTCTGAAAGCTTAGCCACTGAAAATGAACTCTCTTTAAACTTATCCTATTTAACCTTGCAGTTTAGATGGGCCAAGTAGTTTGCATTTTTGTTGTGTTGTAAACCCTGGAAAAACATTTTCCCTTTACTAATTTATGCATGTGTGTGCGTGCAGCGTGCGTGTGTGCGTGCGTGCGTGCGTGCATGCATGCATACACACCTACATAATAGGTCATTGTTGTGAACCATGGATGGAACAAGAAGGTTATTGGCTCTGGTCTCTTATGGAGGCAGTAAACATCACCTGTAGCAGATATATGGTGTTGGTGGGAGTAATGCAATAATTTTGTCAGGCCTCAGGGGAGATATAGAGGCACTGTCTCACTCAGACCATGCAGGCTGTATAGGCTTTATATGTGGCATATGGAAGGGGAAACGTATGCACGGTCTGGCACCCATCGTTAGCCCTGTCTACTGTGCTGGCGGCCATGTTGCTTTGGCAGAGATGGATGGCACTTTCTGGAATAATACAGCTCGCGGTCTGCCAGAACAAGGGACTGCAACCCGGCAGCACATGTGGCTTCTCACTGTCCGTATCGATGCATTTAAAGTAATGTTTGGTTAAGGACAGTGCAGGGATGTCCATTTCCCCCTTGTTTGTATTTAAGATGCTACAGTATGCATTATGCAGTAGAGCCCGTCCAATGCCATATTTTGTGGGACTGATCCCAATTTTGGAGAGTCCTAGCCCTAGCCCCCCCGATTTGTTATGAATTTCAAATGTATATTTGAAAAACCTTTTTTTTTCATTTGGTCCGAGAGGCAGTCTATCCCCGCTACAATGCGCTGTTAGACCCCATGGGAGGTGTAATGGAGGTGGAGTGGCACACCTATATCATCAGACAGGACGCTACCAGTACTTATACTGCATGACTTGCTGCACCCAAGCTGTGCTAATCATGTGCTGCATGAGTTGGCGGTGCCTGGGATCAAATCCATGACTGTGGTCCAATGGCTCTACCAACTGAGCTACCCGGACACCAACGAAGAATTGACTAGTGAACTAATTAATAATGCATAGCCACTTAAGCCATTAAAAAAATGTAATAAATGAATAAAACATCTACAAGCTTACACAATGCATTGCAATGCAAGGTGTTGTGAGTTTGTACTAGATGCCATTATTAAAGTATTTGAAAATGTATGTTCACGTACAGTATAATGATTTGGACACATCGACTGCATAATTGCAGATAAAAATAAATAAAAAGAGAGACTTGATCCTAGGCCAGCAACGGTGCGTGGGGTTCTAAAGGAGAGTGCCTTAGCATAGAAACCTGATGTAATATTTGCATTTTCCATGTTTCCAGTCAGATTTGGTTAGCCTTCGTCTCCCACTGACTTCAATACCTCTATCTGTATTTGCGCACCAGTGAATTATTTCCCAACACTCTTTGTGGATGATGGACAAGCAAAATGGCATCTTGAATTAAATAAAGGATCACAGGGGAGAGAATAAATCAACATGCATTAGAATTATGATTTTCAGACTGTAGAGAAGAAAACAGCAGTCAGTAGTCGGCTGCCGAACTGCTCAGGAATTTCTCTTTGAGTTTGCAATTCTGAAATGATATAGATGTTTAATTGAAATATCTGCTTTAATGATCAACTCATTTCAATGCATCCTGTTTAGCTGTTTTGTACTGTATTGACTCTTAATGAAGACCATTACTTTATTGGCACAGATAGTTTGAGTACCGCAGTT
This sequence comes from Protomyctophum parallelum, assembly GCF_964188405.1. Classification (NCBI taxonomy): domain Eukaryota; kingdom Metazoa; phylum Chordata; class Actinopteri; order Myctophiformes; family Myctophidae; genus Protomyctophum; species Protomyctophum parallelum. The sequence goes on along the minus strand of NC_139704.1, from coordinate 43,035,731 downwards.
GATCTATTCATATTTTCTTGCAGACATCTTTCATTTGTAACACTGCGCAAAAAGCTTGGAATACGGATGTGTATATTACAGGAAACTCCTGTTAATCTTTCCAACAAACTCTCGAATTGTACCATCACATCTGTATATTACCGTATATTACATGTATATGCCCGCTAAACTTGAGGTTTATGGGCAAAATACAGTTCCCGTAATTGCCCGTTAATGCAGTGTAATTTACACCAAAGGATGACCATGAAGTCAAAGAACAGATACTAGACCAGTGCCTGTCTGTAGGGCACCGAGTCGGTAACGATGGAAGTTGGATATCCATGTCCCCTATGTAATACCCGTGTCAGAGTACCCGTTCCACCCATCTGTCTGTCTCCCATATATGGAGATTTCTGTATCTGCCTATCTCCACTCATGAAACGAGGGACTCCCCGCCTTTCCAACCCCTCATCAAAACCTGTCTACCAATCATGATAACCGTGAGGATGAAACCCATCAAATCAAATCAAATCAAACTTTATTTATAAAGCACATTTAAAAACGACTGTCATCGACCAAAGTGCTGTACAAGTCACGAAAAAACATATAGCAACAGCAATACAATCAAATAAAAACAATACATCAATATCAAGTGCTCAAAATGAAAGGTTGGAAATTAAACTGGGTTGTGATTAAAAGCTAGGTCGAAAAAATGGTTTTAAGCAGAGACTTAAAAGTCTCAATGGACTGGGCGGATCTGATGTAAAGAGGAAGGCTATTCCAGGGCCTATGGGCAGCCACAGTAAAAGCACGGTCTCCCCTGGTTTTAAGTAGGGCTGTTTTGGGGGTTAGAAACCCATGGTTTGTGTTAAACATGTCTGTACATTAGTGTTGCTCTTCAAGGCAATTAAGTGAGGGAAGTGTGAACCCATCACAAGGTGTAGTCATTACATCTCTGCTTGAGTACGATTTCTCATACTGATGAAGACCCATTCCATATACTGCTTGATGTGAAAAGAGATTGTAGCGCAAAAAGGCCACAGGAATCACTTTTAAAAACATGCATCCATATTTCAAATAGTTGAAATAGTTCAAAGTGAAGTTCAAAGTTTATTGCACACAGTGTGTACCCTTTGATCTGCCTCATGAAAATGGAGGTGAAGGAATTTTTATTAATTTTCACTTGCATTGAATGTGTAACCTTCAAATACCAGCAAGTCAACTGGAGTAAAATACAAGCGTGTTTTGCATTCCCTTCCAAGGAAATAGCTTGTTTAGGCAAAATTTACAACTGACTGTTGTACATTGCAATGTGTGGACTTTTATATTTTGTAATCATAATTTGTCTTTATTTTTTGGTCCTGTGTCTGCCCTACATTTTGGAAGTACGTGTTCTATTTATTTTGTTAACAGTTTTATCGGTTAAATGTTTGCCGTGGTGCATAGGGAGTTAGTCAAGCATTACTAAAGGATAATTGCTTTGCTCTCATTTGTTGCCATATGCTGCACGCACGCACACACACACGCACGCACTCACACATGTGTGCACACAAAGTTCAAAACATTACCTATAGGCTCTGCATTTGACTCATCATTCTTTTGTGATTTTCATAAAAAAAGGGAAAAAAAGAAAAATAACATCGGGCACCTTGGGTCTCTATTTTTAAAGTGTTGTGTGGGCACACAAAGCGTTGCTGTTTTTGTCGTCTGTCTGTCTGTCTGTTGTAAAATGTATGTTTTTTTGTTTGTTTTAGTCTCCCTTTGGCTCATTTACTTTTTTGCCTGGAGAAGGGAATCAACATGAAAGACTGTGTGTGTGTGTGTGTGTGTGTGTGTGTGTGTGTGTGTGTGTGTGTGTGTGTGTGTGTGTGTGTGTGTGTGTGTGTGTGTGTTCGACTTTCGTCCTCAATATTCACCCCTTTTCTAATTAGCAAGTTGCCTGATTATTGCATAATGGGTTTCGGCATAGGCATTCACACACTGGAACTTGGAAGCTATTCTTTGCCCATAGCCCAGTACAGCTTAAACGCTGTTTGATCTCAGTGGAGATTGAATGAGGCCACTCCATGTGAGTCTTCTCTCCAAGTATTTCATTCATGCTTCAGGCTTTTTTTCATAGTCTACCAACCAACTAATCTTTCTTTCACATTCATGTACAGCACTTTGGTGTGCAGCTTCCCGCTGTGGCTACTTCACATCTTAAAGTCCTTATTCCCTTAAAACAACAGTGTGCCGCGTGCCACTTGGGTGGAATGAAAATGTAGTCAAACATTAGACATAAATCGCTGGTTTTCTTTTCTCTCTGAAATGCTTGGTGGATGAGCAGCGGTTGTATGCATGTTAAGGCCTCTAATCCTGCCTATGAGGCCATGGAGCAAGGCTCTGTATAGTCTATTAGTCAGTGTATGTGGTGGACAAAAAGTACTCAACTCCAGTACTTTGTTTCAAAGTATGAAAGTATAGATACTCTTGGTCAAATATTAAAATCTTTTGAAAACATTATGACACATTATGAGAATACATTTGGAAATTGTGCTATTCTGCTTAAGTTATTGCTAACCCGACTGGGAGCAAATTATTCTTAGCTCCATCTCGAAAGTGATGGAAAAAATTGTCTATGAACAGGTTGAAAAGTATCTTGCCGCAAAAAGAAATAAGGGTTAGAGCTCTGAACTCTGTAGAATCTGTACCTGGCTCGCTGATAACAAACTATCTTTACACATGGAAAAAACTGAATCAATTATGGTTAGAGTGGGTGACAATATTATCACACGAAAAGATGAAATTGAAGATTGAAAGATGAAGGTTCCATCCTGGAGGCAAATCTTTCCGTGATAAAATGGCCACCAACGTAATCAAAAAAGTCAACCAAAGAACGAGATTCCTATACAGGATCTCCTCACTGGTCAACAAAAACACCTTGAAGACCCTAACAGGAGCCCTCGTACAAGGTTTCTACGACTATGCATGCACCTCTTGGAACCACAGCACCTTAAAGGCCCTTAAAACAAGGCTCCAGACTTCCCAAAACAAACTGGTCAGGCTACTACTGGGCCTCACCCCCCGAACCCACCTCACCCCTGCCCACTTTGACAGGCTGGAATGGCTTAGGGTTGACGACAGAGTACAGCATCTTGCAATGGGTCTGGTCCACAAGATTCGATACACCACCAAGATACCCATGTACCTGTTCTAAATACTTCCTTAATGTCAATGAAGTCCACACCCACAACACCAGGGAGTTCAACAAACCATGTGCAACCCAGATTCGGCACAAACAAGGGACCAGATTAATTTTGCTCCTATGCGACAAAAATGTGGAACTCCCTACCAACTGTCATTAAGACATGTTGACTCCTTCAAAACTGCTCTCAAAGGGCACCTACGGACGGCTGCAATTCGAAACTGGCCCCCGTAAATCACCTAATCCCCCACCCACCCCTTTTTCCCCTCACTGTACAGTATATATTTTTCCCCCTTTTTACCTCCTTTATGATGATTTCCTGCTTTTGGCTTGTTTTTAGTTTATTCGCACAATAACAGTACAAAAAAGGTAACATCAATAAAAGAGAAGTGTGTGCAGGTGAGAAAAGAAACCCAGGGAGGGCTTATATGTGGTTCTCACCAAAGATACTATACAAATAATAATGTATACAAATAGTAAGACAAAGTAATCAAACATAGGTATGGAAAATAACAACAACAAATACATTATTTACACTTGTGAAGTGTGTGTGTGTGTGTGTGTGTGTGTGTGTGTGTGTGTCTCTAAATGTTATGATTAATTGAAAACAGTGGACCCTCTTGTAAACGAGTGTAATGCTTTATGTCGTCCACTCACAGTTGAAATGTACTGTAATTCTGCAAAATGTTAATAAATACTTAAATCAATCAACTCAAGGACCTCTGGGGCTTCCCAGACTCCACTTTGAGAACCACTGTAATAAAACATAAATCTGTCTGAATGTAGTATTATCCAGTTGAGATATATAGGTGAGAAGAAACTTATTACACACAACAGACAAATGAATCCTCAAAATGTCAATGATGAGTTTAGTAGCTTGCTAACGCTACAGTTGGTGGATAGCTGGTGGGTGTTTTGTTGGGAGAATTTTACAAGCAGAAGGGGGAGTATTTATGACAAATTCTGTCATCCACGCTTTATCCTGATGATAAATATCCGGTGTGTCAGACTAGTGATGACAAGCATGTCTATGACCCCCTAGTATAGTAACCAGCCAGCTCATATACTGTATGCCTGTGCTGCATAAAACGATCAGGAGTCGTCTCCCAACAGACACAGGCTCTGGGTAGCTGTCTGACTGCAATATCTCTTTCTCCTTAGAAGCGTTCATTATCTGCCTACAGTACAGTATACAGTACTGATATTCTGCTTCTCTGTTCTCTCTATTGGTCTTCTTTAATGCATAGCCTACTTAAAGTAAACCATTCAGTACCCAAGTGTGTAATATGATCACACATGATCTGAGGCAGTGGTGGAAAGTAACTAAGTACATTTACTGGTGACCAACAGAGAGACGGGTGACAGCCGGAATGTAGACGGCAACCGGGTGAGCAGTATGGGCCAGCGCCCCAGCCTGTGTCCTCCGTGAGGAGGAAGCCCAACAAACCCTCGGTGAGGCCTTTAGGTGGGCCATTCAAGCCGCAAGCGGAGCCTGCAGCACCACCTTCTCGCTCGGGTGGAGTCTGCACTCTGCAGAACCATTGTGGCTTAGGAATCCACCACTCCTGAATGAAGTGTCGGGTGCTGGTAGCCTGGTTAATAAACCAGACTAATATCGCACGGACCGCGGGATATTAGTCTGGGGAGGCTCAGCTTGGATTTCATTTCCAGGGGAGCGGGTTGAAACATTTTCTCTTTGACGCAATTGGTCAGAGCTACTGTCAGTCAAAGGTCTCAAGCATTGAAAGTCACTGTACCAAAGCCCGCCCATATTGCATACCGTGTCCCGATTGGCCGCCCCATTTCTCTGGTGTAGGAAATGGGCGTACAATTGAGCCTCTCCAGACCGTAATCCGCCGGCAGGCAATTAATTTTTGCCAACGGCTGATTCGGTCTGGTTTATTAACCAGGCTAGGGTGCTGGGACTCTGGTGCAACGCACAGGTCCTGGGCCTGGTGAGAGCAGGAGTGGACCTGGTGAGACGTAGGAGGGGCCCGGACAGGAGTCAACCCACAGAGCCTAGTCCTTCCATGCGCCAGAAGCGTACCTTTACCTCCCAGCCCTGGCAGAGTAGTTCTGGAGTAGTTCCAACGGATTGTGTTTCTGTCTTTCCCTAATGGGACTGAACAAGGGTATACTGTAGCTTAGCTACTGGGACGTAAGTCGGGACTTGATCACCCCGGCTGTGTCGCCTGAGTGAGGGGTATGATGTTCGAGAGACCCGAAACCCCGATGACCTTGGGATACATCACTGAGGATATATCCTGATGCACCTGGGACGTATGCATCCATGCAATGTTTTTTGTTATATATAATTTTTAGATATTTGTAGGCCTACTTGAGTATTTCGAATTTCCAATACTTTTACTTCTACTCCACTACATCTCTGATCCAAATATTTTACTTTTACTCCACTACATTTATTTGACAGCTTTAGATCTACAAGCTTGAGTCACAATGCTTCGCTATGCACTGCATTGTGAGCTTGTAGATCTGCTATTTTCAACAACAAAAAAATGATACATTTGAAAACTTTAAATGACCTTCTGCATAAACAGTACTTCTTCTTTTGGTACTTAAGTACATTTTGATATCAATACTTTTGTACTTTTACTTTTGAGTATTTCTGTATTGCAGAATTGATACTCGAGTACAAAATGTCTGTACTTTTTCCACCACTGATCAGAGGAGCCACACCACATCACACTCGATATCAAATGATAATTGGGGGCGCATTGAATCTTTCTGACCTTTTCAACTAGCTGTAATCAGCACCAGTGTGCCCAGGCATCACATTGCAACTTTATATATGCAAATGATTTCTCCCCCTTTCTCCCAATTTAATCATGCAAATCCCTGAATTCCCCCACTGGTTCACCTGCCACTGGTTCACCTGCCACTGGTTCACCTGCCAGTGAGGAGCCTCCCCTGGAGAACACAGAGTGTGTTGCATGGCAGCACAACCTTCTCTTCACAGTTCAAGCCCAGGATGCAAAGCCTTGGTTTCTACATGCGGTAAATGGACAGGAACCCACCTGAGTGCCAGCCATCACATTTCTGAAAGAAAAAGTTCTCTCTCTCTCCCTGTCTGTCCTCACTGGCAAAGATGTATACATGCCTGTGAAGTCTGATACAGAATTACAAGTGAACCACATACTGTACTGTACATCTTCTTGCCCCAGGTGGGACACGTGAGGCTGGGAACAGGAGCCTGCGATAGTGCTGGATCAGCACGATGTCGCAGTGTCTTCGCTGGTGCTGCACCATCCATTGTTTCATGCGCTTCTCCTCAAGGTGTGCGACCTCGTTATGGCATGAGGACCGCCAACGTGGCCAATTTGCTGCAGCTATAACTCCGGGTCATTGTCACTGTGCACCTCTTTAGTGTCCCTTTCAGCTGATCTTTCTACCGCAGCTTTGACCACAGCGACCAGGAGCTGTACGCAAAGCACCTGAGTGGGCAAAAGACAGCCAGGCATCAATCAGGACCTTAGACCTTATTCTGCAAGGGTTTTGGGGTGGGGGATGGGAGGAATGTCAAGCCTTCTTCAGCGATATGCGCATTATGAATTTAAAGTATACCAGAAGCTATTTCTTTCTTATGCTGGGATACATAGTTCACTCATTCCAGGAAGTAATCATCATTCGCAATGATTTATTGGAGCGCAGTTTCAGCATTTTTGAAAAAAAAATATAGGCCTATACACAGTGTTTTACCCTACTACCCTGCCCTTTTTGAGTGGTGCAACCACTCCATTTCACAGCTATGTGGGTCCCTGGGTCTGGGTCTGTCTGTCCCTGGGTCTGTCTGTCTGTCCCTGGGTCTGTCTGTCTGTCACTGGGTCTGAAACTTCCGCGGACCCCCCGGGTACCCCCACACAGAGTTGCATCACTCATTTCACACGGGTGTGATTTTTTTCTCCCTTTTTTTTTTTTGTGTTTGTCATGATTTGTCAGGACGCGAGTTGGCTTTGTCTGAGGCTTAACTCATTGACTGGAGAAAGAAATAACTCATTGACTCCCAGAATTGTTTCATTCTGTGTCCGTTCCCTGCCAAAGGTCCTTTCAGCAAGGTACCTTATTCCAGGGTTCTCAACATTTTTGGCTGGAGACCCCCGGAAATGCTTTGGCCATGTCTCGTGACCCCCGCCCCGCCCCGCCCCCTCCCCACCACCAATACAAACTGACTGCAAAAATAACCTTAAAGGGATTGTGACATTAAAAAAAAGGTTTTGGAATTGTTCTTGTTTTTTTTAGGTTTTCTAATCTCAATTGCACCCAAAAAACATGAACTTTTAACATTCAGTAGATTTTCTGTGATCTGGGGTTTTCTGGCTCAAACAGGTGCTCTGATTTGCCGGCAGTAAGTGACATCACTTACTGCAAATCCCATATATGTCAATGGGATTTGCCAGCAGATGTCACTGTTTTCACTGTGTTGCCTGTTTTCATTGTAGCTCAAAAGGCCCAAAAAACCCCAAAGAAAACTTCAGACCACAGAAAATCCACTGAATGTTCAAAGTTCAGGTTTTTTGGGTGTAATTGAGGTCATAAAACCTAAAAGAAAAAAGAAAAGGAAATGAAAATGAATGTCACAAAACCTTTAATAATAGAGAAAATGTATCGTACTGATATATCATACTGGTTCTCAACCCACGGTTTCTTGCCTTATTCAAGGGGCAAAAATGACCCTGGGTTTTAACCTTAAGTTATAGTGAACGGCTAAGCGATCCTCCCGGTGCATGAATGTTTCCATTGTGGTACTCAACTCATCATCATGAAATACACTACATTACATAATTATCAGCAATAACAACACTATAGCAATCAATAATTGATATATTTAGAGAAGTGTGTGTGTGTGTGTGTGTGTGTGTGTGTGTGTGTGTGTGTGTGTGTGTGTGTGTCAAGTGGCATTTCTTCCTCAGCCTATAGTGGGAATAGGCCGTGGATATGCACGGCTTGGGATATCCGTGGATATGCACCTGTAATAAATCGCTAATGGGGTAATAGCTGACAGGACGTAATATTTAATATATCAATATTCATAATTTATGAATTTTGAATTATTAAAATATTACAATATAATAATTATATTGCTCACGTCACTGTATAATGTAACATGAGTTATTGGACAGACTTGTAATAAATATTCCAATCGGTACTTGTACTGTAAATATTTAGATAGAATACAACACAACGACTTCTTAATGAAAATCATATAAATTTATTAAAAATCAAAATGTGTACAAACAATCCCAAAATTGACAAAGGTTTAAATGAACCCTTTTGATCATAGTAAGGTCAGGTAAAAGTAAATAGTGATATCTCATGAAACAAATAAAGAAAGAGAAACATGAAATAATAAAGAGGTTTCAAAATTAGCAGATCTACATTCAAAAATAATAATCTACCCTGCCCTGAACGCTACACTCAGTTGCCATTTTTCATGTGAGATATGCTCGCCTGTGTTGTGGAGGAGACGTCAGCAGTGGATGGCAGGCCCGGGATGATGTAGCTGCATGTTTCTAGCCAGGGATGCTAGTGGCTGGCGCCAGCCATTGTCTGTAGCTGTACATCATGTGGTAGCTGGGGCCGTGTGCTGCTGAGCTCGCCCGGGCGGCTAGGGGCAGCGGATGGCAGGCCCAGAAGGATGTAGCTGGGCGGTGGTTTTGTAGTCGTCAGAGGCAGCTTGCTTCCCCGGTTTCCCTCATCGGGATCAGCTGTGCGTTCTTGGTGACGCTTAGCTTAAGCTGACCCTCTTGAAGATTTGAGCGGTAGAGAAGACTTGAGGTGTCTTGTCCTCGCTGTGGTGTTGAGAGGCGTGTAGAGAGGAGCTGTAGTCAGTTCAGTTCTGGGTTGCCTCACGGTCTCTGGGAACCGGCCGCTGTGGCACTGAGTCTACCCAGAATGGCTCCTCTGGTGTGGGGACAGAAGTCGACCCCGGGCCTGGTCAGTGAAGGAGAGCTGTGGGGGGAAGGGACATGTGTCTACCTTCCCTACTCCTTCGCCAGTAGTTGAGAGGTAGAGAGAGCCTGAAGAGAGAGCGATGGCTGCTTGGACAGCCATCACTTTTCAGCATCTTGCATTCCAATGGCAAATAAAACTCACATTACGTAGGGGTCCTGGTTCAGCCCCCTCCCTTTCTTTTCTAGGAGGGTTTGTTTAGATTGGTGGAACTTAGACGACTTATTCTCAGCACGCCAAGCAGTGTCCCTGAGAACATGGGGGGGGGGGGGGGGGGGGGGTTGTGTACCGTGCCTGTAATGTGTTCATTGGTTATGAACAAAATCCATCTGTGTTCATATCTGTCCCGGCCACGCTACACACGGCTTGGGATACACTGCCATGTCTTCTTTCTCAGAATGCATTTCTTTCATGTGGATTCCAAGGGATTCAATTTCCTAAAAGTTGCGTAACTGATCTGACAGTGCCTGTTCCTCTCCGACGCTGATGTGCACTTCAATGTCCACAACTTCAGTTATGATATTTAGCGTGGTGACTTCTCCTTGCACCAGCCATCCAAATACACTTTCCAGTGCAACTAGTCCTTCATTCAGTCTCTCCATTTTTCCTGTGACCATTTTCCAATATTGGTCTCCGCCAATTAGGACTCCTAATTGCACTGCATCCATCCCTATGATGGGTACATCTGCTATGGGCATTCCTTTTGCTTCCAAGTCCCTCCTTATCTTTCCGTTTGCTTTAATCATAGAAGAGCTCAACTTGGGTGTTTCCAATAAATCAATGCTTTGATTGTTCTTAATATTTCTCAAACGAGCCTTCACTTTCCTGCAGGTAATTCTCTGGGGTGTTTTGGAACCAAACACATAGCCTACATTTTCAACGTTTCTTTACCTATAACTGGCAGGTTAAGTGCTCTGGAAATATCCTCTTTAATGAAACTGCGGGTGCTACCCCCATCTAATAGGCACCTGGCTATACTTGGCTTTGCGTTGGTGCATCTATCCAAATCGTAGCTGTCTGCAGTAATACTGTACTATTGTTGAGTTATTATTATTATTATTATTATTGAGTTGCTTGCTACACTACTAACTGCATCTGCAACACTGTGGTCAGCCTGTCTGTCGTTGCCGTGGTCGGCGCGTCTATCATGCGCTGTAGGCCTATATTGACTGGCTGTTTGATTGTAAACTGTTTTGTGGTGTCTGCGCCCGCACTCTTCACAGTGAATGCCCTGCGTTCTACAATTACGCGCGACATGCCTGCCTAGCATTTTAATGGCATTGTCATAATTCTGGTCTGATGATAAAGCCAATCCCGCGACTACATAGCCGCTGTGCCACTTAAGAATGACTGTAAATATGTGAATTTATCAGACTTACTGAGACTCGTGTTTTTGTCTATTGCTGTCTCAAATTGACTCCAAAAGCTTTGCCATTGACTCTCATCTCCAGTGAACTTCTCCATGGTCAGTTTAGGCAGTTTGACGGACTGTTGTCTTGTCACTGTATTTCCCGAGGCCGTGGATGCGATTTCTCCTTCCTCATTTCTCACATAAAATAACTATAGCTAAAAATGCATCACAATTCATTTTGAGTTTGTAGAAGCATATTAAGTCATCTCACTCATCTGGTATCTGGCATGACTAACGTGTAAACAATATAGTGCTATTTGGCACCTCTGGTGCTATAGCGACTTTTGGTTCCATTTAGCACCATTTTTCTTAAAGGTGCTATATAGCACCCTTTACCAAAGGGTGCTATTTAGCCCCTGTCATTAAAGGTGTTAAATAGCACCCTGCAAAGGGTGCTATTTAGCCCCTATCATTAAAGGTGCTATACCCTTTGGCAAAGGTACTATATAGCACCTTTAAAGACCTATAAATGGTTCCCCTGTGTGTGTGTGTGTGTGTGTGTGGGGGGGGGGGGGGGGGTGGTCTCCCATGGAGCTTGCTGAGGGGGTTATTTCTCTGGGGTCAAGTTAGTAGGCGATCAATTTAGTGTATGTAAGTCCAATTATAAATTATTTATTTAAGTCCAATTAGAGCTATAAATCAAATAGTCATCTCTGCCAGCCCCCCTCCCCCCTCTCTCTGTCTGTTTCTCTGTGAAACTACTCTCCGTTAGACCGACCGGTGTGAAACCTTGCAGGTATACACTCTCAGTAGGCCAATGAGGACACTCCACCCCAGGTATACACACTCAGTAGGCCAATGAGGACACTCCAACCCAGGTATATACACTCTCAGTAGGCCAATGAGGACACTCCACCCCAGGTATACACTCTCAGTAGGCCAATGAGGACACTCCACCCCAGGTATACACTCTCAGTAGGCCAATGAGGACACTCCACCCCAGGTATACACTCTCAGTAGGCCAATGAGGATACTCTACCCCAGGTATACACTCTCAGTAGGCCAATGAGGACACTCCACCATATTTTGGCCTATAGCCGTAGGTTGTGCAATTAAAATAATGTGAATTTACCCATTTCTTACTCAATATACAGTAACTCTGAGTACACATTATCTCTGAAATTTGATAAACATGCCTCATTCAGGTTTTTCATGTTCCGTTCTGAATATAGCGAAATACAATTCTACACAAATGCTGCAGAAACATGCTTTTTCCACCAAAGAATGCTCCAAATAGAATGTCATGTCTGGGGCAACACTAATGTGAAAACATATTTCATAGAAATGCTACTCCCTTCAGCTTCTTCATGTCCTGATGTGCAACCCTCACCTTACACAACCCTGGCTTAGCAACTATAGCGTGGTAGAGATATCTCTTGAGTGCCCTTTCCTATAGTTTATTTTTGTATCTGTGGACTCTATTCCAGGACTGCTCTCATGTTGGAACACGTGGCCCTATACTGCACTGCAGAAATGCCCATAGTCCTGACGTCACTGCCGCTAGAGTGCGCTATTTCTCTGGTTCGTGGGGTTATATTTTGTATTGAAATCCCCACAGGGGAATCATAGATCGCCTCATATAAGATCAAGAACTGTGTTTTAACTGAGGTTATATGATAACCGTGGTTATTTAACCAAAACATTTGCGATAGATACGCATGTGAGAACATCCCAATTGTTCTTATTTACAGAAAAATCCATACAATCACGAGGCCTGTACCTGTAAGGCCTCGGGCTTTTTGGGCGATGATGCGGGGCGCTCCCGTGCGAGGGCATAAAACCCTGCCGCGACTTCCGCCTCTCACCCTGGATAAACCCTTTTCTTCTGCTCAAGCAAGTGAGAAGGGCCACCCGGCGTATCTATCGTAAATGTTTTGGTTAAATAACCACGGTTATCATATAACCTCCAGTTATTTGAACCATGTGAGACTATACACTCCCTTTCGTTATCACTAAGAGCTCCGCACCATCCATGATGCCGCCCCAAGAGCGGTCCAGGGAGGCCGGGGGCCAATATAGGTCCTCCTGGGCAGGTGGTGGTTCGGCAAGAGTGCTCTGTAGAGCCGCGGCTTGCCTGCGCCATGCTAGCTGTAGCCGAAGGTTTGTCGGACTTAGTCGATTTATAGGCTTTGCGCCCAACTGAGTGTACACACTGCTCATCTGGGAGGAGGTGGTGTTAGCATTGTTTTGTAGCTTGTGGCTGGGCCACGGGGCTAACGCAGGGTGGTCTGGTCTGGGCGACGCTGCTGCTCAACATCCTCGCCAAACGTAGTCATCGAATGAGGCTAGGAAATAGCTTCGAGCACGCCTCAGATGTTTCTTTTTAGCTATAGTTAACACTAGGGCAGCGGTGGCAGTGGTGGCCGAACGGTTTGCGGAGCGGTCTTGATATCGGAAGGTCGCTAGTTCGTATCCTACTGGCACGTTAAAATTACCACCGCCGAAGTGCCCTTGGACAAGGCATTGAACCCCTACCATGAAATGTTCTATGAGCAGGGCCTGGCTGTAAACAAGTTCTTGAGCTTAGTCCAGTTACCCTGGGTAAACATAGTAACTTTGCTTTGCTACTAGCTATTGTTAACGTGGGTTAACACTAGCTATAGCTACTAGCTAGCACTGATGATAAAGCAAAGTTAAGCTAATTCCTTTAGCTAGTGTTTGACACAAACCTTAGAAACGAGTCAAACCCGAAGACTCCATTTCTGAGCTGCTGCCTGTCATCGCATACAACATACTGCTTGATATCTTGACGGAGCGTAACCAATTTTTGTAGCTTGTCTAGCGGCATTGATTTCATACCTGGAAGTGTAACTTAAGGCTGAATTAATTCAGTTTTCTCCAGAAACGGTCTGTATCAAATATGAATGGATATCATAAAGTATTCAGAGCCAGCCCCCTGATAGAAAATCCCGGCTGATTTGTTTATTTTTGGAACACTATTCTTATATGAGCCGATCTAAGATTGAATACAACAAATAACCCCACAAACCAGGGAAATTGTGCTCTCTAGCGGCAGTGATGTCAGACTTGAGTACTCTATTCTAATTGAGAACAGTGGCATAAACATGCCCCCCCCAGATGGGACTCATGGATGAATGAGAGAATAATCCCCTCGAATTTACTGTGTCCGGTGAAGTTTTGTCTGGTAATGAGTTAAGTCTAAAGCCAGAGAAAGGGGGTTGTTGGCTGCAATTGTAATTCACTGTAATCTATCTCTCTTTCTCTCTCTATCATAGGCACGCACGCACACATGCATGCACGCACGCACGCGCACATACACACACGTACATGCATGCACGCAGATGAATGAATGCACACTCATACAAAAACCTTGTGGTATTTTTCCTTCGGCTACAGCTTTATTGATATTGTTGTGTCCATACACAGTGCGAGGTCGGTTGTGGGTCGATGTGCCCCAGGCCTTTTATGGATCAGCAGAGTCTGGCTGGAGGAGCAGACCTCTCCTTCACCATCATCTACTCTGGGAAGGACTTGTTGGACAGGCCTCCTGGCACACCAACACACAGAAATGTAGAGCAATTTAAGCTGTATATGCATAAACAGGGTTGGGTTAGGGTGATGAGGGCGGTGTCTGGTTTGCTGCTCTGTCTTGTCCGTGGAATACCATTATAGTTATAAAGATGAAGCTGCTCACCCAGTGCATATACTCCCTTTTTCCTTCTGCTTCCGTGTTTGGGCGAGGGCCCCATGTTGCATGGCATGCGTAGTAGTGTCTAGGTCCCCTTCACATTCATAGTTGCGTCCTTTTTTTGTCTACATCACAAAGTACCTCTGTGCACAAGCCCGTGGGTCGAGCCCACTGGTCGAGACTGTTTTCCCTCCTTCATGTAATGGGTTCACGATCACGTCATCACAGTAATAGACAGGCAACGGCTTCTGTTGTGTCTGACGTCACAATTTCCACTAACGTCTGTATTGGCAGATGTTAGTGGGAATTGATTATACCTAAATACGGACATAGTGAGATTGAGAGTGTGTGTGTGTGTGTGTGTGTGTGTGTGTGTGTGTGTGTGTGTGGGGGGGGGGGGGGGGTGCTCGATCAGTGTGCAAGAGAGAGTGGGGGAGGTATGGAGTGAGGGCTAGAGCTACTAGAAGGAGAGGAATCTGAGAACCCATCGTCAAAACATAAAGAATGGCACCCTCTCTTACAACAGTCTTCACAAGAGAAGGAGAGAGGCAGGATGGTACCGAAACCTGAACACGTTGATCAATCAAGCGCAATAACCCCTGCCTCATGACATCAGCCTGCAGTTCACGTCGGTCCATATGCAGATCTGCGCACCCACGACAGACACCACACACCTGCCACAACTGGAACTTTAAATTGTATACAATACATATTGTATACTGCCTATGCACGCACGCACGCACGCACGCAAACACACACACATGTACACACACACACACACACACACACACACACACACACACACACACACACACACACACACACACACACACACACATGTGCACACATCATAGCCAAGTGGGATGTCTGGCTGTCAGTGTCTAGTGTAAGGGTGGGTGGCTCTGCAGGTCTGTCAACTCAGCTAGTGCCTATAGGGTGAAGGGCTGCACAGCAGAGATAGCAGCAGTCACGCACGCGCACACACACACACACACACACACACACACACACACACACACACACACACACACACACACACACACACACACACACACACACACACACACAGACTTTGATCTGCACAACACAGCTGACCTCGTGCTGAGTCACTGGCCAAGCTTCAGTGGAGGTTTATAACACTGTCTAGAAAGATTATGGCTAGTGTATGCATACAGTATATTGTAATGAGTATGTTCTCTGGCTACGCTATGAATTTGAATAATCTTCAGTGCTCATATTCATGTTCTTCCATAGCCTCTGTATTATTTCTATAGTTCATTATTTGTTGCTGCTGTTGACAGGCACCAGCCTCAGTCAAATTTCTTATGTGTAAACACACTTAAATACACATAACACGCACTCTACCAAACGCTATTATAAATATCGTATTATCTATTGCTTACCTGCAATATATGATTGCTTTTGCCAAGGTTGTATGCACAGTGATTTAAACTAAATTACATGTATTATCATATTTGTCTATTGCACAATTTGCCCCCTCTATACTCCATACTCCTGGATACTGTGCGGATATAAGTCACTTTATAAAATAGTTCACTCAGCATTTTTTTATTTGCAGGTGATGAGATTACATAAAGTATATAAATAAGATATGTTCCCCATGAGTCAAGGCACATGCTGTATAAACAAGGTCCATATGGGGCTTTTGGCCAAACGAGGCATGAGTTATGCCTGTTAAAAGTTTTCATTTTCAAACGATTGCTATAGCGTATATCCCCTTTGGCCAATTGGAGTAAGACTGGTTTCAGCGCTATTTGGCATGACCCTTGTATATTATTTTAAAGGACACCCTAGTCCTACCATGCAAAAGAGACTTGCCAAAAACTGGAGAGCACAGAGAAAGTTGAGACACAGCAGATGGCAGATGGAGTAATGTTCGCTCATGATGGTTTATTTCACAAAGTACAGCAGCAAAGGTTAAGGCTCACGCCAGCCAGAGTGGCCGACGTGCACCACACAGGGATAACCGGCCAACTGACAAAGTAATCGTATTCTGGTACCTTATTTAATCCGTTAGGCTACATGAGTAGAGGGTGTGGACAGAAAATGCATACAGTTGAGAGATAAATCCTTTTCATCTACAGTCTGTTCCTATGTCAACAAACTCCTTTTTCACATAAATCGAAGTGTTATTTATTGCTGATGGTTCATGAGCTATGTCTGTTCAAAGTTTGCATTTTCAGTGCTATAGCGCCAATGCGCCATCCTTTGGCCAATAGTTGTGGGCTTTGCGTCCATCGTTTGGCATAGCCCTCTACCATACCAGCACCCTCTCTCCTCTCATTCAAAACCTCACTCAAAACCCACCTCTTCAGGATAGCTTTCCCTAGCTGAGGTTAGGATGTCCCCCTTCCCTCGTTTATCCTTTTATCTTTTTAACCTTGTACTGTTGTTGTATCTGCTATGTTTTGCTTTGTTTTTTTCCTAATAAAGTCTATCCTAGTGTTCTTATCTAAAGCCCTTTGGGTATTTAGAAAAGCGCTATATAAATTTGAGCTATTATTATTAGTAGTAGTTTCAAGGTAGCAATTTTTGGCGGAAGAAGAAGATGAAGGAGAAGAAAACATTCACATAAACTTTCTGTAGCAGCACTCTTTTATTTGTAACACCAAGCTCAATCAACTCAATACTCCCTTCATCACTTGCGGGTTCCCCCAAACGGAATGACACATTAATGAATGACACATTAATCCTCCAAAAACACATTCCCCATGTCAATTATCAACACAATAATATTAACATAAGAATAGAACAATTTGTGTGTCCTGAAGCACGCTACAGTATTTGAATGCTCTGTAATTGACTCGACACATTTAAACTAATGGAGGATTCATTCAGGATTCAGATATGCTTTCCTACACTCATCTTTGCTTCTTTCTCCTTCTGATGAAGTTGTACTCCATCATCTGTACATGATTTGCATCTGCTATGCTTTAAAGATGGATTGCCATAATCTTTACATCTGAATATGTAAAATATTCCATTAAAGATATTTCTCAAGTACAGCAATACCTGGCAACTTGAGGTACTTCATCATTACGTTTCACACACAAATAGATATCATGGGGGGGCAAAATCTGAAAAAGTTGCATATTTAAAAAATCACACCAGTGTGAACCAAGTGGTGCAACTCCCGTGCGTCCAGCAGGTGGCAGCCATGTCACATACTTCTCTCGTTCCATGCTCACACAGACACACACACAAACACGTACAGGGCATTGTAAGCTGGATGTAGAAGTGGTTTGCACCACTTAATAAAAATATCCCTAAAAAAATAAATGGAGCTGGGAACTTCTCCACTCAATTCCTGAGACATGTGAGAATGGTTCAGTGAAGAAGAGAAAGACAAAAGAGGGGGGGGGGGAAGTCCATTGTGGGTGTATGGGATTTTTATCTTATCAGCAACATTATGAATATCACAAAAATATAATTGTTTGGGTGAAAATCACCCGTGTTTAGTGTTCTAGGGTTAATCATGCTGGTGTTCTCGTCATAGTCCGGCAGCACAGGGGTCTGGAGTGGAACATTTTTATTTTATTGGCCTAAAATATTGTCTATATACTGTACTGTACATACAGTACATTCATGAATCAACTTGCTGACCGGCTGTCAGCATTGAGCAATTTGTTTTATAGGGGTTTATATAGTATGTGACCATATACCATAAGGCAAAAAGCATGTAAAAAATGACAAAACTTCATTATGCTTTAAGTAGCATTTGACGTGTCAAACTATGGGGGTTTCATGATTCTGAATCCATTCCAAGCATTATTAGTTTGCCCAAACGACACTCTTTGGGCTATAAATGGCCATAGCCGTCATCACAAATATGAGGTCAGCACATTTTGGGCACATTTGGGCAAGTGGCTATGGCCGGAGTGTTTTTTGTGATTATGCCACCTCCGCTTGTGTTGGTGGTTAATCACCCTGTCGGTGATTTATTTATGAACAATGACCAACTAGCCATTAATCTCTTGCTTGCATTGACCTCTTTTTCTTTTTTGTAAATAGTGCTTGTATAATTGCCTATCTTTGCTGAATGTTCGCCTATTTCCGCTGTATGTTCCCCAGACTCTAGGGATCATGTGGCTACATTTTAAGACAGAAATGTGTTTTTGTGATTCTTTCAGTTCCTCAGTACTGGGGAGAGTTACAAGAGCAAGTTGAAGGGAAAAAGTAAACCCTTTGATGCAGAGACAATTCATGACTCAAACTTCTCTTTACTTTGCAGTTTATCCATATTCTTTTCTCCCTTTTGTTCAGTGAGATAGAAGATCTCCAGAGCAAAATGAATAGGACATAATGGACATTGCAGTAGTTCAGACAGGCACGTTGAAAGTGAAACATTCACACACCCTCCAATCACATACAGGCACACATTCATACACCCTCCAATCACATACAGGCACACATTCATACACCCTCCAATCACATACAGGCACACATTCATACACCCTCCAATCTCATACAGGCACGTTGAAACAGTCACACATTCATACACCCTCCAATCACATACAGTCCACAGTGGCGGTGCCATGGGAGTGGGCCGTGGACAAAGGCCTGCCCGTTTTTGAGGGCCACTAGTCCCTCCTATGTCCAGCTTTCTGTGTTTGTGTAAACACAAACATTGAAGTCAAAAGTGATAAGATAAGTGAAGAGCGCCCTTCACAAGTGTGATTAAAAAAAAATGTGTACCCACGTCTACACAATGTCTCTGTGTGTGTGTTTGTGTGTGTGTGTGTGTGTGTGTGTGTGTGTGTGTGTGTGTGTGTGTGTGTGTGTGTGTGTGTGTGTGTGTGTGTGTTTTTATACTTCAGCAGTCTACCAGTGCCAAATTATAGTGACAGATTTAATTCAAGGTCTCAAGCAATCCCTTTCAGATATTGGGTCAAATGACAGCTGCCATAACATATACAGTAGGCTATATAAGCATGCTATGGCAAAATCAAATGAGATATTGAGGGATAATAACATTGGGACTTTGCCAGTCCGATCGTTACAGCTCGACTCTTGATAACAGCATTATTCTTCTTTGCTGGGAAAGTCAACTAGAGACAGTTGCATCAATGAGACTGTCAGGATAATGAGTTGAATGCCATCAGGTTCCAAAATGACACATGATTTCATGAAATCGGCTAGTCTTTCCCTAACACTGCCAATCTCTGACATGACAAATAGTCCAGGCTTTTAGGTGCAAGTAAACTCGACAGAAACCGAGCGTTTTATATTTGCAAAAGGTCTTGCCATTAAAGAAAGCAATTTCTTTTGGAGCCTAATTGCCGTTATGGACACACGTGTAGAGGATGTTTCCCCCATTTCTTAACCCATTCTGACCTGAGATCAGATTCATACGAGGTTTCCGCCGGACACACACTGGTCTGACGAACCCATTTTGATCTGAGATCAGATTCTAAAAATGTCAGTCGTTCTTCGATTTCTTTCAAAAATAGCAGACCTACAAGCTCGTATCGCGCCACTCGGTGGCGCGATATGAGCTTGTAGATCTGCTATTTTTCAATAGCTAAAGCATGACATGATGCTGACACCAAAATGGGTGCCCGGTCAGAATGCATTAAAAATGCATTAATTAATGATGAACGTGTAGTGTTGAACGCCTATTTTCCACTGTTAAAAGAATACAAACTTTTATGTCTCCTCACGTTTGAGAGATATATCTAATTGCATTGAAGGTTTGGACTATGATGCAATTGTAGATGTAGATTTTCCGGAAGTGCATTATTTGTCAATGGGACCCGGCAACTACTGGCGATAGCTGGTGATAGCAGGCGAACAGGTGATGGTCGAAGTGGGTGGAGGAACGTCGGCCGAAAAGATGAAAATAATTCATCTTTTGGGCGACGTCGTCCGGCGATAGCGGGCGATTAGGCGATAGCCAATGACATTCAAGTGTCGCTTGCCGTTGTTCTCCCGCTGTTAAAACGAACTGTAAACTCTCTAGACTATTTGGGTTTATGGGTCTTATTTCACGTTAGAAAGAAACAGCACAGCTTTGCCTGCAGCCAAAGGCAGCGAGGTGTGCACACTGCACAGCCATCATGTCATGATTTTGCTAATGAGCATCAATATCGAGAATGATTAGGGAAAATCGGCACAGCGGCCTCCGGCCTGTCATTTCTGTAGGCAAGTAGGCTACTTACCACATTTGGCACAAGCTTTATAGAAATAATTTTCACTTCATGTATCATGTGGGTTGTCCCATGATTTAGTTGGACTTTAGTTGGAATACAGCATAACACAGTGTTATATTTGCTGGCACATTACACTTTTTGCTTGAACCATCATTTATTGTGTTTGTCTCGTGTTTGAATGATACGACATTCACACACAGTCACACACTTTACTGTGTCTGCCAACATATACGTACACATATGGGGTGCATATAGACAAAATACTGTATACATTTACCACCAGCTGCCTCCATATTGCATCTTTGGAAGCAAGCTCGAAGGTCAACACCGACTGAGCTTGCTGGGTCGGTGACGTCTCACTGCAACTAATGACCCAACACGCCAGTGAACACCACGCCTATTCAACAACAGATTTTTGGCTACAGATGCTTTCGCAAAACACTAATCGCTGCCAACTTCGGTTTGGTGTCTTGCAGCCTTATTTACACACATGGCGATTATTTATGCCTGCAATCTAGAAATAATTTAATAAATGTACACTTTAACCTATGTGTATGGTACAGTATGGTTAATACAATAACGACGTGTAGCCCATGCCTGAAGCCCATAATCCCAATCAATATCTTCCCTGCCCAAGGGAGATCCTTCTAGCACGAGTGGTAATCCCAGCTGCAACTCATCTCCACTAACTAACCAAACATCAAGTCTACAGGTTGTTCAGCAAGGAGCTAATCTAGTTTGTTCCTCCACAGGTGTTGTCCTACCGGTGGAACTTCTGTGTGTCCGGTGAAAATGTAAATGTCTAGTGACTTCATAGGTATCGGAGGAGATGTGATTGTCTCTAGGCAGTCGGGGTTGGCTGTATAGGGAGGAGTATACAGTACATGGGTAAATTGGCAATGACTGGGGAGAAAATGAAAAACTAAAGGAAGCAACACTTGTGGGGTTTCTCTTAATTTGGATTTCCACTGTCCTATCACTAAACGACACCCCTGCTGAGGTGATTTATGACAAATCTCACATGGCGATGGTTGGTATTGCTACCCCAATTCAGTGCTATGCAGTGCCTCTGTTAACAGTTTGACTGTTTTTTACGATTAACCCGCATTTTAATCAACCCCCCTTCACTGCCGAGATTGTTGTATTACCTTTAGAGCATACGCTGAATTATTTGGGCTTTTAATCCGCGAAAATCCATCAAAAAAAGCTCCCGTGGTTTGTTATGATCTGTGTGTAGCATCCACCATCTTGGTGCACCCGGAAGACGCACACAAGATTGGTTTCAATGAGGCGTTGCATCCAATGCATTTCCATTGGCCTCAATTTCCCAGAAGCCCTAGCAGCCCACAGCATGTGACGATTTCCGGTTTTGTCATCACAGCGAAGGCATCCAGTCTCATACTCCGCGACGAAGACGGATTTTCTTTTGATTCATTACATTACGGCGGATTAAACACATAAAACAAAAGGCGGGTATGTCCGATACGGCAGCGACATTAACCTGGAGTAATCCATTCCAGGCACGGAAACTGTTAAGACAGCCTGCTAAAAACCCATCATCCAGACATGGCACAATAAATCTTTTGACATGTTATTGCCTTGTTATATCAAGATTACATATTTTTTTATATAAGGCCTCTGGGGGAGAAAGGGGTTGACAGCTCAGGCAGCGCCAGACAACACAACCCCCCTCCCCAAGAGGAATGACTCGTGAGACTTCAGAAATCTCATTGCTCTCGGGTGATCCTAACTGTGACAGGCTTCTCGACGTAGTTTTGGTCCAAAGCCTCTCAATCCTCTCTACTCCCTAACTGCACATCACAGCCACAGATGGCAAGCAAGTGGGTTGAAAACCACCAGACTGATTTGAAACAAATCGATTATTTATGCAAGGTATTTCATGAGCAGGAATCTCAGGGCCACGCTTACGGCGGAAGCCCCATAATCTCTGGAGACTTGTCGGGGCTTTTAGTCGGCCCACGCTATTCGTTTCATTTCCATTCACTATTGAATCCTTTCAGTTTCCATGTCAAACCACCAAGTTTCCACCACATTGGGATAAGGGATGTTTGGCACCTCTTTAGTCAGAATAGCTTGATGGGATGGACACCTCAGGGCTTGGGTCGATAAGGTTTTAGGACAATTACAAAGTGAAACACACTTCCTCGACTCTTCACAGAAGCGTGTCTATTAAGGCTGAGATTTGATGTGTTTTTAGTGTTGTGTTTTACACTTTTCTTTTCATGCTGCCTCTCACCCTACACTTGCACGCGCGTGTGTGCGCGCGCACACACACACACACACACACACACATACACACACATACACATACATACACACAGCGTTTGTTGGAGTATGCATTTATCTTTACCCTCTCTCGATCTTTAATGTCTTCTCTTACGTTATATGCTCAAGAGAAGCAAAGATTTAAAGAGCGCACAATGTATATGATGGCCTCAGGGCAGAGACGTAGCTGTGTTTCAACCGTTCTGTTCAAGTACAGCAGCTTCTGTACATCAAATACAAGGTCGACTGATCTGCGTAGCAGAACTATAGACTACATAATTTTTCACTTTATACTAACACTGATTGCAACAAGGATTGGCTGTGGTGAGTAGAGGCAAGTGTAGTGGATGGATACAGGAGGCTGTGAAAGGGGAGTGGCTATAAGTGAAGGAAGATGAGGTATAAGGAAGCGATTGAGAACAGGGAATGCCAGTGATAAGCAGAGGGTGGTCTCCATAGACATATATAAAGGCTAGATGGCTCAATGCGGAGTCTCCGACGTAGTTCACCCGGCGGCCATCTTGCTTTGGAGCTACAGTACAGTATGTTCCATGGCATACTCATAACTCGCTTACATCTTGACGGATTTACAAATGGGTTGGTTTATTACAAACGTTATCAATGTGGCTACTGTATATTCAGGATGTTTATCTGCTTATAATTTTTTATATGAACGGATATAAAACCATTGACATTTATACTGACATTTATAACAAACCAAACCGTTTGAAAATTGGTTGAAAATTTAGCAAGTTATGGTTATCTAAAAAGTAAATGCCCCATAGACACAATGTTATGCTGAACCGAAGTCAGATGGCCGCCACATAGTGTCGTCGCTCTCCATTGGCCAGCAGCGCGGGTGAGGCATCTAGGCTCTGGCTTTTCCTATAATGGTATATCTATGGTGGTCTCTACTCCTGAACTTGCGTTGAACACAACTTCATAAGTTGCACTGTCTATCGTATAAACTCTATTTCAACCTGCTAGCTTCCTCATGTCCTGAAGGCTGCAGCCCACAACTAATGCTGCCGTGGCCGGCCAGGCAGAAATCTGCGCTCAGACGAACACATTTTTCTAGTTTTGTACCATTGAGCACGTACATTATGTGATATGTGCTGATCCTGATGAAATTGAGAGTTATTAAATACGTCTCAAAAGATTGTTTCCAGCAAGACCACGGCACTGTCTGTTCGCCTGGCAAAGCAAAGCAAACATTCATCCCTCCTAATCTACAAAATGTACTGTTTTGCAATACTTTGTGTTTGTTTCATTTGTTTATCTCTAACTATGTGCACAATATGACTCAAACCAGAGTACAAAATCCTCAGTTGCAGTCATCAGATAACAGAACTGATAGTAGGAACACTTAGTACATATAACTCATCAAGTGCACAACTCAATGGGAAAATGGATTTATTGAAGTTATTATTTAACAAAAAATATATATTTAGTAGGTCTAAAAAAGATAATAACGTGCCCATGCCTCAGTCTCACTGGTACACTCATCCTGCATTAGAAATAACCTTAATAATAGAGAAAACATATCATAAATTAATACTGAAACCAGATATAATCATATAATCATGCATGCACCACGTACTATGTAAACTTTTAATTTCCATTTTCCAGCCATTCAGTTGCTTTTCTTTTTCTTTCTTTTTTTCTTTGAGGACCCCCCAAAATATTTTGGCGACCCCCAGAGTGGTCGCAACCCATGGGTTGAAAACCCCTGCCCTAGCAGATTTATCCAGACTCAGATCCAGCCTGTGCCAGGTGTGGTCAGGTTTATATAAGTTCTTGGCGTTTGAGATGTGACACCCAGTGTTTGTGAGATGGTGGGCTGCCTTTTTTCAATTAAATAATATCAAGCGTCTGGCAAGTAAAGAGGAGAACGCTATAACTTCAGCCTGATGAGTATAGATATATATAGATATGTACATCAAAAGAGCGAAAAACCTTCCAAGGAAGGGACTGCACACTCCGGGAACAGAGACGGACAACTTACTGCATCAACTTATTTATTAGTGCTAATAGATAAGTTGATGCCGTAAGTTGTCCGTCTCTGTTCCCTGGAGTGTGCAGTCCCTTCCTTGGAAGGTTTTTCTGTTTTTGATGTCTATGCCTGCTAACTATAGACTTGCACCTCCTACGGGTCTTTTTGGATGTGCAGGAGTCCCTTTTTGTCTCATATATAGATCTGTTGTCTGTCCTAAAATTTGCAAACTTCAATACAAATATTTGAATAGTAAATGTGCCCATATGCCTCAAGCCCCACGCTGGCCTGGACTAGGGATCCCCTTTCAGAGCTTGCTAATGTGGCCACTGAGAAAGAGAAGTCTGGGGTCCCCTGCTGGAACTAAGTGCTATATTTGCAACCTAGCTAAGCGGTTGAAGATGAATGGATGGATGAATGAAAAACCATGTGTGCTTTAACGGCGATAAACCAAAAATCACTTGAAGCATTATAGGCCTGTTTCGTTCGTGGTAATTTCCCCCTGATAAATAGGCTGATGACACATTGCAGATGAAACGAGGCACTGCTCATGGAAATTTCATTGCCTGAAACCAATATAGGCTACACTTAAAATTGCCTGCCGATGTTAGATTTCTCGTTACCTCGGAATAACAAGGGCATTAATCAAATTGGTCCACTGATCTACTCCTTACTCAACTATGTGCTGTGTGTGTATGGTCTGACGAACATGAATAGATTTTGCAGTGATAAAAATCTGCAATGGGCTCCCCTGCCGTCTGCTGTCACAGAGATAGCACACCAAAGTGAAGGACGATTTGGCATTCCCCAGGTGGTCAACCAGTGTTTATGCATAATGACACTTTCTAAACAATCATCTGCTGTGCTCTCATTAACAGTCTCAGTATTAATTAAAATTGTTCAACTTTAGGTTAAACATTTATCGGCAAAAGATGCAAAATGACAAATAATCAAACAAATCAATTGTAATATATCCACAAAAGTTCAGGTGTCAAACACACTATTCAAAGAATGGATCTATAAAAATTCCTCCTTCACATTTCTCACATGCCCAGGGCCAATGTGCAGTATTAGCGGTAGAGCAGGTTGAATGCCTGAGGACATTCAGTCGTGAGTTGCATTGATATAAAATATTGATCCCTTTGGGTCCACTCATGCCTACAGTGATCGCTCAAGAACTATTGCAGGCATGTAAAGCAGACTGCAGCTTGCCCCATTAGACACGTCAAGAGGTTACGGTTACTGACATGACATCTATGAAGTTGCTTATTTAAGCTGCTCTTACTCACTTAAGATGGAAAGGTTAATTGCACAAATATCGAAACCCTGCATAAAGCTCATTATTCAAAGACGGTGTGTGGGGGCAGTACGTGCTCTGAGCACATTCCTGCATGTACAGTACGTGGGTGTGCGCCTACACAAGCATGCACGATATGCACGTACACGGGCAAGTACATGTGCGTCCGTGCAAACAATTGGGTGATGGGGTACAACTACTTTTTTATTTCTTACTACCACTCTGTCAACCGCCCCCACAGCCATAAAATCCTATTTCATGACCACAGCCCTCCCAGCATGGGATGGAAGGAGGAAATTGCATGCCTGGGGACTTCTTTGCAGGGAGTCGGTGTAACTGTCTCCTTATTGGATGGCAGGAGCAGTGACTTGTGGAGAATATGCATGAGTTCCTTCATAATCTGCCATGTCCTTTGGCAGGAGGGCAAGACTGCGCTTATCTCTACCGTGTTCTGACACAAACACACACACACAGAGACACACAGACACACACACACACACACACACACACACACACACACACACACACACACACACACACACACACACACACACACACACACACACACAGAGACACACAGACACACGCACGCACATCACTGGCTGCTGCCTGCGAGCCACCTGCTGCCCAATTTGTTACTGTCAGGGAGGCTGTCAAGTGAAACACTTTTCTAAATAGACATAGTTGTTAGTCGTATGATTTAAAATGTGTGTATGTCCAGGGTTCATTCTTAGTTTCTTTTTTTTCACGAATTAGTTGGGCAGGGCAAATTCTCTCCTGAGGAAATTACAACTGGAATATGCATAAATTTGTGTTTGAATACGCTTGAGTTTTTCATCTGGTGTATGCTTGTTAACCAAGTCACACTTTGTTATGATTCTGCAAAACTTTATATTCTTGTATAGCAATGAAGGTTATGCAATAAAAAGAGACCTACCTGACCCCACTTAAAACTGCACATCAGTCATCTTGGTTTTGATATCTCAAGCACTGGATGGTTTTATGAAGTGCGGAAAATAGCATGTTGTGAATTAATGTATCTAAATAAATAGTGATCGTAAAGATCCAAACTGTCTCGTAATAGTTATTGCCAAGCAATGAGCACGTTGTAAAGATAGCATCTGTAACGGGTGGTGCAACTTGTGGAGTATAAAAACTAGTGGTTCATGGTTATGCGAGAAGGGCTGATGTGTTACAATTACAACAGAGCCTCAAAGAACTGCTGAAAATACACCCTTACTGATAATGTTCAGTGTTAAATTAACACTTTATTGTGAATACCTCTCCTTCACGTTCTGTCTTTCAGCCATACCATACCATTTCTTCCATATACCACCTGCCTCGTACACTCCAGCCTAGTATGGCTGGAGTCTTAAACTCAGCTTAGGTATACATTATCTATAGTGTTATCTATAATTATCCAGTGTCTGCCAAAGACATTTTAATAACGGTAATTACCTAATGCAATTCCCATCTTTTTGTTTTTCATCTACAGTATAGGCTACTGCTGCCAATGAACCCCCTCTAAAGAGTAGACTGGACCGAAGGTTTATATCCATTGTCACCTCCTTTTCTCTCCCTCTTAACCTTCTTGCTCTCTGTCTGCTCCCCCCCACTCTATCTCTCTCTCTCTCTCTCTATCTCTCTCTCTCTCTCTCTCTCTCTCTCTCTCTCTCTCTCTCTCCTAATGGAGTGATGATTTGGAGTGTAGGCCTATTACAGGGGCTCAAACCTAGCTCAGTGAGCTGCACATGGCTGCATGGGCGGTCCTGTGATGGATATCGTTGTTCTGATTGCCTGAGCCCGTCTGCAGCCTGCCACTGTATAGAGAATATTTGCAGCAGGCCTCCAAAGAAGAGTGTGATGCAAGAGGCAGACTATCTATAGCTGCTTGTGTGTGTGTGTGTGTGTGTGTGTGTGTGTGTGTGTGTGTGTGTGTGTGTGTGTGTGTGTGTGTGTGTGTGTGTGTGTGTGTGTGTGTGTGTGTGTGTGTGTGATATTAATGACTGGATAATGAAACTCTGCTGCAAGCGAGTGCACAGGCGTAGAAGGCATAGACAGCAAAAAAGACGGACAGGAACACACACACATCATCATTTTTCGACCGCGGTCGAGATCATGGATTTCACAATGCCCCACCAGACTTCCCGGTCCTTCATTACCGTCCCCAGTTCCTGCTTACTGATGCACCTAGCGATGACATCAGGGAACGACAGTTTTCTACCTCTGGTCTGCTTTGAGGCAGGACTCCAGAGAAGAAGGAAAGATAATAACCTCATTGTCAGCTCTGTAGCAGTGGCCGGCAAACTGTGTTAGTAGTGTTAAGGGGCACACTTTTGAAGACCGGAAGTGGATTACAGCATTCGCAGCCCCGGGGGCACTATGGGCGTGGCCTAACCAAGCCTAGGGCACTTTTGGGGGCGTGGCACTACCTCATTTGGTGAAGTCATCAGATTTTTGTGTTCGAGTGCACTTTCAGTTTTGATAGTTAGTGTCAGCATAATTCTAGTTCCGCTTTCTCATTTCCGCTATGTGGTTTCCTCTTGTGTTGTCCAGGAAACAGATGGTCTTACAGTTGAGTGTGTCTGCCCTGTTGTGTGCATGTGCGAACATGATACTTTGTGAACTAGCATCAGTTGTTATTTTAGTTCCTCATTTTCTCAATTACGGTTCTTATCTATACCTCGCAGTCAGACTGGCCGATTGATTCTGTGTGTGTGAATATGATACTTCCTCTTATGTGTTGGGGGGCCATTTGTAGCCCACAAACAGTATGTATGTGTGTGTGTGTGTGTGTGTGTGTGTGTGTGTGTGTGTGTGTGTGTGTGTGTGTGTGTGTGTGTGTGTGTGTGTGTGTGTGTGTGTGTGAGTGGGTGGGTGTGTGTGTGTGTGGGGACTGGACTACGTCTGCAAGGGAAGCTTGCATGCCTCCAGTCAGCTGAGCACTATGTGTCCCCCTCAATACTAAACTCATAGAAGTACATTTTCACAGTAAAGGCACACCTCCATGTGCCGCCAACCAAACTGAACCTATCAATATGGTATCCCATTAATCATGACCCTCGCTGTCTGCCTTCATTGGTTTGCTTTTCGGCATGCCTGTATCAACTATGATCCTATGAGCTCTGTAAATACCAAATACTTCAACCTGTTTCAGAGGAGTGTTAAGTGTTTTTATAATGTGGTTATTGTTGGATTTGCATATATATATTTACGTATTCAGTTTTCGTCTCGTTGAGATAAAGACCTTAACACAGTTGGAGGCCTGCTCAAGAGACTGAAGGAGAGCCTGAGCATATCACACACACACACACACACACACACACACACACACACACACACACACACACACACACACACACACACACACACACACACACACCTGGTCCAGGTATTTATGAACTCTGCCCAGCAGAGTTCAGAAATACCTGATGACTATATATGATTACAGGGCTGATGACAGCCCTGTAATATAGGCCTACACTCCAATCATTGCATAACATAATGCATTCACTGCATTCAATTTAGCTAAATATGGCAGTGGGTGTATTATTATTCATCTTTTCCTATTTGGAAACGACGCCACTGGCACTGCCTAGTTTGTCCATCTGTACCTGCAGATTGATTGGTCATGCCTGCCTGATGCCTGTCATCATGTGCTTGTTTCTAGAATGCAGCAGATTTGTTTTTCTTCACACCAGAAACGTTTGTCTTTGTTCCTGAGGACTTTACTGGGCAACTCCACAACAGCGTCCGCCCTTGATTATGGATTACTACATGATTGAAGACATCAAAGGTCATAATTTAATTGTAATCTTTGCTGAATGGATTTCATTGTTTGTGCCAATGTTGTCTGCTGCTATGCTATGGGGTGATATCTTGCTAATTTGGAAGTGAGTTGAAAGAAACTAGCCTTTGTTACACTCTGCAGTCTTCAATACTCAACACTACTACTTCAATACTAGTAGTCTGCCTGGGAGAGTGTGCATGTTGTTGTTTTATACTAGTAGGCTGCCTGGGAGAGTGTGCATGTTGTTGTTTTATATTAGTAGGCTGCCTGGGAGAGTGTGCATGTTGTTGTTTTATACTAGTAGGCTGCCTGGGAGAGTGTGCATGTTGTTGTTTTATATTAGTAGGCTGCCTGGGAGAGTGTGCATGTTGTTGTTTTATGGTTGTTGAGGAGTGGTCCCATGTCCAGCTGAGGGTTTGTGTAAACACAAACATTGTGTAAACACAAACATTGAGTAAACACAAACATTGAAGATGAAGGTGTGATTTTTTTTGAGTGGTGCAACCACTCCAAGGAACAGCTTTGTCCCTATGTCCCAACCTATGTCCTAATCTACAGTATGTGACTATGTCTGTTTAGAGTACCAATAGGGGTTGCTGTTGCACCACTCGCTTCAGACTGGTCTGATTTTATAGTGGTGCAACCACTCCAAGGAACAGCAATGTCTGTGACTATGTTACTATGTTTAGAGTAGAGCAAAAGTGGCGCTGTTGCCTGCTAATGAGAGAGAGAGAGAGAGAGAGAGAGAGAGAGAGAGAGAGATGCACCACTCAGTTCACACGGGTGTGATTTTGTTTACATTTGGGAATGTGATGGGATGAAGTGTCTTGTAACAGCCTGACATTACACCTGTCAATCTCTAAGACACCTGACTTAATACTTTTAGGAAATTGAAGGCAATTTATTTAATTAATTAATTAATGCCAATATTTTGTGTAGTGTAGTGTGCCCAGGCAGATTTTCCCAGGCCACGGTTATAATTAATTCCTGCATACAAATAATTTCTGAAAATTGAATGAAAAAAAAGCATGATTCGACTGAAAGAGTGGCCTAATTAATGAACTAATAGTTTGCCAAAAATAGGATATGCCAACAGTATATCATGATTTAAGTATACTGTATGTTATCATCATCATCATCATCCTTCGAGTGCCCTCGAGATCTCGTCACAAGCTGCTTCCACTGGTCTCTGTTGCTCATCGCCACACCAAGTTCATTCACAGTCAGTCCTGTGTCCCTACTCAGAACATCTGGAAATGTGAGAGGTCTTGTTCCTCTTGATGGGCAGGGTAGTCTCCACAGAAGAATATCCAAAATGGCAGTGTCCAGCAAAGTGGAGTCTTCTCAACTGAGATGGGGGGGGGGGGGGGGGGGTGCCTCCATAAATCTGAGCGGGATGGGATGGTCCTTCCATGAGATGTTCTGGACACGCATGAGGAGTCTTGTGTATGTTCCGTCAAGACGAGCCCGAAACTCCTTATTCATTGTCCATGTTTTGGCACCATAAAGAAGGATACTTTCCACACAGGCTTTGAACAGGTTGATCTTGGTAGCTCTTGAGATGTCTGACTGCCATATAAGATGTAGCTTATTGCAAGCGCTCCATGACTGTCCTTTCCTTGTCAGGAAGTCCTTTCTGCTACTGACTACGTATGATCCAAGATATTTGAAATCCTCAGTTTCTTTGATGTCACTGCCGTCCATGGAGCGGATGGTTGGGTGAACAGTCATTCATTTAGAAGCAGGCATACTGACTTTTTGGCAATAGACCAACTTTGGCTGATGACACTTCTAGTGATGTTAAAAGCTCTTGAGCAGAATTTATGTGTTCAGCAAACGATGCGATGTCATCCGCTTCTGACTTTGACGAAAGTGAAAAAGGAAAAACTGCCAACACATTTAGCCAACTATAGAAATTCTTAGTCGGGGACAGGCCTACTACACGTACACACACACACACACACACACACACACACACACACACACACACACACACACACACACACACACACACACACACACACACACACACACACACAGACACACACACACACACACACACACACACACACACACACACACACACACACACACACACACACACACACACACACACACACACACACACATACAATCACCTTTATGCACACATGGACGCGTGCACACGTACACGCGCACACAGAGTGCAGAGTGTGGAGTTGGGTGGGAGACGGAGTGAGTAAGAGTCTTCTTGTACCTGGTCCTGAACAATATCACTGCATTCAGGGGTTCCTTTGGGGTGCTGTGAGTGTGACTTTGGTGACGGTAAACTCTAACCCTTACTACCTGACAAAAACATAATTATGACCAACTGAACAATATCACTCAAATTGTTGGAAAACTGTCACACAAAAATGTGTATTCAAGGTTCAAGGTTCAAGGTTCACGGTTAGCTTTATTGTCCCTTGCGGGAAATTGGTTTTCAGCCAGATCATAGTAAAAATACACACAAAATACACACAACAACATTCAATACAGGACTAAGAACGGGGCACTAGAGACAGAGAATTCATGACATACAGTAGTAGCAAAGTCAGCAAAAGTGCATTAGTGGGCAGTAGGCCTATGTGCAAAAGGGCAAGAATAAAGTGCTATTTGCTGTTCAGCAGTTGAATAGCAGCTGGGACAAAGGATAGTTTGAACCGATTGGTCTTTGTGGCGGGCACCCTCAGCCGACGACCTGAGGGCAACAGTTCAATCTCAGACCGAAGTGGCTCCCTCAACAGAAACACTGGAAATAGTTTTCATTTCAAGCCTTTGTTTTTTCTGAAAATGACAGCTGAGGGTTCCCTCATTTCCAATGTTCAAGATTAGGGCACATTACAGGCATTGAAAACGAGATGGTTCATCTCAAGGGATTGTTCCTAATAAAGAAATTTCAGACATTAAAACAAGCAAAAGAACAAACATCAGTTATAGAACAGCAACATTAAATTAATTAACATTGAAATTAAATTGAAACGGTTGCAATGTGAAACACAGTGGGTAGACGTCTTAATTGGCTAATTACTGGCTAATTGGGGGGGGGGGAAACTGTGATATGCTACCGTACAAAGACCAATCTCCCTATTTCCCATCTTTGAACTTTAAACGTTTCATGTTATAGTTTGTATCTCGTAGGCAGGCCTTATAAGCCTTAATTGTCCCCAGAAAGTCTGCCACTCCTGATGAACTACATTCATTCTTGCATATCATTGTCTCCACCAGGCCGAAGGCATGGGGAGAGAGTATGTTTTGCACTCTGTCCGTTTGTCCGTGTGTGTGTGTGTGTGTCCGTGTGTGTGTGTCCGTCTGTCTATGTACAGCTAGATGGGTCCACCTATGCTTTCTATGGCATAGGCAGCTGCCGGCAGGATCCGCCGGGAGAATCTAGACACAGCTGCGCGTCATGAGACTAATTAATTAGAGCGACAGAGAGAGAGAGGTGTGTGTGTGCGCATGTGTGTACTGTGTACGTGTGCGTGTGCGTGTGCGTGTACGTGTGCGTGTATGATGCGAAGCCTGCGGAACTAGTTCAGGGTTCAGGCAGGCAACTCGTGAGCGAGCCTACCTGATCAGGTGACTAGTCTCATGCCTACCTGATCAGGTGACTAGTCTCATGCACTCTTTACCTGATCAGAGCGGCTATTTAAACCTGTGTGCCTACCTGCTCATTCCTGGCTTCTCTCCTGCTGCTGCTGTCTCCCGGCCTATAGGGTGTAAAAACGTCACCAAGAGGGGGGCGGCGTCTGAAAAGCTAGCGGCGCCATTCTTGTGGGTAGTTTAAAAAAAGAACGTACGTATACAAGCACACCGGATAGTCACTCAATGTAAACAAACCAGACAAGCCAACAAGTATGGCGGTCGCTACCACATGACACATAGGTTGACGCCCCCTCAAGGATCTATGCTCAATAAATATATATATTTTAAATTCACTCTTAAGAGTTGTCTGACTGAAAATTTAACAAAGGTGCAGACGATCAGAAATCAGCAGAGAGTGATCGACGTTTTTTTGCACTACTATGCCGTATTGAAGTTGTCTATATGGCGTATTGAAGTGGGAACCTCTGCCCCAAATTCCGCTTCCGGTGTGGTATTTCCGAACGCGCCCTTTATAGCACCACCAGGCCACAACCTGACCTGCCCTGGTGGAGACCCCTCAGGGCACTTTATCTAGTTCACATTTGAATCTCTCAATGGCAATAAATATGTTACCAGTTGCATGGAACAAGAAAGCTTATGTCACTGCTAAAAGCTGGTGATGTATCTGATGTGAATGAACTACAGACCAATCTAAAATTTGCAGTCTTAAGCAAAAATCACGCAGTCTTTAATTCATAATGATATAATATGACATGCCATCTGGTTTTAGAAGCAAGTACTGTACAGTATAACTGCAATTCTTAAGTTTATACAGCATATATTGTTTAAAAATGGTAAAATGGTAAATGGTGCATTTATATAGCGCCTTTATCCAAGGCGCTTTACAGAGATTGTGCATTATATATTATTGACCCATTCACACACACATTCATACACTGATGGCAGCGGAAACCATGCAAGGCACCAACTAGCACATCGGGAGCAATTAGGGGTTCAGTGTCTTGCTCAAGGACACTTCGACAGTAACTCTGGGGGAGCCCGGGTTCGAACTGGCAACCTTACGGTTACCATCCAGGCACTCTACCCCTGAGCCGCCGCCGCCCGAGAGGTGTCCACCCGTGTTTATATTCTTGAAGGTATAGTCACAATCGCAAAAGTGGCTGCAGTCTATGGTACCTGTTGTCTGATATGAGCAATATACAAGCAATGCTTATTTTATCAATAGTGTCAAGGCCCATCTATCAAGGCCCATTTTCAAAGAAGTGCAGGCTAAACTCAAACTTATGTATATATTTTTTTTTTATAAGATATTTTTTTGCGGCTTACGCCTTTTATTGATTTTTTAAGGGACAGACAGTAGGCTGACAGGAAACGGGAGAGAGATGGGGGGATGACATGCGGTAAAGGCCGTGTCGGGCTCGGGAGTCGAACCCGCGGCACACCGCGACTGGATCACCAGTCCGGTGCCCAGACCGTTACGCTACGGCCTGGGCCCAAACTTATGTATTTACCAGATTTTAAAAGGTAGATTGTCTATGACGCTATTTAACACTACTTTACTTTAAACAAAAACAAGGTTTTAGAAGTCACAATCTAATTGTGACCTTCTAGTCAACAATACATAACATGTCTCATAGTAGCTACACATTCCCTCACACTCACATTAACTAAATTCATTGTGTTAAAGGTATATTCAGTGATTTCACTTAATTCAAATATCACTTATTTTTTGGATAATCCTCCCTACTATAGAGTGTGCTGACCATAAAGGAGTTCCTCCCTGTCCCCAGTGAGCCCCTGGGGTCAAAAAACCCTAGTTTCAGTTTGGGCTTTGGGTGGCAAAGCCCGTCATCCAATCAGGATGAGAGGGGCATTCCTCAAATCATGATTGAGTGGAACGGGCCTTGGTGCACGTGCTGTTGGTCTGTTGTACTTCCCCCACTGTAGTTGCGTGCATGTGCACATCTTGTTACCGGGGCAGACCGGGTTATTTTCCAAATCACTGAATGCTCCTTTAAGTGTGCATTAACATTAGAGCACAGTAAATTAGTTACTTGCCTGAGAGTCAGACATAAAGTGCATTGTCAGTTGATAGGATTGAATACATTTAGAACATGTATGACGATCCCTGATTACTGTGTCAAAGCCAGTCAAAGCTAACACTCTAAATGAGTTGGCTATAATCACATGAATCGCTCACATATTCTCCTTGCTCAGTTTGTAGGCTATGCATAATCTCAACCTGTTTATCACTCCTGTGCCGCGGGCTGGCAATCAGTGATTTTAAATGATGTGATGTGGTTATTACAGTAGCTTTCCAAAATGCAAAACAACAGCCTTTTTTATATTTCTTTTACTTTTAGATGTTTTGGTTCAAGATTTGCTTCAACAGTAAACATTTATCAGTAATAGGGTTGTTGGTTGTTCACTGTTTTGCAAACAGAGGTCTGCCTGAGCCAGTAGAAATGTCTAATGGAATCTACCGTATCACTGCATTGCATTTCTTAAGATTGCAACACTTTATTTCCCCGGCTTTGTCTTCGGAGGTGGGGAGGTTCAGTGAGCATGGTTTCTCTGTGGAGAAATCCAGTTAATTGAACTTTGACAGACACAGTTCTGTCTTTAAGGTTCCTTTAAGGTTAAATCTAGGAAAATATAACTTCAGGAAAGGATTTAAGCATGTCTACAGGTACCAGAATCAAGTAAAGAAATAATCATTCGTATCATTTTCCTCTATTGAGCTATTAGGCCAGTCAATCTAAGCTAAAAAGGAGTGTGACCCAAAATAAATTGCAATAATAATGCAATATAGTTTTTTATTGGTCCTAATACCCTCCTACGTCATACAGTAGGCCTATATTAAAAGTTTTCCTTCATGGATTTAGTGGAACATTTTTTCTTTCAGGTCAAAAGTTGGGGTACCATTAACAACCTATATAAGGCAACATTTTCAACTTTTCATTATGCTTTAAGTAGCATATGTGACATGTCAAACTAGGTGGTTTTCATGATTCTGAACCCATTCCATGCATCAGTTTTACACTCATTGGGCTAATTTTGGCCATATTGTCCTCATCACTGTGATGACGGCTATGCACGGCTATGTATTTTGATGATAAGATAAGATGATAAGATGTACCATGATAATGTATCATGATAAGAGCGCCCTTCACTTCACACAGGTGTGATTTTTAATATGTTATTTTGATGACTAAGGATCATAAAAAACCTTGAACGATTGCTTTTTTCCTTTGGATCAAACCTTCGATTGACTGGCCTACAGTATAGCCATCTTTAAGCTTGGCTGACTGCCATTTTGAACACCATCTTGGAAATGATGCCTTTCCAGAAGGTGTATTTTAATAACTTTGTATGTTCTTTTAAGCATGTCCAGAGGCACCAGAATCAGTTGAAAAATCCTTTGCAACATTTCTTTCCATTTGGGATATCACCATTTTAAGCTCCCCGCAGCCACCTGGGACGCCATCTTGAAAGTATATTTTGGTAGACTTTTAGTATGTTATTTAGCATGCCCAATACTACCAGAATCCATTGAAAACCAGCTTTTTGTATCATTTTGGGGGGTTAAGTGATATTTTTTCATATATTGACTCACCTACATGCTGATGAGCCCAGATTTTCTGACCCAGGGAATTGATGATTCAATTTATGTTGAGATTGATTTAAAGAAGCTTTTGGAAACTCTTATAACTCCTCCTGACACTTTTATCATGCTAACTGTAACTGTATCGGTCCATCTGGCTGTCAAACTTGAGTTGTTTTATTTCCCCCCCCCAGAAATAGCAGTTCTGGCTGAACCGTGCAGTCTGTTTTCGTGAAACTTGGCAATATGGTAGAGAGGGGCGGGCTATGCCAACAGTCCATGACCATTAGCCAAAGGGTGGCACTTAGTACTCAATTGAAAATGCAGACTTTAGGGTTGGCGAAAGGGCCTTTCTGTGTACTGTAGGTACCCTAACAAAAAACATGCAGTAATCCTGGTCTCCTCCCCCTGGCCAGCCTGATGGAGGGGAAAGGAACTGGTCGGAATAACGTGTTCCTTCCATGCGCTACGTCCGGCTGGTGAAACTCCCCCCTGTCGGGTGAAAAGAAGCAGCTTGGACTCATGCATAGAAGGAAGCATGAGCTCAGACTGCTGCCCCCCCAGGTTGGCAGAGGAAGTGTAACGACCAGGATTACATTAGATAATTGACACTGGGTGAAAAAAGTGGGTTGCAAAATCGTGGGATAAAAATTATAAAAAAGAAAAAGCAGACTTTGAACCTCGGCAATAGAACTTTGATATGCATGCGTCTACTCAACAACTTTCGTGTTCTGACTTTTGACCTCTGACCTTTAGATCTTCCACCATTTTGAATTATAACAGTTAAAATCTATCTCCTCCTGCGATCTTTGATCAAAATGCACGAAACTTGCTACAAGTGAACTTTGCTACACGTGACTCCGTAGTCTGGTCGCGGGGGCAACGGCTCCACCAGAGTGCTCCAGACTTCCCTCTCCAGAGCAACATTAGTGACTTCCTCCTGGGGGATTCCGAGACGTTCCAAGGCCAGTGAATCGATGTGTTTCCTCCAACTGCGCCTTGGTCTGCCCCGGGGTCTCCTACCTCAGTGGGACGTGCGTACAGGACCTCCCTATAGGGAGACGCCCGAGAGGCATCCTAACCAGATGCGAACCACCTAAGCTGGCTCCTTTCCAGGCGAAGGAGGTTCTACTCCGAGTCTCTCTCGTGTGACTGAACTTCTCACCCTATCTCTAAGGGAACAACACAACCTCTGGGCGATAGTTAGCCGTAATTTGCAACACTTTTGTGATTTATATGAGCAAAAGGGAACGCAGGCTGCGGGCAGGTCAGGAATTCCCTTCACAATCATATAATATAAAAGTGTGGGCATCCTGGCACTTATTCACTATTTCAGGATAGCCTTGCACATGTTACCATACACATTGACTTCGGTTACATGAAACAATGATGAATTGTCTATTCTGTAGAATGTACGGCTCTGGGTTCGGAGTTCCAGTGATCCAGCTGTGTGACACTGTAAATTGTTCCACCACTTTTGTTTTGGCAATGTAAACGTATGTTTTCCCATGCCAATAAAGCCCTTTGAATTGAACGCGAGGGGAGTGGGCGAGTGTGAAAGTTGCGTTATTGGAATTTGGCTTAGGATTGTGATTGTACCTGTAGCCCCTTGTTCACTTTGCATTGGAGTCAGTTTCCCAGGCCAGAAGCCCTTGCAAGCCGGCGGTTGGTTGATTTCCGGTAACGTCATCATAATGTGTCCGCCTCGTCACAATGTCTGTGACAAAAGCAGATTTTCATAATAACAATAAATGTTGTGGAATGCCGGTTATGCGTTAAACTCACCAACCTTGCAGCTGTAAGGCAAACTTGAATTATCCTTTCAATCTGCAAAGCGGTTGTTTTATAGAAATCCACTGTAGACATGTTATGAGCTACTTTCTGCAAGAAAGTGGTGTAGGTTTGGGACTTTGGGAGCGCTCGTCGCAACGGCCCTGGGTAGAGCGTACTGTACCACCTGTTTAGAATTTGCACATAATACAGGAAGCAGCATGAGCACAATGCGTTAATGAAATCTATTTGGATGAATGGCTGTCAATGGAGGATGTTGCAACTCTAGATTCAACCTGTCACGGGGCAACCCGTGCCCTATAGACACTAGAAGACTCCAAAAGGTGAAACTGAACATTACAAACGCACACTGCACAGCTGCTTCCATTAATTGACTGTCATCAAGCTCCTTGGAGGTGTGGCTATGTGTAGCATCGTATACTACTTATCTGTGTTGCCTAATGCTATCATAATTGTTTTGTGTTTGATGTGATGCCTTGGAAAACATTCAGACTATGAAGAAAATGTGTAATTGTATAGTTGGTCTATAACTCATGGGTCATGGTTTACCTAATTGTTTGAGTAGATTCAGATTGGTCCAATTACTAAACATTGTGGGTGGGGTCTCACCTGGTATATAAGGGAGGCTTGTGGAAATGTTTGGGAGGGAATCCTGAGTGGAAAATGTTCAGTTTAGCTTGAGACTAACAAAGGAGACAACTCCAGGGGAGAGCTGCCAGGGCCAGGAAGGCATAGCCGGTTTTCAGTTTCTTGGTTTGTTGTTTTTCCTTAGTTTAGTTGTCAAGTGTTAATTTCTTACTTTCTGTTATTTGAAAGTGTATTGTTAAGTCGTTATTCTGGAAGTATTATTTTTGCCTGCACAGTCAAATCCAGCATGGGTCGTTCACTCTGTGTTTTGAGGTAAATAAAATACCAAAAAAGATCTACATTCTTGGACTGTCGATTCATGGAGCCTTGGCCGTTCGGGCAACTTTACACAACCCATTATAAAATAAATAGTGTTGCAAATTGTGGCTAGGTTCTAGTCAGTGAAACTTTAAAACTAGCTAACATTTTTCAAGCCTTGGATGGCCTCCGATTATTTTGAACCTCTGCAGCAACATGCTGCAACACATGTTTGTTTGTGTGTGTACAGTATGTTATCGTTATCAGGCTGTACAGCATTTCCCTAGACAATTACATAGAAATATGTATGCACTCTGTGAGTGTTTGTATTCTCTGCCCCGACTGAGTGTAGTTGGGATGCAACAGCTGGGAGAGTCTCAGTGCGTAAAGAGACTGCCTGCATACAAAGCAGTCGACACTCTGTCTGCTTATTTTACTAAATAAACCTAGTACACACACACACGCACGCACGCACGCACGCACGCACGCACGCACGCACGCACGCACGCACGCACACACACACACACACACACACACACACACACACACACACACACACACACACACACACACACACAGCACGTGACTGTCAGGCATGGACACACAATCGCAGAACCTACACATGTTCCCTCAAGCCCTGCATGTGTGTATAATGTTAAACAGTCCAGGACTCCTAGCCTCAAAAGTGTATCCTACGTAGGTGCTGCAGGTGTAAGAGAGGCGTGTCTTATGCACTCACACCACATATATCGTCTAACAACCGAATGCTCTGAACATAATACACTTCATGTTAGGGATACTATCTGAGGGTTCTATGGATGGCTGTGTCGGTCACAGTCAGTGGGTCCATCCAGAACTTTGGTCCTAAACTACATATCTAGAAGATTACTGGCTGCAACTACCATTACATTTTCTGTGCATCTTTAAGAACTCCAGAGAGTGGCCCCTAATGATTTGTGAACTCGTGGACCTTCCTTTAGAGCCACCATTAGGTCTACAAATGCTACATTTACTTCCAAACACAATTCATTAAAAAAATAACATGCTGGGTTGCCATGGTACTGTATTTATTATGCGCCATTTCTTCAGAGGATGCCCTCCACTGATTTTATTGACCCAAAGTTTCATGAAAATTCATGCAAATAATGACTTTTGGTATGATTTGATATGAGTTTACCATAATCCAGCATTCAATTTGAGAAACGAGGAGCAATTGATACTCTTGGTTTAAAATGTACTCCCATTCTCTGGCAGTCATTCATCTGAACAGTGTGCATGCATAAACTTAAACTTGGCAGGAGTACAGCCCACTGGCGCGTATCAAACTAATACTTATGGACTGAAAGTACCGCATCGTCTGTTCATGAGGAAGAGACCTGGGACCTGACTCCCCCCACCTCATCCCCTCTCTCTCTCTCATAAGTGCCTTTAATTGTTATACCTGCATTAGTATAACTTGTGTTTTTGGACTGATGTTCTCTCTTTACAAAAATCTGTAAATTGAGACTCATTACTAGCTATTAGATAATTGCCTAATGAAGTAATTCGATTTGATTGTATTGTCCTAGGGGGATATTTGGTTTCACAGCCTGTTCAACATAGAGCACATAAGGAACAGTAGCATACAACACAACATACAGTACAGAGTACAGACAATACATATAATCTCCTATCCAAACACAACATGTCAGCGAGGCAGTTTGTTTAATGCGGCAATGCACAGAGTGGACACAACACAGTGACTTTTCCCATTTCAAAGGACCTATCACAGGAAGAGGGGGGTTGTCTGACCCTTGGTTCAAAGGAGGCCGACTGACCAAACTTTCAATTGCAAAGAATATCTCAAAATCTCATCCGCTCCCCAAGCAATGCCCCTTACTGACTTTTACATTTTGGCCTTTCCGCTAGTCTTTGCCATACATTCCACTTGCATGCAAGGTATCTAAAGGTCTAAGGGGCGGATTGCCATGACAACAGGGTGGCCTCTAGTCTAGGGGCTGCTAGCGGGGTTTACAAACTTATTTGAAGTTTCATGCCAATCTGCCTTATTACTAGCCTGGGGGAGTGGTTAACCAGGCTACCTTATTACTAGGTATAAGCTAGCAATTAAACAAACGGGTAGATAGCAGCAATCATGAATATGAATACATTTCACATACATTTTGAGCAAGTGAGATGTGTGAAAAATTACCAGTTCACTGATGTGAGGCACTGAGTACCAGAGTGGAAAGATAACGGCTTCTGAGTTAAACAGTGTTATTTTCACATTCTGTTTTTCATGAGTTTCAACTTGGTCATTTCAAAGTAAAATGAAGGTCAATTTTCAAGCTATTGATTATGCCCCCAGATTATATGCCCCCAGATTATGCCCCCAGATTATGCCCCCTGCAGGTGACTGTAATGCTCACATCTCATCTGAGCCTTAATTCATAATGGAATGTCAAATGTAATGGGACACCCCCCAAGAGAACTAGAATCGGATATTAACTCAGGGCGTGTTGTAAATGTAAATAATCTAAGACACACGCACGCACGCACGCGTGCGCGCGCAGCGCGCGCGCACACACACACACACACGTACACATACACATACACACACACACGACACACAGAGAGATTTCCCTGTCACGTCCACAAACCCATTGTGAGTAATGCTGTCATCATCTTCATGCGAGAGGCAAGCCGCCTGCAGCCAAGGTAGAATCAAGTATTTTCTTCCTCCCATAGAGCGTGCAGCCAGCCAAAAACAAGAGAGCCATGTTCTAAATACAAAGATAAATCCCCAGCACTCTTTTCATTTCTCTTATATACATGGCAGTAAATTCTATATTTGCATTGTCTCACAGCCAACGGCTGTGGCCATAAGCGTGCTTTGAAGATGAGCTATGCCGTG
Source organism: Protomyctophum parallelum (assembly GCF_964188405.1). Classification (NCBI taxonomy): domain Eukaryota; kingdom Metazoa; phylum Chordata; class Actinopteri; order Myctophiformes; family Myctophidae; genus Protomyctophum; species Protomyctophum parallelum. The sequence goes on along the minus strand of NC_139704.1, from coordinate 42,993,208 downwards.
CATTATATGTTGTAATAGGTAATAGCATAGTGTACATGCAAGCCGCTCCAATATATTAGATTTAATTCAGATCTGATTGGTAACATTTTATAGATTTCCTTTCTTTCTTTTTTTTTCCTTTCTTTTTAATGAGCTTTGATAAGTTATAAATTGCAGCCCCCCCAGGGCTTACTTGGCCCTTCCCTTTCATCTGTCTGTCATGTATTATTCATCACATGTCAGTATAATGATCAAATAAAGGAAAACGGAGGTATGGTTCAAGGGAGACCAGCTTTGAATATTTCATGTTCAATCCCCCCCCCCCCCCCCCTTTTTGTTTTAACAAACCTTTCTTTTTCTTGAATGTGTATTGTATAATTTGTTTTTTTTTAGTGTGGTTGTTAACCTTTTGTTATGTGGTCTGCATTTCAAATCAGAATTTGCATCTGGCTCTTTTGCTGGTCTCTGCTGGGAAACCCACCTTTATTTATGCAGCAACTTGAACACCCACCTTCCACATAGAGCAAAGTCCTTTCCTGGACTTGCCCCATGGCCTAGCCTCGTCTGGTGAAGGCTGCTCAGATTTATAGAGAAAACAAAGGATTCGGAGGAAAGAAAAAAGCACAGGAGTGGTAGCCCTTATAAGCCTGATTTATTCCATGTTGTACAATGGTGTGGTGCACTGTAAATAGCTGATCTTAAAGGGCCACTTCACCCCTTTTGCCACCATATCTTATTTTAATGATGTTTGGGAGACAAGAAACACTTTCCTGGGGTTTTTATGTGATATATTTCAGTATTTCAAAGTGTCCATGGGCTCCATGATGTCATGGACACTGGGCTCATTTATTTCCTGGACTACATGGTAGTAAGACAGCCCTCCCCTATCCACAAGGAGGAGCAGTGGACCAAAGCATTATGGGAATTGTAGTCCAGGAAGGAAAGTGAGCCCAGTGTCCATGACCTCATGGAGACCTGCATGGCCGAAATATCTAAAAACACATACCCACATAAAAACCCCAGGAAAGTGTTTCTTGTCTCCCATTAAAATAAGATCTGGTTGCAAAAGGGGTGAAGTGGCCCTTTAAGCTCACAATGTGTCACTGACACGACACGTTGTGAGCTTGTAGATTTATTATTTGTGACGCACAACACTGTCTGTCGTCAATGGAACATAACTCAACAGTCTCTGGGAAGTCTATTTCATGATCGAATGAGATGAAATGGCACAGCAGCAAGCATTGTGCTGTGGGAGTTTTCATGACTTGAAATAGCGAATAAAAGGCCTATACCACACAGTCATTGTAGCTCCATTTTGATTATTTACGAATCCATGAGCTGTCTTCATCAGGATATAGACAGCTTATTGAAGTGTTATTATGTAATTATTAAAATTATATGAATTGAGCTACATTGAGTGGGTGGTTCTCATCCCTAGGCTCATGCTACACTACAAAAATGGTGTTAAATAGCACAAAAATAGATTTGGCTCATGAGCAAGGTAACCTTTTGGTGATATTTAGCTCCTATTTACTATATCACACCATTCTTTAGAAATAATCATTGATGCCTTTTTGCAGGCTAATATATTTCAATCATGTTTGTGTCGATGAATGGATCACCCACCATCTTGTCACCATGAAGTGCAGTGTGATGATTAATGCAATGGGTTTACAACACAAGGCCATATCATCTGTCAATTAATAAAATATAGCCTGGCTAGGACCATTAAATCCTAATTAATCAGTTGCCACCACAATGCTCTCTCACGTACCCCAAATTGTAAGGATAATTACGAAAAATGAAGGTTGCTGCTATAACTGAAGGGATTTCTTCAAGATAAATCTCTCTTAAATAAGAAAATGGGGCATATTCTTTCCTTACTTCTGGTCCAAAATGTACAGACTTCCTGGTAGCTGTGTCCCAATTCGTCCGAAATCAACAAGATCGTGCACTTGGTGACAAGTTTTTGATTTTTGGCAAGGTGTTAGGTATGGTTATAGCCTATGGGTTTTCAAAAACCATCGTAAACGAGTTGGGCTCGCCCCCTAGTGGTCTGTTTGCAATGAATCTAAATTTAAAGTATACAGTTAAAGGTATATTCAGTGATTTCACTTAATTCAAATATCACTTCTTTTTTTGTTTTGTTGTGATAATCCTCCCTACTATAAAGTGCTGACCATATAAGGAGTTCCTCCCTGTCCCCATACCCCTGTGGGTTAAAATAACTTCTGAAAGGTATATTTTCAAGATTGTCCATGATGGCTGCGGTGAGTTTAAAATGCCTATAAACTGGGATTTAATATATAAAAACAATTATGCACTTGCACACAAGTTTTAGATTTTTGGGTAAACCATCGCAAACGAGTTGGGCTCGCCCCCTAGTGGTCTGTTTGCAATGAATCCTATGTTTTTGTTTTGTTTTTAATTTATATTTTTTGTCCCACGATTTTGTAACCCATTTTTCACCCCTGTGTCAATCATCCTGTGATGCGATCCTGGGCTCTACACACCCTCCGCCAACCTAGGGAGAGCAACGGACTTAACTCATGCTTCTTTCATGCTTGAGTGTCCAAGTTGCTCCTTTACACCTGACAGAGGGGAGTTTCCCTGGTTGGACGTAGTGCGTGGAAGGAACACGTTATTCCAACCAGTTCCTTTCCCCTCCATCAGGCGTCCCGGCTGGCCAGGGGGAGGCAGTTTAGAGACCATGATTACTGCATGTTTTTGTGAGGGTACCTACCCTAGGGGACACGGGGAGAACATGCAAACTCCACACAGAAAGGCCCTTTCGCCAACCCCGCCTTCGGGTATGGGCACTGATGACGCAGAGGAGGAAACACGCCGCCAGCACCCACAGCGCCTCGAGCGGGAATCGAACCCAGGACCTTCTAGCTGTGAGGCGACAGCACTACCAACTGTGCCACCGTGCCCCCTAATCCTATGTTAAATAGGCCAGCATTGGATTCATTGCAAACGGACCACTAGGGGGCGAGCCCAACTTGTTTGTGATGGTTTTTTAAAACATTATGCCCATACCTAACATCATGCCAAATATCTAAAACGTGTCACCAAGTGCATAATTGATGTGATTTTTTACATATTAAATCCCAGCTTTATAGGCATTTTGCAGCTATCGTGGAAGCAATCTTGAAAATGATGCCTTTCCAGAAGTTATTTCCTACATTTTTAGTATGTTATTTAGCATACCCAATACTAATAGACTCGTTTGCGATGGTTTTTAAAAACCTTATAACCATATACCACCATGCCAAAAATCAAAAACAAGTGCACGATTTTAAACGAATTGGGACCCAGCTATGGTATGTTAATTATCTTGGTTATGAGTGGTATAACAGACGGAGGGGAGGGGGAGAAACAATTCTGGAAAGCATAAATTCAACACGGTGGCTGGTAAATTCAATTTGGTTTCGTAACAGCACTGCTTATTGTGGTGAATTTTGTTATTAAAGGCCGACAGGACAAGGCTTTACCTTCTTGAAAGCAAGCCCTGAGGGAGGGAGGCACGGCGAGGGGTGGAGACTGGAGAGCCACCCTGTAGAGTTAAGAGAAGACAGGGGAATGAGCTGAATACCAACACTCTCATCATCTCTACCACACGCACAGAGAGAGAGAGAGAGAGAGAGATGCACACTTAAGTTTGATAATTCAGTGGACAGGGCCAACTTTTCAGGAGGCTCTCTCCAACTAGGACCTCATCATAAATAGATTACAAGCTGCAAACTTGTTAGAAGTCACACTGACTTTTCCCTCTCCCCACAGCACACTGTAATGTTATTGAATTTTTTATGGTGTGTACACGCACACTCACAAACACTGATAGCTTCCACAACCGCAGACTATCGCTTACAGTCCTTATAGCTGTTGTTATGGCAGTGTGCTCCACATAGCGCAGATGCTACCAAAGCAGAAATGTCATCGCTACCATATGTCCCAATTAGTTGGGGACGGATGTGTGTTCTTTTAGAGTGTATCGCATACATGGTGATTGGGCCGTACACAATGTCTTGTTGTGGCTGGTAGACAAGGGCATTGGCATTATAAGGAAACTATAACGGGTTACAATACAAGGCAACTGTCTTATTGGACTATAATTTGGACCAGCAGCCGTTTGTGTTGTATTATCTATCTATCTGTATCTGTATCTCTCTCTCTCTCTCTCTCTCTCTCTCTCTCTCTCTCTCTCTCTCTCAAAGTCAGTGATGCTTTAACAGCAATATTTTCTCTAATGGTTTTCTCTAATAGTTTCTTAGTGAAATAGCAGATCTACAAGCTCACAATGCAGTTCGAAATAATAAAATACACTATTATAGAGCCCTGAGGGACTCCGGTCAACCAAGCACTTTGAGATTTGTTTCAAATGTAAAGTGCGTTATAAATAAAATTTATTATTATTTATTATTATTATTATTATTATTAAGTATAGGGTTGAGCTGGTTGAGCATGCGGGTGTTTTCACCCCTCAGCACCTCCTGACGGAAAGGGGTTGGGCCATGCATCCAGCAAGCCCAACCCAGTATGTCACTTTGAGTGGCACAACAGAATGAAGAAAATGCCAGTAACTCAATATATATGTCCTATATTCAGATGATTGTATTTACCTCTGACGAGCAGACAACGAGGAGTGGCAACAGACAATGATTCGCTGCGTTCTGTGATTTGTTTTGTTACTTCGCTTGACAAAAGAAATCACAGAAAATCAGGCTGGAAACCAGATTCTTGACAGAGCTGTAGCATTGTCCTGACCAGGAGTACTATTCCACTATATTTAAATGTATTCACCAAAAATACGTTTTAGTCTATGGAACATAGACTAAACGTTTTAGGGGACTTTTTCTTCCTATAACCCGGCCCAGAAACCACTCACTGTTTTGGTTCTCATAATATGCCTGGGTTCAAGAGGACCAGTCAGTGATGTACAGTACAGTACAGTACAGTACAGTACAGTACAGTACAGTACAGTACAGTACAGTACAGTACAGTACAGTACAGTACAGTACAGTACAGTACAGTACAGTTACGTATGTGGCTGTACAGTAAGTCATTCTGGGGGTGAGTTCTACAAAGCAGAAATCCCCATGATAGTCTATTTATAGAATGTCACTCCTTTGACTTCAATGTGTTTTGTGTCACCAGGAGCCTAATGTATACTTTACTTTGCCCTAAAACATCTGCTCGAAAGGTAAACTGGGAGCCTTATTTAACCTGCATACAGTGGATTCTTATTTGGGACACATTCAACTTTAAAAAAACCTGACTATTCTTAGAAAGTTTTTGGTGTTTGTGTTTTCCCAGACACCTCTGTGAGCGTGTCGATTTCCAGTGTGTTCCAGTTAACTGGCATCCCCTTAAACAACCTCATCCTCTAACGACTGTCTTGCAGGCACAGCTGGAGTGAAATGTAGCTGACACACAGCCGAGGCTCAATAACACTGCTCTGGGCACCCTAAACAAACAGATGAAAAATCACTATTAGGTCTATACACAGTAAACATCACTGCAGGCAAAAGCAGGCTCTGCTCTTCCACGATAATTTGCGACGACACGTTTGTGTTAAAAGCAACAGTCTCGTCAATTATTATTTCCTATAGGCAATTTTCCAGATGAATACTTAGCTTAATGGATAAAGGGGTTTCCATTAACTGTCCTAGTGTTGGGGATGGGATAAGACTTGAGTTTGTTGTGTCTGTTGGGGGTATCCTTGGTTCTTTCTTGTTTGCCAGTGGGGCTTTTTCCATTAAGTCTTCAATGAACAATGAGAGCACAATCCATGTTCATCTAAACCTTGCGCCTTAATTGTTTTATTGCTCGCCCTTCTCACCAAGTCCCTCGTCATGGCCAGCTGATTGGTAAATAGTCTGCCTTTCTTTTCTTCTTTTTTTTTCTGCATTTCTATAGAGCCTTTATCCAAAGCGATTTACAATGGGCGTTACATTCACCCCATTCAACAGCAGTAAGAGCAATTTGTAGTGTGGTGGATGCAGCTGCAAGAGTGCAAGACTGCAGTGACGGTGTGACGCCACCATGCGGCATGCGGCAGCAGCACAAATTGCTCTACTGTCTCCCCGGAGCAGTTAGGGGGGTTCAGTGACTTGCACTTGCTCAAGGAGCAGTTAGGGGGCTTCAGTGACAAACAGACATGAATTTCAGAGCAGTGGAAAAAGACAGATCTGCTCACATGTTCACACTCATCCATATCCCTCTAAGACCCAGCGTTGCTTTTTAGCAACACTTTTATTTAATTTAATTACTACATTATTATATATTATATTTTTTTCTGTTCTTTTTTCACCTAAACGTCATCAGTGATGTTCATTGCAATGCCATTTCAATGCCATTGGTCATGATATTTGCATATAAATACCCCCCACAGAGGCTGAAATTCACACAAATAAAAAATGTCTGGACTTTTGACCTTTACCCTAATAAAAGTAGGTAAAATAATTGTAATATATGTTTTTTTGTGATCATTAGAATGTCTAGAACATGTTTTATTCATTATTGTGAAAGATATCCCCAAAATGTAAATTATTCATTTATTATATTATTATATAATTATTATATAATTATTATAAATGTTTCATCAAACTTTTTTTATTTATTTTTTTAACATATTTTTTAGTCTTAGTCCTAGTAGTACAAAGTAGTAGTAAGGTTGAAATCTATTTTTTGCAAGTAGAAATTAATGCGGGTGTGGATGAACCAGACATAGATGGATACAGTATACATGCAGGGAGACAGACAGTAACTCTTCTTGTCTTATTTGATATTATTTTGTACAACCAGTACATCCTAGACCTCGCACGCACGCACACACACACACACACACACACACACACACACACACACACACCTAGAAGCATATGCATGCACAATTGCACATGCGCACTAGTCTTGGTGTTCCAGGGATGACATGGTGTGGGGCCTACGTTTCCTTCCTTTACTATCATGGCGATATATTCATTACTCCATGCATATTTCACCAAGGTGACAGTTTGGTACAATGTTGAAATATGTAATGATGCATGATGATGGCAGCCAATGATCCCTCCACTCTTATTGAGATGCAGGAACTGTGATGGAGGCTGTGTTTATTCCTCCATAACATGATTAATCTATAATGTTACCCCGGGCTATGTATTGGAAAGGAGAGTCTTGCTTGTTCACCCACAGTGCCGGAGACAGATATTGCTATTCCTCACACATTCCTGCCTGACATGAATGGATTTTCAACCTGTCTGTGCACCCCCCACACACACGCGCGCACTCTCTCTCTCTCTCTCTCTCACTCTCACTCTCACTCTCACTCTCACTCTCACACTCACTCTCACTCTCACACTCACACTCACACTCACACTCACTCACTCACACTTTGCCCCAACCTCTCTCCAAATTGGTAGCAAGGGGCTGATCCAATTATATCCAGGTTCACAATGCGACATACAGGTTCCGGACTCTTCCCAATCCACTTTTGTCATCTGCCTTTGTAGAGGTTGCACTTTTCCACTGAGTACAGCAGACAAGTTAGTGTATAAATAGGCTAATGCGCTTCTATCTATCGATGTGTTGCAATTACGCTTTGCTCTGTGTGATTCCTTACTGGTAATATCTGGCAATACAAACGTATGCCAGGTACCTACTGCAGTAGTGTGATATTTATATCTAATTTTGTTAACTTGGAGAACACCTGTAGTCAATTGTATAATTCCTCTCTTTAGCACAATGATAAAAGTTACTGTCCGGATACAGCCAGAATGTGGATTATTGTAGCACTTCACATATCAACTGACACATCATGCCAGAAGCAGAGCTTTCACAAGTCAAAACAGTTCTATAGGCAAAACAAGGTATTTATTAAATTTTAAGTCACTGCTCACATTATACAATACGCTAATATTACCATTATTTATCTTATTGTGTGGAGGTCTGGGGAAATACTTACAAAGGATGTTCTGTTGTAGGATAGGCATTTATAAGCTTTTAGCTTCTGCCTATTCCTTTTGATCATCTTCATGTTTAGTTTAGTTTTTGTAACAGCTTCCATTCATTGTCTTTAAAAGTTTAAATATTGTATTTTAAACTGAAGGATGATCAAATAAACTAAACTAAACTAAAACTAAATGGAACAGCGTGATTTGAATAGTTTTTTCCTCTAGTTTATATATACACAACAAGCCATTAAGGCAGAGATCAGTGGACCATGTAGTAGATTTGTAAACAATTATTATTTGAATTTATTTCATATGCAGCTATCTGCTCTGCTTCAAGCAGTGCATAAGAAGAAAAAACCTACTAAGGACTGAATTGAGAAAAGGAAAACATGCATTAAGAGGTGTGAGGGCCATGAAACCAAGGGCCCAGGAAGCAATTAATTATGCCTGGACTTTCTTCCACTTTTGTTGCCTGAAGCTGTTAGCATGATGAGCATTATGTTTATTTGGGATATAATGGGAGGTAGTTTAATGAAGGACAATAGGCTACGAGAAAGGGTCTACTGTGTAATGGTCTATCTACTCATGTGTAGTGTGGATAATGACAGGATTTATTTGTGCCAGCTGACATGCCTCGATGCTTCTGTTCTTCATCTAAAATCAACTTTTTGACCTTCCCCTATAGGGAAAACATTGACATTAGTTGTGTCAAACGTCACATTTGTGAGACAAAATAAAATATTTTGCCTTAAACTACCAGTAAGACGCCTGAGTGACAGCAGACTGCTGGGCGAGCGCTGGGGCTTTGGCATGGGGGGGGTCAGATCAACATATTAACCCAAAAAAGACAGAAGAGATTATTTTTGGTGCACCACTAGAGACACACAGATCCCCCATCACTATTCATAATGAACAGATCAACCAGGTATGTTCATATAAATATCTAGGAGTAGAAATAGATCACCTCCTGTCAGGGAAAGATCAGACTGAATCAGTGTGTAAGAAAACAAAGCAAAGAATCTATTTCCTTCGCCGTTTTAAGATCATTTAATGCTAATAGACGGATTATTCTTTTGTTTTTCACTTCTGTTATTATGAGTGTTCTTCAGTACTGTAGTACCACCTGGTATGGATGTTTGTCTGTAGCCTTAAAGTCACAAATGCTGCAACAAATAAACATTTGTTCAAAGATTGTTGGACAACCACTTCAGAGGCTCTATAAATCCATGCATGATAACAGCATCCTATAAGGTTAGCAAGGAATATCACCTCTAATACTAGCCATGTCTTGTATGGAGAGTATAGGTTGCTACCTTCAGGAAGGAGATATGGTGGTAAATGGTGCATTTATATAGCGCCTTTATCCAAGGCGCTTTACAAAACAAATGATGGAATTTCGAGGAAGTGATTTTGCTGCATGAACAAAGCAGGCGCATGTCAATATAAATAAACATATTGGTGGGATTATCCACTGGGTGGCCTAGCTATATACGTTCACTGAAAGGTATCTTCTCTGTCACGGTACATTTCCCTCTAAATACATAGACTTTGCCAGAGCATGGCATAAAGGGCTGTTCATTTAGATGCAATACCTCGAGAATACTGGACTATACAGTACATGTGTAGTTTAGTATAGGCCTACAAATCCCCTGTTCTCAATTGGAATTCACAAGGAACATCAAAACGATGTACTGTATGTCATGTCACGTCACGCACATTCCTTTCATTTGCAATTGGCTAATTATAAAGTTTAAAAGGCATGTTTGCTGTAGAATACACACAGCAATAGACAAGGAGTTGAAATATGTATTCAAGACATTTGTTACTTGTTTCTGTTCAATAATATTTTTGTGACTAAGAATCCCTTAAAAATGACGTGTTTTTTAAACTCAGCACATTGTTTTAATGAATAAAATGTATTTTTGTCCAATCTCTATGGTATATGTTAATACAATATAAATGTATACATTTGGGGTGGTTGTATTTAGTCTCCTTGCACTTCTATTGAGACATTTAGATTGTGTCAAAGGTCATGTCTCACTATATACACAGGATCTGCCACAAATGTTGACCTGATGGCCAAGATTCAATTCATCCCCTGAGCAAGCAGGCAGGCTATATAGTCTCAATTGCAAAACTTACAGCACAGGAAACTGGGTTCAAATAGGCTAATAATGCTTCCATAATCTAACAGTATTCCTAAGAATTCAAGGCTCCCCTTAAATGCTATATTAAAAGGGGCATGGTTATAAGACAAAGTGTTGGTTTGTAATTGGCCTATTCTATTGACCGTATAAATAAATAAGTTGACCCACATAGTAAATTGGCTTTATTATACATTTTAACTTTGTTACATTATGTAGAAAACTGAAGCTATTAAGAATATATTGTTTAAAAATAAATTACAAGTTTTTCCGTATATTTGACTCTATACACACCTGCATAAAGGTTGAAATTTCGCCAACCTATAGTTAAAACTGTTACCATCAAGACAGTCAATCTGCAAAACTTTATAAACTTTATCAGCGTATCATTTTCATTATTATGGGCAAAGTTTCTGTATTGCAACTGACAGATGCAAAACAGGCGCAATATCTACAGGTGTCCAGTAGGGGTGGTATGTGAACTATGATTCTACTAACTACATGGATGTTTCTTTCTGCTCAAATGATAGCATGATGATTCATATGGTTAGAACTTTTAAATGGAAGGTGTGATGGGATGCGAATTTTAGATAAATGGGTTATTTAATTTAGTTGATAGATAAATAAATACACGCACGCACAATTTCACTGACATTGAAAGCATATAGTTGATAAGGCCCTATATATATATATCTTTCTTTGCAGTCATGGATTATAACAGTTCCTTCATGCATGCGAGGAAATCACACAGTCCCATTTCCAGTCGTATATGTGCTACAGTTTCACATCCGTGCGTCGCCTGTCCATGTCGTCAAAGACAGTTTATGTTGAAATTGTCAGTCGTCGTATTATACCATTTTCCTGCGTAGCCTGCACAGCTGTGTTCTTGTTGCAGTTCTCTTGCCTTGGACTTCTTGGTAGTTCTGAGGACTGCTGTCCACTTTCGCCGTGGTGCTGAAAGTTTGCGCCCCTGACAGACCTAACCAAACAATTAAGAGATATTTCCGCTTATTGGCAGTCACGAGAAATATCCTTTAATTGTAAGATTATGCCTGTCATGTCTTCCTCTTTCCCACGAGCTTTATTTCTCTATAGGTTATAGTTGTTGAGACGTTATGGCGTACAACTGGATTCAGCGGCATTGGGAGCAGTCTATCATAATTGGCACCCTGAACGCTATTTCAGCACAACGTATAGCCTACCGACAAAATTGCCCGACAATTAGTATAGCAGTCTAAACACAGAAATGATTTACATCAATTCGTTTGTTCAGCATTCTGCAAAGGGATCAATCAATTAATTGAGCGAGTCGAAATATACGGACATATAATCGATCGATCAATATTAGGCTACGTGCCTTATTCCACTCAAATCTCTCGTTTCAGTCTCATGTTATGGTCAATCGGTCAACCTTGCTGTCCATCATCCATCACCCCTCGCGAACCAACAGGTCAGGGAAAGCCGTTCCTCCAGCACGTCCGTTGCACTTCGCTGTCGTTGTAGAAGAGAAAATGTGACTCGACCGCTCTCACACATGTTGCGCAAAAATAAAAAACTTCTCAAAAAGTAGCCTTTTTTTTTTTACACTGCGGCCGGCGTCGATATCTTTTTTTACAGGGTGTGTGGGGGTTGCATGCCCGTGTAGCTGTCCATGGTCTGTTCCTTTCTGTATAGGCAAGGCTATGAAGGCTTTTCCCAGCATATTTGGTTTATCAGCTCTCCTCGCGTCTTTCTCAGCCAGAACACACTCCATTTCTCCCCAGCTTGCCGGGACAGCAGCCGAGTCAAGTCTCTGCAGTCACGTGGTGGAGACAGGACTGAACCAGTGTGTATGTGGACGTCTCTCTCTCTCTCTCTCTCTCTCTCTGCCTCTCTGTAGTTAGGGGGTGTCCCTCCTCCCCATTTCTGCTGCTTGCCGTGCTTTAGACTCTGAGCGCAGGAAAGAGGAGACGTTCACTGGGCTACCTGTCTTTCTGAACCGAACCTCGGGTTCCCGACGTTTCTGCCTCTATTCTGATTCCGCCTTACTGTCCAATACGGTTGTTTTCCGCTTCTCAAATCACAGTTGCTACTTTTTACGTATCTTGCGGTTGTAAGGCTTTCTGAAAGACTGATTTAGATTCGCCGGGGTTTGCTCAGCTTCTGGTGGTGCTCCATTTGGATAGTAGGACAGCCGAGCGAGAGCTTGGATGAGCTGTTTCGCCGAAATCCTGAGATGGAGTTGCTGTTGATCTGTGTTTCCCTGTGGATACTGCAATGCAATTCTGCCAGAGCGGACTCCATCATACACATTGGTAAGGGTCCTACATTATCTGCGCCTTTTAGCACAGACAAGTGAAAAGGCAAAGCATGCGGGGATGCGCTAAGGCGCATTCTGCGTCGCCCGCGGATTTTGGGTAGGGGAGGGTTAAATTGACTGTTCCGTTTGCACCCTATTGCGTATATTATTTTAACTCGTAAATGAATTATAAAGTTCGTGCTCCTCAGTACAATAAACCTATTTTTGATATGTTCGTGTTATTCAGTGAAGACACTTGCAGTAGCAATTTTAGCCACTGCAGTACCCTGTAACCAATGCACTAATAATGTGTAATTAATAACTAATTTTGTTGAAGCAACGGCGAAATGAGTGCCCTACAGAGAAATGGCCGAAGCTTTGCTAAAGCAACCTACCCCATTTCCTTACCCGCAAGCCTCAACTTTCACCAGAACGTGACCGCAATGTCAATAACAGCATTGAGGGAACGTCAATGGGGGTTTCGTTAGAGATGCAAACGCATATAGTGCCCTTTTGTGTCCAAACTTCTGACCAGCACTGACATTTCCAAGGTGTATATTGATTCGTTTAGACCCGTCATTACACAACGAGACTCTGAAATCTGAGTATTTTCATTACATTTTGAATTCGGGGGACCCTTTCTTATAGGACTAGACTATATGGCCATTTAAAATGTCACGGGTAATGAAATTGATGACCGATCCACCGACACACACGCACGCATGCGCGCGCACATACTGTGCGCATTCACACACACACACACACACACACACACACACACACACACACACACACACACACACACACACACACACACACACACACACACACACACACACACACACACACACGACTATAATTGCATACAACAAGTCACCATAGCCGTGGAGTCTTTTTGGTCGACGCACAGGAGCTAATTCATGGCATTTCAGTCACACATATAGTGGATGTCAATGCGATTCTTATCAAATTTGTCGCGGTCTTTGCAAGCACATTGTTGCTGTACTGCACAGTTTACCGCAACAGCCTGGCACGCAGCAGCAGGATCTCAATCACGAGCCAGCAATACAGCAGCGGGACTTCATCCAGATAATACTGGCTGATGCTTCCTGTAATGAGAGCGACCTCCATTATGGTTCAACAAACTTTTTTCAATAAGGGCCTGGCTGCCATCCGAAGAAGCTTTTTTCATCTCGACGCGCGCGCACACACACACACACACACACACACACACACACACACACACACACACACACACACACACACACACACACACACACACACACACACACACACACACACACACACACACACACACACGTGACTCATAAAGGGAAAGAGAGAGGCCAGTATAGAATCGACCAAACGGGGCCTCCAGTGTGACTATACTTGACGATCGCACAGGCTATTTTAAAGTAGTCTAACACTGACTCCAGTGCCAAATGTGTGCGTAAATGAGTCCCGATAAGCAGTGTTTTTAGGCGAGTTCGTTGGTATTCCTCACAATAGCTGCTGTTTTGTCGCTGACCATGGTGCTGAAACTTTGGAAAAGGCCCCGCTTACCGGGTCAATGCGCACATAATGTTGCACAACTTAAGTCATGAATCTAAGCGGTGAATAATAGAAAGAATAGGCCAAATTGCTGCCTAATTAAGGCAGTCTTTCACTTTGACTTTGGCTATTAGGCCTAGTAATATCCCAGCTGGTAGCTGGTAGGCCAAGGCCAAGGCTAACCGAACCTCTTAAGAGTTATTAAACACACCTCGCTTTTTTTTGGTTCTTCGCCAGTTAAGTATTAATCTCTGTGTTCTACAGGTGCCATATTCGAGGATAACGGCGCGAAGGATGACGAAATTTTCCAGCTTGCCATATCAGACCTAAGTCTGAACGATGACATTCTGCAGAGCGAGAAAATCACCCACTCGGTAAAACTGATTGAGCCTAATAACCCCTTCCAGGCTGTGCAAGAAGGTAAGTGCTATTCGATGGAATCATTTTTGCAATCGATTGGCTTTTTGTTTCATTACTCGGGGCCGCGGGGCCCCAATAGGGATCTCAGTCGCTAAAGGGCGTTGTGCGTTGTGCGCTCCGGCAAAGGGCCTTTACTGTATGTTCATTGGGGTAGACTTTAATTATATTGTATTCCTTCATGGGCTTTGGCCATTTCCCGTTGTGTAGCCTATAGACGGGTTATAAACAATTAAACATACAACGAGCGATCATTATAATCATTCTTTCTCTGAGAGATATGGGGCTTGTGTGTGTGTGTGTGTGTGTGTGTGTGTGTGTGTGTGTGTGTGTGTGTGTGTGTGTGTGTGTGTGTGTGTGTGTGTGTGTGTGTGTGTGTGTGTGTGTGTGTGTGTGTGTGTGTGTGTGTGTGCGTGCGTGCGTGCGTGTGTCCAACCTGTGCAGTATGCATTGCAAGCCCTACTTGGTGGAGAAACAAGGTGTCTTCTGTGGTTGAAAAGCTAGGTGGAAGCATTGAGTTAGCACACAGCATGACTGATAATGATCTCTATAGCCTATGTCAGGAAATCATTTGAGAATTAAGCAAAAGTTCTCCAGAAGTGCCTGCACCAAATTCACAATCTCGTTTGTTTTATGAAATGTCTTCAAATAGAGAACAGCTAGGAACACATTATATTTTGTGTTTGGTTCACTGAGTAACCAACACTGCAACTGAAATTCACACATTCCTCCTCAGCTACAGGTCTCTGAAAATGGATTTTCTATATTTCACTTTTCTCTGCTCTCAAATCCCAAGCCAAAGCCTCAAAGCATAACATTTATGATGAAATATGAATGTAGGCTGCATGGGAAAAGTCATGTAGTTGTATATTTGTGTTACTACTACTAGTACAACACCAAAACATTTGTTGAAATTCACTTTGTAATTTACTTGTAATCTATTCATTGAGATTTTAAAGTATGTTTCTGGCCTTTATTCTCAGCACCTATACCATCAGTTTCAGAGCAGACTGCTTTTTTCTTTTTTTTTTTAAGATATTTTTTTTTGCGGCTTACGCCTTTTATTGATTTTTTAAGGGACAGATAGTAGGCTGACAGGAAACGGGAGAGAGATGGGGGGATGACATGCGGTAAAGGCCGTGTCGGGTTCGGGAGTCGAACCCGCGGCACACCGCGACTGGATCACCAGTCCGGTGCCCAGACCGTTACGCTACGGCCTGGGCGAGCAGACTGCTTTTCATAGCTCATCAGAGAAGCGAGTGCTAAAATTCCTTTTGATAGTTGGGTCCCTTTCATTCAGTTATCGTCATTTCCACAGTCACCAGTACATATTTTATTTCACATCACACCTGCGACCTTAAGGTTGTTGAGAGGTGCAGAGCATATAGCACTGCAGGGATTCTTCTACTTTATGTGTCAAAGAGCTTTAAATGTCTTGGCTACTTTAGGGTTTGTATGTATGCATGCATGCATGCAGAACCACCTCCAGCCGTAATGAATGCATGGAAATAGCCTTCTTTATTGATCCCCGGGAGGGAGTTCAGGATAGGAGTGACAGAAGTTAAGAGTGAAACACAGGAGAGTTACAAGTATGAGTGCTTTGTCTGTAAAACATGCAACATTATAATGACAGTCAATCTCTGCTTGCAGTAGTGATGAGCTTTGAATATTATTATTTTTTATCTCTGAAAAGAATGCTGGCTACAATATTGGCCTGAACTATGATGACCTCTATTGTCTTCACAATGGGCCAAAGAAAAAACAACTAAAAAAGAAAACTTAAGCACTTTTTTTTCTGGATTGTCTCAAAATATTGAACAGCTGTTGGCAAAAGCAACAAGGTACTACAAACAATATTGTTTGTAGTTCTTCACATTATTAGCTGTTGACAGGTGGTTAGCGTTCCTTTTCCATATTGCTTCTCTATTTAGAATACCCTGCAGGCTCGCAAAGCACACCTCATCTGTATTCATTTTGTTTCTATCGTTAACAGAAATAATTCATAGCAGGGAACATGTGTGGGATGTATTGAAAATGAATAAATGATGGACGAAGTGAAATAGTTTTGTAATAGTTCAATCAGGTCAAAGGTGAGCTTGCCTAACTACTTATTTTGTCTAGGCAAAATTCCAAACATAAAAAAATAAATAGTGAAAAGAAGCTCCGTGAGCGTTTTGCTCTATACCATGGTTTCACCCCTGAACTGCATACATATTACATACAGTAATAATGTCTTAATTGTCCTCAACTGTTGGCTCCAGCAAACTGTATAAAAATAGAAAATATATAGGTCAAACAATTCCTGGCAAATGCAGCGATTTTGCTGCATTGTGTTGTGCTACACACATTGTGTTGTGCTACACAAGTGACTGACCTACACTATCGCACGCACGCACACACACACACACACACACACACACACACACACACACACACACACACACACACACACACACACACACACACACACACACACACACACACACACAGTATATGTTGTTGCTGTCGGGCAGAAACCTCCATATTCTAACTTTTTGTTATATACTCAGTTAAATAAAAATGTGGCATTACATACATAACACTTTAAATTATGTAAATAGTAACAATGATGGTTATAAATAGGGTTGTCCTGATCGGATTGGGTGATCGGAAATCGGCTACGATCTCATGATTTTCAAAAGATCAGAATCGGGGAGAAAAGATCGGATTTGTAATTGTCTAATGTAAATCTCAAATAAAGTTGTATAAGCAATGAGATTTTGTAAAAACTGTTGTGTTTATGCTAGTGGTTTTCTTTCGGGTCCCAGTCAGAGATCATCAAACAAAGACTAGTCACACTCAGAGGCGTGAAAGACACCTATGATGAAAACAAAAGGAAATGCAACCCCCGCTATGATGGGATAGGTGTCTGTAGTACTCTCTGAATGAGAGAGATACTCTTTAAGAGTTGACTTCAGTTCTATAAGCTGTATAACTGTATCCACTCTAATTAACCAATACATCATTATTTTGCTATGATTCCATGCTTTCATAGAAAAAACACAATGATAAAAGTATAGTCAAATTTTGCCTTTCAATAATTGAAAGGCAACACAACAGACTACACCATGACATACATTAAGATATTTGCTATTGTGATAATATGGCATAAGTATAAATATAAAGATCGGATCAGGAAAGATCGGTATATCTCAAAATCAAATGATCGGAATCGGACCGGGAGCATAAAACGTGATTGGGACATCCCTAGTTATAAAACATTTAAAAAATAGTATTTATTTATATACAACTCAGGCAAGCATATTTCTTGCATTGAACGTATGGCAAGCTGACCCAGCTAATATGTCAGCGATGTTGACACGGCCCTAGTGGCCACAGCATTCCATGTCTATGCACAGGAGCGTCAGGCACATGGGCTGACATTTGGAAATGGCGTATGCTGTGATCTGTGAAGGTCGTCCTAAAAGTGGCAGAGCCCATAGCTATTTTAGTATAGTAATGTTTGTACTTTGGAATAACAGTTTATATATATACCTTCCCTAATGAGTACACCTGTGCAATAGGCCTCCACCATCAGACTCATCTTAATTTACAGTTTGCTCTGTTTTGACAGTCTCTTGCAGGAACACTTAGGACAATCTATTGGAACAAATCCATGCCATACTAACAATTATCATCTTCAGGGTAATTGGCATGGATTGGTGGCGGGGACTTGCTGATTGCTCATTCCTCACCGCATTTGTTCCAAAGCGCATGTCCTCCCATTGAACTTGTTAGCCTTAATTGGGTCTTCTTTAATTTGCTTATAATCACCGATAGCAGTTCAGTCCCCTCCTAATCTAATATTCTCTGAAGCGGATGATTAAGGGCCATATATACACTCTGGGGGTGGTAGGGACCTAATACGAGGTCGATAACACCAGGATCGATGGGCGTCTCCGGACTCTTGGTGCGTGAGACCCATGGGAGGCTGGAGAGTGTTGAGTGACAATGGGGATGAGTTGACCTTTAGCTTTGCTCTTTAGTTCACTGCCACCCCACTGTGACTGGCAGCCAGCGCCCTGCCGATGCCTGGCGAGGAGAGGGAAAGAAGGGTGGAGCAGGTGGCAAGAATAAGAAGAATGGGGATGAGACGATAGAGGATGGCTATACTGCTGGTGCTGGTCGCCTAAGAAAGGGGGAGTGTGGGTGGGTGAAAAACCTGGGAACCCATTCTGTAAACAAATAGTTTGCCTCTGCGGGCAGCACCTGCTTTTTGGGGGCACCACCATTTTAAATTTGATGTGGCTCCTCTATAGTCCACTTCCCCCCGGGTGCCTCTGTCTTTATTCAGTGTTGAGTTAAATGAGCCCTCAGAGCCTTCTGTCAGAAATATGGAGGAGATGGGGAGGGCTCCCCCCATCTCCTCCCATACTGGCCGGGGCTTTTCTTACCCCTCCCCTACTGTGCATAGTTTTTCTTTTTACTTGAGTTAGACGTTGTTATAATCTACTAGTGTCTGGAAAAGCATTCCAGCAGCCAACTCTACCTACTGTAAGGAGGCTTCACAGACATCTATAGACGAATAACAGTTTAAGTCCAAATTTTATTCTGACCCCTCCACGAAAAGGCCTCGTTGTCCTGACCCCTTATCCATCATTTATACATTATGGATAATTAGTGAAGACTTAAACTGTTATTTGTCTATAGTATTTTACTGACCATTCACGGAAGGAGGGCTTCATTAACTGACCATTCTTGGGCTCCGGGCTTCATTTACTGACAATTCACAGAGCTCCTGGCTTCATTAGCTTCATTAACAGGCCAATGGAATAGCCCCCCCTCCGCATTTTCCTTACTTGTTAGTCAATGAAAACCAGACCCTCGCAAATCAACATGAAATTTGCTGTGCTGTGGTCCGCACCAGCCCGCTTACGCCCATTATCTTTATGTCAACCTCAACCGTTCCAATCACCTGTGGATGTTTTAGACCATGGTCGGTTAGTAGTCCGATCACCCGTGGAAGTTTTAGACCATGGCTGGTTAGTCTGATCAAACGTGGATTCCTGTGAGGTTAGGTTAGGTTTTGGGAATTGTTAGTAATGTCCAACATACAGACAGTACACGTGGCTTTGTGTGGTGCCACTCAAAGTGACTACTGGGTTGGGCTTGCTGGATGCATGGGCCAACCCCTTGTATTTCTATTAGAAGCAGCTGAGCGCTGTTACAATCACTATAGTCTGGTTGCTCTCCTCCCAGTAACACGTGCGTACAACGAGACACTCCGGAGTCCCAGTGCCTTCCATCCAACTGCTGGCAGCAGCCCCACTCGGCCAGGGCCGGCCACTGCTGGTGACGGTCCCTCGATACAATCCGTGAAGTTGTGATCTCGTTTGTTAGTTATCTTGTTTGTTCGTAGTAGTATTAAGAAGGAAAGGAGACATGAATCTGACCGCCTTCTGTCCATGGGTCTGTTATTCAAGGCTGCTCCGATGGTGGTGGCATCTATGGGTGCCGCCATTATGTTCCGAAAATACACACAAGACCGTCACCTCATCCCCTCCCCTGAAACAGGAGGGGAGGGGGGAGGCAAGCTGATCCTGGGTGTTCATGCAGTGTGACGTGTGATTCAGGCTGACTGGAGTGTTTACGATCGTATACAGGGCATAGACGCCGCCATTAGGAATACTCTAAACACAAAGCGCCCCTCCCGTCCTGTTTCAGGAGGGGAGGGGGAGAGGCAAGCAGAAGTTGATCACGTGACCGAAGTGTTGTGGCATGGATCGGGGCTGCTTGATCTATTGTCCGGGTGGGTAGAAAGGTGATTGAAAGTAATCAATAAAGAAATGGGCTAAACGTACATTTACGGGTCCTGCATTCTGTGTGTTAACAATATTCACAGTTTTTTCACCATTACATCACCTAATCAACATGAGTCAGGCTGCAGGTCCATCTCAAGTAATTAGAATATTTTGTAAAAGTTAATTTTCTTCCGTAAGTGAAACTTTAATATATTTTCAATTAATTGTGCATAAAGTGAAGTATTTAAAACCTTTCTTTGTTTTAATCTTGATGATTATGGCTCATGAAAATCTAAAAATCCTATCTCAATGAATTTGAATATTTTACGAGACCACTAAAAAAAAGATTTTTTTAAACGAGAAATGTCGACCATCTCAAAAGTATATTAATGTAGGCAGTTAATACTTGGTCTGGGCTACTTTTGAACAAATCATTTCATCAATGGGGCGTGGCATGGAGGTGATCAGCCAGTGGCACTGTTGAGGTGTTATGGAAGCCCAGGTTTGCTTTGATAACAGCCGTAAATTAATTTGTATTGTTCAGTCTTATGTCTCACACCTTTCTCTTGACAATACAACCTATAGATTCTCTGTGGGGTTCAGGTCAGGCCAGTTGGCTTGTCAGTTAAGTACAGTGATACACCAGGCTCAGTCATGTGTCTCTAATTCAATCCTTCAATAAACATAAACATACTAGTAGTTTTGGCTCTGTGGGCAGGTGCCAAATCGAGCTGGAAAGGAAAATTTGTATCTCCATGAAGCTTGTCAACATACTGAAACACAATGTACTCTAAAAAGATG
The DNA here is from genome assembly GCF_964188405.1 of Protomyctophum parallelum. NCBI lineage: Eukaryota > Metazoa > Chordata > Actinopteri > Myctophiformes > Myctophidae > Protomyctophum > Protomyctophum parallelum. The sequence continues at coordinate 42,972,306 of NC_139704.1, read as the reverse complement.
GCTGTGTTGAAACCAGTATTAAGTTTTCTCTGTCAGTGGATCAACACCATAGCAGATAACATGTCCAGAGTCTCAACACAACCATCTATTATGGTATTTTACAGCACTGTGTACCTCCGTACATTGACAAGCTTTATGTTGATGCTGAACTTCCTTTTCCAGCAGCATTTGTTGAGCCTCACTCAGGGCGTCTTATACTAGCCTGGTTAATAAACCAGAACGAATCAGCCGTTGGCAAAAAAAAATTGCCTACCAATCCAAGCTGAGCCTCCCCACTGTCCCCAGACTAATATCCCGCGGATCCGTGCGATATTAGTCTGGTTTATTAACCAGGCTAGTCTTATACTGCTACAGTATTATAGATACCGGTATGTAATGTTGGACAATAACAGGCCTACATTATGTTGGAAGCATTTATCCAACACGATAAAGTTTGCAGCTCCTGTTCTGACTTCTGACACAGTGCAGTTCAATCACTGGGACAGAGCTTCCTCCCGGAGACCTCGGTACATCAGAGGCAGAGGCAGAGGCACGGCTGCAAAGGGCTTGTTTATTAATGGCTGAGAACTCCCAATGCCTGGTTACACACTTTACACATGCACACATGGGGCTCCTCCTCGCATCACCCGAAAAGCATACAACCTTACATATAGATGCGATTAGAACGATTTGTATTAAAAACCTGTCAATCAAAGTCATTCAGACCATTTCATAGTCAAGCATCACTATAGGCTATTCAAACTAAATTGTTCTATCTTAGAATAGATGCACCTATTTGACAGTGCAGAAACATATTTGCCTTCCTTGATGCATTAACGAGCGTCAACGAAGACACAGTGTAACTGAAAGTGACTGGAATCTCTAAATTCTATCCAAAAGCCCTTGAATATGATGAAATATGATTAAGAATTACTGTGATTATGGTAAGCTCACATTTCATATTTCAAAAAAACAAACCGAGTTATTTTGTGGAATCCCTGGCTATGGGACAGGGGGTCCGCACATTGCCAGGGGGTAGCCTTAGCACCACTAAGCCTTAGCACTGCTCAAAATAGGGGGGGGGGGGGGGGAGAGTTTAATATACAGGAGGTAAAGGTTGTCTCATGAGGGGAGAAGTTGCTGTGTCATGACTGTCCTTATTTGGCTCCGGGTGTCCTTGAACTGGAAATGCAATGGATGTCAAACAAGCAGCCATCCACAATGCGATAAAATGCAATGTTGTCCTCTCATTCTTTGATCACTCCATGTTGGTTGCTCAAGGTTGTCTAGATGCTCTTCCTGTCTAGGCAGAAAGCTGTCCGGTACTTGTAATGTGATATGTTGTTTCCAATCCTTAATGATGTTGGTGGTAATAGTGTAGATGGGTGAGCCAAATGAGGTAGAAAGGAAATAATGATAGGTTGAATAAATGACTGTATTAACTGGTTGAGAATGTAATTTAGACTAACAACGCAACAGATTGCGTTAGATTCAGATTCAGTTAGACTGAGAATCAGCTATTTTCCACAAGCACACTATCGCGTGACGGTTTGCACACGTTAGGCTTTAGCCAGCTGGCCAGGGTGTTTTGTAGCCCCCTGTAGTCAAAACGTGCGGCAATTTGTTGAGTGCATCTGTGCGCCTTCCCACATCACACCCACCAGTAGACCCTCCATTTTCATCGCAACTCATGCCAAGGTAAGGTCAAGGAGAATTTAATTGTCAGCACGTTGTGCCCTAAGCCCAGAGACTGAGAATGCCTCACCATGTCATTCGTCCTCATTTTTCTTTTTCCACTCTTTTCACTTTTCTCATTCTGCATGGTAAACACCGCAATTATAGCTCCTCTTAACCCATTCTGACCTGAGATCAGATTCATACGAGGTTTCCGCCAGACACACACTGGTCTGATGAACCCATTCTGACCTGAGATCAGATTAAAAAAATGTCAGTCGTTCTTCGATTTTTCAAAAATAGCAGACCTACAAGCTCGTATCGCGCCACTCGGTGGCGCGATATGAGCTTGTAGATCTGCTATTTTTCAATAGCTAAAGCATAACATGATGCCAACACCAAAATGGGTGCCCGTTCAGAATGGGTTAAAGTGTTGGCCTGGGTGATGCAATATCCTCCACCTGATTCCATGCTTATGACAACTCATTACTCGCCGCGCTCTAAACGTGATGGAATGCTGGCCTTTGACTATTATTGTCCCGCTGGTTTTAATAATGCTGCGTAAATCATGGTAATGGATTTGTTTGTGTTTTCATGTCTATTTACCGGTGCTACACAGAAGGGGGATGATCAGGCCATTTTGCCAGGCCCTGTTAATTACCCAATGGCTATTTTTAATCCGTCATAAGCTCCTCGATGGGCTGTATAGCAGGCCTTGCTGGCACCTTAATCAGCTAAGTGAGGTTGCGGCAGACGTATACCTTTCACATTTTAATCCCTTTCGTTAGCATGAACCCCATTGCTCAGCATCCTCCCTGGAGTCGGCTTCAGTGGAAAGGTTTCTGCGGGTTTATGGTGCAGTGTGAGGTTTGAAACTGTGCAGTATGTGGTCCAATCTAGCATTTCATAGGATATGAACTTGCAGATCGGCTATTTTTGCTATGTGACACAATCGTACAACACACTTGAAATGGGACTTAAGCAGTTGATAATGACCTTCTAAAAAGTGATAATTTAAATAAATGTGACTCTTTCTCAAACGAAAGAGGCCGTAACACGCTCCAAGGCCGTCCAGAGAAGCTGTCTGAGCCTGATACACAACTAGTTCCAGCCTCGCCAGTGAAGCGAGTGAATGTTATCATGTGCATTTCTGTATACTAAAAATATATCTCCTGACTTAGAACAACCCGACAAGCTTGGTACTTACAGTATGCCTTCCAGCTACATTGGAGGTAACTCGATAACAGCAACCAAACAAGATATACTGTATCTGCATTAGTGCTGAGGCTGTGTAGATGTGGCATGACTGGGGGCAGTTTATGTGCTCGCAATTGCTGCGGTGCAATGGAGCATGCATGATTCCGAATACTCCAGTTTGCGAATGTGTAGATATCTACTCAATTTATGGTGTGTGTGTGTGTGTGTGTGTGTGTGTGTGTGTGTGTGTGTGTGTGTGTGTGTGTGTGTGTGTGTGTGTGTGTGTGTGTGTGTGTGTGTGTGTGTGTGTGTGTGTGTGTGTGTGTGTGTGTGTGTGTGTGTGTGTGTGTGTGTGTGTCAGTGATTTAGCCCCCCTGCTGACTACTTACATTAAATACACTCAGGAGCCATAATAATTTCTTACCTTACGTATTTTGCTCCTCCTGGCATGCAGGTTGGGTACCGTTCACATTTGAACCGATTCAGGTACTGGTACATGTACCTGTATTTCTGTATTTTAGTTGTGAAAATAAGTCCAAACTTCTCGCTCTATTTTTTCCCTTTTTTTATATATACTTTTGAATGTAGAACACTTTAATTGTAACACGCCTATAATGATATATGCCCAAAATAGATATGTCAGGTTGAAAGTGGTTAACTGAGTTTGGTACCCGAGTGACATTGTAAAAGACAATGTCACCGTCCTGCAGACAGTAAACGACAGACAGTAAAATGCTGGGTTCTCTGTGACAGCATACGTGACAGCTCATCAGGACCTATCACTGAGATGGAAGGCGGTGGACGGGTCACTGAGATGGAAGGGAGTGGAAGGGTCACTGAGATGGAAGGGAGTGGAAGGGTCACTGAGATGGAAGGGGTGGAAGGGTCACTGAGATGGAAGGGAGTGGAAGGGTCACTGAGATGGAAGGGGGTGGAAGGGTCACTGAGATGGAAGGGAGTGGAAGGGTCACTGAGATGGAAGGGGGTGGACGGGTCACTGAGATGGAAGGGGGTGGAAGGGTCACTGAGATGGAAGGGGGTGGAAGGGTCACTGAGATGGAAGGGAGTGGAAGGGTCACTGAGATGGAAGGGAGTGGAAGGGTCACTGAGATGGAAGGGAGTGAAAGGGTCACTGAGATGGAAGGGGGTGGAAGGGTCACTGAGATGGAAGGGAGTGGAAGGGTCACTGAGATGGAAGGGAGTGAAAGGGTCACTGAGATGGAAGGGGGTGGACGGGTCACTGAGATGGAAGGGAGTGGAAGGGTCACTGAGATGGAAGGGAGTGGACAGGGTCAGACGGAGTAGAATGGAATATACAACAAACAAACAAACAGATGCCCTATTAACCACATTAATCCTGGTGTCCCTATTTGGGTACTGGTATATGTCATTATAGGTGTTTCTTTCAATGAGGAGATTGTCTCGGCTTGTTGTGCTATTCATCGTACGATGAAGTATAGGGCTTATGACAAACTCAGACATGGACACGCAGTAAACACAAGTTTATCTTACTATTTCAAACCCAAATTTTCACTTCATTAATATTAACTTGCTGGTCCCACATAACTTCTACCCTATAACTCTAACCTAACCACAAACTAACCCTGAGCTCATGAAATACCTTAACAGGAAATGTACCATAAACCAGTTGCACCCAATGATATGAATACAAGTATGCATGTACTTCTGGGCATTTCTCATAGTTATCTAACATGCAGTATAATCTAACGTATAATTATGTCTGTTTCTGTCTGTTTGAAACACTGTCGCTGCTCCTCACTGGCTGCACCAATTGCTCTGAAATTTCACACAGGCATTGACCATTAAATTATGGAGGTCTTTTCAATTTAACAAATTTATGCTGTTTAATTAATTAATTAATTACTTTTCTCCATAGACTTATAATGGGAAAATGCGAAAACTCACATTCAAGTATTTCTCTCTCAAAAACTGCAAGGGCTACAGTTACAACACTTGGAGAGGAGATTCATAATAATTATTAAATGAAAGACACACCTTCCGGTTCATGGAGTGAGGACGTGAGGACGTGAGGACACGCCAGAGAGCCCCTGACAAACATTTTGAAAAATGAATTAAAATATTCTAATCGCCTGAACCAACGCCAATACAATTGGCTAAATTAAATATACTAACTGTAGTGGGTAATGCCACCCAAGAAAGACGCTTTGAGGAGTGTATAATACGAAAATAACGCTGAGAAGCCGCACCGTCGAAATGACTGCTCCGATCAACAAAGCAGATCTAGCCGTCCTAATACGCAATATAATAAGAGAAGAACACCAAGCGGAGCTGACAGCACTTCGCACAGTTATACGTGAGGAAGTGGGCACAGCTATCGAGAGCATTCGGCCTCAATTAAAAGCTGTAGAAGACGCTGTCACGGAATGCAAGGGGAAACTCAGCGAGGTGGAGGACGCCGTTTCTAATGTGGACGGACGGGTATCGGACCTGGAGTGTTCTAATACTACACTCCAGGAAGAAAATGACAAACTCAGTGACAAGATCGAACGACTGGAGATGTACAGTAGGAGATTCAATGTACGTGTAGTCGGATTAAAAAATGGCATCGAGAAAGGCAATCCCACGGCATTCATGACTAACTTTTTTAAGGAGTCATTCCAGGCCGCGGACCTGCCCTGTGAGCCTCTTGTTGAAATTGCCCACCGAGTTGGACCAGAGACAACTAAAGGCAGCAGAACCATGATCGCTAGAATGCAGCGGCTCCAAGTGAAACAAGCGGTGGTACAAATCTCAAAACAAAAAGGTGCTATTAATTTCCACGGGATGAACGTGAGGATATACGCAGACGAGACAGCAGAAGAAAACAAAAGAAGATCCAAGTTCAAGGAAATAAGGCGAAAACTATTCAACGCCAAAGTGAAGACTGGATACAGACAACCTTCACAGCTTCTCATCACTTTCAACGGAAAGACAACAATATTCAAGACCCCGGACGAGGCTGAGACCTTCTATGCTGCTGTGATACAGCCCGCTCTGAGCTATGGCCCTGCGCCGCCGGCCGAGGATGGTGATGGTGGGCCCGCCGCGCCCGCGGAGGCCGGGGGCGGCGAGCCAGCCCTGCCAACCCTGCCCGCTGAGACCAGGGACGACGCGTAACACGCGCAATGGTGTCGGGTGAGACAACGAGACGTTTCTTCTGCTGGCAATGTAAGGTAGACCACTATCGCTCTCACATCGAATGGAGATACATTTACTTATGAAAAGAGAGACTACCTATGACTATTGTAAATCTCCAGAAAACGAACTGATCAGTGACATATACCTCAGGGCGCTGCCTAATTACAAAGAGCACGGCCCATTATGGTATTTAAAATAAAAGGACATAAATGAGTTTAAATTTAAAAGAAAGGGGGGGGGGGGGGCGAAGAAAGGAGAGAGAGAACTATGGAAATTAAATGATCGATATTGGAGGAACTGCCGTCTAAGCGCTGAATAACAGACTGAAGGGCTGTCTAACACATCAGGCCTAGTAAGCCAAGCGCACTCAAGACTGAGAGAACCATGCACAATGACGGCTAAACATTCTACTATATACATATATGCCGACGGCTAAACATTCTACTATATACTCATGTGCCGATGGCTAAACATTCTATACTTTTGTGTCGACGTAGATCTGAATAACAATGGGTTGTGATACTCTTTATGTTCATGGGCCGCATAATTTCTTTGTCTTTTTATTAACCCACTGGGCCTAATAATAAATGTGAAGATATCTAATTATAATAAGTATAGCAACAGACCGCTCTTATCACTCACTCACACCGCTGCTTAAGTTTAACTATGAATGTAATATGTAAAAAAAAAAAAAAAAAAGAAGAACGGTGTAATGACGCTGTGAATATGGTTTAACCAGATAAACGAACAAAAAACACTTACACAGACTAACGAATATGGACGGGGACACTTTAATATTCTATCTGGTGTGGAGGCTCTTCGTGGTACTGAAGCCTATAATAGGCCTATAGGGCTGTGTCAGCGCGACCCTGAGGGAAACTAATAGGTGTATATATATTATATAGGCCTAGTAATAGCTTTCATTTCTGCTGAATTCTATTATTTTTTTTGTATTCTTTATCTTCTTCATTTTGTCAATGTATTTTCCATGAAGAGCGCAAAAGCAGGAGGCCTATATACACCTCCATAGACTGTTGTTTAGAAGGGTGTTCCCTCTCTCTCTCTCTCTCTCTCTCTCTCTCTCTCTCTCTCTCTCTCTCTCTCTCTCTCTCTCTCTCTCTCTCTCTCTCTCTCGTTCTCTTTCTTCTCTACATAAGCAAAGGCTGTTATATAACAAAATATCACTTGTTTGAGAAGTGTTAAAAAGCTCAATACCAATAATAAAAAATAATGGACACAGTAACTGACGCTAACTCATGTAATCTAGTTATTTGAGCTCAACGGCCCTTATAGAAGAGCCTCAGCCTATACGGTAGGCCTACTCGGCCTATTTATTCTTCTTCCACCATGCATTAAGACTGGAGGGAGAGGGAGGGGGCTGCATGGGGGAGCGAAATCGGCTAATGCTTTTTATTTATTTTTGGGGGGGGGGGGAGGGGGGCAGACAGAAAATGTGTATATATTTTGATGGAAATAACAGCCCATACGAAACGAAAACCATTATCACTAATATGGCTGTTGTATTATTATTTTTTCATTTTATTTTTCAATCTCGTTTCTTCAGATTTTTGTGGGTGCTACTCTGTGATTAATGGAGCTATACTGCATGGCTAACGGGGTCAGCACCGATAAGGGCGGCAATGACGGTGATAATGAGGATTTTTATTATTGTCATAGACTGCAATTGAAAGAGCTGGGACCTTCTTACTTTTCTACTTCCATCCTAGGCTCAGGATAATTAAATTATCTTTATTGAGCTAAAGGACGTAGGCAATATTATTATTTAAAAAAAAAAGTGTGGTTCCCACTAAGATCTACGGCAGTAGACAACTAGCAGTACAATACCCAGTATTGTTTTAGCTTTCTCCTTTTTTTCCCCTTTTTTTCTCTCCGCTCTGTCATTATCATCACTACTAGAACTAATGTTGTTGTTGTTGTTATTCTTGTTTGTATTGGCATCGATAATGGTAGTAATAATAATAATTATCCACATCTTTTCCCATTTTCTTTCCTATATATATATATACATATTACTCTTGTTTTTGCTTTTTTTTTTTTTCTCCTTCTCCCACGACTGCCCACCGCTTTTGGGTTTAAGAATGGGTATTACAATTCATTTTCCACTACAAAACAAACGATTAGAATATGGATAAAGATTCAAATGGGGGGAAAGGTATTTTGTTGGTTCCATGATAGACTGTGATATCAACGCAGTCCTTTATAGTGATAGGTTTTTGGGGTTGACATGCCTTCACTGGGAGGGCATTCGGGGAGGGTGGGAGGGTCCCTGGGGCAGAGACCTGTGTGCCTTTTTATTTATTTTTTGTTCTGTCTATCCTAGTTTCTTTTTTTCACCTTTCCCCCACCTGTGTGTGCATAGCAGGATCACTGGTTCGGTCGCAACATCAATGCGTTATGGCTTGCTTCATCCAAATCCTATATGACTAATTTAAATACTATTCCAAATAATATTCGCTTCATCTCTTGGAATGTCAAAGGGTCAAACAAGGCCACTAAAGTAAACAAAATAATATCTCACTTACAACATCTGAAGGCCGACATAGCCTTCCTTCAGGAAACACATCTGAAGCCAGGCGACGTTCTAAGACTTAAAAAGGGTTGGGTCGGGCACCTATTTCACTCAAAGTTCAATGGTAGGGCCAGGGGAGCGGCCATTTTAATTAATAAAAACATTTCTTTTGACCCACATAATGTTACTGCAGACTCCAACGGCCGATATGTCATTGTGTCAGGCTTAATTTATAATACTCCTGTAATTCTAGCTTGTGTGTACGCCCCTAACTGGGACGACACTCAGTTTATCTCAAACTTTTTTTCCAAATTACCAGTTATTGATAACAGTTTCTTAATTATCGGTGGTGACTTTAATATGGTCCAAAATGGCACTCTGGATAGGTCGTCTACCAGAGTTGCAATCCCCTCTACCTCTGCTAATGCTCTCGCTACTTACATGGAGCAGATGGGATTGTCTGACCCCTGGAGGTTTCTCTTTCCTACAGCCAAAGCATACTCATTTTTTTCGCACCCACACCATACATTTTCCAGAATCGACTTTTTTCTTATGGACAACAGACTCTTAGGCAAGGTTAAAACATGTGAATACCATAGCATTGTAATATCAGACCACGCTCCCACCTCACTGGAGATTAATTTATCCAGAAGTTACACTCCAAGTAGACAATGGCGCTTTAATTCTCAGATGCTTGCACGCAATGACTTCAAAGAGTTCCTGTCATCTCAAATTGAATCCTATTTCGAAATTAACAAAACCCCAGACGTCTCTTGCTCCACTGTGTGGGAAGCACTCAAAGCTAGCTTACGCGGCCAGATAATCTCCTATACTTCACATGCCAGAAAGTCAGAAACTTTGAAACTTTCCGAGATCTCTGAAGAAGTCTTAAGAATAGACAACCTATATGCAATGGCTCCCACGCCGATTTTGTACAATAGGCGCCTTCAACTTCAGGCAGAATTTGACATGCTTTCAACAAGTCAGGCTGAACGCCTCCTGCTTAAATCTAGACAACGCATTTTTGAGATGGGAGACAAAGCCAGTAAACTCCTGGCACACCAGGCCCGCTCGGCTGCGGCCTCTAGATTAATCACCCAAATAAAATCTGCCACAGGTGTAGTCCTCTCAGACACAAAAGACATAAATGAAACTTTTGTTAAATTTTACTCCGAACTCTACTCCTCTGAATGCCCTCCAGCTCTCTGGGAAAATGACAACCCTCTGGATAATCTACCCTATCCGGTAATAGACCAAACACTATCCCAGAATCTGGGCAACCCAATTTCCTTGTCGGAGATCCAAGAAGCTATACAATCAATGCAAAACGGAAAATCCCCAGGCCCCGATGGATACACTGCAGAGTTTTATAAAACATTTTCTAACCTTATTTGTCCGGAACTGCAAAGTATGTACAATGAGTCATTTCTGAAAGGCAAACTACCCGAAACCCTATATCAAGCATCTATCTCACTGTTACTTAAGAAAGACAAAGACCCACTTCTCTGTGGCAGCAGGAGACCAATTTCTCTCTTAAACGTGGACCAAAAAATCCTAGCTAAAGTTCTTTATAACCGTTTACTTACTGTGGTCCCTGATATAATAGCAACCGACCAAACTGGTTTCATTCAAGGGAGGCACTCCTTCTCAAATACCAGGCGCCTGCTGGATATAATTCAAACACCACCTTCTGAACTCCCTGAAGTTGTCCTTTCGTTGGACGCGGAAAAGGCCTTTGATAGGGTCGAGTGGACCTACCTTTTCTTCGTATTGGAGAAAATGGGTTTCAACTCAGATTTCATTTCATGGATTAAACTCTTATACGCAGCTCCAGTGGCTTCAATCATTACAAACGACCTCCACTCACACTTCTTCCCCCTTAAACGGGGTACGAAACAAGGCTGTCCATTATCTCCTTTGCTCTTTGCGATCGCCATTGAGCCTTTAGCTATCTGGCTCCGCACTGAAGCAAGGTTTGAGGGTATTGCGAGAGGCGGGATCACTCACAAGGTATCATTATACGCAGACGACCTACTTCTATACATATCAAACCCAACGTCTTCCATTCCTGTCATTATGTCCATACTGGAGCAGTTTGGCAGATATTCAGGGTATAAACTTAACTTTCAAAAAAGTGAACTATTCCCAATAACTCCAGCAGCTAAAAGAATCCCCCAGTCACTCCTCCCTTTTAAATGGGTGGACACTGGGTTTAAATATCTGGGTATATTTATTACTAATTCACTCCCGCACATGTTTAAGGAAAATTTTCTTCCACTACTAGAACGCTGTAAGAAAGATTTAAATCGCTGGTCTATTCTGCCATTGTCACTAGCCGGCCGCATCAACCTTGTCAAGATGGCTGTCCTACCTAAATTCCTATATCTTTTTCAGCATATCCCAGTATTTATTCGGAAGAGCTTTTTTATAAAACTCGATCAGATGATAACATCTTTTCTATGGGGCAGCAAACCACATCGCATTAAGAAGTCTTATCTTCAACGGCCTAAACTGCTGGGTGGGATGGCTCTTCCAAATGTCATCAATTATTACTGGGCATGCAACATTTTAAAGATTATCCACTGGGTCAACCCAGATAACACTTCTCTGTGGACCCAAATGGAGATATCTTCCAGTCAACACTCTCTTTCTTCACTAATATGCTCAGGCCTTCCACTTATCCCTGTAGTCAGCTCCATGCCCTCCGTCATACACACTATTAAAATTTGGACACAATTCAGGAGGCATTTCGGTCTTAAAAGCTTATCTTACCTAACTCCAATATACCGTAATCATTTGTTTGAGCCCTCATGTTCGGACCCTGTCTTCCGTAACTGGTTGGACAAGGGGATCAGAACTATTAAAGATCTGTACAGCAACGGGACTATGGCACCATTCTCATACTTAACAGAGCAATTCCATTTACCTGCCTCTCACCTATTTCGCTACTTTCAGATCAGACACTTTGCACAAAGACAATTCCCAAACTTTCCAAACCAACCCAACCATTCTGCAGTGGACTCTTTACTTTCTCTGAACCCCAATACAAAGGGCTTAACTTCAACAATATATAATGAACTCAACTCAATAAACCCAGAAACTCTCAACCATCTTAGGACGGCATGGGAGCAGGACCTGGGACTAGAACTGCCCGACCCGACATGGAAGACAGCTCTGAGACTGGTTCATAGTTCCTCAATCTGTGCTAGACATAATCTTATCCAATGTAAAATCATTCACCGGGTTCATTACACAAATGCAAGATTAGCACAGATATTTCCAGACATTAGTGATGCATGCAACCGGTGCAGACAACCCGCTGCTAGCCTGTCACACATGTTTTGGTCATGCCCTAGACTGGTGGACTTTTGGACAGCCATATTTCAATCATATTCTGACATATTGGGTGTACCTATCCCACCCAACCCGTTAACGGCCTTGTTTGGTATTCCCCCAGGGACTAACACTCCCCCACACCTTAAAAGAATAATGTCCTTTACTTCTCTTTTAGCCAGACGTCTCATACTCCTGAAATGGAAACAAGTTTCCCCACCCACACATAACGGATGGATAAAGGACGTACTATTCTATCTTAAACTTGAAAAGATCAGATTCGCACTTAATGGCTCCATGACAACTTTCCAGCAAACATGGACGCCCTTTGTTGACCACGTAAGAACCCTGACAGTTGTCCCAGAGATGAGCGATATTTGAAATATTACTATACTATTACTATTACTATTACTATACTATTACTATAAATATTACTAATATTAACTATATAATGGTGAACGCATTATGCCTATGCATTGCATATGCTTCGTGCAAACCGGTGGCTGCGCGCACACACAGGTGGTCCCCCCCCCCCCCCCCCCCCCCTCTCCTCCTTTTTTTTTTTTTTTTTTTTTTGTTGTTGTTGTAATTTTCTGTATTGTCTCTGCATTGGGGAAGAGTGGGTGGGCTCAGGGGGTGGACGGGAGGAAAATGAGGGGTGCCTTAAGATCTATGTACTGTATTAACAAATGTATCTGACAGTGACATGTATAAGGACTCCACATGGGAGGGGAAAAAATGTAAAAAACCCAATAAAAATATATTAAAAAAATAAAAAAATAAAATGAATGTAATAAATAATTACACCAGTCAGCCTCATGGTGACTCTATAACAGCCCACTTTACATCTTGCCTTTTAACTATTATATTTCTCAACACATTTTTATAGTTCGTATCTTTCGGCCATAATCGGCTTCCAAAGTTAGTGGAATTTCCCCAGAATTGCACCTTTCCTGTACGACTTGCACCACGGGCAAGTGCCTCTGACAACAGACTGATTATACCTCAAAATACATACATCAATAATATGATCTATTAAATCGCATTACCGACACTGTACATAATTTGGTGTTCATATAGGCTATTCGAACGGGTAAGGACTAGTATACCTAACTATGAAAAATATGAAATAGAATATTTAGAACATGCAGTAGTCCCTGTCACTACTAAATCCTTACAATTGCTCAAGTGCGAAGGTACAAGCATGAGTCTCCTCCGATACCTGAATGAAGTCACCAGTCGGATCCTTTCACTGCAGGGTGTAAATGTGTGTGGAGGAAGAAACTAGTCCTAGTCCTTCCCTCCAACCTGTAGGAGTCACTGCAGTGAGAGTCTCTGCCAGGCTTCTCACCCTCAAAGCACAGTTGTTCTAGACAAGCTGAGATTTGAACCCTTAGTCTCCATGGTGGAATTGGCAATAACCTTTGTAAAAACATGTTTTAAATCATAATAATTACCCTTTTCCAATGTCACCACAAGGTCAATTGGGTTAATATAGCAAAATTAATGAAGGTAATAAAACATGGTCAGGCGCGCATGTATACACACACATGCACACACGTGAGCATGCGCATGTGCGCGCACACACACACACACACACACACACACACACACACACACACACACACACACACACACACACACACACACACACACACACGAGTGTTTGTCATTTCCAATTCAATTATCTTTTTTTCTGTAATTTTTAGATACTGTATATGCCTTAGCAATACTGCCCTACACCTAATATACATAGAGAGACAGCGAGAGAACAGGGACACACAAAGAACAGAGACATGCATGCAAAGATTTATTGCTTATAGGTCAGTGATCCAAAACGCTATTTTTTGCTCTTCATCTCTTCTCTCACAAAGAAGATCGAATGCTTCAATGAAGCCTCGTGAGCTGGGCTTTGTCCCCTGTCTGTGCCTGAACCTCCGGGCAGTGAGCTGGGCTTTGTCCCCTCGTGAGCTGGGCTTTGTCCCCTAGCTGTGCCTGAACCTCCGGGCAGTGCCTGCGGTCCGTCCGTCCGTTTACTTGCTTTGGAACACCTCTGTGTCACCTACACCCACAGTACGCCTCGTGCTGGCACCAGATGTCTCTTTTTGGCGCTTTTCCTGATAACCTCTTAAAAACAAGCGAATGGACCTGTAAGGTTCCATTTGGATACATTTGTGGATAAATGAACACTGAGGATTTCACTGCACACATACTTCAAAGTGGCTCTTTCACTGCACACATACTTCAAAGTGGCTCATCACAAAGAAGAAATAACGAACACACTTTTAAACACTTTGAATGTAATTTTGGGGCGTCTTGGATGTTGATTAACTAATTAATTAAAGACCAGAATTGCCAAACTTAATCTGCATTCAAACACAGTGAACCCCTGAGTGTTAATTTAGCTCTGAGTGTACAAATAACCATATTTGTACACACTCTGCATTGCAAATAGGATTTCACTGTGAAGGTTAGTCCTGGCATGCAAATGTCACCACTAGTTGAAATTAATTAGATTTGTTTAAACACAGCAAAGTCCCTTTTTGTTACTTTTTAATACAAATACAGCTGGGCCCCTAGCTGTGAGTGAGTTAATGATTGAGTGACTCAGAGTGAGTCTGCAGTCCGTGAGTGCCGTGAGAGCATACAGAGCTGAAATCGACTTGTAAATCAGAAATGAATGCTTAATCATGTAGCTAGGTGTGAAGTGAACCTTTCCAGCCAAAAAGAAAATCAATGACTTAGAAAAGGTCACATATGCATATTTAATTATATAATGGAAGTTAAGGGTGGTCAGATCGGGTTGAAGCCTTGCCCAAATATGGAGTCATATATCATATAGCCTCGGAAACCCAGACATTTTTATTTCCAGGGAGAAAAAAAAAGTCTGGGTCCGAGTCCACTTCAATACGGCATACAGTAGCACAAACGTCGATCACTCTCTGCTGATTTCTGATCGTCTGCACTTTGTTTTAAATTGACGCACACACGTACACACACAGTCCTCTCTCTCTGTCACGCTAATTAATTAGTCTCATGTCGCGCAGCTGCATCTAGATTCTCCCGGCGGATCTTGCCGGGAGCTGCCTATGCCATAGAAAGCATAGGTGGACCCCAGGCTATATAGCCTAACATATAGCGTCACAGATATTTCAGGCTGTCAACATGAAGCCAGAGGTCAGAGGTAAGCCATGCTGTTATTAGACCTTGTCTTGTTCAAGAAATAGTCGGACGGTTTATTGTGTATTGGGCTGACTAATAGGTACTTAATGGCAGGTTAGGGGAAGTCTGTGCCCTCAGGAATATGTGTAGAAAAACGCAGATCCAATAATTGGATCAGTTATGTTAAATGGGGCAAAGGGCATAAACATGGCAACCGTCTAGACGGATATTTCTCAGCACTCGTGCTATTCATTAAACTCACGGGAGACTCACAAGACTATGAAATATTATTGGTGGAAAGGGACATCAAGCTAGGTGCACAGGGAATATACACCCAGGTTAGTCTGTGACTGTTATTCTAATTTGAAGGACAGTGGGCTCCCGCATATTGATTTTCCAATATGGCAGTGGCATTATGGTGTATGGTTAATGGCTAAATGAGCACAGGGATTTACAGTCAGCAGACTATGACAGACAGGACCGATATACAGCCACCTTTTATACATACACATGAATACGAAACATGGCTTTCTCTCTGACAGGTCATGCAGCCCCATGTCTTATTCATGTCCCCGGCCCTCGTTGGTGTGACATATTTACAATGAGCCAGTCGGAGAACACTGTGACAGATGTTAGGGCTTCATACCCCGACCCCAAACAGCCCACAAGCACTGGGGACTCAGCATCAATACCACACTCTACCTGTATGTGTGTGTGTGAGCGAATGAGGGAGAGAGGAGAGAGAGGGGGAGGGGGAGAGAAGGAGAGAGAAGGAAAAAGTGAGTGAGGTAGCCCAAAGGAAACGTTCTGTCTGATCGGATTGATGCTGATGAGGCCCTCGGCCTCCACTGCAATCCATTGTGATCCCACACGTCTGCGCTGTCATCTCTCTTTGTACACACTGTTATGCTTCAACGTTATTGAACCACCCAGTGTCCCTGAGAAATGACAGGCATATAAAGGGGGGGGGGGGGGGGGGGGACTAGGAGACTTATCGCTTCGTGTGTGCTAGACTGTGTGCAACTGTGCATGCATATGTGGTTGTATGCCCAGATGTACTGTATACAGTATGCATACGTGTGATTGTATTCTTACTATTGAGTGCAAGTGTCTGTATTGTCTGCTTGGCTGTCGGTGCATTGTTTTCCCTTGCTGTTCTTAACTGGATTCCCTACATTTAAATTCGGAAGGTAAAGTTCTGGTCTTCATGATATCACATTGTATTGAGAACACCTGTGACAAAAGTGAAAAGTTCTGTAAACTGTTATGGCTTTTAAGTTCAACTGAAAATTTGTCAAAATTGTGTGTGGAACTTTTTGCCGGGTCAAGTGGCCGGCACGAAACTGTCAATTGGTAGTAACTGGTAGACGGAGCTTCTACAGTATGAGGAAAATCCAGCACCATTAGTGATGGATTTTGTATTCATTTTTAACACTTTAGTGTTTATACTTATGCAATGGCTTCAAATGTATAAATAAACACTGTGTCGTCAGTACTTGAATGTCATTCATCTTTCTGGAAAATGTTTTCCAGTGCCTAGTGGTGTGCTAGTTTCTGCTACAGTTTCAGAGCAAACATTTGGTTTATTTTGAAACCAAAGCCATTAAAAAAACCGAAAGTGAAGCTCAAGTGAAGCTTACTGGGGATTATGTAGAATTCAAAGAAGCATCCCCCCTTAAGACCCCGCTTGTCTTGATGTTAATATTCTGTGGGCAGCCAGGATATTTCATACGATTTTCAGGCTGCTATGCTGCCTTCAAATCTAGTCTATATTGGGCTGATCAGAGAAATGGCACTGCTGTTAGTTTCCACAGTGTCTCTCTGTCTACGCTGTCAAAATGAAATTCTATGAAATTCATGTATAAGGGAGAGTTCCATTCTATTGATTGTTCTATAATGATGCGCAGAGTGCCAATCTGGTCTGTACATGATCTATTACTCCGAAATCCTGCCTTTTGGTCTTGAAGGAGGGGGTCAACTGCTGAACTCATCCTGTCCAGTAGGATTCTGTTGAGAACTTTACCAGGTATTGAGAGAAGCATTATTCCTCTGTAGTTGTTGCAGTTGGTAAGATCTCCCTTTTTTGGGAGTTTGATGAGGATTCCCTCTCTCCATTCTTCTGGAATGATCTCTTCCTCCCAGATCCTAGTGAAGAGGCTGTGGAGCATATTGACAGCTGTATGGATGTCCGCCTTAATAGCTTCTGCTGGTATTCCATCCGGTCCAACAGCTTTGCCATCCTTCATGGACATGATGGCCTTTTTGATCTCTGCTTTGCTGGGCTTGTGACCAACCCTGCTGGTGGTTCAACAGCGGCGCATGTCAGCACTACGTTGTGGTAGAAAAAGCAATGTGTCCCATATTAGAACCATGCCCTTCTATAGCCTTCAAACACAGAACAAGCAAGCACTGCTAGAGTAGCACATTATTGTATGAGTTGTAACTTGTAATTATTACTTTATTAATAACAATAATCTGCAATAATTACGTTGGTTCACCCATAGACACAAATTCTGAGCAAGAGTTTCACTAACTATGGGCGAGCAACCCACTCCTGCATTGCTGGTAAAGAAGAAAACAATTGTTGGATAGAGCACACTGTCAAACTAGAATGGAAATAGTAAAAGTTCAGTCAGACAACTCAAGGAGGATGTAATATATATATTTATTGAATATGAGATAATCAATGCAATATGTTTATTATGGTTTGGCGATGTATTGGATCTGCTTTTTTAGGTACTCAGGTCAAGCGCATCAGTCCCAACCATAGGGACTCTGAATCCCCCGTACCTAAACAGCAGATCCAAAACGACAGGTGGTAGCTGGGGTGGAGGTGGGAGCGCACTTGTATACAGCAGCACGAGTATACAGTATAGCAGCAGCAGCAGCAGAATTGAGCGCAGGTTGTATGACAGCAGCACTCTGATACAACAGCAGTGTAAGCAAGCAAGAAGGCAGAGGAATTCAAACCTCTGGTTCAAGTAGCCGGTATGAGATGGGGTGAGCGTGTGATTGGCTGAGTGAATCATGTGGATGAGAGCTTGATGCTGCGGTGGCCCAATTAACGGCCGGCGCGCTGACTGAGGTCCCCTGACTGAACTTGCTCTGCGCATGTCTACGACAGGCGCAAATGCTCATTTGTTTCTGCTGTACAGTAGTGTGTCTGTGGATTTTTTGCAAACTGGAATCCTTAAGTTACAATTGTATTGTATTACTGAAGGAACAAAAAGACAAAAAAACTGCTTTGAAGAGAAATTAAGATTGTTAATCATCAATGTCAATTGGACGTAACTTGGCTAATAGCAGCAAAACGGTTCACCCTACAGTAATTGAGTCTAAAAATGCAACAAAATGACATTCAAATCCTGGTCTCTAAACTGCCTCCCCCTGGTCAGCCGGGGCGCCTGATGGAGGGGAAAGGAACTGGTTGGAATAACGTGCTCCTTCCACACGCTACGTCCAACCAGGGAAACTCCCCCCTGTCAGGTGTAAAGGAGCGGCTTGGACACTCAAGCATGAAGGAAGCATGAGTTCAAGTCCGTTGCTCTCCCCAGGTTGGCGGAGGGTGTGTAGAGCCCAGGATCACATTAGATAATTGACACAGGGGTGAAAAATGGGTTACAAAATCGTAAAAAGACATTCAATCTCATTGAATTTCATGAATAAACAGCATTTTTATGCCTCAACAAATCCAACCTTTCTTGCTTTGGCGGCCTGACATTTCACTTTCCCAATACAGGAAAAACCCATTGTGTACGTGTTGATGCGTGCATATGCAGGCACATGCATGTGTGTGACGGAGAATGTTGTGGTTTAACATCCACTTGAGAAGCTGAGGAGCGAGGAGGGCAGCATGTATAATTTACTGCCTGCCACCCGTGCCGTTGCCGGCCAGAAGACTCCATTCCAGGGCGGAAGACAAGCAGCAGAAAATCAGCCCCCAAGTAAATCCTATTAGAGGACTAAACAGGACCCAGCCAAAGAAATGCTGCTTGACTGCCTCCCCTCAGACTGAGGGGTGGGTGGGGGAGATTATGGGACAGGGGAGAGAGGGAGTGAGGGAGAGAGTTGGGGCGAGTGAGTGAGAGAGAGAGTTGGGGCGAGTGAGCGATACAGTAAAAGAGAGGCAGGGGGTGAAACAGAGTGGGTGGGGTGAGCTAGGGCAAGAGAGAGGAGCGGGAGCAGGGTGATGGAGATGGCAAAAATAACGACGGAAAAGAGAATTAAAAAGAGCAAGAGACTGTGAAATATCAACCTCCACGGCTCCACCCCTCGACAAGAGAGATGAGGTCATTTGAGTCGGTGGACTCAGCTCGCTGGCCACATTGACTAACGGATGGAGCAAGAGATGCCATCGTATATTTGGAAGGCATTGTTTGTATTATTGCCCAAGGACACAAATGCCGAGTGCTACCATCTGTCACCAGAATTGCACCATACAAGCTCTCTCAATATCTTTCCTCCCTGCCACGGGTCTTCTGCCATGCCCTAGCAACATGGATTTTATCTGGAGATGAGGCTAATCTAGTGTGTAAGCCTTCTCTGAGTGAAACCAAAGCCCTGCTTAAACCTGTGAGTGAAGGCTTGAATGGATACAAAGAGGCAACCGTGAAGTCATCACTAAATGTGACTCACTTGACTGATTCTCACTTTTTCCACGATATGAGGACGTTATGATCATCACATCTAACGTTGCTTTTACTAAAGCGACAATCATCAACAACCCATTTCATGATTACACTTTTTGACCTTTTCTTTTTTTTTACCATTACATGTTGTGTCATAATGTGCCTTGTGTTTCACAAAGCAGAGATTATGCATTGTGGAATTAACTGGGCCATGATTGTTGATTAATTGTTAAGATTAATTTATATTGTGCACAGCCACAGTGCACATTCAGCCATGACTATGCATCCTAGGCTGTATAATTATTAAGAGAATTAAAGCGTTTTGAAATATTTTTCTGGAAGATTGACTTGACCTTCTTTCCCTTTTAATTAACCCCAGTCCAAAGTGCAGCTTGAGGACAGCCTCCCTCACGAGCCACTACAGGTACTCAATACTTCCATAGTGCTGGGTGGTGTGACAAGGCCAAGGCAAGCAGTCATTCAGCCAATCACACAATCACATTTACAAAAACAAATTCCAAGATAATGTGGACATCAAACTGATCAAATAGAAAAAGCCTCATGAAAAAAGAACACATTTCGTCAAATAAAAGCAAGGACTAAGATCTATAATAATCCAAATAAAATCCTCATCTTTGGATAAATGAGGAGGAATGGAATTTTTTTTACAGCTCATAAACCCATTCTTTGTTTCTGTATAGATTACCATGTCATTATAATATATTAACAATATTGTTAAGTGAAAATAATGAATTCTATTTCTGGGGCTGATCTGTCTCCTCTCTTTCGACTGCAGATGAGATACCGCACAAATTACTTCTAAGAAGCTCACGCAAGGAAACCTTTCCGCTTAATGTACTTTAATGAATCATGTGGCTTTTACAGGTGACACAAGCTTTTCAGAAGGTAGAGAAATGCAACATTTATAGAATTATGCATCCTCCAGCCTTTTTAAGCCGCAAGTCAGTGTGAAGGATTAATTATTACTCTTGAACAAAGCCAAGTACCTCCATTATTGTGTCATTCAGTCTCATACTGGCTTTGCCCACCTCAGACAAATTACGTTTCATCATTGGGCAACTCCTACTGCTGTCATTTTAATCCCTGCATATTTTCTCTCCTCTCAAAAGAATCAGAATGGTGCAGTGGTTTTATAGAACTATGCATGTGTGTGTGTCTGTATGCTATTTCATATTTTATTAGGTTAGGCACCAGACCTGTCATGTTTGTGAGGATGCATGCATATATATGTTAATTTGCTGTGTATGGGTTAATGTGTACACATGTATTAGTGTGTGTGTATATAGGCAACATATAATCATGGCCCATACGCAAAGCAATACCAGTGTTATGCAGTGTATACAGTACATACATATCATTACTATACTATTCATACAGCCACCAGGGTCTTAGGTATATACTGGCAACATTTTATGTTAAACATTTTAAGCCTATTATGGCAAGATTAACACACATACATCTTACATAATGCATGTGTATACATGCATCTATTATGTATACATGTCAGGTAAATAATTCAAGCTTGATAGTGTCCTAATCCTCATGTGGTGCATGGAAGAAAATGATGCAACATGATAGGCTCATGGATCTTTTCATCAGAAAAGTGCACCCGTTCCTTGGAGCGCTGATCTCCACTTGGTGGGGTTGCTTCTCCAGGCCTACCTGTAGGTCAGTCGTGGGATGCAGCCGTGAGCTGTGGAGGGAAATAGTTTGTTTGACTGATGGTGCAACTTTGCATGTTTGTGGTGCCATGTGGGCAGAAGACAATTAACCCATTCTGACCTGAGATCAGATTCGTGGAAAGGTTTCCACTGGACACACACTGGTCTGCGATTGACCCATTCTGACCTGAGATCATATTCTAGAAATGTCAGTCGCTCTTCGATTTTTTCAAAAATAGCAGACCTACAAGCTCTTAGCGCGCCACTCGGTGGCGCGCTATGAGCTTGTAGATCTGCTATTTTTCAATAGCTAAAGCATAACATGATGCTGACACCAAAACGGGTTCCCGTACAGAATGGGTTAAGTGCTCTTGTGCCCTAGAGCAGCAACCTTTCTATTACCACGGACTGGCTGACATTCATAAAACGTTGGCGGACCAACATGGCTGCGGGGTGGGGGAGCGTTGGTGCGTCGCGGTCGGAGCATCATCGAGAGACAATGGATCTCGTCCCTCCTGACATCATCGTACCAAAACATGCAAGACAGTTGACTGGTCTCAAGTAGCCTATATACCCGCTGCTATATTATATCACAACAAAATGTTATATCATTGTCATTGACCATATCATTGATCCTGGTGACGCACGGTTAATAGATTCACGGTCGGGAAAACTTGGGATTCCCTTCTCGCGTACCAGTAGGACATGTCCCGCGTACCAGCACAGGTACATGCACCAGTGGTTGGGAGTTATTTATTTATTTTTACATTGGAAAATCTTAGATCGCGTCTTCGTCATAAGAACTGTGTTCCAAAAATAAACAAATCGGCCGGGTGATTTTACTGCCATATTCTTTTCATATGGATATGAAACATCAAATGACGGTGAAAAAAATGAAAATGTATCCAAAGAATTTAAAATAAACATTATTTTATTCTCCAAACTGAGATATTATCAAATGTACACGTAACGTAACTATAATCAGTAAGACGGCCTGAGGGCAAGAAGCGACCTCACCCTAAAATCTGGTGGCATGACGTGTCACGAGGTGTGATAGACTGACAACCGCATATATGGAAGCCTAATGTATGGATGGACAGGCTTTTCAGGTTTTCATAGTAATCTGAGACCTACAGTCACAACAATAATAATAATTGCGACCGAAGGTCGCAGAAATCATGCATTTCCGGTCCGGCACCATACATGATCTGACCTCATCAAACCCTGTACACTCAAGACATGCTCCTTATATGCACGCAACCTCGCCATTTAGGGGCAAGGTCGCTTCTCGCCCTCAGGCGTCTTACTGGAAATAATAATAGTAATACAATATTATTATTAGAGCATTTAAAGTATTAAAGTATGTAAAGTATAAAGCAGGCTTGTGTTCATACAACAGAAAGATTAGGTAAGACCGACGTTATGTACGTATCTTTCAGGACGTTTCACTGCTTCATCTGAGACACCGCTGGGTGCAGCCTTTACCGTAATTTCACTACTTGGTGTGCAACAAAATGCAGGTGGGCGCTCGTATTTCACATTCCGTTACTCTCCAAAGTTGAATTTTGCCATTACTGTTGGAGCAGCCATAAACTACACAGGTAAGTCCTGGTCTTCTGGCGTTAGTATGTAATGCGTTAGATCATGTTTTGCAAAACACAATCCAAACAAGCTTTGAAATCCAATGATAGCCAATTGGAATGCATCTTGATCACATGATACCAGAGATAATGTGTATTGATTTGCATGCATTTTTGTGTTTACTTTGTTTTTATTCCTTTTTACAGGACAGGCAGTTCAGTCAAAACAGTTTCCTTGCAGTTTTGACAAAATCTAGAAGGGTAGACTAGACTAACCTGACGCTGCCAGATCCAAGAAGCTTGCTACACAAATTTGTTTCACAGCTTATTGGGATCTGGGATCACGGAAGCAAATTTGATGACGGGGCTGTTCCTTTTTTTCAAGATACTTGGTAGATGATTGGATGGGACCGTCTGTCTATCACCGTGTGGGCGTGCAAACACAACCAATCATATTGACGTGTCTATATAGCTTCACGTCCGGTTTCGCACATATCCCGCCCTTAGCTCACGCTGATTGGTCCGGTACGGAACGGATTTTTGTCAGCTCAACTGCCTGAGAGATCCCAGATGAATGCTGTGTTGGAGAACATGGTTACCCAATACCGCCCTCATCTGGCAGCGTCAGGTTAAGACTAGACAGTATAGGCCTATAAAAAAATGCAATATGGCAGAAGATCTTGTCAGGCGGAAAGGGCAGGGCCTATACAGAGTTGCAACATAATACAAGGAATCTAGGCTCGTTATAGTGCCACCATTAGGCATATTTGAAAGATCTGGGGTTGTAGGTTTCTTGGCCTACTGAGTGTGCCACTGTGCCCAAAGATTGGTCCAGTGGTGCCATCGTGCCAGAGATTAGCTGTTCACAGACTTAGAGACAGACACACAAAATACTGTAGACTGCAAACATAATCACCCTGCCAGAGATAATTTAATACAATAGGCCTGCACACTACAAGAAAACAGGACTAATCTAAATAGTAAATATAGTATTTATATTATTAACTTAATATAATCTTTGATCTGAGGTTATTCTCAAAATCAGCTTAAATCAGAACATTGGTTTAAACTCATTCTGGGCGGAAACCCATTTTGGTGATCTACAAGCTCATAGCGCACCACCAAGTGGCGCGCTACGAGCTTGTAGGTCTGCTATTTTTTTTAACTGTCAGGATTTAAGACATTTTTGGAATCTGATCTCAGGTCAAAATGCGTTAAAGAACCACCATTCTTCTGTGCGTTAGAATCTGATCTCAGGTCAGAATGGGTTAACAAAAACAACAGCGAAATCAATTCCTCTGCAAATACAGCCAAATTCACATTCAGTGGCTGCAGGGAGAGCAGAAAGAGGAGCGAATCAGCCTTCACCTTGGCAACAGCTACTACTGGCAACCAACACCTCTCTCTGGGCCCTCAGGTAAAGCACACTTAGCAACAGGGTTTCTGGCAGACCCCATGCATCGAGAAATTGGACTGCAGATTTGCCCATCGGGACAGGCACACAGGTGCACAGGGCGCACGCACGCACGCACGCACACACACACACACACACCCTTGCACATACTGTATACAAACATGGTTATTTGAACCCAACATTTGGCTCAAGACACGCTAGTGAGAACATCCCAATTGTTCTTCATTTATTGTCTCCACCAGGCCGAAGGCATGGGGAGAGAGTATGCTTTGCACTCCGTCCGTGTGTGTGTGTGTGTGTGTGTGTGTGTGTGTGTGTGTGTGTGTGTGTGTCCGTCCTTCCTTCTTTCCTTCCGTCCGTCCGTTACCAGCTAATCTCCGGCACCATTGGCCCCATCCATGCCAAACTTTGCACACACACTCCCTGGATGCCAACGATGAACCTCTGCCCCAAATATTCCTCAATGACCTGTTATAGCGCCAATCAGGCCAATAGCTATTGTAGCTATTGTTAATAGCTATTGTTAATAGCTATTGTTATAGCGCCATTCAGGCCGATTTAGGCAAAACACATTTCTGTAGATTACTCGTACACATTTTATCCATACATCACACAATTCGGTATACACTATCTCCATAGTCATGTGATCAACACTAATCTGCACTTCCCATCTTCCATCCTGATTGGCTAAGATTGGCTTCCAAAGCTCACATGATTGGTCCGTTTTGGAACAAAATGCCACAAATCACTGTGCAATTTCCGTGAAATTATGCACACACATTTCCACTAGGCCGAGGATGACATGCCACAATTTCTTTCGAAATCAGCCTTATGGTGGGGCTATAACAGGGCAATTCCTGTTTTTACCTATAACTGCATCGATCTGTATACAACTTATGTATGCCACTCCCTAGAGGCCATGGAAAAACATTTTCCCTGCATCCCTCCACATCTGCCGGTTATAGCGCCACCATGAGGCCGATTTCTGGAAAACACATTGTTTATGTTAGTCGCACAGATTTCATCTGAATCTCACGCAAATCGGTACACATGATCTCTGTAGTCTCTGTAGTCATGTTGGATTTATCAGATTCTACACTAATTGGCTAAGATTGCCTTCCAAAGTTTTCAGGAGTGGCCCATTTTGTACAAAATTCTGCACATGTCCTGCTCATCCAGAATTCTATCCTCAGAGATATCTGCATTTCCTCAACAAAATGAAGAAAATTCTTGCAAAAAAAAAAAAGAAAAAACATGTTGTACTCCTAAACATTTTGCCAAACATCACACACACACACACACTCTTATGTCCTGGTGGAGACCTGTGCCCAGAAGGGCACTTTTTCTAGTTGTTTCTGCATTACAGAACGAACCAAGCTCTGTTATCACTGAGAGGAAAAAGATTACTTGTCCACATAATTCAGGGGGCCAGAGGTCCGTCCACCATCAAGGTGTACGACATAGCATGGAAGGTTTTCCAGTGCTGGTGCGTTCAGTGCGCTGCACAACCTGTGCAGGTCGTGCCTTTTCAGGCCTCAATGTTTGTTTAGCGGCGAACTGGTCGCCGCCTTCAACCTTTGCAAGGTTTTACAACTTGGACGTTACTGAGCCCTCGTGGCACATGCAGTCCTGCACGTTGCTGAGGAGCGTGGGAACCGCCCTCAGGCCCCCTAGTTCTTGTCCTCAGGGACATATCAGGTAGGGGGTTGAGACCAGTATGGTCAGGTCAGAGCTTGGGCAACTTCGGTTGCCAGCTCCTGGCAAGTGTGCAAGCCCCTCTGGTCAGGGACCCGTTGGACCTTGGAATTATGAAACCTATCTCTCCAAGCAGACTGGGGTCTGAGTGGTGGATTGATAAATCCCAGGGTCGCTTGTTTGCCGTCCAAGGACGGCATTAGCCAGCGATGGTTCCTCTCTCTCTCTCTCTCTCTCTCTCTCTCTCTCTCTCTCTCTCTCTCTCTCTCTCTCGCGATAATGAAGGGAGTGTATGAGTCTTACTAGCGTGTCTTGAGCCAAATGTTGGGTTCAAATAACTGTAGGTATATATGTAGATATGCACACACAACACAGAGCACCAGGCCCGGTTCTTAGTACAGGCCGACGAAGCAGCCACTTCGAGCGCCACCTCTTAGGGGCGCCACTTATAGGAGAATTCCATACTAAAAGGCTTTCTTACCTTTCTTTGTAGTTGTTACGTCCCCACCAAAGAGGTCCAGGTGTTATTTTGTGCAAAAGCTCCTTATTGGCTATTTCCCCTACCATAAGCCCTAAATGAATTGCATTGAATTGAATGGGAATTGAATGGGGCTATGGAGTGTTATGCTAATTCGCTTGAAAAAGATAAACAACAACAAATTGGATTGGATTTCCCAAGTAAACTTAAGGCTCTGCAGACAGTGCATATATATTTACCAGGCATGACTCCAACTCCAAGCAAAATGGACTCAACAAAAAATGGTAAGTTATTAAAATGTATTAAATCCTCCACGAGGATAGATGGGTGTATAGAACCGTACCAAAACCGCGCCAGATGTCCTAAAAGTGGACTTATAACTGCATATACCGGGGGGGAAAAGTGCATGTGCGGGGGGGGGGGGGGGGCGCACTCTACAGATCTTGCTTATAGCGCCACCTAGGTGCCAACCGGCCCTGCAGAGCACACACACACACACACACACACACACACACACACACACACGAGCGTCACATGGACTTGCACATACTACTCAATCATAGACAGCAAAATGCATATGCATAGCACATAGCACACACAACATGAGCAACACACACAATCTCTTGCAGAATAGAAGATTGGCCAATTTCCAGTTATCTGCAGCCAGTTCCTTCCATACCTTTATGTTCAGCACTGCCGCAGCACTGCAGAAAGCTACCAAGCTAGAAAAAACTCTGGCAACTTCAGAATAGAACTGACTGGAATGTGAAGTAGAGAGCCATGCTATTAACAAAGAGTACACAAAAAAAATTGAGTTTGCTGAAGCCAAACTGAAGTCTGAAATGAACCATGGCATCAATATCAGATGGAATCGCCTGAATGAAAGACTCTGTGTGTGGAGAAAAAAAAGGAGGTGAGTTACAGATGAGGGGTTGATAGATGGAGAGGAGAAGGGAACGAAGAGCAGGAGGTGGTGCAGTGTTGGCGTTTCAAATGGTCTGTCCGTCTTGCTTTGTCTCATGCTCCGCGGGAGGATGCCTCTCGTGGTCAGTGTCATTGTTGGAAGCGATGTCGGCTTCCCCTTAGCAACATGTCGGCAGGCGGTAAAGGCAGGAAGAAAGACGGAGGGCCAGAGAAAATGACACATCTCCACATAATGAATAGTTTTCCCATGACTATGCCCACTCCCCATCCTAACAAAGCCTCCATTTACAAACACAACATATAATGGAAACTCTCGTGTGTGTGTGTGTGTGTGTGTGTGTGTGTGTGTGTGTGTGTGTGTGTGTGTGTGTGTGTGTGTGTGTGTGTGTGTGTGTGTGTGTGTGTGTGTGTGTGTGTGTGTGTGTGTGTGTGTGTGTGTGTGTGTGTGTCATTGTGCTATATTGTAATATGTTTGTACATTGTCTAAACAATAATTGATTTTACTCTTAGGGCCTGGCGCTACTTGTATCAGACTAATGACGCACTGTTCTTAAAACTTCCGCCCAGCAAGATAATGGCGTGTATCCTGTAATTGAATAACACTGTGCCGTAAGAGCATGATGTACTTTCATTATCTTGTTATACCATGTGCCTTATTTCAGGTTGCGCTAGGACAGGATAGTGTAGTGTGACCTACCGGTCGGTCGATAGATGGTTGATATGGCAACAGCTGTGTACAGCAGAGAGTGCACCTTGCCTGTCCACCTGTTGATTTCAGACTGGAACACATAGACAGGCAAAAGGGGAGAGAGGTTACTTAATAACCATTTAATCTAACTCTGAGTAATGTATAATATGCAGATGCCCCCCCCCCCCCCAATCAAGTGACACCATGCATGCATAGATGTTTAAACCAATTGGATAGGAAAATGTAATTTATATTCAATGGAACTTGGTCACCCAGAGCACATGCCTCAAGTGGACACCCACCTTCCAGGTGGTTCATAGAACATGCACATGAGTGTGAGTGTCTCTATGCGTCCCAAATGTTACACACTGCCATGATGAGTGAGCAATATATTGAGTATACTATACATCCATCATTAGTATTATTTAGGTAGGTACATCTTTTGTTTAGTTAGTTTAGTTAGTTAGTAAGTAAGTAAGTAAGTAGGTGATTTTCTTCTCAACACAATTTAG
Source organism: Protomyctophum parallelum (assembly GCF_964188405.1). Classification (NCBI taxonomy): domain Eukaryota; kingdom Metazoa; phylum Chordata; class Actinopteri; order Myctophiformes; family Myctophidae; genus Protomyctophum; species Protomyctophum parallelum. The sequence goes on along the minus strand of NC_139704.1, from coordinate 42,943,671 downwards.
GACCACTTCTCCCATTTCAACCTATATTCATGTAATTGGTCCTCACTGATGCTCATTATAATATTGTAATGTACCATTTTGTCTATTCACTCAGAGGAGGGCTGTGGACAGTTCAGAAACCCGCCTACATCCGCCTACATCATCGGTAGGCAGGTTTGGTCATTTCAACCCATTCAAGTTTAGTAAATTGTGATTGATTGATTGAATACATTATTAACATGTTTGTGAACAGTAGTAGTACAGTAGTACAGTCAAAGGTTATGCTAAAATGATAACACAAAAAGCCCCATGAGCTTGTTTCCATTATGGTCCCTAAAGTATAGAGGGGTTAAGTGGTTACTGGTATGTTCTGTTTTGATTAACACTGACTTTTACACACAAACACCAAATGACAGACAACCAGTCGCTGTGTTCATGAGGTCTGAATCCTTGTACTGTGCTCGTGCACTTGGGTGTCGCATGGTGAGACCACATTACCAATGAAGAGGTGACGAGGAGGGCAGGGGTGGCGCTACTGTTTGACATGGTCTCCGGCAGGAAGAGAAAAATGTCTGGACACATACTGCGACTACCAAGAGAGCGACCAGCGAGTGTACATAGCAATGGAATGGGTACTAGAGGGCAGCAAAGGAAGGGAGCGAGTGCCAAAGAAGACTTGGAGACAAAAGTTCAAGGAAGACCTAAATGAGATGGGTGTCAGCTGGCATGGTGCAAGGAGGGTCGCCAGGGTCCAGAGCAGATGGAGGGCACTTGTCGCACCAGAGCTCAGAAAGCTTACTTGCTTGCTTACTTACTTGCGTGCACTGGGATGACGTGATTAACATCACACACAAAATGATCTCTGGTGAAAACTCATGTCATGTCCCAGGGGGCTTGGTGACACTCGTGCGACCGTAAAAAAAACCTTGGTTTCCCACTTTTTGCACACGTCAATTGACAGGACGCCCCCCCCACCCCCCCCCCCCCCCACACCTTCAGGTAAATTAACCAATCTCATTTCCTGAAAGCTCAAAGTAATTCAGACCTCTGTATCCCACAGAGACCATGGCTTAGAGAGTCAGCACTATTACTCTTCATTCTGTGTCGCGAAAATGAAACCGCGTGAGCCATAATGAGCAGGCTGGCTTCATTCCTCCACGGGGCCCAGAGGAGGGAAAACACATCAGGCTGAAAGTCTGAAAGAGTTACATCTTCGTGGCCATCGGGATTTCCTTTTCGCTCCTGCTGGTGGGTCTCCTGAGGGTGATGGTGATAGGATCTGAGTTGACTGTGTGTGTGTGTGTGTGTGTGTGTGCGCGCCTTGTTTGAATATGTTGTAGTTTACTTTTTTTACTCTCATATGCAGGGTTTGATTTCCTATGGGGGATGGAGGGAAATCCATGCCTCTGCTATTGATATCCCCTCTCAGGTCATTCATTTTGATCGCCGATGGGGATCATGTTGCGTCCTTCTTTTCAGACTTTTCAGATTCGATTCCGATTGGCTACGACTGGCTTCCCAAAAGGTGTAGGTGGTTCACTTACCAACACAAACGAATCAATCTGCCCCAAATTTGGAATTGTGTAATATATATATACCACGGAATCAAAAGTGATTTCACTTCCACCCACAGATGCCACAAATGTTTGTTGCGAAATGTGACCCATCCTGCACCATCAAATGAGGCACAAATGGTCATGTGACTTTTTGATTGGTTTAATTGAATACTAACAGTTTGCAGAAAGTACAGAGGTACAGTTATACAATAATGCAAAAAGCTCTGGGGCTTTTTTCCATTGAGCTCCTGTTTATTCAATCATCAAGACATATAAAGACATACAATATTATACAAGAAATCATCAATACTAGGAGCAGTAAAACTAATTCAGAGACCATCACAAAATGTTAACCCATTTAGGCCTGACCTCAAAATAAAAATAAAATCTTCTAAAAATAAATATTTTCACGTTTTTTCAAAAATAGCAGACCTACAAGCTATGTAGATCTGCTATTTTTCAATGGCTAAATCAATAGCTAAATTTTCAATAGCTAAATTATAACATGTTTAAACCACCAAAAGGTGCCTGTAATTGCATATTTAAACAAAATAAACATCATACAGTATTGACCGATCAGCATTGGAACTTTGCATGGACACTCCCAGTATGCCAAGGAAGAACCTCCACTCCAAATGTTTTAAATCTGCGCTATAACAGGCCGCTTCACATTTTGGCCTTTAACTCTTGAACCGTAGGTTGTACAGTCAAAATAACATGGCATTTGCCTGTAAGTCTAGCCTAATTACTGGGGCTAATGGCAGCTTTGGTGTTGTACTAAATCAGAACAATGCTGCCTATGTGTTTGTATGCTGCCTACTGTACTACATGCATATCCAAATGTGTGATCCAAATCCAATGCATGTTTTTCTCTGGGCGCGATTGTTTGCGTGTGTGTAACTTAATTCCATTGCACCAGAAGGCCTTGAAAGAACTAGGTGGGCGATATATCATCAATAATGTTAAGTTGCCAGTCCTATCCACACTTTTCCTGGGCTGTGTGTGCTCCAGTTCCTGTCGATTTGATCCAATAAAAGCCAATGAAACTGGTCAGATGACCAATGATATCCAATGAAATCAACAGGAATTGGAGCACGTACACAGCCCAGGAAAAGTGTGGATAATGCATTGAAATCCTCCAGCACTGTTATGACCTTGTAGGCTTTTTGCTAACACACTGATCTAGCCCATATATGCGGTACCTGTGCCAAAACAAATCTAATCTGGCTTCCCTTGTTATTTAGGGGCTGGGGGTGTTAGAGCCTTGTATTCTGCTGTGATCAAATAATGTATTTCTCGCTGCATGGGCGGAGCAACATACTCTGCAAAGGCAAACTTCGAAACTGTACGATGCCGCTGTCAGCATAAATGGATGACACTTGCCCCTGGCTTTGCTGGAGATCAATGGTGGCTTCCAGAGGGGGAGTGCAAAAACTCTTATACTAACAACACTGCTAGGTTTGCGATTTTTTTGTTTACCGTTAATCCTTTCTGAGGATAGTAGAAAATGCAGTCATTGGCAGGAGCCACAAAATATCTCATATACTTTTTCTGCTCCTATATATTCAGCTATTAGTGTAGATTTTCATCTTACACAAACATTAAATTCCCATTGACAATGAATGGAGAATTGACGTCATATGTGTCCTACACAAAGATTAAAGATTAAAGTCCCATTAACACTTTCAGCGCCCCCCTGCTGTTCATTTGAAATGACCGCAGGCAGCCAGCTATATCCCCATATATAGGCACCATTCTATTACCGTCAATACAGCCCAATACAACGAGAGGAGGGGCAAAAACCTTTTTCGAGCAGCAGCCGGCATGTGTCACAACAAGCGGTAACATGGCTGGCGCGATGCGATCAGAAATCACTGTTTACATCTGAACGTCGGGTGGTTTGGACTAAAACAGCAACAAAGAAATGACAATGAGTGGATCCTTATGGGAGGCGCGCGCATTGTTCCGCACGATGGAAAGAATGTAGGCGCTGTCTAGCAGCCTGGGCAGCACGGGAGGTTAGTGTTGAGCTTCGGCTGCTTGGTATTGATATAATCATAATACCTAATGATGATGATACCCCATTTTGGGGAGGGATCCATCTTTAACTTCATGGACCATGGAAATAATGTATAATGCACAGTGTAGTATTTCAAATTCAATGTAAGTCAAAGTCACACTGTATGCACAATGCATTGTTTTACATCATGACACCATACACACAGTAGTGGAGTACTGTATTAGTTTTCAGGGAGGGTTTGCTGAGTATGCATGCTTTTTTCTGTAATGCTTTGTTACACGCTCACTTACACACATCACATCAAGACCGCCCACAACCAAAGTCACAACCACCTTCTACCATTGTTCCCACTGAGCAATTACCTGTTGAGTGCCTTGCTAAAAGGCATGATCAGTATAGTAGTTAATGTTTGCTGGCTGGCTGAAGGGCCGGTGTATTCACTGCTAATCTGAAGTTTTCAACATAATATCCTAATCCTGATTAAGTTTCTAAGCTTTCAGAGTTACGTACGGTCTCCATAAAGAGAGGTGCCCCTATACAGTACCTAAGCCTTTGCACATAATGCCACATGCTCTATTGAGCCCTCCATAAATCTATCTGAGGCTTAGTCACAATTGGGTGCCAACTTTTGGCTTTTTCCTTGACTCACTGAAGGCATGTAATGATCTTGTAATCATGCTGACTGATACCCTGGTTTAGTCCCCCGTGCAGAAGTACATAGCTTTTAAATGACCCACAGGCCCATCTGTATCTGTTATTTTTTGGTATGATTATACAGTATATAGGCAAACACATTCTAGTGAGAAAAGATATATTTAAAAAAGAGATAATCTCAATTCACAGTAGGATGGAAGCTGGATCAAGAAATAACCTTGAGAAGTTGGACAGATTTTGCTGTATACGGAAGCATTGAACATTTTTGCCTGGAAACCAGAATAATCTGTCAGTTAGTCTGGCCCCGTTCGGTTGTGATTGGATTTAGCTGCCCCCAAAGTTGTGGGGCACCAATCAGGAAACACTATGCAAATATGGGGCGGATTTATCACCAGAAGCATTTTTTTATCCATGACTTCCTTGGGTCCCTGGGAGGCAACCGAGCCTGGCGGAGACCTGCGCATTTTTGAGGGGCGCTAGCCCCTCCTATATACAGAAGGTTTTTGTCCCCACAAAATGACCTCAACAACATTAAATGCCATTGACAATGGAGGGAAAGTTTACGTCATCTTGTCCCCACACGTCTCATATTTGCCAGCGACAATGAAAGGAGAAATTTGGTCAAATGTCTGCCAAATATGACATAACTTTGTGGCAAAAGGCATTCTGATTGGCCAGTATGAGATGATGCATGGTGTACGATGCTAAGAGAGCCCCTCACTTCACACGGGTGTAATTTTTCTAGTTCTGTTCTATTATTGCATTCTATATGTCCTCCTTGGATACAAGTGAATAATGAATGGCATAAACCACCAACCTTTAGTTAGAGAAACAGCCCTTTTAATCCATGTCTCCTACTCTCCTCATATCCTCTTTCTCTGAAATTATTTCATTTTCATTCATCTTCATTAGCGATGATTTGGTTGAACTGGGAGATGGAATATTATTCTTGAGAGCAATTGATGATATGAATTTGTTTTATATATTTTTTAAGGTGGGGAATTGCAGTCTCTGATTATGTCCGTATAAAGACATCATCTAGAGAGAGACATTGCAGTTCAAAATGTGCTGGATGAATTGATTTGCATGGTGGATGAAGATTTTTTTTTTGTTCAAAGAATATGCCATATAAAGAGGCAAAGCTTGCATACATTTTTGATCTCGTGGCCACTCCTGAAACAACATTAATGAAAAAGTATTTGCCATAAAGAAGAGTTTGGGGTGAGAACTTTCTTAATAAGATCCAATTTACCGTTGGTTCTATGATTAGTCAGGTCCTTGATCCAAGAATAATTTGGCAGCTATATAGGCCTCAATGGGGACATATAGGGATTCAATATCCATTGTTATTGATAGCTGTGTTTTCCCAACTTGTTGTATTGACTTGATGACTTTAATGAAATCAATTATGATATCTTGATATCTTATCCGGTATGAAGGTATAGTGCTGTAGTCAGATGTTGCAAAAATTAATCCACAAAAGCTGAGATGTTTTCTGATTCAATAGCTGTGATACTGTATAGGTCTGCCTGGGGACATACTGTACATATTTCTAAATGCTTTGAGTATAGAAGACTGGAATAATGGGGAACTCGACAGCCATGAAGTCATATATGGTTAGTGATCATTTGAGTGATGGCACTGGTATAATGTGAACAATGCTTTCTGAATGACCAATGAATAATCTTTAGATTTATATTTGCACATTAACCTTTTGTCAGATAATTGTCCACTTTATATTCCCTCATAGTTTCCACCAATCAACCATCTGTTTCTAGAGATGACGTGTACCGGTCCGGACAAGCAAGAGGTAAATTAACTCACCGTCATTATTCTAGCCAATAAGCCCACATCATCAGAATGCCCATTGGCCCTTAGTAAAGGCCTCTCCATTGTCTAATAGTTTAGGTAATGAATTCAACACAGTTATACACGTACAAAAAATATCTTGTCGTTTACGGCCCAATCCTGTCTCTATGTCCATTGACCCTCAGGAGAATGTGAACACTTATCTTTAGTGTGCAAGGTCATATTATTTTTAGCCATCCTAGCGGCGGGCCTGTAAGAATATCAGTCCATCGGTTTTCTCACAAACTACTGCCAATAGAATTGCAGCGGAGGATGACCCCTACTGATATTTGCTCAGGCTGGAAGTTGTCATCACAAAGACACAGCTTCCATAAACACTTTTAAAACAGCCTATCTTTTGTACAAAATCATTGAAGTAAAAAAAATAGGCGTAATTAATTCATGTGTTATTTATGCCGCATGGTCCTGGTCGTCTAATACTGACCTTTTGCTATGTGAAAAACAGAGCAGACACAGCAGAAGCACAATCAGTCTGCTGGCCGCCCTGGGTGCGAAATGCACCTGTCACCAGTCCACCTGCTGTGTTGAAGAGGCGCTCCACAACTCTCCACAACTAGTCCAATCACCACAGCAGTCAGTCAGTGAACTAATGGGAGATGGTCCCTTTGGCAATTACGGCAAATGCGTCATTACGTAAGAAAACATATGAGGATGGTGACCTTTTCCAGCACCCCAAGGCAATTACGCCAAAACAAGGAGAATGACTTCTCTTCTCATTCAACGCTGAAGTGGTATTATTAGCTTGGCTTTTCTTATGCCTTCCCCAGTGACTAATAGGCATACATTGAACTGCCTTCCACGATATGGAATGCACAAAGTTAGCAAAAACTGTAAACAATAAAAATGCAATTTGGCTGTAATATTTCCTGTCCTTTGTTGTCTCGTATCGACCCTCCTGAAAATTAAGAGAAATGAGCACATACATTAATCTGTTGCTGTTTATGTGCTGTGTTTTTGTTTTAACTTTTTATTTAGCCGGCAATCTTTTTTGCATGGGCTCGAGGGACAATGCCATTACTGATTGCACCCATAAATGATAAATGTAGTGTTCTACGTGTCTTCCCATTACTCCTTTCTTTCTCTTTTGTCCCCTCTGTTAATGTGCCCCACCACGTGCCCCTCTACTGGTGTATGGATTAGTTCTGGGTCGATTTCCCTGAGGATTATGGGTAATGCTAAAACCGTCAGAGGTTTCACCTGGGCGCTCACTAACTCAGCCTACCCCACATTGATCAGACACACACACACCAACTGTTTTACGGACTGCCTCAGATTCATGGGACGTAGCCAGTTCATGCTCCATTGGTTGGAATATACTGCCTGTGCAAACACCCAATATCCTTTCTGATTACAAGGGAGTATAACGTGGTTGTTTTGAACCATAGGCTTCATTGACATTATTTGGCATGTGTCTGTTGTTATGAAACTAATGATAGTTGCAGAGAAACGTGCAGTTCAACACCAACACCAATCTGTTGACTACGCCATTATGCTTCTCTACACGTGGCTTGTCAAAGGAAAATGGCAATATATTACACCGTTGTTCTTCGAGGAATAGGTTAGACATCAATTCTGAAGGCCTAAAAATACTGGTCGCATCACCAATAATGCCATATTGAACTGAATGTGAATAACTCTAATGTGCAGTCCATAAAGCTGTCTCTATGCCTGGGCAATTTCTTATTCAATATCCATGTGTCTTCCACGCATGTCTACTGGCATGCATATTATATCAGCAGAACATTTTGGTTTATGAAGGGACGGCACAGCCTTTATGGGGGCCATTAAAATGCAGAGTGCTAATGTCCATGTTATTAATGGCTCCTTTCTCCATCTGTAGTATTGCTCACAGTGCCGTTGACTTCCTCAGTATGCTTGACTCAATCAAGGCATTTTACTGTTTGGAAACGTGGAGTACCTTGAAGTTTGCAAATGTCCGTCATGTATTCATAGCTTTATATTACACGCACGCACACACGCATGCACGCACACACGCACACACAGATTCATTCTGAATTATCTACAAATCAACATTCTCCCTATACCCTTCTCGCCTTTCATGTAAACATTAATTGACATTGTTTGGAGATGTGAGACCCAGTGGGCATTAACCTCATCAAGGGCACAACTTAGCTGTGGTTGTCCTGCCGTTCAAAGTCAGCCCTTAGCTGACAGTCAGAGATTCTGATCAAACACATTAGAATAACAGAGGATTTGCACTGTAATCAAAAACCAATTAACCATTATGCCCTAAATACTTTGTGTGCCAGATAGTAGAAATGGCCGATTTATAAGCTCTCAACTCTTTGTATTTTTGAAAATGGTTCAAATAAAAATAAAATACATTTGCGGTTAATGCGGTCAACGACTGTTTTGCGACTGAGATTGCTGTTAGCTAAAAGGGAAAAGGACAGCAGGTTCTGGTCCGTTCTTGAGTAACACCAGCCAAAGGGTAAAACTAAAACCATGTCCATTTGGGTGGAGTTATTTATGTATGGATCATGTAGCCATTTGGTATGGGCTATTATCTTGCATATGATTATCATTATTCTCTTTTTGCCTGTTAATCACAGCCATCTCCCATGCAGGCAGGCGTGTGTTGGCAAGGTGATCACATTTAATCTGTCTGTGAAAAGACCAGTCAGGAGAGGTTGTTTTATCACTTAGGAGTGGAGGCCTTGCATTACCCAAATGAAAAACAAGCGAGGAAAGGGTTGGGGGGGAAGTGTGGGGGGGGGATGATTTGTCACCGGCTGATTAGAGTCCTCGACTCCTCCCTCATGCTCCTCGTTGCTCCTGTTGGAGCCCTTCAAGGGCACAACGCCACCCTGGAGAACACAAATCCGTTGGCTGTATGCTTTTACAAGGGAGGGCACAAAAAAAAGAGTAAATCCTTAAAAATGTGCCAACACTGTAAAATATTCAGTGCTTATTTAACTACGGGTGTAATTTAATGCCATTTAATTTGGATTCACTCTTATAGTTAAATGAACATTGAGGATTTTACTAGAGTATGCTACTAGCAACGGCTTAATTCCCTCCGTCTCTGCTCACTCTCTGGAGACAGCGAACGCTCCTGACCCCCTCTGCTGCTTTTTAATGTTTTCCTTTTAGAGGTTCAGTGTTTGTTGCCAGTACACAATAAGAGTCATTTGTCTTACTAACTGCTGTACGTGCCATGCTCAAATTATATTTAACCTCTATTCGATATAAGGCTTTCACAGTGGGCTGAACAATATTTAAGGAATTTCTCACTGAACAAGCTGGAAGGTATAGCATAAGTTCTCTTCATTAAAGTCACAAAACATATTCTTCTCACTTGTTTATGAATTGTACAGGCCGGGATCCCAGTATAGTTAGAATGTTTGATCTGTATTTTCTTTGTTTGCAATGAAATCTTAATTGAATAATAAGTAAGTAGGTCATAGAGACTTATTGTTTATCAGCCAGAGTGCGGGAGTATCCCCGTTTCGCAATGTGCTAGACTGGGAGATGGATTGCTGAGGTGGAGCGCAACACCTGCCATCAGCTCCCACTACTTACCACAGGCATGTACCCAAACCGTGCTACTCATACGCTGAGTTGGTGTTGCCCGGGATATAACCCATGACCTTGTGGTCAAAGGCAAGTGTTCTACCAAGTGAGATACTGTAACTGTAATATAAATTGTATTTAGATATATTAAGAATTTTCTCTATTCAGAATTATTTTGAGGGGCGGAATTAATGTTTGTCTTTAGTTGAAAATGTACGTCATGTGTCGTTTAGTCAAAATGTCTCTTTATTGTTAATGGCGTTTAATGTTTGTGTTGGCACCGTTTGTTTTACATCACCATTACATCACCTAATCAACATGAGTTAGACTTTAATATATTAGCGCCCCTCACTTCACACGGGTGTGATTTTTTTATTAAGGATGTGGAGAACAGTGAAAAAAAAGTATGGAAGTGCGTGTGCTGTGTGCATTTGTGTTGGTTCATAACATATGTATTATTTATTTAGACCATTGCTATGTTATACGTTTGACACATCTACATCTACACTACCTTGGCATCACTGGCACTGCCCCCTCCCATGGTTCAAATCCTACCTAAGTGACAGACACCATGCCAGTTACTGTAATTTGCATAAACAACTGCCAATCAGTCACAGCTCCTGTCACCCATGGTGTCCCTCAGGGCTCCATGCTCTACTTCTCCACTATCGTCTCCGGTTCCACTGATATATTGGCAACACACAGTTCTACCTCTCCTCCAACACACTACCAACACACTCCACCATCACCACCTGCCTGATATTCCATCATGGTTCAAACAAACGTTCCCAACTTCAATTCTTTGGATGTATCCTTGGTCCCTGCACCCTCTCCTTTCTGCCACATGTCATCCAGATCATAGATATTAAAAAAATAGATGCCTCATTGGCCGCTGCAGTTCGTTGGGAGCGATGTGTGAAGGAGGGGCGGAAGAATTTACACTGGGGGAGGAAGTGTAGAAGGCCACTCAAGTGATTACTGGCCAATCACAGCGCATCTTTTCCGGGACTTATCAGACATGAACATGGGCTCATGTGACGCATGCTCATGCTTCTCTGGAAAGTTTTGCCCTCCCTTCAGCACATACGCTCCAGAGCCGGAATGGGCATCTACCTTTATATGTCTATGATCCAGATCACCAAAACAGCCTTTTTCCACCGAAAACATTACCCACCACAACTGACTCAAACTGTCATACAGTGCTGCAGAAACACTCATCCATGCATGCAACAGCCTCCTTTATGGCACCAGCAAAGTCCTGAACAAACTACAGTACAAAATGTACAGTACAAAATGCTTCGCCTACTCACCAGTACCCACTCCAGAGACCACATCACCCCAGCAGTCTTCCAGAATATTATTCACTGGCCTCCAGTCAAACAGAAATTACAGAATACACACAATTCTACCCACCATATACTATAGGGTTAGGGTTACATCCTAGCTCCCCCGACCTCTCCGAACTCTTCCATCATCATGTCTCCCACTACCCTGCCGGGTGATGCCAGCCTCCTGTAAATCCCTAGGACCATGTGCCAAACCTGGGGTGATAGGGCCTTTTCAATTGCCGCCCCCTCTCTAACTCCCAACCTACATCAAACTCATATATATATTATAGATGTACATACTGTATATGCAAAATACAGTACTATATTATAGTACTGCATGTTTCCTAATGCTAGGAATGTTATTTCGATACCATGTTGTTTAGACATACTGTAATATGCTAGGTTTGATGTTTACCTGGTATCCCAGTTACTTTGTAGCACTTAATTTTTTGAGGGCCACTATAGGCCCTCCTATTCAGCTATTAGTGTAGATTTTCATCTTACACAAAACATTAAATCCCCATTGACAATGAATCGAGAATTTACATCATATGTGTCTGAGCAAATCGAGTTACTTCATGATGATGTACGATGATAAGAGCGCCTCTTCACATGCACGGGTGTGATTTAATTGCTTTACACACAATTTATTTGGCCATGCAATTATCCTGTTGTTTGTTTAGTGCAGTTCATGTTGCTTACTCTGACCTTGCAATGCTTGCATTGTGTGAAGTTGCTCTGGTTAAGAGAGTCTGCTAAATACTTAAAGTGCATGCGTGCGTGCGTGCGTGCGTGGGTGCGTGCGTGCGTGCGTGCATGAGCATACGTACCAGTGCTGCTATCGAATTCAGATTAGCACACTTGGAAGCTCCCCGACGTGATTTCACAGTGGTACAGAGCAAATGATCCAGGTGCACACTACTGGCAAATACAAGCACCTCTTTCTCCCCAGGACAACAGCCTCCTGTACATGACTTTAAAGTCATAGTGACTGTGAGTGCACGTGTCTGGGTTTGGTCTGTCCGGGTGGGGTGGATGTAGTCCAATTAAAATTCCTCTGAGGCAATCAGAAGACCAAGCCTCAGTAATTACTGTCCTCCATCCCCTTCTCGCTGCGTAGTAACAGGTGGTGATCTGGCATCATTTGTCCCCTGGTCCTCAGCGATAAATGCACATCGTCTGCCCTGCTCTTCCCATTGAAAGCCCCATGTGCACATGTGGCTGTTGGTCGATAAAGGAGGAGCAGTGTATCTTATCTATGCATTTGCAGGCCCTTGGGGCAACAGCTGGGTGGGGGCCAAAGCCATTACCCATGTCCCCTTTACCTTTGCATCTCAGCTGGGGTAAATCTCATCAACCGAATCTCTGCCATCCCATTCCGCAGAGTCTAGAGACTTCCAAGCTTCACTTCCATTTATCTTTTTGTCCCCGCTCAATCCCACATGTTCTGTTGTTTTCGAAAATGGGATGGTGAAGTCCAAAGCCAGGAGCCACACAAGGATTGTTGCTATAGGCTCTTCTTAAAGGAACTAAGTAACTGTCCATCAGTTATTGAATGTGGGCTTTTAGTTATTGATGCTGGCTGGAGATTGATCTTCTAAGCTGTGTCCCCAGCTCCTGTCTGTCTCGATGAGTTCAGAGAGAATGCTACTGTTCCTGTTGAGGCAGTCTTTGCTGTATATAGTCACTTCTATAAAAAGCATGGTTGATGAAGCCACGGAGTTGTTGAGTGCATGCACACACACACACACACACACACACACACACACACACACACACACACACACACACACACACACACACACACACACACACACACACACACACACACACACACACACACACACACACACACACACACACACACACACACACACTTTTACCTGTTTGTGCATTATGTACTGTACTACATACACACAATCACTTGCAAATATATCAGTCCTGACACCTCACTCATACTACGCAAACATTTGCATATTCTATTCAGTATAGACGCTAACACAGATAAACAGATAATAGACACTAACACAATAATAAGCAGCACACACTGCTACTGTATCTCTATACTTGCAGGTAATTGTCAGGATGTGGGTGTTCTAGCCATGGAGGTAGACATCAGATTCCGTTAGCTTTTGTGCGTGTGTGTGTGTGTGTGTGTGTGGCCATGTGTGCGGCCATGTGTGCAATAGTAAGTGGGAGGCTGTACTTATATGCCTATTATTTGCATGCTAATATCGTAGAGCATCTGCTAATGATGTGTAAAGATAAGAAAACCCCTGAGGAAACTAATGTCATACTCGATAGGCGAAAAAATACAACACAATTAATGTGGAAAGTATACACATGTTTTGCTTGTGCAAATGTCTGTGTTGTTGTTGAACAGCTATTCCAAACGAGTTATTGATCAGTGTGCCTTTTGTTCGTTTACCCCATGCCCCATTCACTATGACTCGCAATATACTTGACGTTACTGCTGACCATTTTCCAAAGCATACGACCTCTTTTCAATTAAACCTTTCCGCTGATGAACCCACATTGATCCGCTTCTCCATCTGTAGGAAGGAAGCCGAGGACATTTTGAATTACATAAAAGACCTGTGCCCGTCGGCCACCGGCCTACTTGGGAACCAAGCAAGTTGGGAACCTTGTATGCAATACCCGTTGTCTTAGCACCCATTTTAACCGACTGTCTGTGTCCCTTTTGTGCCCATATGGAGAGCTCTGTATCTGTCTCTGCCTGTGTCTGAAGAGTGCAAACTGACTGTGAAAAGTGGACTGGTTAAGTAATCAAACGGCAGGTCACAGGTGTGTGGCAGAGGCTGGAAATTGGACAGCTGTCAATTGGCTACTTTAGGCCCTGTCCAGTGCCCAGAGCCAGCTGGGCAGAGGCTTTTGTGCTGGTCGGACTCAACACCGGGGCACTGCACTCCCTGTGGTGGTGTGGAACGCGTGTCAAATTTGAAATTGGTGGGGTGAACGACTCTCGAGTTATGTGGATTACAGACGTACACACACACACACACACACACACACACACACACACACACACACACACACACACACACACACACACACACACACACACACACACACACACACACACACACAGACAAGTTAATCAGTCGTATATCTCGTATATCTCTATGCCTATACTATAGGCATATAGTGCGATAATTACTGACTCCAGAATGACTATGAACTGAATATTGAACTGAATGTAACGGATAATGTTATAAGCATACAGAATCCAATCACATAACAGAGGGAAGAGATGAGGTGTAAAGAGTTATGGTGTGACCATGGCCTTCTTGGGGACGGGGATGATGGTCGAGGCCTTGAAGCACACTGGGACATGGCACAGCTCCAACGAGGCATTAAAGAGGCGAGCTGGTCAGTGCAGTGCTTCAGGACGGAGGGGGAGACAGAATCCGGGCCGGCCGCCTTCCGGGGGTTCTGGCTCCTCAGCAGAGAGGGGGATAGTGGTTGTGGCAGGGGGGTGGGTGGAGGAAGAGGGCGGGGGAACCTCTCTTTCTCAAATCTGCAGTAGAACTCATTGAGCTCATTTGCAAGGGGGAGGTTGTCAGACACCTTTGGGGACTTGGGCTTGTAGTAAATGGAAGCCATCGTTCTCACGATAATTAAAAAATCTGCCTAATGATGATGTCCACTGGTGGACGGGTTTCTAAACTGCCCACAACCCTCCTATGAGACACACAATTTGTGCCATTTTATCATGATTATTATTAGTGAGGACTGAGGACCTATTATATGAAGATAAGTTGAAAAGTGGTGAAGTGGTCCTTTATTTTCTGCCCTACCTGTCAGGTCAGCTCCGGTACCTTTAGGGGGCGCTCCGCCACAACAAATGCACATTGGGGGTGCAACTAGGCTTCTTCCTCGTCATAGCTACTTCTATTTCCAGTACAATTCCAAAATAAAACATGGCTTGAATGATGGACCCTCTTGTAAACAAGTATAGTGCTTTATTGGGTCGTCCACTCACAGTTAACAGTTTTTTGTATTGAGTTGTGCTTGAAATGTACTGTAATTCTGCAAACTGTTAATAAATACTTCAATCAACAATCAAATACTCTTATTTTGAAATGTGCGACCGCTTTGAGAGGAAATAGGTGGCTACTGGCTATGGAACCCCGGCGTTGACAAGCCTCACTGTTGACAGTGCGTAACTACAAACAATTGTCTCGACTTTTGCAGCTGTTGTCGTTCATTGCATAATGGAATATGGAACATATACTTTTATGAAGCAATAGTTTAACTGCTACTGTTAGTTTAGCATGCGTTTTGTTTTGTTTTCTGAACAGAACTGAGTCTGACTTTTATTGCCATCGTGAAATCTCGTAAAGACACTCGGCTTTACAGCATGGCTCAGAATAGCCAGTACGAGCGTCATGTGAACCATGGCTATAGTCTCAGAATTGCATACCAGATTTTTTTTGGTAAAATAAAAAATAAAAAAGACTATTACAGAATTAGTAGCGTTATCGAGTTGTCGTCGGAGGAGGCGGAGGAGGAACTTGGAAGACAACAACAACGCGCATGCAGCTGCAGGTATTTAACATTGCGTGCTGTTCTGAATGGGCCGCCATAACTTGTTATAGGCCCCTACTGTATTTTATACAGTGTCTAATGTTATACAGTACTGTAGTATTCTCAGTTGCGCCGCTGTGCCAACTGAACTGCAAATGCCTACTGTGTAGTGTGTACTTTTCTTATACGGCCCGGCGGGTCCCTGCTGTTGCAAATGTTATTGATTGATTGATTGGACATTTTATTCAGTTTGTAGAATGGGAAAGTAGCCTACACAGGTGAATACAAAATCTGACTGCTACGACTACGAGTATAAAACCAGAAAAAGCTCAAGACTTATATCAGGGTCCTCCATTTTCAATTAATCAGAACATTTAAGTCATTAGAAAAACGTACATGCCTACACTGTTCTGACGGGCACTGACACTGGCCATTGGTTGTGTTAAAACACATTTTTAACACACACATTTTGCGTAGCTTGCATGCTTACCAGCCAAACATACGTTTGTGGTGTCACTGAAGATGACACAGGGACTGAGCTGGATGGCTACACTTCACAGCAAAGAAAATGTAATGTAATAATACAGAATACAACATGCCATAATAGTATGGGTGCAGGTAGCCCCTTTCGGGACCCTACGTAAAACTTTTTTGATATTTTGTTTAGTTTTACGTTGGGTCCCTGCTCGCTAGTGTATTTTCGTATGGAAATTCCTAAATGCGGATGTGGAGATTCTCTCTAAAATAGGACCCGCGGCATGTGACGCCATTATTTTCCTTGAGTTATTCTGAATTCGGTAACTTTAAGTAGCTATACATCCCGGTGCGAATATCTCCTGTGGCGCGGAAGCCGTTAAGTATTTTTAATCTTTGTTTGACCGATTTGGTCGCTTTATTTCTTCTTGTTTGTTTACCGTTTATTGTACCGCCTCCCGGTGTGCGGTTGGCTTGTGAGGCTACGTCCCTGCCTCTGATCTGCTGTGTCATAGCTATAGCGCCACTAGCTAGCCAGATAGGCGGTACAATGAGGTGTCAATAAACAAGAAGAATCCAAGCTTCCAAATCGGGCAAACATATATTAAAAATACTTAACGGCTTCCGCGCCACAGGAGATATTCGCACCGGGATGTATAGCTACTTAAAGTTACCGAATTCAGAATAACTCAAGGAAAATAATGGCGTCACATGCCGCGGGGAGGCGTTTTAACATGTAAACATGAGCCAGTAAATGTTTTAATCAGGTGGCATGGACGACATGGAACAGGACCCAATGCACTGGGTCGAACAAATGTCAGAAACTTCAGTAGCATTTGGGTTCTGCTTGGAGGGCTAGGGTGCAGGGAGGGACAGACAGAAGAATACACAAAGAATGCTGCATTCTTTTAGGTACAATGTCTTGCACAATGCACATAGAAGTACATTTGACTTGGTGAGGTTGGTGTACTGTATTGTAATAATACCTGTCACCACTGTTCAATCTTTTCAAACATGGCAGATCTACAAGATCACAACACGATGTGACTGGTTGTTTAGGTAGATAATCCATTTTCAAACACTATGCAATATGACAATTATCATAATAATTTACAGTGTGCGTGTACAGATAAAATAAATACATTGATCTAATGGCCAAGTGTACTGTACACATATCATTTTACATCCTAGACCTAGATCATCCATACACTTTAAATGTGTATCTATCTAGTAACAACGTTGTGTTTTTAAAAACACAGAAAGCATGCAGACTCCATTACATGCAGGTAAACAACAGTATGCAGCTAACATAATAACAAACACCAATGAATTGATAATAGTCTCATATCAAGCTCTGATATATATATGCATAAACAAATGAGAATATAGGCTAAGCTAAGCCAACAGCTGCCTTACCAGATCAACACCCATACCCATACATGCCGCTGCGAATATCTCCTGTGGCGCGGAAGCCATTAAGTATTTTTAATCTTTGTTTGACCGATTTGGTCGCTTTGATTCTTCTCTTCCTTCCTTGTTTATTGACACCTCATTGTACCGCCTATCTGGCTAGCTAGTGGCGCTATAGCTATGACAGAGCAGATCAGAGGCAGGGACGTAGCCGCACAAGCCAACCGCACACCGGGAGGCGGTACAATAAACGGTAAACAAACAAGAAGAAATAAAGCGACCAAATCGGTCAAACAAAGATTAAAAATACTTAACGGCTTCCGCGCCACAGGAGATATTCACAGCGGTTTGTATAGGTACTTATAGTTCACGATTTCAGAAGCCCTCAAAGGAAAACAGGCCGTCAAACGCTGCAGATACGATGTTAGAGAGCATATTTATGTCCGCGTTCCAAAATTCCCATACGAAAATATAGTTATGAACAGGGACCCTACAATAAAGCGACATCAACATTTCAGAAAAGCTTTATGGAGGGTTCCGAGAGGGGCTAGTCTACGGTCAACGTGGGTCTCACCGTCTAACAGATCCCACGTTGATACTAATGGTTTTTATTTGTACATGAAATACAGCCTGCCCTAAAAGCCTTAAAAGACCCCGCTGACAAACACAGAACAAGAACGTTTACTTAGCAAATAAGTTGTATTATTTCTTTACCTCTCTCACTCCAGCCTCGGTCCCAGGCTTACTTATCTGCGAAAAGAAAGCTCTCAGCCTCTCACTCTGGGCAGCAGACTGAACCCCACTCAGCCGGAACTACTCCTTGTCCAATGAGCTTCCATCTAGGCTTCCATACGTAATCGGCTTCTCAGCGATCTGTTGCTTTGGTTTGAATGGGTGATAAATGTAGACCCCGCCCATGAACCCGCCCCATTCTTGTTGATTGACAGACGGCGATGTCGACCATGATTCGGTAAATGGAAGCCATTATGAAAAGTCAGCATGAAATAAAAAACACAATGATATATATAACACAGTTAAATAAAAAACTCTATGAAATAAGTAAAGACACAATGATATAAATAAAAAGCACAGTTAAATTAAAAACACAACAAAAATAAATAAATGTATTTATTATTAAATTGCATTTTGTATTTATTTCATCGCGTTTTTTACATATTTCATTGCAATATTAATTTTTTAATTTTTAGGCTTATGGACTTGATTAAATAGCTAAAAGTGGCATCATGTAATATAAGTGGACATTAAAAGTCACAATGAAATAAATAAGAAACACAAAGAAATAAATAGAAACCCCAATGATATAAAAAACATTACACAATAAATAAATACATTTATTTATAAAATTGTATTTCTTATTTATTTAATTGTATTTTGTATTAATATAATTAAGTTTTTTATGTATTAATAAATACAAATTAAAAATAAAAACAATTCATTTTTAGACCTATGGACTTCCATACTGTAGAGCCTACAATGTAACGTCATTTGAGGTTCGGGGGGGGGGGGGGTACTGTCCTAAAGTCGGCTCTTCGGTGCTACTGAAAATTTCTGACGAGCCGAAATCATTTCGGCACTACAGCGCCGAAACAGCGGTATAATAGGAGTATGAATCGTCCCTAAATCTCCTAACCTCATAACGGGCCACATAAGTCAGTTTCATGCTGTTTTCGCGTTGGCGGCAGTAATTTCACTTCCGTGTTTCCTGATGGCAGCCATGTATAGGCTCTAGAGCCTGCTGGCTCGATTGCAGTCTTCATAGGTAGCTTTTCTGGTGATTATCGGTTGATAACATTTGAAGCGGGTGCTCAGTTTTTGTCGGGTATAAGGACGGGGGTTCCAAGTAATACCACTGGTCTATACGTCTCCACGAGTGAGAATCTGATCGAGTTGTGTCATCGCTGGGCACAGGGCCGTGATGGCGGGCTGTTTTTTCAAAGCTGTGCAGTGATCTGCCGCATATGATTCCAACACATCTATCCCTATTCACTGGAGCCATATTTTATAACCACTACTGGCTGCCAAGAGCTGAGAAGCTACCAATGGCTCATCCCTTTCCCTCTCTCTGTGTTGATTCCACTGCTGGAACCCCTAATCGTCGGGATGGCTGGATTTACTAGGATTAACCTATTGCCAGCCAATCACGCTGGCACGTACACTTTTGCACACGCGTAAATGCATGTACACACACACACACACACACACACACACACACACACACACACACACACACACACACACACACACACACACACACACACACAGTCACACACACACAATCACACATAAGTGGGCATGCATGTGCCCAGGCATGCACACGCCCAGAGTCCACAGGTTTAGACTTTAAGGGGCGATTCACACGGCTGCGCACTCGGGACCACTTGGCAGATGTTGTGGTAGTGTGAATGATGCGTACCGTTCCCGGGAGCGGATCGCCCAACCGTCCCCGGGACCGCATGGGGGGCGGGTCTCTGGACCGTTGAAGTGTATTCAGATACGGATCGTTCCAATGTGAATGCATGCATACCTAAAGAAGGAACGTGACATAATCTCTTCTAGTCGACGAGCCAAGCGTCAACAACAAAAACACACAGACGCTGCACGACGCGTAACACCAGCGCATTTCTCAACGCCGCCCGTCTCCTGTTGAATCTGCGTATATGCGCTGATCTTATTCTGCGGACTACACGTGGCTCAGAACTGACCGACACAGTGAATAGCAGGGAGGCTGACAGTGAAGTAGTATAACGGCAAAGAGGCAATGCAATGTGTGTCTGGATTTATTGGAGACAATGTCGCAGAGTTGATGGTCAGTGTCCGGGCGCGCCAGCCATCAAGCACACCGCCATCTGGAGGATTAAAGTGTGTTATGCAAGTGTACCCGGGTGCGCTGTTGAATCTCGGGCAATGTGAATCATGGCCATCGGGGACCAGGCAACCGTATTCGGAAACGGTTCCAATGAAACGGATTCAGTCCGTCTCATTGTGAATCGCCTATTAGTTTGCATGCACACACACAGTCTTGCTCACACATAGTCGCATGCGCAGTTGCGCGCACACACGTGCATGCTCACACACACACGCACGCACGCGCGCGCACACACACTTGCCCAGGAGATAAATTATTGCCAACCATAGCTGTTTACTCTCTGTTCTCTCTCTTAATGTGCCTCAACCACTGTAAAATATTGCTACTAAGTGCATAAAGTGTGACAGGTGCGAACAGCTTCCAAAACACCTTTTAAAAACTAATTAGGGAGTAATATATTGCAGCATCAGACAGCCAGCTCAAATCAAAGATAAGCCTAAAATAACTTATCATCGTAATTGAGCATATTTTATGAGGCAGTGGTTTTCAACCCTTTTCATATCAAGGTCCATTGTTTAGTCGACATTTGAGCCACAGACCACCATTTGATGAGATTACCCCTCTCAGACATGCACAAAACGAAATAATATGTTGTTATTGTTGTATGAGATTCACATTTCCATGCTGTATTGATGTTGGTATACCATTAGGAGAGGTAAAAGGCAAACGTTGATCAAAATAACAATAGAAATGTACATTCTGGGCCGGTAGCCCAGGTCTGGCAGTGTACCGCAGGTTCGACTCCATCTCTCGTCAGCCTACTTTCTGTTCCTCTGTACAGGGGCGTGCCCACATAAAAACAACATTTTAACAAATACTGTACACTTTTTTGAAAAAATTATACTTCCTTATATAACAATAAGACCTGATGATCATGTTTTAGGGTGGAAAGAAATCACGGCACTCGTACGGGTCCATTTGGTTTCATTTGACTCTCAAGAGTTAATTTAATAAGGGTCCATTTGGTCACCAACTCCATCTGGTTGAAAACCACCGATCTAACGTTACACATTAAACACTTAAACCCTCTATTCTCAGTCAAACGGATCTGAGCTATACAACTGTATATACTTGAGCCACTTCTTTCCATCTTCACCAAATCTCTTCTCTCTCTCCTCTTTCTGTCTCCCAATTACTTTCTCCTCAACTCTATAAATCTGCTGTCCACTCCTCGCTCTTAATCTCTTCCTCTCTCTGTCTAACCCCCCACCAATCCTCTCTCTATCATTCCCTCATTCCAGGCTTTCCCGAGCTATACTCTGCCACTTGGCACACAGTCAAGCCGTGTGTGTGTGTGTGTGTGTGTGTGTGTGTGTGTGTGTGTGTGTGTGTGTGTGTGTGTGTGTGTGTGTGTGTGTGTGTGTGTGTGTGTGTGTGTGTGTGTGTGTGTGTGTGTGTGTGTGTGTGTGTGTGTGTGTGTGTGTGTGTGTGTGTGTGTGTGTGTGTGTGTGTGTGTGTGTGTGTGTGTGTGTGTGTGCAATGTACATGGGTGGGCCAAGATCATTCAGCGTGTTTCTAATGTGGCGCTTTAGCATTCAAACAATGCTTTGTAGTGGTTAATGTCCATGGGGAATGCATCGCATCTGATGCACTCTTGCATAAGCATAGTAGATCTCACAGTCAGCAAGCGCTTTACATACAGTAGGCGCACTCTCATACCAAAGTGCTATTAATAAGCATGCGATGTGCAACGCAGAGAAGAAATGCACAAGTACCGTTTGTCACGCTTTTATCACGCGTTATTACATAATACACAGTGAAATCACCAGTGTTCATTTAACCCTGAAAAGTGTACAAATGCACCCAAAATGAATAGACCGAGAAACTGTATTTCCTCGTGAATATCTCCATCGTGTTATGTCGATAACCAACTTGTTCGGGTGGGTGGTGATGAGCCCTTTTGAAAGCCAAACTCATCTATAAGCCGATATACCACCTTGGGTTTTATTTCTGAAGTCCTGGCAACCGGTGTCTCTATTCGCCAGAGATGACATTTATTTCCATTCTGACCTTTTCCCCAAAAGATGGCCGAAGAACCAGATCATTACACCTTAAATCTCTGGGCTCCGCTCCTCGATGCTGATAAATCACCTGCCTCGGAAGGAACCGCCTCCCGTGTTTGTCGTGTGCGGGGACCATCTGAGCCGATGAGCAGGATGCGTCACATATCCTCCTAGCTGTTGATTTAACTCTGAAAGAGTTCAAAATAATGTAACTAAATGGGTCCATTTGGTAGGAGTTACAAATCTAAATTATAAACTAACACGGAGGGTTTGATGTATTCTTCAGGCCCTTAACTATATTAAAATATGTGGGCATTGTAACCCATAGGAATGAATGGGGGAACTTTAAGATCCTTTCCATTGAGGTCCTTTCTACTCAGAGCGCCCTGGCTGACCAAAGCCTCCTCTTTTTCAGTGAATTCAACGATTTAATGGCAAGATCTGGAGCACTGGTCGTTGACATCTTTGTACTCAGGGGTCGTATCAGCCACGTATGGGCTTTCCCACCAGGTTAAACTTTCAAGGTGCCAATTACGGCTCTAGCTAGATGCGGTCCTGTCCATTCTTGAATCTTTATAGATTTCCTGTTGCTGTGTTGGCCCTTAATTGATCACATCCAGCTGAGATGCTTAGAGATAGCAGCGGGCGTCTAGACACGTGTAGGGAAAACGATGTACACACACACATCAACACACACATACATACACACACACACACACACACACACACACACACACACACACACACACACACACACACACACACACACACACACACACACACACAACACACAACACACACACAATTTAACAATTTATTTATTTATTCATATGGTGTTAAAGCGCCCCCCGCAGTTGCTCGGTTGGCCTGGAGGTCCACCGCAGGAAGGCCCGGTCTGCAGCCTCTTCTCCATCAGCTGTCCACGGAAGGGGCCGTCGGGTGGCGTCGGCCGCCGGTAGTCTACATCGGTGATGATCGTGATCAAGCACACATATTAGGCGGGAGTTGCGAATGCTCTTAAATCTGCCCCTACTACTACTACTACATTAGCGCTGGTATAGTTGCATCGGGTGCGTCAGTGTGTGTAGTTGTTAGACATTTCAGAAAACAACACGGGAGTGTGACGTCAACTGGCTTCTCACCTCCTGCGCCGCCACACGCACGCACGCACACACACACACACACACACACACACACACACACACACACACACACACACACACACACACACTGTTTTATTACTTATTTGGGTCTCTGCAAAGAGATTGACAGTCAAACTAATCAGGGGCCTGCAGGTGTGTGTGCCCCTCCACACTCCATCTAGCAACCCACTAGGCCATGCCGCCAAGCCAGAAAGGCTAGTCCTATAACCTTGTCTTACCCTACAGGTAATTTTGCATCTAGCCACCAAATGGCTTGTATGTTTACACAAGATATGGCTTTGTGTCTAACATATGTGCAGCGCTCGATTGGTTTCAGGCTTGTATGTGCTGCATGGGTGCAGATAATGCTAACTGCACATTAGTGTGTGTGTGTGTGTGTGTGTGTGTGTGTGTGTGTGTGTGTGTGTGTGTGTGTGTGTGTGTGTGTGTGTGTGTGTGTGTGTGTGTGTGTGTGTGTGTGTGTGTGTGTGTGTGTGTGTGTGTGTGTGTGTGTGTGTGTGTGTGTGTGTGTGTGTGTGTGTGTGTGTGTCAGATTATTCACAGGGTGAATGACCGGGCATCCAGTACATTCTGAGCCCTGTGTGTCGTGATCATGAATCCCATCCATTGAGCTCTCTCGGTTTCATATTTACAGGAAAACCGCTGAGAGACACCTCTGTCAACAGCGACTCCTGGAACTGCAACTTGATAAATATTCGTAATTTCCTCATGAGAGCTCAATTTGGCATTAGTGGCATTTAGTAAAGGTTGAGTATTTATCACAGCTTGATCGCCTGCACGTGTTTGCGCACACACATTTGTGTGTGCTATCCCCACATGCATGGCGCCATTCTGAACGTAATACGTTGGTTCAGGCGGCTATTCGGTTCACCTGCATGCACATCCTGTGTGGAGGAGGCTCTGCATACAAAATGGCCCCTGTCTTAGCCTACACACTTAGCCTCGCCTCCCCTGTTTGAAGTCAGTTGGCTCTCTAGTTATCCCCGTTTAGCCCAACATGGCTTCTCCCCGCATCAGGCTGCATCACATGAAAAGGCTCCATTGTAGCAGTCATCGGCGTCGCTAGACCCAGCTGGCCTCACTCAGACAGAGAGGGGGAAGAGTGACGGAGGAAGGGAGTGAAAACGGATAGATTCAGAGAGATATGAGAGACAGAGACAGAATGATGTTTTATCACCTGCCTCCACTACTTTGTCCAGCGTGGCTCAGTAAGGAGGGGCTGATTGAACCGGCAGTCCGACACGATGACTCATCCACCACTAAAAGGGCTCTATATCTGTGCATCAGTTTTTTAAAGCAGTTGGACCCCCAGGCGCCCTTGAGGGGGTTCCAGGGGGTCCCCATATTTAGAAAATATATAGCATCAAAATCTGTTGAACCACAACTTATTTACATACATCAGCTATTTGAAATCCCATACAAGCTCACGACGCGTCACATTGCGATACGTTGTGAGCTTGTAGATCTGCTATTTAAAAAAAACATGTTAACACAAATCTTGCAGGGCACAGAAATATTTTCAGAAGGGGGTCAGCGGCCATATGCATACGTAACGTCGCTGTCGGGAGGAAACCACCTACACTTAACCCATTCTGACCTGAGATCAGATTCATACGAGGTTTCCGCCGGACACACACTGGTCTGATGAACCCATTCTGACCTGAGATCAGATTCTAAAAATGTCAGTCGCTCTTCGATTTTTCAAAAATAGCAGACCTACAAGCTCGTATCGCGCCACTCGGTGGCGCGATATGAGCTTGTAGATCTGCTATTTTTAAATAGCTAAAGCATAACATGATGCTGACACCAAAATGGGTGCCCGTTCAGAATGGGTTAACTCCATCTTTTAGGTTTTTTCATAAATCAATGCTATGCTATGGTAGGGTAGTATAACAAAAAAAACTCAACAAAAATAACTCCACCACCTCTCCCCCTCTCATGCAAGTAATTGATAATATATAAAGTCACAGTACAAACTTTGATGTGGAAGTATTGCATTGTTTTATAAATAAATAAAAGGTTTTCTTCATTTCCTGAAAAAAAAAAAAAAATATTTTTTTTTCATTTCCTGAAAAAAAAAAAGAGAACATTTTGGAGTTAGGTGGTTTCTCCACGACAGCAAAGATATCAAAGAGTTATATCAAGGTCTGGTGAAGGCGGAGAGAGGTAGAAGGCATAAATAATGAATGATCGCCATTCCCTGAGGAGACTCCTGGACAGACAAAGAGTGAAGAGTGTTCCCAGAGACTCCTTTCATTGCACCGCGTGTGACTGTGGCAGGGTGTGGGGAAGGCGCTGCCACGGGCCTCAAGTTCTGATAGAATCTTAATTGAGGGATGAATCGGTCAAAATAGTTCAAGTAACCATTGGTCAGTCTGATGATATCTATTATCTTACCAGACATTTTCCGAGAGTAGAAATGTCTTTTCGTGTTATTCGTGCTATTTGTGTGGTTCTCATTTCTGTTTTTGTGTCAGAGAAACTGACCCTTGACAATGTACAATATCATAAACATATTGTGTCACACATGGTCTTACATGAGTTGATTTGACTTCTTAAAGGCGCAGTGAAACGGAAATGGTGAACAACATGAAAATGGTGTTTCAACAAGAAACACCGGTCTGAAGTTTCTGAACCAATCAGAGCGTCGCATCCCTTCAGGCGATGGGACGGTAGCTAGGGACGGTGGCTATGCTATACGCAACACGCATGGTGTATGTTTGTTTACAAATGAGATAGTCGGCCAGCTAATCCAGTTTACTGTTATGTGGCTTATTTCTACCCTATAATGTTTTCGGATACATATTTTAGCGTGATGATTAAGTTGAAACCGAGTAATACACTGTCTGGATCTTATTTTGAATGGGAATAAAAACGGAGGATTTCTGCAATCAGTATCAGCTGTGATGGACGGAGGCGCAAATATGGGGAATTAAACGGGTGAGCTTCATTTTTATTGGCTTTTATCGATGTGTATCTCTACACGTCATCACGCAGCACGTTTTCGTTTTAATAAATAAATAATACAATCGTTGTTCACCATTTCCGTTTCACTGCGCCTTTAAATGTCAAACCCATTTGCATGTCAGAGCAACCTGTGACACCACACGGTACACTTTCATTCATGTGAGTTGTGTACCTGTATGTACAGTAGGCCTACATTATACAGTCCTGCCCTCCTGGTGCTTATACATGAGATAGTGCCCCAGGGTTGTCCTCAACACTCAACACTGATTTGTCGCGTGCTCGGAGACAAGCATGCAGCGGGGCAGCTCTGTTTCATTGACCTCTGCCTGCAATTACAGTGAGAAAATATCAGCTGTGCTCTCACATAAATGTCTTACCGGAGTGAGCAAAGTTTAATCAGAAACTGAACCCGCCGACCATTCCAATGCGTGCATGTTAGGAATGTTGATGGCTGCGTTGGCCCAGGGTTACATATTTCCTGCTCTAATCAAGATGTCAAAACGGGGAAATGTAGTGTAAATCGGAGATGGCAACTGGCATGTGAAATATGTGGGTGGTTGGGATGGGCGGTGTTGTGTAGCTGACATAGGTAAATGAGAGTGACTGTAATACACTGTATAGTTATTCGGGTGATAATCGAGCCAAAGCCAAATATACCGCTGATTTCAAAGCTGTCCGTGGAATTCCCAACCATCCACGGAATAGTAGAAATTCCATGGAATATTCGGACGTGTCCGGAAATTCACCATAATGAAATTATCTGCACCCCTACTGACAGCCTGACAGGTAATACGATTCTCCTTATTATTCACTTTAAGCTGGCATTTGGAGAAGACTGTAAAATACTGTACGTATTGCATGCCAATATCAAATTCCACTGCAAAGCTACATACCAAACCTCCATTTACATTCAGGCATGCAGGAGCAGGAGGCAGTACAAGTTTAGAGAATTTGTACTTTTATTCAGTATTTTTCTTTTCCTGTACTTTTACTTTTACTTCGTTACATTTACAAGGAAAAGATCTTACTCGCTACAAATTCAAATCTTAATTAATCGCATATTTCCGAGCACAATATGCAAAATATGCAGGGCTCGCTTGATTTCACAATTCCTGCATTTTCAGCATTAAGTTTATAAAGTCATCGCCTCACTCATTCGTTCACATTCACACAGAGAAGGATGGTGGTGCGGTGAAAAAGCTGGACAGAAGCGCCCGTCTCTCTTTCTCTCTCTCTCTCTCTCTCTCGCTCTGGTGCGCTGAATAAACAGCGAGCACACTGTGTGTGTGCGTGTGCACTGTATAAATTGTGTGTGTGCGTGTTGTATAACTATAAGTAGAGGCCGTTGCAACCTCACAATTGACATCTATGTAGCACATAAACCAACAAACAAACAAATCCTTGAGTATCAAAGGCAATCTCTCTCACAAGCACACAAATGCACGCACGTCGCACGGTCACACACACACACACACACACACACACACACACACAGTTTACATTTTCTTCTGTTGAAATGCGTATCCAGTTGGTGTACATCTTTCACCTTATGAGTGAGACTGACGAACAGAAACGTATACCACCCACATTCTCTTTGTGAGTTTGAGTGCACTAATGTGTCATCACCTAATGACATTCTTGCTGCTGAAATATATAGCTACTAGCTGTCACGTGTGGACGCACAGAAACACCCACATTCTCTCACCTACTACTCGTTCTTTTCCATTTCGGCAAGTAAATCAGCGATCTTTACCAATCCTATGAAATGTCTACCTGCAAAGCTATAATCATCATGCTAAAAAAAGAGCAAGTGAGTCGGAACTCGCACAATAAAACCCTCAGTGGTAATTTAACTCAGAGTGTAAAAATGGTACAACTTCTATACTCTCAGAGTTAAATTAAAACTGATGTTTTTACTGTGAAGTGAAAAGAAGTGCCAGAGGTACTCTGGGGGGTTCGTACACGTTACTAGCTTCAATCACATTTCTTCCACTTCAAGAACCTGCCTGTCGAGCACCATGAAACACGAGCCTTTCCTTTTATATGAGGTTTCACTACTGAAAATATTTTCGATCCAGAGTAGCAATTCTCATGCATATCAATGAGACCACCCTTTTGAAATGCAGGATCTATCGGAAAAGCCGTCATTGTTTGAACATGCTTAAACAAATGTCATCTTTCTTAGCACAGCATCCCTGAGCAAAGAGTAACAGGGCTTAGTCATGGCACAGATACAAGCTTCAAAATCCTGGCTCTGGTCCATGGCTGTATCAGTTTTGCACTTGCAGAAACAAGGCACCGGGCACACTTATCTTGGCCCAGGTTGTGAACTAACACAGAACAGCTTGGGAATCGATGCACAGTAAACCCTCTCTGCCATCAGGAATCCCCCACATCCGCGGTCTCTGCCACCTTCGTGCTTCACTGCTTTGCTGAGTAGTTTGTATCGCTACAGAGCCACAGAACGTTGCGATGTACTCCAGGATGTAATAGGAGGAAATTTAAACTGCTGCACACAGAGTGGTAACGGCTGGAAAGAATCCACTCTGAGCGAGAGGCATCAGTTGTATTTAGGGTGCACATCCTGCCCATTTGCCCAGTGGAGCGCTTATCGATGATAGACCATGCATCAACACCTCCTACAGAACCAGCTGATGAAGATCTCGCAGCAGTTCTCAGCGTGTTGAACATCATGTTGCTCCCACATTGCCTTCCATTCCAATTAGCTCGAACCGAGAGCAGTTGTGTGCATCAGTCTCAGCTGATTAATGAGTGCACGCACTATTGAATGTTTGTAATGTGAGCCTTATTCTTAAGTCCAGGGTTGTCGATTGGATGGAGAGAGGTGAAGGGATAAGAAAACAATGATTTACTTTCGAGGTCAGGCAGAGAAAGCCTCTCCCCATAAGGAAGAAGGCTCAGTTCAAGTGGCTATTTTCATGGGTCACATTGAAATGGGTGAAAATCTTGTTGGGTCTTGAATGTCAGAATTTGATTCTTTTGTTGTATCTGTTCCTCTCGCAGTTTTATTCCCTTGAAATAAAAAAAGGTTGAGTCACTGCCGTAGTAGAGGCATGGTTTGAGCAGGCTCCTCAGCTAGGGGTTGTATAACAGTAGAGTCATGAAGAGCAGTGATGGGGTCATTGCGTGATAATGATAAAAGTAGTCTACTGTGACCGATTGGGCCTGCAGTGCCATGAGGCCAGAAAAGGTCGTATTGGTTGATTTCAATCATGAAATCAACCAGCCAGCACAGTAGAGTCAGCTCGCTAATGAACATGGTTTAGCCGCCCCCTCCCCCCGTCTCATATAAGAGTCGGTTCGTTAATGAACATGGTTATCCCCCCCCCCCCCGTCTCCCCCGTCTCCCCCGTCTCATATCACTTGAAGAGAGGACAACGCGCCAGTGGTGGAAAAAGTACTCACATTAGTACTTGAGTAAAAGTATCAATACTGCAGTGTAGAAATGCTCTGTCACAAGTAAATGTGCGGAATTCAAAATTTACTTGAGTACTAAAAAGTACAAAAGTATTGCCATCAGAATACATACCAAAAGTAAAAATGCAGAATGTCCCGTTTCAAGTTTTTAAATGTATCTTTAGAATATAGCAGATGTAGATCTATCCGCAGCCCACTGGGTATAGGCCAACTAGGGATGCACCGATCCGATACTCGTATCGGAGATCGGCGCCGATCCAGGCTAAAATTCTAGATCGGGTATCGGATCGGTGGCCGATCCATTATCCGATCCGATAATTATGTGTAATTACAGTATGAAAACAACTCTACCTCCTCTGTGACACAGCAGTGTAGTATTGACAGTATAACATGTGGAATGCAGCCAGGCTAGCCTGCGCACACATTAACCTGGTCTAATTGTTGCACAGTTATTTAATAAATAATTCAGTGCATTTATATCTGTGTTTGTTACATTTTGTTTTACAAAGTTGGGAAAGTAATGTTTAAGTCAAGCCTTGATGTTGCCTTACACAAAATAATGATTCCAGACTCCACACAGTGAGGCATACAGCTTAATAGGTTATTACGTTTCTTTGTGGGGGGTATCGGATCGGTACTCTGTATCGGCAGATACTGGACCCCCATGTATCGAAATCGGTATCGAATGCCAAAAAGCCGGATCGGTGCATCCCTAAGGCCAACGTGTGTGTTCAGTTCACGGGTCTCTGTTTGTGTGCATGTTCTATGTATCTGTTCTGTTGAAACCACTGTAAACAAAATGCTGGCAAACATGCATGAGCATATCCACATAATTGATGGAACTTTATGCATGCACACATGCATGCTGGACACAATGGCAAACATTTGGTGCGAAGATATTGTATAATGTATTTTCACACACAGCTACATTCACACATACAACATAATGTTGTGTGTAACTGTGTATGGTGTATACATGTACGTACACACGCGCGCGCGCACACATGTGCACACACGCGCATACACACGCACACACACACACACACACACACACACACACACACACACATGCACGCGCACACACACGCGCACATGCACACGCACATGCACACATCATGTCATTCTAATATGCACACACACATGCAATAGGCACCCAGACTCACTGTTCTATACATAAACACACTCTTTTGTTAATTTAAAAACGTTAACCCTGATATCCCTATTTTGGCCATGTCATAGGCAAAAATATATAAATAAAGAAAGTAAAAAAAAATAGCAAGAATAGCATATCAACAAGGTCACAACACATGGCATTGGTTATATCTTCGCTATTCTAAGTCTTAAGTGTTAAACTCTCAGTGTAAAAATATAAGGGTCATGAAGATATGTCCCTAATAATAAGTTGCGCATCTGCTGTCTGTCTGTGGCAGGCATTCAGAATGATATGAGAATAAAAAAGAAAATACTCGCACACTGAGGGCTCAGATGCTACAGTATAATAGAGGCCTTTATTGCACCAATACTGACTGATGTGTCATGCTTAGTTTTAGATTAGTTTTATTTATTTTCTTCGTACTTTGATTTATTTGTCAGGTATAGGATTCAAAAAGCGTAGAGTAAGTATTATGTAATAAAAACTCAAAAGATACCATTTAAAAATATAAACTCGGCAATAAAAGTTCGAAAACTTAACTTTGGTCCTCCATTATAATACCAATGGGATTTATGTTTTATATCATTTTAATCGTTGATCGTTGTCACCTGTACAACGAGGTATAGATTGTAAGGATCGGGCATTCGTTACTCGTTAGTGGATTAGATGATTGCACTCTCCCATAGTAATAAGGAAAAAACAACACAATTTTTACACTCAGTGTTATG
The DNA here is from genome assembly GCF_964188405.1 of Protomyctophum parallelum. NCBI lineage: Eukaryota > Metazoa > Chordata > Actinopteri > Myctophiformes > Myctophidae > Protomyctophum > Protomyctophum parallelum. Next base: position 42,911,960 of record NC_139704.1, on the reverse strand, counting down.
GAACTCAGTAGTGGGTAGAATATCCACAATCAGCCGCACCTCCTCCTCATCCTGGTCACCAACCTAGACACATTTTGCTGTGGGATGGCATCCCATTCCTCAACCAGGTTTTGTTGCAAGTTAGTTAGTTAGTTTAATTTATTGTCCATGTGTGGAAATTTGTCTTCGGTCTCAACAACAGTAAAAACAAACAGCAACAACAACAGCAAAAATGCAGGTCCACAGTGGCAAATACATTTAAAAAGAAATCTAGCGAGACATGGTATAATTTAGTGCCTTAATGGTATGAATTACAGGTTTTTTGAGCAAGGAGGAGGCCGAAATGTATAATCATGTTTTTTTATGCTCTGGTAATTAAAGTTTTTTTGGGAGCTTTTAAAACGGTGTGCAGACTTTCTCTTTTTTCAGTTTATTTCTTTTGTTCGAGCTCCCGTTGAATTTACTGGGATGTGCTTGTAGCCATCCATCAGCTGTTTTTGGATGAACATGGAGAAGAAAAAAACTAAAACATACGAGCTAATGGATGCATTAGGTGATTCATTTATTTGGACATGGATGAACAACATCCACTCAAGAGAGCCAAAAAAAGACCCAGAAATAGCTCAAACGTGATAGTTTGTGAAAGAGGAAATGCACTCAGAGCTTTATGTTGATGTGCCACTGACGCAAGCTTGCTCACTCGCTCCAAAACATTGTCCAATTTGTCCCCAACCCTAACCGCACGCAATGCCACGTGTCGGACCCATGTGGCTCTATGGCTCAAAACAGCTGGAATGACAAAATATTGTTCTATAAGCCTTCTATGATAAGTACAATACACTACTGTGTGACATTCTAAATCAATACTTAATGAATCAATTAGCAGCTTATTCTCAATTTCATGTATTTATTTACTTTTTTGAACAGTGTGTGGCGATTTTGACTGACTGGAGCCAAATTGTTTTCCATGTAGACGGTAGACAACCATCGAACAAGGTTGTCTTGTCAAAACCATGTGACTCCCATTGAAAATGAATTGTCTATGATTCAACAATATACAAAAAAGGCCATAGATCTACATGTTGATTACTAGTGGGTAGTATAAAGATGTGTTCCTCTGTGATCACCTTTAAGGCTCATACATAGTCTGGATTTACGGTGGTGGGGTGACCACCGAACTACAACATGACGTCACAAGAGCAAACCACCGCCACCGCTCCAGCCCTTCTCTCTGTTTTTACTCACCACCGCTCAACGTTATTTCAGCTCCGGTGGTCAGCTCACCACCGGAGCGGTGGTCACCTTACCACCGAAAATCCAGACTATGAATAGGCCTTTAGTCTGAGGAAGAGCTTTGTGCTCCAAACGTCACAGTCAGTTTTGGTGCAATAAAGGCATCTATTATAGCATCGGAGCCCTCAGTGTGCGAGTGTTTACTTTATGAGTGGCCCCTCCTATATACAGGTTTAGTGTTTGTTTTTCCTTAAACAAACATTAAAAATGCCATTGACAATGAAGGGAAATTTACGTTATTTTGTCCCTAACACAAACTGCCATTGACAATAAAGAGAATTTAATGTTTGTTTTGTCCATGTTTGTTTTACATCACCATCACCTAATCATAGCAACATGAGTTAGACTTTAATATATTAGCACCTCTCACTTCACACAGGTGTGATTTTTTTTATTATTCTATACTACTCGTCGCTCAGCACCTGACCACGTTTGGGTTGAGGATGTGCATGTCTTTGCTCTTTGCAGCCATGCCCATATGGATTGGACATAACCTACGACATTGCAAACCGGCAAATTGGTGGACAGCCTATTTCCACCATGCAATAAGAATTCCGCAATCTGATCAACACTTTGCTACGTCAGCGCAATAATCCCAGCAATGCCGTTCAAGTTGCCAACACAGTGCTTCTATCTATATACTGTAATACCTGCACAATAACCGCTCTGGCCGACATGTGGGATTTTGTTATGTGATGTAGAAGAAAGGATCAGCCACCGAAGAGGTCAGTTTAGTCAGAGAGAGAAAGACAGACAACGGAAAGAGAGACTGGGACAGAGACATAGAGTAGAGAAAATAAATACAGGCAAACTATAGACCTATAGACCTATGAAATATGGGATTCAATTCCCAACTCATAACAACAAGAATCCCTAGCCTACTTAATGCAGTTTACTGAACCACTGCTCCCTGTTCAATTGTATATGAGGGCGTGTGTGCGCACGCGTGCGTGTGTGTGTGTGTTGGGAGGGGGTGGGAGGCATTTTTGGATGAGTATACTTTTAGTGCGTCTGCTGCTTCTGGGTATATGTGAATGTGCAAGCATGTGCACAATTGCAGTGGTATCTGATGGTGGTGATGCAGTGCTGAACATTCATTGCAGGAAATTTGGTGTGAAGATACAGTGATGTGAAAGTCTCCTCTCCTCTCCTCTCCTCTCCTCTCCTCTCCTCTCCTCTCCTCTCCTCTCCTCACTGCTGTGGCTGCTGCTGAAGACAGATAAGGGGATCTGGAGGTTTATATTTGCTTTATTGAGCGTTAGATTCACTAGTATGTATACAGCGTTGATGGATGCTTCTTGTGAGCCATGACCTGTGTGTGTGTGTGTGTGTGTGTGTGTGTGTGTGAGTGAGAGTTGTCTACTGTACGTTGCTGTCGTGAGGAAACCATCTAACTCCATTCTTTAGTTTTTTTTTTGCATAAATCAGTGCTACTGAACACCCTTCACGTCTGTGGGTTGGTTAAAATAATATTGATGACGCAGTATTGCTTTGTTTTAAACATACATTTTGAAGTTAGGTGGTTTCTTTCCGACAGCAGAGATATAGTAATCTGTTTGTATAATTTAGAGGGTGAAAGGAAACCAAACTAAGAGCATCTGATGTGGCGTATAGTATGGACTAGAGGCAAATTGCTTCACATGCAAATGTGAAATGAAATGCTGGCCCATTATATGGAACAGTGAGATAATAACACAATGTCAGAAATTTCTAATGCTCTTTATTCCGGTTCACTCCTTTTCTGTCATGTCATGTTATATCGATTTATTTTGAATTTATACCTCATATAAACTGAGCTTACTAGGGCTACTGTAGAGTGTAGACTAGATAGTACATCATTAAATGTCTCCCTATAGGCTGACATTAGCCTTTGATCGGATGATGCTTCCTCATCCCTTCTGTGATTCTCTTTTGATCCGTGTCCACACCGAGGAATCATGTATAATTGAGAAGCAGGGAAATAACTTTTGGTCAGATTTTGTTCGGCTGTCCCCCCTTGACCTTCTGCGCTTCGTTTCTCTCTACGTCGTCCACAGAAGGAGGTTGAGCCAGTCACGGCCGTCCCGGACTCACAGCGGCATGCTCTCGCTCTCCTTGACATTTATCACGTATCACCGCAGCACACAATGTGACATCTGAGGATATGTATACATTATGTCATGTGAGAGATAATATCTGCCCAGTATCGCCCTATAGACAAGAAAGACACCCCCGCCCTGCATGGCCGCTCTGCTGGACTCGGATTGCAACAGTTGGTATAACATGGGAGGGAAGTCTATTGGCGGCTGGGGTCTACTTTGTATGCAAGGGCCACACATCATTCAGATGTTTTGTGATGGCAGGGGCCAATGGAGGGTTGCTATGGCCAGCAGAAATCAACAAGGAACCAGAAGAGCTATTTATTTGAAACTGCACTGCTGTGCTGATGACTCACCCTTCTGGGCAACGAGATGTGAAATGGATTTACCAAGTTATTGTTGTGGGATGGATTTCATAGTCTGGATAATGAGAAATCTTGGACTGGCCATGTTTGGCCCTTGCAATAGATTCCCACCCTTCATTTTCCTCAAGCATAGACATTTGGGAGCTGTTACTGCCAGTGATATGCCAATTAGAGACATACATAAGCCTTCCCTCTCATGTCCCACAAGTCTTTTTTTTTTAGTTTTCACATTTTAATTGAGGGGTGCAGATCAAAATGTAATAACACAGTTTGAGCCTGTCACCGCTGATAAGCAATGGTTAATGGTTTGAAATTGAGATAGCAGAAGTCTTCCTTTTTTGTTGTTATCAGATTGAGCAGGGAGAGTGGGGAGTTTGACAGAGACGCTGTTAGGGTTGGAAAAGAAGCAACATATATAAATTATTATGAATGAGATATAATTACAAAATATGATACAAATGAGTACCTGACTGGCTGACATCATTGTCCATGGGTATAATTGTCTCCACCAGGCCGAAGGCATGGGGGGAGAGTATGTTTTGCACTCCGTCCGTCCGTCCGTGTGTGTGTGTGTCCGTGAGCAGCTAATCTCGGCCACCGTTAACCCGGTCGATGCCAAATTTTGCACACACACTCCCTGGATGCCAACGATGAACCTCTGCCCCAAACTTTCCAGAACGGCCTGTTATAGCGCCACCAGGAGGCCGCTTTGTGCAAAACAAGTTTTTGCACAGTACACCTACAGATTTTGTCCAAACATCACGCAAATTGGTACACAGTCTCTCTAGAGCCATTCAACGAAACCGGTCTTTCAGATTTCTCACACTCCATCCTGATTGGTTAACACTTACAGCACGTAGGACGCCTGAGAACGTCATAGGATAGAGTAGAGTAGAGTTCTAAGGACGTCTGAGGACGTCCTAGCGACATCCCAGCGATGCGGGGCGAGATATTAATATTCAGAATTTTTCCTATTTATTTTTTTGGCATTTCGCTTTTCGCTTGCCGTATGCTAACGCTCAGTGCAACTATTAGCTTATTATTGACTCCCACGTTAGCGAGACGGAAAGAATGACTCGTAGCTCCTAATCCAGGGCGCTCTCCGTGGTGATGAATAGAGCGATATGCTGGCGCTTATTTTCTGCTCCTCATCCGTCTCTCCCGCAAAATATGAACGCTTTTTGGAGCGTAAAACAATATATTAAGATGATCGGGGATGTTGAGGTCACTTTGTAAAGTCAACTTTTTTAGGAAAGTGTTTCCGGTTCATGGCTTTCAAAGTAAAAGCGATCAGACACCTCCGGTATTCTATAGCCTATATTTTGAAGGCAGTCGGCGTACTCAATGTGTTAAGATTGGCTTCCAAAGTTCACAGGAGTGCTCAGTTTCAAACAAAATGCTGCAAATCATGAACACATCGCGTGATTTCCGTGAAATTGTGCACCCACATTCCCACTAGGCCGAGGACGAAATGCCACATGAACAATTTCAACTCAGCCTCAAGGTGGCGCTATAACTGGCCAAAAAGTGTTTTTACCTCTAACTGCACGGATCTGTGGATAACTTTGTATGCCAACTCCCTAGGAAAAACCTTTGTCTGGAATTTTTCACATCTGCTCTTTATAGCGCCACCAGGAGGCCGACATATGTAAAACACATTTTCTATTATTACTCCTTCAGATTTTATAAAAATTTCACGCAAATCGGTACACATGATCTCCATAGTCATGTGATCAAGACAGGTTTGTTTGATTTCTCATATTCCATCCTGATTGGCCACGATTGGCTCCTACAGTTTTCAGGAGTAGCCCGCTTTGTACAAATCGCCACAACTCCTCAACGCAGCGTCCGATTGCGATGAAACTGTGCACGCATATTCCCACTAGGCTGAGGAAGAATCCTGGTGGAGACCTGTGCCCAGAAGGGCACTTTTTCTAGTTTGTAATGCTTTAGTGGTAACCTGCTCCTTTAAGTCCCCTCCTTATACCCTGTATAGACCCCTGTGTATTTCCATATTGGAACGAGGTGGGTGATAACACATTTTATGGAGTCAATGCACTAAAGCCAAATTAACCTTCAGATGTGTTTTGTGTCATTCTGTGTCGGGTACCGTACGTTGGGGATTACTTTTATGGCCTCTGCCAAGGGCAGAAGTTGTGGCCGAGACTATGGTTTTGACCCCTGTGTGTGTGTGTGTGTGTGTGTGTGTGTGTGTGTGTGTGTGTGTGTGTGTGTGTGTGTGTGTGTGAGACTGTGACTGTGACTGTGTGTGACTGACTGTGTGTGTGTGCACTGTGCAGTACAGCTAATCTCCGTCAGCATGAAACTGCACACACACTCCCTGGATGCCAGAGCATGTGCCAAATCTTTCACATTAGTGTGTTTTAGTCAGAAGGCCGATTTTTCATTTAAATATTTCATATTCAAGCCTGATTGGCTTAACCTGACTCCGCCAGAAGGGGCAGCAGAGAGTACAATGGGTTCCCCCCCCTCCAGTGTACTCTCTGCTGCCCAATCTGGCGGAGTCAGGTGGTTATGATTGGCTAAGAATGGCTTCCAAAGTTTGCAGGAGTGTCGTGTTTTGAATAAAATGCCTCAAATCATGAATGCAGTGCATGTCCGATTGCTATACGGCAAGGAATTGGCTTTGTCCTGTTATAGCACCACTAGGAAACCGATTTTTGCACAGCACCTTTTTCGCTATCACTCTATAGGGCCTATATGGAGCTTACGTGGTATACCTACTGTATGTCCTTCTACAGATTTTGTGCCATCAAATTATTGTCATACCCTGAGATTCCTACATGGGTCTGTCTTAAGGGCTTCACACACCGTCTGCGCGTTCACGCCTCGCCTGAAGCTCCGATACGCCACTGTTCTATTTTCCAGGCGTTGTCGCGCGGCAACGCCTGTGCTGCGTCGCTGCGCACCCGGTGTGTGTGTGTTGGGCTTTATCCATTCAACACAACACAGGGATAGAGGCTACAGGTCAGTAATGGCAACCGAAAGGGGAGGAACATGCTGAATAATTTCACAGCTCGATGTCTTTCATGCTCGTACATTAAACCACCAGACACTGAACAGTCTGAGGACCATAGCACCACAGATAATAACATTTAACTATACGTGAACCCTACAGTAGTGGTTCTCAAAGTTTTTCATGTCAAGCACCCCCAAATTGACACTGCGGACCCCCATTTGAAAAGATATGCCAATGACCCCCATAAGAGATGATATTTGTATGGCTCTAGCAGTGATTCTCAACCCGTTCAATTTCAAGGACCCTCAGTTTTAGCCTACGGACCCCCAAATAATGGCATTTATTTTCTATCTCTGGGACCCTCAATTTATATTGTAAAATCAATGTAATTGTTTTCCATTTGTACACTCTCAAAGTTACAGACCCATAATGGTCCATTTGGTTCTAAGCTATCATTTAGCTGGGGACCCAATTGAACTCCCTCAAGGACCCCTGTGGGTCCTCGGACCCCACTTTGGGAACTACTTCCCTATAGTACCTATTCTGACGTTGGACATTCAGCAAGAAGACATTTGAAGAAAAAAGGTGAAGGAATTTGGGGTGTACGACTGTACTGTACAATCACAAATGGCCGTACCGCCACTGACATGGACATGGCGGTACAGAAATGGAAATAGCTGCCTGTTCTTGGTACTTCAATGTGGAACATTGTCGGCTAAATGTCCGGAGTCATACAGTAGCTTCAGAGCTGTTTCCATATTGCATGAAAGCATTTCTATTGTGCCTTTAGTGCTGCTCTGGGAGATGTGCTAATCTCTGAGACACTCCGCTCACTCCCTACCGATTGCAATGAGACCACGCGCCCACAAAGTGACAGGGATAAACAGTGCATGAGGGGGAAACAGATAAGCAAGAACAGAAAATCACACGCAATGTTTGATTGGAACCGACATGTACTTTATTTCACCACATGTAGTCTGTTCACTTTCACTGCCAAACAACTGGAGAGACGTGTGTATGTGTATGTGTATGTGTATGTGTATGTGTATGTGTATGTGTATGTGTATGTGTATGTGTATGTGTATGTGTATGTGTATGTGTATGTGTGTGTGTGTGTGTGTGTATGTGTATGTGTATGTGTGAGGATAGAAAGGATATAAGCTATACAGTAGGCACTAATCCAACTTTGTGCCTCTGTTTCCTATCTCTTGTGATTTCTCAGTGGCTAATCTGTTATTAATTACAAAGACACAGATGCCAGGCCCTCAGAGTACCCCCCACGTGCACGCACGCATGGCGCACGCAGAGAGAAACGGGCACACGCATACACTCACTCGCTCTTTCCCTCTTTCCTGGTCCCCTCTCGCTCGTGCGTATACACGCCCCGCAGACACACATGCACAAATCACAGCAGGATACGCTGCGGTGCAGCACCAGTCACGCCCCTGGGCATAAACACAAAATTTGACTGAGTCCCCAGTGTGACGTACAGCGGCTGGCTCCCAACTTTTCTTAAGGGCGTTTTTCGTTTCCTTCTTATGGTAAACGAGGTATACGGTAATGTTGAGCCTGATGGTTCACACTGTAGCTGGCTTACAGGGTACTTGTTCCTGTGGAGGTGTCAGAGGTGGCTGGCGTACAGGGTACCTCTTCCTGTGGTGGTGTCAGAGGTGGCTGGCGTACAGGGTACCTCTTCCTGTGGGGGTGTCAGAGGTGGCTGGCGTACAGGGTACCTCTCCCTGTGGGGGTGTCAGAGGTGGCTGGCGTACAGGGTACCTCTTCCTGTGGGGGTGTCAGAGGTGGCTGGCGTACAGGGTACCTCTTCCTGTGGGGGTGTCAGAGGTGGCTGGCGTACAGGGTACCTCTCCCTGTGGTGTCAGAGGTGGCTGGCGTACAGGGTACCTCTCCCTGTGGGGGTGTCAGAGGTGGCTGGCATACAGGGTACCTCTTCCTGTGGGGGTGTCAGAGGTGGCTGGCGTACAGGGTACCTCTCCCTGTGGTGTCAGAGGTGGCTGGCGTACAGGGTACCTCTTCCTGTGGGGGTGTCAGAGGTGGCTGGCATACAGGGTACCTCTTCCTGTGGGGGTGTCAGAGGTGGCTGGCGTACAGGGTACCTCTTCCTGTGGGGGTGTCAGAGGTGGCTGGCGTACAGGGTACCTCTTCCTGTGGGGGTGTCAGAGGTGGCTGGCATACAGGGTACTTGTTCCTGTGGAGGTGTCAGAGGTGGCTGGCGTACAGGGTACCTCTTCCTGTGGGGGTGTCAGAGGTGGCGGGCGTACAGGGTACCTCTTCCTGTGGGGGTGGCAGAGGTGGCGGGCGTACAGGGTACCTCTCCCTGTGGTGCCAGAGGTGGCTGGTGTACAGGGTACCTCTCCCTGTGGGGGTGTCAGAGGTGGCTGGCGTACAGGGTACCTCTCCCTATGGTGTCAGAGGTGGCTGGCGTACAGGGTACCTCTCCCTATGGTGTCAGAGGTGGCTGGCGTACAGGGTACCTCTTCCTGTGGTGGTGTCAGAGGTGGCTGGCGTACAGGGTACCTCTTCCTGTGGGGGTGTCAGAGGTGGCTGGCGTACAGGGTACCTCTCCCTGTGGTGCCAGAGGTGGCTGGTGTACAGGGTACCTCTTCCTGTGGGGGTGTCAGAGGTGGCTGGCGTACAGGGTACCTCTTCCTGTGGGGGTGTCAGAGGTGGCTGGCGTACAGGGTACCTCCTCCTGTGGGGGTGTCAGAGGTGGCGGGCGTACAGGGTACCTCTTCCTGTGGGGGTGTCAGAGGTGGCTGGCGTACAGGGTACCTCTCCCTGTGGTGGTGTCAGAGGTGGCGGGCGTACAGGGTACCTCTCCCTGTGGTGTCAGAGGTGGCGGGCGTACAGGGTACCTCCTCCTGTGGTGTCAGAGGTGGCGGGCGTACAGGGTACCTCTTCCTGTGGAGGTGTCAGAGGTGGCGGGCATACAGGGTACCTCTCCCTGTGGTGTCAGAGGTGGCTGGCGTACAGGGTACCTCCTCCTGTGGTGGCATGCTGCATTGCCATTGCGCCGAGCCCTGTAGTCGTTAACCCCCGGGACAGTTTTATATGACTGAAGATGACATTATTGATGTGGCCCCATTACTCTATTAAAAGCTTTTGCTTTTGCCAGGGGAGAATTGTGTCAATTCCATTAGGACATGTTGAGCCCCGACAGAGATGCCATTGTCTATTGGGGACACCAAGAGCTGAGTGCAAAATAGACTCAGCATCTGTTAATCATTTATATATTTTATTGATAGTCATGATTTTATATATTTTTGTGTAAGTGTCCCTTGATTGATTGTGTACTTCAATGTGAGTGGTTGCACTCTGAGGGCTACTTTGACGGTAGACTTTTCAGTACTTAGTGTAAAATCATTACCATATCTCCCTTGCCAAGTGTTTCAAAGTGTTGTATACACCTCAAGTCCTAAAGGTGCTATAATATACTCGAGTGCCCCTGGAGGTATTGTAGAAGTCCTAATTTCACAAATTTACCCTACTGTACATCTGCTCGGAAATTAATACTGCAATATTGTAGCACTCAGCCGTAGCGCATTGCTTTCTCAGCCATCTATCTATACTTTCAAAGCAATTAGACCTACTGGTGCGGTAAAGTCTGCAGTTTATTCTACGTATCAATTATGCTGGATTCTGGGTTGGTTTTCCTCAAAGCTCTTGTGCAAACGAAGCGTTTTGCTCAAACACCACTTCCGCCCCAACATAATCACAGCATTATCAGCGGAATACATGCCAGTTCCAATATTAGTAAAAATGGCCTTATAACAACATCACTGCTTTGATTTATCTCTGTTACCAGCGGCAAAATCCCTCATTTCCCATGTTGATGTAAATTACCCATTCAGAAAGCCAACACTAGTTAGTCAACGGCTGTCACTCCGTCCCTCTGATGTGCATTTGGAGCCTCAGTGGTAGCCGCCATGACGCTCGGATGGAAAATGAGTTCACTCTAATCTACTCATTCATATTGCACATTATAATATCGGGCCTGCTTAACCCATTCTGACCTGAGATCAGATTCATACGAGGTTTCTCCACTGGACACACACTGGTCTGATTAACCCATTCTGACCTGAGATCAGATTCTAAAAATGTCAGTCGTTCTTCGATTTTTTTCAAAAATAGCAGACCTACAAGCTCGTATCGCGCCACTCGGTGGCGCGATATGAGCTTGTAGATCTGCTATTTTTCAATAGCTAAAGCATAACATGATGCTGACACCAAAATGGGTGCCCGTTCAGAATGGGTTAAAGCATAAATCATCACACCATCTAAAGTAGTTGCAAGGTCGCTCTGGGTAAAGCCTGTGACACCAGTGAGGAAAAACAGCATGAGCAAAAGATGGCGTGCTACACATGATTTAGTTTGTTGTCATAAACACTATTGGGAAGAGAGGGGGATCGAAATGGAGCGAGAGACAAACTGATATACTGATAGCTGTATATGTCACCCAAGCCACGCAGGCCAGGCAAAACTGACCATGTGGGCATCTCGAGAAGGCAAAGCAGCTCAGCCACGACTCTGTGAAGCCCAATTGACATTTTTCTATCAGACGTGTTTCAAAGTGAAATACACCTTTAAGCACCGTTATGACAGCTGCCGTCATGGGGTGTTGCCATGGCTACGTGGTGGGGGAGGGGGCCATCCCGGAAGATGCACTGAATGTTTGCCGAAGTGCCACCATCCATGCCCTGTCTCCCCGCCCTACACACCTCCTCCCCCCATTCCAATCCTCCTGGTAGCATTTAGGCTGAGTGAAGTGGGCACCTGGCCATGCCAGGTTTTTCGTGCGGCTTGACGAGCGCTCTTGGCATATCATTTGGCTGTGGAAGCGCAGCTGTGGGGAAGTGCTCTCCCACTGTTTGCACCGCTTCGCGTCCACCCAGACGGCACACAAGTGCGTACAGGTGTAGACTAGCATGGGGGCGCACGCACACACACAAGCCTACGGTATATGGAATTAGGCAAATTGCCTCTCGTCCCCAGACTTGAAGATGAACTTGTGATAAACACGTTTAATAAAATCACAGTAATCCTCTTGCCTGATTGTACAATTGATTTCATTATTCACTGCTCACCCACACGTAACAATAATCTACAGTATGTATTTATATTGATATAATTATTCACTGCTCACCCACATGTGACAATCTATGTATTTATATTGATATAATTAATCACTGCTCACCCACAATCTATGTATTTATATTGATATAATTATTCACTGCTCACCCACAATCTATGTATTTATCTCACTCACGTCCAGCCACTCTGGGAAATTTAATCCTTGTGACAAATGGGAATAATTTACATCTAAAAATAAAGTCAGGACATCCTTACTTAAACCAGCAGTCACTTCTGAAATGTAGCCAGTTGCTATGATATTTACCAATGCAGCCACTCCTGAAAGGTTGCCAGTTGCAGCTACAGTATATTTTACAAAGATATTTACAAAGCCTAAAGTGGTCGTCATGGCGGTCATGGTCGTCTCTGTGGTTCATGCATCATTCTTTTTTTTTTTTTATATATATATTTTTTTGCGGCTTACGCCTTTTATTGATTTTTTGAAGGGACAGACAGTAGGCTGACAGGAAACGGGAGAGAGATGGGGGGATGACATGCAGTAAAGGCCGTGTCGGGCTCGGGAGTCGAACCCGCGGCACACTGCGACTGGATTACCAGTCAGGTGCCCAGACCGTTACGCCACGGCCTGGGCCCATCATTCTTTATACTGTACATGATGGGACAGAACCACAGCGTTTCTGTATCCTCCATGTTTCACAGTAGTTTTTTGGCTTTTGTGTTGATTTAACAAATATTGCGTAAACTTCCGCAAACCATACCACAGTTATTCTACAATAGTACAGGGCTGACTACAGACCAAGAAGCCAGCATTTAACCACTAAGACATCGATTTTATACTTTTTTTTTTTACAAATGTCAAAGAACACAAAAATAGCTTTTATATCTGCTATCTTTGAAATGTTTAGATTATTTTCTTCCTATGATGACATGCACAAAATAGAGACGCCATTGAAAGTGGTTAACACATTCTGACCGGGCACCCATTTTGGTGTCAGCATCATGTTATGCTTTAGCTATTTAAAAATAGCAGATCTACAAGCTCATATCGCGCCACCGAGTGGCGCGATACGAGCTTGTAGGTCTGCTATTTTTGAAAAATCGAAGAGCGAATGACATTTTTAGAATCTGATCTCAGGTCAGAATGGGTTCATCAGACCAGTGTGTGTCCGGCGGAAACCTCGTATGAATCTGATCTCAGGTCAGAATGTGTTAATCTCTGGTGTACATCAAAGGGGACACTGCTGTGCCAAACTTGCCGCTACAGACAGGTGGTGGCTGTGGGTTCGGTGAACAGGGGCCTCCTGCTGTAGGCATTTGACAGGAGGTTTTTTTTTTTTTTTTTTTTTTTTGTGATTTCGGCAAGGGAAGGGCCTTCTATTTTAGGGAAAGTGAGAGAGCTCTGGAAGAACAGAGGTTGGTGTCGGATGGGGAGGTGTTTGAATCGAGAAAATGGAAACTCAGCATTTGTGAGTGAGGGGTGGTGGTGTGCAAAGGGAGCGGTGGGGTGGGGTGGCATATAGGGGCTGTCTGGTGTGTCAAGGGGAGACAAGTATGGCATCTGGCAGCAAAACAAATGAGCAGGTACTCTGAGTCTGATACGTACATGGCTCTGGCATGGTCCCCCGTGTGTGTCGCGGCATAAACCACCCGTTTATACAGTGCATGATGGGACGGAGTGACGGCGAGGAGCTGCCATGAGGGGTTTTATTTGCTTTTTATTCCTCCTGAGACATGACATGTGTGGCTACGTTTCAGGGCATTTCTGCATTCCCACAAACTGAGTGTGTTCATGTGTCTGTCTGACTGAGAGGTGTGTGTGTGTGTGTGTGTGTGTGTGTGTGCGCTCACATGTTCAGCTCAAATCATTTTACTATTACTGATTACTATTACTGTCATGTGGCCAATCAATCAATCTTTGTTTGTCACGTCACATTACAGGTAACATCTCTGAAATTCCTGGTTGTGCAGACCCATCATTGCAGAGAATAAGAGCATAAAGAGGAGAGGGGGAGAGCTGACGCATAAAGTAGTGCATGATGTGTAACTAATCTGCATAATATGTTAAGGATGTATCTTAAGTGCATAGTAAAATAAGAGACATGCACGTGTGCTTCTCATGTAAGCATGGAAGCACGCACACTTGTACAGATCCATTTTGTTCCATATGTACAGTCTCAGAGTTAAAGGAACACTTTTTACAGTGTTTGTTTGAGACTCTAGCTCTTCCCTCAGAAAGAGAGTTAGGTTTATTAGGTTTAGGAGAATGACTGTCCTTGGGCCCCCCCTGTACAGCTCCTTCCGGTCCTTGCCCTCCTTTACTATCTTATCTTCCTCCAGAATGCTAATCAAAACAGGCCCTATAGGCTTGCTATCTGTTCCTGGTAGCATTCTTTAAGCTCTTAATTACCATTCTAAAAAAAAAAGAAAAGAATAAACGTAAAGATCACCTTTGCTGTATCAACATACCACACACAATCCAACATATAGAGCAGTAAGACGCCCTGAGGGCGAGAAGTGAGGTCGCGCTGAAACAACAGCTTCTGCAGCAACAGTGACGGACGCGAGATGCAGGTTTTCATAGTGATGGCTGCTCTGACAATATTGCTGCACTTTTTCAGTGTTTGTCTCTTTCTGCGTGTGTGTGCGCGTGTGTGTCAGTGTCATATCATAGATGACTGGCATAATGGCTGATGTGCAGCGTCACAGGCTGGTCACATGGAGTCCGAGATCCACATACCACATCAGAGTCACGTTATGTGGATCCCGAGATCCGCTCCACATAGGTTTCTAGTTTATATTGGTGAGACATACAGTAGCTCTCTTGGATTATTCTAATAACTGCCCTTTTGAGGTTGTAGACGAGAAAACACAATATGTTTATCTAAATAATATACATGTGAACAAAAGAAAAACATACCTCTACAATACCTGATAGTATACTGTAACTAGCATATCAAAATAGGCACGAAGAAATGGACATAATGAGTGCTAGATGGTTTTCACATGGTTCTTTAGAGAATTCAGACAAACAACTCTTTTCTCTCCAAACCATGATCACTTGACATTACATTCCAATGAGAGTCTCAAGTAGGGCCTACTGTCAACTAGGTTAGCCTTCAGTATATTTTTAACAAATGTAGTTTTGAGTGACTGGTTCTTAGCGAGGCCACGAGAAACATGAATAGTATTCTAACAACGCAAACACATCCGTTTGATGCATATTTCATTTTGGCTGGTGTCTGCGTGCCAGCTTCATCTTCTCACATCGCTCCTGGCATGGTGCCTGCTGTGTGCAGCGCTACACATTCCCCTTTGAGAAATCTATAATAGGAAACTTTATAACCCCTGCAACTTTTGAAAATAAAAAAAGCTCTGTGGTGAATCGCCGAGCGTGGATCTGTGTATGAGTAGCATTGCAGCGCTTGAGGTTTCACCTCAGGTGTCAAACAAATTGCATTCGTTGTTTTGTTTTTACAAGCAGCTCCTCTTTTATTTCCACCATCTCCAGCGGGTCACCACTACACAATAACAGACAGAAATATGTTGGTGCAGTGCGCAGCGCATCGGTGTATATAGTGACAAAGTGATGTTTGAAGACAGTTGCCACTGCCAGAAGTGCAGGCTGTTTATGCGGGACTTGAAGGAAAAAAAAACCTGCCCACATCTGCAGTTATTTTTTTCTCCAACCACCCACACCCCCCCCACCCCTTTCTTCCACATGATGAGCTTGTCACAGCGTGCACGTTAAGGGATAAAAGGGACGGCTCTGGCTTTATGAGGGCTTTGCCGAAAGATGGAGACAGGGAGAGAGAGTGGGAGAGTGATTGAGGGAAGCGCCGGCCGGCTTTCAAAACATCTGCTCCTGACGGCATGCTCTGTCTTCTCCAGCACTGCTTCCATATCACTATCTCCACAATGGGTCGTCCCCCTCCCCCCCCCCCCCCCCCCCCCCCCCCTCTGCGTTTTGGTCACGTTATATTTTGTTTTTCTTTCCTTTATCACTCGCTCGCTCCTTTTTTTGCCAGCCCCTTTTTCCATCTCCCTTTCCTTTCCTGTGCCACCGTGGTTCTCTCGTCCTTCCATCATCATAACCCCCTAATTTATACCTCACACTCATTATCCCATCATTCCTCTTTACAGGACCATCTCTATTTTTCCCCACCTCTTTTATTTCCACTCTTTCTGTTTTTACAGCCCCCCCAGTCCCCTATGACCATCAATCTCCATCTCTCCGGCAGGCTTGGTTTTTTTTACATCGCCCCCCCCCCCCCCCCCCCTCCACTCACCTTCACCTTCCCTTCTCATTTATTCCATCTTGACTCACACCTCCATTCATGTATAACTCAATCCTTCCTGCCCTCTGAGGAATTTTATTGCCACAGGTTTCCAGAGGATAGGAGCAGAAAGACTAGAGAGTAGAGAGGGAGAGTATGAAAGTCTACTGGAGGATATTGAGCCACAGGGACAGAGGGAAGAACGGCAAGGAAGGGATAAATGGAGGGAGAAAGAAACGGCAGAACTACAGAGAGAGAGAGAGAGAGAGAGAGCTCCCCAGGCCAGACTAATTGAATTCCGATCTCCCCTTTGAGATTGGTTTGCAGCAGGCAGGCAGGCCAGCAGATAGCCAGCCTCCGGCGAAGATTCGCTTTATCCAACCAATCACACTAATACAGTCTACAGGTCCAATCCAGTTCAGTCCAGTCTAGTCCAATCCAGTTGATAGTCCGCTTCTCCAGAGAAAGTCAGGCCATGTGCTCAGGTAATTTTTTACACTTTAGGACTAAAATATCACTCCCAGAGTTACTGTGCAGTAGCAAATACAGTATGGGCTATATAGCTCTGCTGTGGTTCTGCCTTCTAGTAAAATCTTCAGTGTTCATTTAACTCAGAGTGTACAAATGTAACCTTATGGGTTTGCACACTCTCTGAGTTCCAATGGATAAATTAACAAGATCTTTCTTGTAGCTGTAGCTGAAGAAAGGCTTCGGGGTGCGAGCCATGTAATCTGATAGTGTGGCGTTTGTTTATCATTGTAATGGCGGTGCAGTCTCTCTGATGGCAGAGCACAGCCGAAACTCCACAACTAATTAAACTCATTTTTTTTGCCACAAGCAATCCTCACAAGGTTACACAGATATTTTTTTCCGAAGGCGTGGCTGAGACCGTTTCGTCTGTCTGTCTGTCCGTCAGTCCGTCCGACTGTGAACAACCAACCTACCGGTATGACCAATCGGCGTGAAACTGTGCAGACACACTCCCTGGATGCCAGAGCAGAACCTCTGCCCCATTCTTCTTTAAATTGGCCTATTATAGCGCCACCAGGAAGTCCATTTTTGCATAAAGACTTTTGGAAATAATACTCCAACAGATTTAGTCCAAACATCATGCAAATCTGGAGTTTGCAGGTACTGGGTAGGCAACCCGGGTGTGTAGCGTTAGTCCGATTTATATTAGTAATTTGTATGCACTGTTGGGTAGATTAGCAGATATTTACTTGTGATTTACTCTGTGTGTGTGTGTGTGTGTGTGTGTGTGTGTGTGTGTGAATATATGAGCATTTCTGACTGTTTGAGTTACGTGTGTGCATGACATGTCCGTGTATTTGTCGCTGTACATCAATATGTGTGAATTGCTCTTTGTATGTGAACCGTGTGCGTGTTTGCGTGCATGGGTGTTTGTGTTACGCCTGTCTGTCTGTCTGTCTGTGTGTCTCTGTACATCAATATGTGTCAACTGTATGTGCACAGTGCGTGAGTGTTTGAGTTGTGCCATGGTTTGCCTCGGTATAATTGTGCGTGTTTGTATTTGTGAGGGCGTCTGTGCGTAGAGCGCCGCTGTGCCTCTGGCCATATGGTAAAACGCAGGGAAGAGATTTCTCTCGATCCCTCTCCATGCGTATAGGCTCATTATTCTCTGCTCCTCCGTTGGCTCGTGGCTCACGGTGCTCACCCCTTCCCTCTATCCTCTTTCCATCTCTCCTCCGTTGGCTCGTGGCTCACCCCTTCCCTATATCCTCTTTCCATCTCTCCTCCGTTGGCTCGTGGCTCACCCCTTCCCTCTATCCTCTTTCCATCTCTCCTCTAACATCTCCAGTCGTCCCTGTGTTTCGTTTATAAATATTTAAGCACTCCTACTCTTCCTCAAGCGTCAGTCTTTCTTGTCTCCTCCATCTCGACTCATCCCTCATTCAGTTGTTTGAGTGTGGTGGCTCGTCTTTATGGCTCCTCTGGTCTATAGCTGTCACCTCTGGCCAGTGCTGGAAAGTAACTAAGTACATTTACTTAAGTACTCTACTTAACCCATTCTGACCTGAGATCAGATTCTAAAAATGTCTTCTACATCTGAACATCTGAAAAAGCTGTGTTTCTATGTCAGTCGTTCTTCGATTTTTCAAAAATAGCAGACCTACTAGCTCGTAGCGTGCCACTCGGTGGCACGCTATGAGCGTGTAGATGTGCTATTTTTCAATAGCTAAAGCATAACATAGTGCTAACACCAAAATGGGTTCCAGCCCAGAATGGGTTAAGTACTCTACTTAAGTACAATGTTGAGGTATTTTACTTTACTGGATTAATTCAAGATTTCTGTACTTTTACTTCTACTCCCCTGAGAGACAAAATTATTTGAAAACTTTAGTTATACTAGTTATTACTCTTATCGGCAGATATATTATTATATTATAAAACATTCATTAACCAACTTTAGCCTTATTTTATACATAGGCTATTCGAAAATCGACAAGCACACGTGTCACAATGCATTGGCGTTGTGAGCTTGTAGATCTACTATTTTCAAACATTTCAAACAAGTACATATTTTGATTTTGAATACTTTTACTCACGTAACATTTTGAACGCTAGTTTTTTTTTACTAGTAACACAGAATTTTTATATTGTAGTATTGCTACTTTTACTTAAGTAAAATAATATCTCTAGTACTTATTCCACCACTGCTTCTGGCTACCATTCTGCTCTCTGCCATTTCCTGCTGGGACGTCTCTCTCTCTCTCTCTCTCTCTCTCTCTCTCTCTCTGCATGTCTCTTATCTCTCTACCTCTCTCACTTGTTTCTTTCCACCAGTGGTGGGGGGGGCATGTTTGTTTCTTATTTCATCTGTTACGCTTTATTGAGTTTAATTATTTCTAAATGATTAACTGGGGACTTCAGAGGGAGGAGGCCCAGAAGAACAATTGTTGTGAGATTCCGAGGGGGGGGGGGGGGGGGGGGGGGCAGGGGGGCTGTGGGGAAGGGGGGGGGGGGGCGGGAGGGTGACACTGGTTAAGAAGATAGCAGGTGCCTTGGCCTTTCTGTTCTGCAGGCGACGACAGTAAATAGACAGGTTCACACACTCATCACTCTTCAATTCCATTACATTGGTACAGCAAGTTGTGTGTGTGTGTGTGTGTGTGTGTGTGTGTGTGTGTGTGTGTGTGTGTGTGTGTGTGTGTGTGTGTGTGTGTGTGTGTGTGTGTGTGTGTGTGTGTGTGTGTGTGTGTGTGTGTGTGTGTGTGTGTGTGTGTGTGTGAGAGAACAGCTACAGGTGCCAAATCAAGCTATTGTTTCATGTGTGTGTGAAATTGTGAATGTGTTGTGTGTGTGTGACAGGTGTAAAAAGACCAGCGGGCAATGTTTTCTCTCTCTCTCTCTCTCTCTCTCTCTCTCTCTCTCTCTCTCTCTCTCTCTCTCTCTCGCTCAAAGACAAGCATTCATTATGGAGCCAGGAGGCATCAGAACCTGCCGGTAATGATGTCCAATAGGCAGTTATCTACTTATCTCCTTATGGAAATGTGGCTGGCAGAGAAGGGTAGAAAGCAGACTGTGTGGCTTTTCACAATGCCTATAATCACCATGGAAATATGCATATAGACTGGCATTAGGCATGCAGGGAAGATGGAAATGGAAATGCACAAAATATGCATTACTCATTCTCTCTCTCTCTCTCTCTCTCTCTCTCTCTCTCTCTCTCTCTCTCTCTCTCTCTCTCACACACACACAATGTGCATATCCAAACAGTCAAACAAGCGAACAAGAGATAAACGGGCATGCAGTATTGGCATGTTATGTTGACAATAACTAATATTATTGAAATACTGTGCTAGTGCCTCACTACATTTTGCCAGGCAACATAATGTGACACCTACGTATATTTATAAACAATATTTACAGTATATTACAAATTTGACGTGTTTTTCTGAAGTGAAAACAAATACAAAAGGCTCTATTATTCCCTGTAGTTCAGCAGTCGTCAACATTCAAAATGCGCTGTCAATCAAGCGCCGGGAAGCGCTTCTGCGTACCAACAGCCGGGGCCGCCTAGAATGATTATTATGGCCAGAATACTAGTACATTCTGTGGCGAGAGCATTTCCCACCGACTGCCACTCAAAGTGGCTACTGGCCAATCACAGCGCGTCCTTACTCAAAAGGGGGAGGATTCCATGCTGCTTTCTGCTGGGAGCCTGGGAGGAGGCGGAGGGCGGTTGACAGGAAAACCTGACACAAATAGTTTTGTCTTCTCCGTTTCAGATAGCAAACTACTGTAGTCCCCGGTGTAAAAGGGCATGCTTTGGATGCTTTGCACTCTTCCCATTTGCCGCTGTGCTTGTGTTTGTTTTCCGGCTGCTGGAGCAGCATGGTTGCTCGTGTGCGATGCCGTCTCAGAACCCGAATCCGAGGCAGAAACCATATTAGCGTCTCTCACAGCCTAGGCACCGGCCACCGACTTTTTACGGGTACTAACGTTTTAGTTCCGACATAGTGGAGTGGGAAGAGTTTAAAGCATTGCGGACTGGCACTGCTGCTGCCCAACATGAACACCGTGTCTCGACATACTGTCCCTTATTATCGTAAAGTCGGGTAGTGTACACTGTTTATTTTTGCACCGAGGAGCCATGTGTGTCTGACTGTCTGACTACGTACGTCGCCTCAACTAAAAACAAAAGGGAACTAGGGAAGCCTGATGTATGCTTCTCCGTACGATGTGTTGCATGTTAAACAAATAACTGATCTGCAAGCTCACAACGTGTCGCAACACGTTGTGAGCTAGTAGATCGGTTATTTAAATACAAAATAATAAAAAATCTAAATATTGCTTTGATGCTCATATTATCCTTAGGAAGTGTTAAGTTGTTTTTATTATAATATGCATTCCATAGGGCTGGACCACACATGGACCTAGATTTTAGCAAATTTAGATTTTTTAAATAATGGGATGAATCTACAACAAGAGCCATTCTAGGGCTAAATCTAGAGTTGCAATACCCTCCATTGACTCCCCACTCATCCAATAAATATTGTTTTGCTATAAGTTATTCATCCCTCTTTTATCCATCCGGCGAGACGGGTCGCCGCATTTTAGGAGCACCAAGAAACTCCTCCAGGTGCTCCTCTGAGTACTAGACCAAAAAAGTTGTGTGCAGCCCTGAATATAATGCATCCTTCTATTCAACGTCTGAAAAGACTATTCAGGTGAGTCAGGCACTATGAAAGCAGGCAAGATGAAAACCCATTTACTGCAGTGCTATTGCATTGTGTACAGTTTGACGGTGTGGCCCTGTGATACTCCAGAACAGTCTCTGGGAGCATCACACAGAATCCGCGATCACAACCCCTCTGAAGCAGAGCCTATACATGCACAGTTATGATAATAGACAGATGAGATGAACCCCTATTATGATAGAATGTAGAGATACACGGATATTATGAATGAACCTGATACAATACTGAGCGCTCGGGTGGCGACCTCTCATGTTTTCACTCAATGTTTTAAGTTGGATCAGATGCTCTGCATATACATTAACAATGTTCACACACTGGCAAACCTGTTTGCACACGCATAGACACACAAGTGTCTATTATGCACTTGCACATTTACAACTGCAAGCACATGTACTGTACCAAATGTACACATCCATGACATATTCCAAAACCCCCCCTACACGGACACAATACGTACGTTGTACACAGGCATGCACACAATGTCTAGGCAACATCAACAATACTGCAATGTAGAAATACTCTGTTACAAGTAAAAGCCTGGAATACAAAGTTTACTTGTGTAAAAGTAGAAAAGTAGACTATTGTACTTAAGTATCAAAAGTAGAAAGTACTCATTATGCAGAATGTCCCATTTCACACATTTTCAAATATAAATTGTGTAAAAATCTTTTGAAAATAGCAGATCTACAAGCCCACAGTGTATTCATGTATAGGGCTGAAGTGGTTAATTCATCCTCTGAGTGGAGTAAGTAAAAGTTCTGAAAACTGGAAATACTCCAATAAAGTAAAGAATACCTAAAAAAAAAAGTCCGTAAGTACAGTACTTGAGTAAATGTATACTTACTTTACACCACTGCAAAACCTGCATGATTGTGAACGCACGCACGCGCAAACGCACACATACAGTACACACACACACACACACACACACACACACACACACACACACACACACACACACACACACACACACACACACACACACACACACACACACACACATACACAAATCAAAAAGTGTCTACTGTACAACGTTGACCAATGTTAGCCGACTGTGAGGCCCTCGGGGGGGGCAACAACAACACTGGGCCTGGCTGTTTGTGTGTGCAGCCCAACTAACGACTGAGACACCCTGCGCCGGCCCTCTGGCCAGCCTGCTGTGTTTTCATCCATACCTTACCTGGGAATTATAATTTGGCAGCTGTTGCTGGACTTCGTGTCAACCTAATTAATGTTAAAAAAAAAGAAAAGAAAAAAAACCTGCAGAGTTGGAGACTGTGATTGACAGCGGGGAAAAAAAGAACATTGTTTATGGGATTTTCCAAACGATGAACTAATTAGCCACCACCTAATTGCCATGAAAGGCACTCTCTTTGATGATCCTTGCACGCTGCTTGACAGATTTGTTCTATGCACAGATGTGCGGTGAACTCATGTGCACTTTTTAATAGACTATTACGCACACAGGGAAATACAGTATTCTGGTCAGGGACAACACACGCACAGATGCACAACATGCAGGCGCAAGACAGTTGGCCTCACAGGGCCTATGGTAAATGGAAACAAGACCGCAATGACTTTTTTTGTGCTATCCCTTTTAGACGTATAAGTGTTTAACTCTACTGTACTGCTACATGCTGCACACACACACACACACACGCACACAATGTGGATGAATTAGGAGAAATTGAAGGCATTTTGTTCCCTTTCTACACCCTGCTTGGAAGTTGGAAGCACTTGGACTATATAGATTGTTAACTTTCCAACATAATGGCTTTTTCACACTCACAGGAAGTGTTTTTGAGTGCTTTGGGTGTCACGACCAGAGCGCTGCACATGAGCCAGACACCTCCACTCAATTTGTCCCGCTACGCTAGTGGGTGTTCCGCTCCAACCCAGCTCTGCACAGGCTTATCTCAGTTCAACAGAGCGGTATATTAAATCTATCATTACTTGCAATGTAGACCTTATTGATTCTGTGTGAAGATTAATTAAGAAGAGTGCAGATACTAAGACAAAATCACACCCGTGTGAACTGAGTGGTGCAACTCCTCTCCCCCCTCCTCCCTCCCTCTCTCTCTCTCTCTCTCTCTCATTAGCAGGCAACAGTGCAGCACTATCTGTCTCTCTGTTTCTGGCACAACAGCGCCCCTACTGGTACTAATAGTCATACTCGTGATCATTAACGTCACATAGGCGGACACATAGGTACATAGGTGAACACGGACATTGCTGTTCCTTGGAATGGTTGCACCACTCAAAAAAACATCACCATGGGAGTTGTATGTTCTTAAAGACAGACTTATTAATATAATATTGCTGTTAATGAGCAAATCATGATCCAATATGCACCCCACTGCTGCAGACGGGCCGGCACAAGGTGCTCCTATTATTATTGAGCTGCGCTCATAATAAAGTCTATGGACTTTTTACAGAACAATTTCTTCCGTACAAACTTTTAGGCCATTTTACAGAACAATTTCTTCCGTACAAACTTTTAGGCCATTTTACAGAACAATTTCTTCCGTACAAACTTTTAGGCCATTTTACAGAACAATTTCTTCCGTACAAACTTTTAGGCAATAAGCCAACCGCAAAATAAATTTACTATAACACAAGTTCCACAGTGGAATTTTCTTTTTACGTGGTATCTCAAATAATTTAAAACCCCCTTATTGCTAGATTTAATAACATCTTATTGTGCATTGGGCCAGATTTGGCGACTTTTTGAATGGCAATCGAAAAATGTGAGATATGACCACAATGTCACGAAATGTCTCATTTTAAAGCCCCACTTCTATAGTTTACACCGAAAAAGGAATTATGATTCTAGCTTGTTCCATCGTTTACTTATAAGCATTTTAGTACACCTTGGTTTGACTTATCACTGAAACCAAGGTCTACTAAAAATCTTATAAGTAAACGATGGAACAAGCTATAATCATAATTATTTTTTCATTGTAAAGTAGTGACTTGGAGCTATAAAATGAGACATTTCATGACATTGTGGTCATATCTCACATTTTTCGATTGCCATTCAAAAAGTCGCCAAATTTGGCCAATGCCCCATTTCTTAATTTGTCATTTTAATGCAAATCGCAGATCAGCAATCTAAATAAAATACATCACGTTTTACTTTCACTTTCAAAGTAATACCCAGAATTGCCACCAGATGGCGGGAACGTACCATTATGCTGATTTTGGCTAAAGTGTCAAATCTGGCTAAATCACTTCCTGTCAAACGGAGGTAAACAACTGAGGCTAGTTTGACCCCAAGCAGATAGCTTGGCTGTCCGGATTGCTAAGCTAACGATTAGCTTTTTCATAACTTAGTCAAATTAAGCTTAAAAACGGCCAGGAACATCCAAAAATATCACATTTTTTGCCGCGAATCACATAGAGACGGCGCACGTGCACGATAGAGCACGATCGCGGGTTTCGGCCGGTTTTTGGTAGATTACATTTTTTTTTTTTTTTTAAAGTCACAAAATTCCATTATTTTGTTATAATAAGACGTACTGACAGGGCAGTACGTCTATTACGTCAATTACGCCATTGGCCACGAGGGATTTGTTGATTTAACACGCAGATAACGTCATTGGCCACTAGGGGGTTTAAATCTAGAAACTGTGCTTTCAAACACTTAAGATTAACATAAACAACATTAGCTAAAAAGAAGGCTATTTTCACATTTTCATATGCTTTGTAAGTTCAATTGGAGAAAATATGTGTAATTATGAGACACTCATCTAGAACTTGTTTTAACACATTTTCAGAGCACTGTAGGTATAGCTTCGCTTCACCCCGAGCCATCCGCAGAGACTGAGCAAAGTGTATACCTCTCTAATTCCCTTAATTACCGCACCATTCAGTCAAATCCTAATTGCCATGCCACACCAGGGTGGGTATAATGACTAGCGGAGATAATTATTGTACTCCCGACCTCGCAGAAGCATACTTTTTGGTGGTTCCCTCCCCTCCCTCTGTCCCTGGTTTGTTTTGTTAATTGAGGGGGGGTTGGAGACATTACCGGTCAGATTGAATAGTGCTCATGATAGGATCCTTTACGGGTTAATTTGGTGTCATTTGTACTCTCTTCAGATTTAAATAAACACTAGGAGTTTTACGTGCACTCACTGACTCATCTTTCCACTGATTTGTTGAAATCTTCCCTCTTTCGATGTGGCGCCAGCACAAGGAGGTGGTAAAGGTGTGTGTGTGTAGGTGTGTGACTGTGTGTGTGTTTGTGTGTGTGTGGGGTCTTTAATTGTGCACCTGTAGAGAATAGACATTCAAGCACAGCCCGGGACTGCGATGGAGATGAATGCCCATACGTGGGAGTTATTTATCTCTGCTATGTCTTAATGACCTAACAGCCATTTTGCATCATTAAATGCTGACTGTTGGAGCTTTAACTGTGGACCCTGACCCGAGCCAGGCGCTGTAAATGATAGCGCACGTGAGTGGAGATCCTTGCGGGTCCAGCCAGCCTCCTACTCCTCCTCCCACCTGAACAATAACCCATCGTTAGTGCCCCCCGGCATCCCTGTGGGAGCCCATCCATTATAGATGGTCACGGAGCTTCCGCTCGTTACTCGCGTGGAATGGACACAGCAGGGTCACTTCCACAAAATGTCAACAGCTCAGCGTGATGGCTCAATGTGACACGGCCTTCTCATTTCATAAGGTAGGATCCTTGTCGCCGTGTATATAGAGGCGTGGGATCCAAATGGGCCCTCCTCCCACTCTCACCTGCAAGTTTAAGTGGAAAGGAGAAGCATTTAGTCGGGCAATACTTCATCTAATGGGCTCCGCACTCTGCAGCCTACCTCCCAGCCATGCAAGAGGAGCTAATGTCTCCTGAGCCTGGTGAGGCCCCAATCCTCCCCCCTAACACATACCGCGGTGAATCCAAAAGGCCAATCAGTGTTAAATGTTCCCCTTTAATTCAGCTCCCTCCCCCATATAATCTCCTATGCTTGATCACAAATAAAAGCCAGGAACCTGTAGTTAATCACCACAACAGCCCTGATGTTCACCGCTCCCACCTAACCTGCGACATCGACTCAGCAGGCACCAATAATCAGCCCACTAAGCTTCTAATCTAGAACACAATTACCACCTATGACTTGGCAGTTTCAACACGATAGTGGCTGCAATTGCTCTAATTTGCACAGTGGAGTGGGGCAGAGGTGGCCTGAAAAGTGTAGAAAAGCATGGCAATTATTTATTGGTAAATGTAAACACATTAAATTACCTCGCACATATTTGCATTCTTACGGTGCACGACGCGCTGCCTGTGACAATAAACAAGAAAGCACATGCACCATTGGGTCGTTGCTATTAGCCACAGTTCACGGTATGAATAGTATATAAGCAGGAGTGAATAGAATGACCGCACGATGATCAGTAATTCCATAAAAGAATGAAATGTTTTTTAAGGGGGGAGTGGTTGACCAGACTAATAAAAGACTGCCTGATATCGTTAGACACAGCCAAATGCCCTCTCACAACCATACTTTCACAACCACAGTATAGTTTTCATATACATTTTTTTTTTAATCTCCCTGCCTTTGTGTTCCTGCTCGTGTAGAGGTGACAGGCCTGTTTGCAGAGGTCCCCTGGTTCCTTGTTATTTGCAGAGACAAGCGACACTGATGCTAGATTGGATAGTCCCGGTATGCCGTGTATGTATGCACCCTGTCTCTCTTCACCAGCACCCCCCCCCCACGCCTCCTCACCTTATCACCAGGTAACTGGCCCCCCTCCAAACGTGTCTCCCCCAGCTTCCTGTTCCTCGCTGGCCCTTCATCATACAGTAAAGGAGCTGTCCAAACGTTTACACGGGGCCGAGTGGGGAGAGGCAGTGCGGCTGCCAGAATGCTGCAGTCCAATTAATCTGACCAGCCCCCTGGATATAGAAACACATCACTGAGGCCAGATAGCATGTGGTCATAACTGTGTGTGTGTGTGTGTGTGTGTGTGTGTGTGTGTGTGTGTGTGTGTGTGTGTGTGTGTGTGTGTGTGTGTGTGTGTGTGTGTGTGTGTGTGTGTGTGTGTGTGTGTGTGTGTGTGTGCACACATGCGCTCTTGCATGTACAGTATGTGTGTATGCTGAATTAGCGAGGTGTGTGTCTGCCAGTGTGTTATGTGTGTTTTATTGAATGAGTATTGATGAATCAATGTGTGCATGTGTGTGGTGCACAATCAATTTGTGTGTGTGTGTGTGTGTGTGTGTGTGTGTGTGTGTGTGTGTGTGTGTGTGTGTGTGTGTGTGTGTGTGTGTGTGTGTGTGTGTGTGTGTGTGTGTGGTTGATGTTTGCTCTTTGAATGCACACACTCTTCGCACAAATGAAAGTGTGCCATTTCCTTCTGGAAAGCAGCACACACCATTTGCCATGGCTATTATTTCCACAGAGTGTGGACAAGCTATTTCAGCAACATCACAATGATTGTGAGGAAAAATGCCCAACCCTTAGCCTGGAAATTACAGTTATTGACCAGCTCATTTGAATGAGGTTAATGAGGCTCTCTGGGATTTCTAGATGACCAGATTATGTATGTACAGTACTGTAAATTGGTGAATATTTATGAGGCATCAGAGGTATAGATTCACTCAACACATGGCAAGAAACCCAAAGCCACAACAGCTACGTAGCTATTGCAACACCCACAACACCATCTTACACACTACACACACTCACACGGTAGTGACGTCACACACTTACCTTTGCAGTGTTGCAACGCTATCTCCTCCTATCGCGCCGAACGCCAAAACTCGACACCACCCGCCAAACACTGGCACTGGCACTGCCACCAAAAATGCCTCCCGTCCACACTCACGCTGCCAATGCATTTGTTTACTACAAACATTATCGCCCGAAGCACCCACACCCCCGGAACACTGTTGCCCTTTCACCACGCTAAATTCGCCAGGTCTATGCAAGTGAGCACAAATTACATGTGAGAAAATTCATTCACAAGCCCACAAATGCCATTCAAATGCCATTCAACACACACTACGACTCGCTTACAATTCGCGAACCTGGCAACTACTACTCCGTCTTTTAATTGGCTACTAGCTCTGCCTGTCAGCCTCTGCTGCTCTCCGACTCTCCCTGACAGTCCTGTCCACTGTCCGGACCCGCAGGAGAAAAAAACGAGGAAGGAGAGGAATTTTCGCCTCACGATTTTGCTTATTCCTTCTAAATCTCTGTATATTAAATATCGATCTCTCAGCGAATCTCTTAGTTACATCAACATTGGTGTTTGACATATTTTGGTTTCTTCCAAACTATTACAATTACACCGTTCGAAATCGCCATTTCGCCTGCCAGCCATACTGCCGAGTACATTTGATTGCGCACACACACACGCACGCCTGGAAGCCACGATCTCTCTCTCTCTCTCGCCACGCCACGCACGCACGCACACACACACACACACACAGGAATAGCCGTGCAGCCTATACACGGCGTCAGTGAGACAGGACGTTATAATCTTGAATTTCAGTAAATAACTGTCTTTCTCCGCACGCGCACGTGCGCACACAACATTATTCAAGTGAAATGCGTAACGACAATATTGGGCTAATATAGGCTACCAATATGTGGGTAGCCTACAGGGATTAATGCATATATATATATATATATATATATATATATATATATATATAATCATCTATACCAGGGCTGCACACACTTTTTTTTAGCTACTTTCAAAACGACCAGCCCATATACCCACCAAATAAAACTATCATCCCATTGCTGAAAATAGTTACAAAATGTAATTGAGGAGCCTTTCATAGGCTACATACAGTGGTGTCCCGTTCGTCTGTACCAGGCTGACTTCTATAGGTTTTGAAAGGTACCTTTCATTTTTTTATTCTTTATTTACCCAGGGAAGTAGCTGAGCACAGGTGCTCATTTTCAGCAACGCCCTGCACATCGAAACACACACACACACACACACACACACACACACACACACACACACACACAGGTGGCAGTAGTACAGAGGCCAGAGAACTATAAGACAAACGCACATGGAATGGGAAATAGAGGGGGGAAATGGAAATGGTAGGGTTTTTATTTTTGGTATTTGACTTTGCTACTGATGATTGTACGCAACAACAAGTATTGCATTGTGTGTTTGAACTGACAGGCCCTTTTTGATGTCAATCAATCAAGTCATCTCAGGTCATCTCAAGCGGCAGATGCAAAAATCGTTTTTTATATTAAAATTATATATATTTTTAGGGCCATGTCATGTGGTCTAACTGCAAAGCCTTTGTGATCTATACTGGTAGATCCTGATCTACCTTTTGGGCACCGCTTAACGTCAGATCAGCGTTTTTGTCGGCCAGTGCCAAAAATGCTCCCCGACAACATAATCGGAGCAAATACCGGGCAGTGTGTATGAGCCATAACGTGTTGACTACACTACACTACACTAATAAGGACACATAATAATAACTAATAACCCATCCGTTACTACATGTGGAGTCAACTCCCGCAATTTCCTTCTTCCCATAGTGCGCGGCAACGTAACTCTGGGATGAGCGGCCGCAAAGCGGCCGCGAAATTCTAGTGGTCTATATGCCTGGTCTCAAAATCACACTTTTTGCACTTCAACAGATTCAAAATTTCAATTTAATCACTTTCAACCTTACATCCCCATTTTGGGCATTTAAATGTGAGAAAATACATAATTATATAATTACAATTTATTAACCACTTATAGAGTGGCTAATGTCAATGGAGTATGTAAGGCTTAATGCTTAAACCTGGAATAATTGGAATCATGTTGCTCCACTAAAATTACAATTTCAGCTTGGGATTCATTTTAAACGGTGGTTTCAAATATCACAAATGGCAGCACACTGTATATTAGATGACATGATGAAAGCCAAAGTGTTCCTTAAAGGACCACTTCACCACTTTTCAACCTATCTTCTATTTGTCTTCACTAATGATCATGCATAAAATAGAAAACACAAAACCTACTCAGTCTGTGTCTCATAGGAGGGCTGTGGGCCATTCAGAAACCTGACCACCAGTGACATCATCGATGGGGAATCCAAGCTAATAGAAAATGGAAGCCATCGTTCTCACGATAATACAAATCAAAATATAATATATATTTTCAAATGTTGTTTAAAAGTATATCTGCCTAATGATGTCACTGGTGGACGGGTTTCTGAACTGCCCACAGCCCTCCTATGAGACACAGACAAAGTAGGAGAAGAATTGTGCTATTTTATCATGAACATTAGTGAGGACCAATTATATGAAGATAGGTTGAAAAGTGGTGAAGTGGTCCTTTTAATGGAAAATAAGGGACCTTCTCAACCCTGTTGGGTTTTATGATCATGATGATGATGCATTTTTCTAAAGACCTGGTCCCTTGTGCTGCAGTTTATGTAATACAGTCACAATCTCGGCCCCATGCCACATGGCATGGCAATTGCCCCTGCAGTGATGATGTGTGGCATGGGGCTGGGAGGGGGCATGGGTTCCACACTCTGTTCTCTCAATTCAATTTGTCTCTCAATTCTGTCTGTCTGTCTGTCTGTCTGTCTGTCTGTCTGTCTGTCTGTCTGTCTGTCTGTCTGTCTGTCTGTGACAGTGGGGGGGGGGGGGGGGGGGTGTCCATTCTGAGTGGACGTACTGTATAGATGTATGCAGTTGTGTGTGCAACGTGCATGTCTGTAAAACATGTGTCTGTCAATGTAGGGAGGGGAAAATTTGTGATTTGTGAGAAGGAAAAAAAACGTAGCTTAATTTGTACATGTTTTAGTAGCTTGTAGATGTTTGTAGTAGCTTGTATGTTTGTAGTATCTTGTAGAACTGTTCCTTTTGGCGAGCGACACTGTCATACTACGGAGTTAATGGTATGTAGGCGGTTTAACCCATTCTGACCTGAGATCAGATTCACACGAGGTTTCCGCCGGACACACACTGGTCTGATGAACCCATTCTGACCTGAGATCAGATTCTAGAAATGTCAGTCGCTCTTCGATTTTTCAAAAATAGCAGACCTACAAGCTCGTATCGCGCCACTCGGTGGCGCGATATGAGCTTGTAGATCTGCTATTTTTAAATAGCTAAAGCATAACATGATGCTGACACCAAAATGGGTGCCCGGTCAGAATGGGTTAAATAATGTATTATTTGGCTGCACAGTTAACAATATAGGTCTACAGTAGCCATTATTCTCTCAAATGGGAATAAAAAAGCAACATTAATTATTATCCTCCGGAGAGTGACATTGTTGCTGCTTGTTTATTTACAGTGCATGGAAATCCATCAAGGCAGACGTACAATAAAAATGACTCATTCCATAAATCATCAAACACAGGTCAAGTTTATTCACAGGTTAAGGTTTTAATCGCTGATTTGTTGAGCAATATTTAAAATTAAGTGGTACAACTCAAAACAAATCCTTGATTAGCCCTAACCTACAGTGTAGCACAACGGCGTCAACTCCGCGGGTGCGCAGGAGCTGGCAAAATAATAAGCCGTAATAATATGCAGTATATGCACAGTGCACCCACTGAAATTTCTGGTGAGCACTCGCTAACGTTATACAAAGATGACGTCGCTGGTGTAGCATATGGTTAATTGAATCCCTGTCCATGTAACTGAGCCTTACCGTAATAACTGTCACACTGTAGTGAATCTACATCACTAGTGACACTGATAAAGAAACTGCTGTGGATATCAGTTTACCGTAGGAGTTATTTCAATGCTGATGAAGCTGACAAGACCGAATGCTGAACCATTGTTGGCTGGACTGCAACACTGACTGACTGACTGACTGACTGACTGAATTAATTGCAGTGCAATTGTCTCTCTGGGGTATGGGATATATATATATAACATGCACACCCGTGGGAGGTGCAAGTCTAGTTGGCAGGCATAGAAAAAACCTTCCAAGGAAGGGACTGCACACTCCAGGGAACAGAGACGGACAACTTACTGCATTAACTTATTTATTAGCACTGTTAATACATACGTGCTAATAAATAAGTTAATGCAGTAGTTGTCCGTCTCTGTTCCCTGGAGTGTGCAGTCCCTTCCTTGGAAGTTTTTTTCTCCCTTTTTTGATGTCTATGCCTGCTAACTAGACTTGCACCTCCCACGGGTCTTTTTGGATGTGCAGGAGTCCCCTTTTTTGTCATATATAGATGCCTCATTGGCCGCTGCAGATCGTTGGATCGATTTGTCTCCAACGAAGGCGGAAGTCAAGCGGAAGTACGGAAGGCCATGCGGAAGGCATTGGCTCAAGTGACTACTGGCCAATGCCGTCTTTTCTGGGACTTATCAATTCAACCCAAAGGAGCTTTATTGGCAGTGAGTGCATCAGAAAACAAAGTGCCTCTGATTAGCCTACCGAACGTCCGCTTCTGAGACGCACGCTCATGCTTCGCAAGGAATCTGGGAAAAGCTTGCCGCCATGTTGCCTGCAAGAGAGACACATGCCCCAGAGCCGACGGAGGCATCTACCTTTTTATGTCTGCGTAGCTACTGTAGTCTATAACAGACCTTTCACTGACATTGGCCCCTAAAATAGATAAGCTATCAGAAATAATGAGAAATAATGTATGTGCACAGTATGATATTACAACCTAGCTCCTGTAATCTTTTCAATAATGAGAATTTGTTTGAGGAAATTCAAACATTTCTGTAATCAAAATCCTCTATTATAACCCCAGACCTCAATCATTGTCATGGGTTTTGATAGTTGGAATTGCATATGAGAGATAGGTATATTTGCGACAGTGAGTGAGCGTGCGTGCGCACACACTATTCAGGCACTTAATGAACACCCTTATTTTTACAGTCTATGGAACAGACTTATTTCTGGTGACTGAACATCATGATTGAGAAGATGACAGGCAATAGGATATAGCTCCTGTGGCGGATTTTGTAACCATATGAAGTTAGTTACACATCAAAAAGTTATACTGGCCAAGTGTCACTTCTTCCTGTATCCATCATTTCAAAGCAAAAGCCCCCCAGTGTTTCATACATGGTCCTCCTATATGCTAGGTTTCGACCTATTCTTGTTTCGAGTGATTACTGTGATGGATTGTCATACCTAAATGCAAGTCGCTTGGGCGGAAGCCACTATGCTCGCGACTTGTCAGTGAGTTACAGCTTAGCCCTGGAGGCCCATTGTGTTGAACTCTAATGAAGAGCAGGATGGCAGTGGCCATATGGAAGGAGCCATGGTATTAGTATTACCACTGAGTGCCAGTAGAGATGTGTGTGTGTGTGTGTGTGTGTGTGTGTGTGTGTGTGTGTGTGTGTGTGTGTGTGTGTGTGTGTGTGTGTGTGTGTGTGTGTGTGTGTGTGTGTGTGTGTGTGTGTGTGTGTGTGTGTGTGTGTGTGTGTGTGTGTGTGTGTGTGTGTGTGTGTGTGTGTGTGTGTGTGTGCGTGCGCGCCCCCTTGAGTGAAACTCTGTGTATGTCCTAATGATTGTGAACTCGTGTCTCTTGTCTTCGTCCTGTTGAGCTTTTTTGTGCATGGCATACTTTTGTGTAAGTGCTGGCAACAATGTTTGTTCCCCACTACTTGGGCTTGTGTGCCAACAAGGTTGGCTTGGAAAAGGCCAACAGACGGCCTGGTTTTCCGGTGTGGGTCAGTGGTTCAGAGTAAGCCTAGGAGGACATGCTGGGAAGACTGTCGGCTGCATCAAGTAGACAAATGGGGCTTCGTAGGGCCTGCCGCCGGTGGCATCCAGCAAAATGAAAGGTTATTAGCAAAGCATAGATAAGAATGTGACACCAGACACCAGACATGAAGCCATTTCTGTTTGCAGATTGTTTTATCAAAAATACAATAACCTAAAGCCTGCATTCCGTATCAGTGGTTTGAGATTGAAATAATAGTTTCAGTAAGCAAGACATACCGTACCAGAGGGTCCCAATAAGTCCCTATGACTTCAATTTATACAAATGACACCTGATGCCTTCTGTATTTTATATTATTTGATAAAGTAAAGTCCAGAAAAACAGTACTATGCCAAAATGGTCCTAAATCCCTATGATGAGTTCAACAAAGTAATCCTCATAACTCAGCAGCATTATTGTAAACAGGAAAAGAACTAATTGTTAAAAAAGTAAGCCATCTGTTTTTTTTGTACAGCATATTCAAGTGATGCAAATTTGCACTTTGCCCCTATTGTGTCATAATCCAGACATATAGCCCGAGTGCATAATGACGTGACAAATATACTGTAATTCCCTGAAGACATTAACAGTAATTACCATATTCATATCACACCACTATTACCCAGCAAAGAGGCTTGGGAGCCACTGTTTCCATCTCTCTCTCTTGTGTTTCAGCATCAACAGTTGCTTATCACGTCTACATCGCCCCTGCGAGACAAATCATCTTCATCAGGCATTCACTAACGGGTGGAGAGGCACACAAACAAACAACAATGGTGCCGTCACATTCATATCGGAATACCTTGGGAAATTCGAGGAGGGGTGCGAACATACTGCAGCAAATTGCCACAAAACTGGATGGAACTAATTAACCACCGTGCTGCCGAGGGAGGCAGGGAGGAGGCAAAGGAGTCATAGATACTAGATAGAGAGAAAGGGAGATAGCGATTGAGAGAGTATTAGCGGCAGTGAGAGAGAGCGAGTGAGATGAGATGTGTTTAACAGATGATGTATTTGCTGGGCGCACCATGGTGATAACCTCCCATTGAGAGAAATTATGGCCATAAACATACGCTCACATCTCATGAATGCATCTGCATTCATTTGAGCTGGGGTGGAAGGGGGGGGGGGGGGGGGGGGTAGGAGTGAGAGCCGACTCTGGGCCTCGCCATCTGGTGTGAATTCAAGGCCTGAGAGTGGCGGCACCACTACGACCTGGGCGCCGTCCACACCTGGCGTCTCCTCTCTCACCCATACAAAATGCCGTGTCACTTTTAGCACGGACAAAAAACCAAAACAAACACGAACAGAGCAGGGGGAAGAATGACCCCAACCTTGCTGCAAGGCAACTCATGAATATGCAGCAGCGGAAGCTCAGAGCTGCGGCAATAATTCTGCCATAATGGGTCGAGCTGTTCCGACAGTTCTGCATATGCACATGGAGCCACCCCTGTGTGTGTGCACCGCATGCAGAAGCACTTAACTGCTTCCATTATGAAGGTCTCACTATTCGCTAGTCTATCCTAAGCCAGATCCTAATAACTTACATAGAATGTATTCATAATAAGCAATATTCACATTTGATGAGCAGGCCAACTGCCAAGGGAGAGTAGTAGGTAATGGAATTATGGCTCTGTAATTTTCTCGATGAGGGGAATATTCCATTTTACAATAGCTTCAATCAGAACTATTTTTCAGAGGCGCGTGTGTGCATGAGTGTGTGTGTGTGTGTGTGTGTGTGTGTGTGTGTGCGCGTGAAAAATGGAATTTTCTCTCTAAATGTGTACAATATAGGTGTCTGTCCACAGCAGGTCATAAATGAATGCCAACAGTATGGACGGAATGGGGACTCACTGACACTGTCTTAACTTGTGTGGTTGAATTATAGGGAAAGGAATGCTGACATGGTAATCATTATATTAGATATCGTTAAATAAATTGGTACAGACAATACTATTTATATGTATCATCGGTGGATGGTGCAAGTCAGAATCCAATGTACAAAATACATACAAATTACATATTTTCAGAAGTTTTTTACTTTAGCTCAACAGGAATCAATAGGTCACCAGCAGTGTAAACATAAATTGCCAATAAGGGAAATAGGCTGTATGGTGGTATCAGGATTTCTTTCTTTCTTTAGAATCTGGTGATGTAAAGGTAAAACACGTGTCCACCACAACAGAGGCCAGGGTTTACTTCCTGTCAGCAGTAAGGCCCAACAAACACTTGGCAGTGGAACACTGGCAGGTGATTGTGTTCTTGACACCTACTGGTTGGTCAGGACACCTGCTCAGCGAGGAGACGTATTATAGCTTGAAGCTTTGCGAGTGCGGGTGTGCACTGTGCAGTGCTCTCCCAGTGATACTGTGAGAGCTGCCAAGTTGTCCGGTGAAAAGAAGTGGCTGGTGTGTATTGTAGGACTAGGAGGTGCGCAGGTCTCTATCCTCCCCAGGCCAACATTGGGAATTAGCAGCAGCGACAGGGACCATGGTACACATGGGGCTAATTGGCAAGGACTAAAATTGTGAGAACCAAGGACAGTTTTTAGAAACAATGTCCTAGTCTAATAGTCTACAGCACATAGTCTACGGGAATACTTAAACTCAGTATAACATAATTAAACGGAAAAGGACATTTATTTCCCAAAGTATTAATAGAATTTACAGTCTTAATTGCATTTTTGAGTAGTGTAACCACTCATATAGACAGCTATGTGAGTATGTGTGTCTCTGGGTCGCTGGCTGGCTGGCTGGCTGGCTGGGTCTGTCTGAACACGAAAATAACATGTGTGTGTCACTGTTGTGCAGCCTAACACACACACACACACACACACACTGTATTAACTGTATTATGATGATTTGGGGTGTTACAGTACAGTAGAGGGACCCCCTGGGGACCCGCCCCACACGGTAACTGTTATTTATCAACCAATTCGGACAAGGGGCGGGCAACCGGGGCGGCCCCCCGCAACCGGGGCGGCCCCCTGGGCGTGTTCCTGGGGGTCTGGAACTTCCGGGGACCCCCACACGGAGTTGCACTAATCACTTCACACGGGTGTGATTTTTATTAGAGAATTAACCCCCTAATTTTCTTAGATATTGTGTGGCCTTATTTTTGCCATTATTGATAGATTAAGTGGAGACATACTGGAAACTAAGAGAAAGAGACGGCATAGACGGCATAGTTTGTTGGGAGCCTCCGTAGGTGCTCGGCTGGCCCAGAGGCCACATCTCACTTCCAAGGGGGTCCGCAGGCACAATACATATACTGTAAATTACTAGAAATACTGCATCGTGGTTGTACGCCACCACCAACCAGTTGCAGTTTGCGTAGATCTCAGTCTGTACAACTACAGACCAAGGGGAAAACCCCCTTCACTGGAATTAGCCCTTCGCTGTGTCCCGGCCCAACCCGTCCTTGTCCCACAGGCACGTTAGCCGAGAGCAGACAGGGCAAGCTGTCCTTCTCCCCCATTGTATAATATATATTGTATCATATAAATCATCGGTCATTTCAGTAGCAAAAGCTTCAAAATGTGTTCCAAATCCGTCAATCAGGCCTGCAGTAGGCTATGCACTGGACAAATGTGTATGACTTTATTTCAATAAATAAACTAGAAATACGAGGATATGACAGAGGGAGAAACAGTATCCAATAATCAACTTTAACGACGACTGTCCGTGAGGTTTCATGTTGCACGGTAAGACTACAGTTAGTATTATTGCCATCACCTGGGTGGCTCAGTGGTGTAAACTTTCCTGACGTTAAGCTGTGTATGTGTTCAATAACACAGCCATGCAAAATAACATTGGCAGCTTTAAGGTGGTATAAAGCTTTCCCTGCATAGCAACAGTTGCTAAACTAATTGGATTGGCATTGGACAATCTTTTTTCGGGTGGGGTTTAGCAAGGGGCTAATTGATTCGTTCAGCCTGCTGTTCCTATTAATGGCCCAGCAGATGTCGCTATTTCACCTTCTACCGTTTGCAATACTTTAGAATCCCAATGTATCTCAATGAAGTTTGGAGAAACCTTATACTTGATTTTATTACCTTAGTAAACCTTTTCGAAAACACTTTGTTTTCAAGTATTTTGGTAGGGTTAGTTTCTAGGGTTTCTACACTGCGGTCACAGCCAATAGCATTCATTTATTTTTCCATTTTGGATCGGATATAGAAATATGGCGGATTTGAAATTGCTGCAAAATAGGCTTAATTTATGGTCTGTAGAAACCAATTGCGAGACTTAGTCCATATGGTCCACACCTATAAGTAGGGACAACCTGGAAACATAATGCCTCGGCTGAGTCATAGGCTGCTTAAAATAGAATATCAAGAACAACAATAAAAAAACATGTAAAAAATACTGAGTATATTTAGAAGCTATAAATTAAGGTACAGTCAAAGACGAGAACAAATTTACTGCAAACGAGAAAATAAGAATTTTTGGAAGACATTAAAATAAATAAGCGATCTAAATTAGTTAGGTAGTAGGTACATTATTCATATCAAGTCTCATGGTACTTTGAAGTTAACATCTCTCCCAATTAATTTGAAGATATAGGCACAATAAATAATCACTCCAGCTTCTTTCTTGCTGTTTGAAGTCCACATAGACGTGAGAGTCAGATGACTCAGTCTGTTTTGTTTCAGGGTCGTTTACAAGTGAAGGGGGAGGGGAGACTATGGATTGGATCAGTCTGCATTCAACTGCCTGTCACATTGTAATGATGACTTTGTGCCACTGGGGCACCATAATAATAATAATAATAACTTGCATTTTTATAGCGCCTTTCAAGAAACCCAAAGCGCTTTACAACACAGTACAACAAAACATAATTAAATTCCAAAAGCCTGGACGAACAAGTGTCGCTTCAGTGCAGACTTGAAAGAGTAGGGCATGCATGGGCAACTGGCAGCCCCCACCTTCACTTAATGCGGCCCGCAGGTTAATATCAGAATACTGATATATTATTGATTGCAGCTGTTACAATTCCAAACATGCAAACATGACGGTCCACTTTAATTACTTCAGCCTATATTAGTAGCTTAAGGAGTATTATTAAAATGCTTAATAGGAAAAAAGAAAAACTAACCAGGTGCTCGATGGAGATATAAACATGTGATGATGATAAAAAGGTGCTCACATGGATCAAACGGGATCAAGGCAACTGCCAACATGTTTCGACCTAACCGGTCTTCATCAGGGCAAGAATGAACAGTATTAACCCATTCTGACCTGAGATCAGATTCATACGAGGTTTTCCACTGGACACACACTGGTCTGATTAACCCATTCTGACCTGAGATCAGATTTTAAAAATGTCAGTCGTTCTTCGATTTTTCAAAAATAGCAGACCTACAAGCTCGTATCGCGCCACTCGGTGGCGCGATATGAGCTTGTAGATCTGCTATTTTTCAATAGCTAAAGCATAACATGATGCCAACACCAAAATGGGTGCCCGTTCAGAATGGGTTAAAATGCTATTGTCTTTTTTATGTTCATAAAGTCAACATAACTATAGCTAACTAAATACATTTGAAATTAAATAAAATGTTACTTTTCAGGATTCCAATTAAAAGATAGCGAAAAATTATTCAGAATTTTAATTGAAATATAGCAAAAATAGCGTTTTGAGCTTGTAGATCGGCTATTTTTGCTACGACAGTAATATGCAATGTGGCCCTCTGGAGTGAGTGTGGAACTATAGTGGCCATCTTCAAAGTTGCCCACCCCTGCCATAGGGAACCCCAGTTCTCTCCACTGGTGGCCACCACACCGCCTAAAGTAGAGAAGGCAACATGAATCTTTCTTTTCTTTCTCCCATACTTAAATGGGCCTACGCTGACCAATAACTGTCTGCGGAACAGTCCTGGAGCTCTTGCCTGCAGCCACATGAGCCTGTGCAATGTGCATTCACCTGGGACTGATCATGAAGCCAAGTTTTTTTTAGAGTCCATTTCCTTACCATGCATGGAAGGAGTTCCATTCAATAACTCTGTCATTCTTGTTTATGTCTGCTCATCCCTAACCCTGGACTTTGGGTCAGAACAAGCACACGGAAAAGCCAGTATTTATGCCTCGCCAGAGATTTGACTGAATTAATGAGAAATAGTGTGAACCTGTCATATTTGCAGCATGGAAGCTTGGCTGTGAATACATCAAATTTATTTCCATTTTGGTGATAAAATTGAACATAAATTATTCATATATTGTAATTAACTCTAACTTATTTGACAACATCAAGAGTGACAGTCAAATACCACAGGCTGTCTCCACAGACTTCTCCAAAAACCTGGTAAAAAAAAAGGCCACAATGGGGGCAACCTTTCTGCTCAACACAGCAACAGAAACATCCGGCAGGAATTGATACATCAATATCTTGTCCTCCTTAACTTTAATAGTAAAATACAGTACTGCAATTTCTAATACACTGTGTTAGTCATTGCAAAGAAAGAAAGTGGCACTCCAAAATAACTGCTAGCTACGAGGCAGCGCGAGGAGATTATGTTGGTAAAAAGTGTATGTTAATTTCAATGATCATTCATGTAAAAACAAATCACACCGTGTGTGTGTGTGTGTGTGTGTGTGTGTGTGTGTGTGTGTGTGTGTTCGGGGGGGGGGGTTGTGTGTGTGTGTGCGTGCGTGTGCGTGCTGCCTAATACATAGGGACATATGCCACTCAACAGTGCCACTTTACCCAGCGGTATTGCAGCTGTCCGTACTCGGACATACATAAATACAGACGTACTATAGGGACACATTGTTCATTGGAGTGCTTAGGCACCGCTCAAAAATACTTAAACCTACTGTCCGACTTCTAGAATATTTGCTATATTTTTGTATGGTACTTCTTTGTACATGCTGTAGACGTGCACCATCCTCTGTTCCTGCAGACGCAGTATTTATAGAGGCCCTTGCTTACATAATGTTGACTGAGATTGAAACTGATTTTCTGTCATCTTTATCAGTTAGCCACCCATAACAACATTTGATCTCTGTATTTAAACTTGTCCAACAAAATCAGTCTACCAATCTAATATTTGATATTGATTGATTGATTGAATACTTTGTCAGAAATGTAAACAGCGAAACAGACAAAAGTCCTGGGGACTTGTTTCCATTGTGGTCCTATGTATGCAATTCATCAACACGCAGCACACTCGTGTGCTGTGGGAGTGCTGCAAGGAGAAAAGGGAAGTGGAGAAAATGTGGTGAATGACACCTCGATCCTTTCTATGTGAAATTGCATTTACCTCCCCTTTTGATCTCCTTGAGTATGTTCTTCCTTGTGTGGTTTATTGTTTATCGGTATTTGTGACTACTGTTCAAAATACAGTTACTAAGACTGCTTCAACCGGGTCAGCCACATTATTCCGACGGCGCGTTGGTCCGACTCACCCCATTACTAACCCTGTCCCTAACCGCACGCAAAGCCACTTTGTTGGAAGTATGAGTGAATCCCACTTCAACCATGCTTCTCTATAGCTTCACATAACTACTTGTGTATGGCATGGCAACAGGCTGGTTAATCTGCAAGAGTTATTATTCACAACCCTGTAGCTTTGGCACATTTGATTTAACACATTTAGGAAAACACATACTGGAACTTATTTACTTTGTTGAGCTCAAATTGCTCATGTTCTCTTTAATATTTAATTTTCATTGTAGATCTCTCTTTGAGGTTTGCCAATGACCCCTCTGCTCTCGGAGTATAGCTTCTGGTCTTTAAGCCCCGGAAAACATGTACTGTAGGTTTCAAATGGATACAGATTACACACAATACTGCAGTCGCTGATCTTGTCAAATAGGTTTGTGGAGGGCAAACTTTGGACAAGGAACTATTCATATCAATGTCAGTAGGAGGTGGATAGTCTAATTAAACGTCCACCTGGTGGTCTACGTCATCTGTGGACTGTCTTAACTTGAGGCATTTGTCCGTCTTCACCAGGGGACATGGCTGGTGATGTGGAGCGGACGATCTCTCCCTGATGTCTCATTGACTATTTTAGGAGTCCCTGTCCCAGTTCTGCTATTAAAAGTCCACACAGTTTCCACGTGACTAAAGAATAGCTTAGGCAGCTGTTTCGAGTACTATTAAACAATTCCTGCCATGCACATGAGGTCAGCAGTGCTATTTTGTACAGCTTGCAGGAAATAGAAAGAGACTAATTTGACACAGGTTAAGAAGTAATGAATAAATAGTACAATATAATACAATTAAATGTTAAAAAGGGCACTCTTTCTTACCGTATTTTTCAATTGCACAACCTGCAAAAAAAACACCTGCACATGTATTCTACGCATCTGAAAATACGAAACATCACTTTGGGGATTTTATCGACATATACAATCACAAAAGTTACGTTTCATATGTCATGCGTAGAGTACATGTGCACCTGGCAGTTCATTTGTCCTCCATTTGATGAGCACAAAAACCTGGATTGGGGCTCCGGTGTCCCTGAACATAACATCATGGCATTCTGGGACTATGTGCCGAGGGGAGTGTGGGATGGATGCTATACAAGCAAGGTCATCCACCCCAGGCTTATCTCACAGAGCTGCAACCTTGGCATCGCTTCCTGTTACTGCCTGCTGCTGCTGACTGTTCGCGCTGTATTGTTCTTTTACTTTACGGGCTGAATAATTCATCAACCGTTGCTAAATACAGGAGCTAAACATTTAAGCTGTTGGCTTAATTGCAATAAAAAAAAGTGTTAATACATTTGTCCTTTTTTTTTAATCATCCTGATGCCAGTGTTGTGTATAGCTAGAGGACTAAAATCATCTCATAGCAACATGTCTCGAGCTGCACAAAGAGATACGTAACCTGAATTGTGAGGTGGAAATGTATCACTCTTCCAGAAATAATTCTGCTCCTAATAAACATTTAAATGAAACATCAATAATACAATAATAAATAACTAAATACTTTCTGTGGTTCAGTCACTTGTTGGAAGAGGGAAAACTGTCAGTTGTGTGACATTTTAAGCAGCTCTGATGGATTGTGGGGAATATTAGCCATTGGACTTTTAATTGATCAGTCATTTTTAGTATTCAGGCAAAGCAGCAAATAAAGTGTGATACTTGCATGACATCACATCGGCACATACAAACTTCAGCGATATAAACCAGTAAGACACCTAAGGGCGAGAAGTGGTGTGCAGGCATCGGCCTCGTTGACAGCAGACTGTTGGGCGAGGGCTGGCACTTTGGCATGGGGGGTCAGATCAACATGGAATTAATTCTGTACTAGCCATATAAGGAGCATGTCTTACTCAACTTCGACTTTACTGTCTGACAAGTCGACTTGGAAAAATCTCAACTCGTTAATGCCCTACTTTGGCATGGGATCAACTTGGACCAAGAAATGCACAATGCAAAATGGACCATATACTATGGGGACATTCCTATATATGGGTTTAATATTGATCAGGGATCTCCATCCCTGATGGTGGCACCATATGGGGGCATTCCCAATCCCATACATATATGGGGATAATAAGTCACTGACTGACTGACTGACAGGAAATTTACTTTTTCATAGTAAATGCAACCTGCAGTCACAATTACCCAGCAGACTTCTTTTTAACATGTAACTCTTTCTACTAATATAGCATAATCTGATTACTCTAATTGTCACATAACATAACATAACATAACATCCATCACTTATTTATACATGTAGTTCTCAACCTGTTAATAATTATGTATTATAATTATGACTCTTTTGAAATGAAAATTGTGATGCCAACTCAACATGCGCG
This sequence comes from Protomyctophum parallelum, assembly GCF_964188405.1. Taxonomy (NCBI): domain Eukaryota; kingdom Metazoa; phylum Chordata; class Actinopteri; order Myctophiformes; family Myctophidae; genus Protomyctophum; species Protomyctophum parallelum. Next base: position 42,868,215 of record NC_139704.1, on the reverse strand, counting down.
TGTGCGTGCGCACACACACACACACACACACACACACACACACACACACACACACACACACACACACACACACACACACACACACACACACACACACACACACACACACACACACACACACACACACACACACAGAGAAGATAAACACATCCATGTACCTAAACAGAGCCTGCATACTTTCACAAACCTTAACAGTCATGATTTAGTCTCTCTCAACTCATACACATACATGTGCGGGGAATATGAACTCACCCAATCTTCAACTAACTAATTATAAGCAGTCAGAATCTCTTGTAAAAATGTAACCATATGCACTGGAAAACAACAAGATTTAACTACGTTACCTCAACCACGGTCCAATGAGGCACGGGCAATTTAAACCACAAAGTGCAAGAATTAAAGGTGAAGTTAACCATAAAGCTCTTAACACAGTGAGTAGGTGGAACTAAAGTGCTATAAACAATGCCAGGCCATGGTGGCGCATTGGGCCGTGAAAACTGCACCGCAAAATAGGCAGGGTCCCAAAAGCACTCTAAGTCCAACTGATGCTTAACAAACCCCATGAACTTTTATCTTGTACTAGGTCATACCAAGGCAAGCCAAGTCATAACTCCCCATAGTTAACCTTAAATACAGCAGCAATCACTGCTCTCGGCACAGGGACAACACTGTAATGAAATCTTACCACATACTGATTTGAGGAAAGACAAATTCTTGGTGTCATGATTGTCATCATTTAATCTCTTTTATCTTTTTTTCTCCAAGATGTTTTTCAGGGCAGAAGAGTATAGTGAGAATGAGAAGATAATATCTTTATCTCATCTCATTATGTGAAACAGGATCTGGACTTAAAGGTATAGTGTAGGTGATTTTCTTTGGTTAAAATATTTGTTAAATAACTCTATTCTGATAGTGTTTCTTTGGTAACAGGAGTCTGTCTTTCCAGCTCTTTATTAACCCATTCTGACCTGAGATCAGATTCTAAAAATGTCTATTACATCCTGACAGTTTCATTATTAACCCATTCTGACCTGAGATCAGATTCTAAAAGTGTCTTCGATTTTTCAAAAATAGCAGACCTACAAGCTCGTATCGCGCCACTCGGTGGCGCGATATGAGCTTGTAGATCTGCTATTTTTCAATAGCTAAAGCATAACATGATGCCAACACCAAAATGGGTGCCCGTTCAGAAAAAATGCATTTTCAGGTTGTGATACCAATTTTATCCAATCAGGATGGAGAACTCGGACTCAGAATACAGATTTGAACTGAAGCTGATAAATGATTCTGTCTGAAATTGAAGAACTGGAGAGATTACTCCTGTTATTGAACAAACACACTATAGCCATGATTACTATCAGAAAATAGTTCTTTATAACAAAAAAGCCTTTATTTTAACCAAACAATATAACTTACCCATACCTTAGTTGAACCCTGCCTATTTTAGGCATGTCATTCATTATAGGCAAATATTTCCGAAGTAGCTAAATTACTGCGACGTCTTGTGAACTTGTAGGTTGGCTATTTCCACACAAGTATAAGTGTTTATACTCAGGATGTCATGATGGCATGCAGTCAGTGCAATAACGAACAATTCCAGCCACCCAGTCCACCCAGTGTGCAAATGTATTGAAATGCATGTCGTTTTTAACAATAGCTTGTAAGTTAACAATTATTTATTGGAGATTCGAAAATGATGCACACCTTCTGGCTAATTATTATTCTCGTGACACACTCTTTGATATAAATTAAGTCACGTTTGAAACTTTACCTATTTAAAGAATGATGTACACGAGAGAGTGCAATATCATAGTTATTATACAGGCACAGATCTACTGTGTGACACATTGGTGTCCAATTAGTTTGTTTTGTACTTCTCTGTTGGCAGATTGTTGGAGTTTTGAAATTAACATAATTAGACTGCGCTATTTTTTTGACAATTGATTGTTTTCTTCCCCTAAACACTGATTTGCATTTTGCGTTTGCGTTTCTATTGGTTAATTAGAGTGGATACAGTCAAGTTAAAACTCTTAAAGAGTACTACAGACACCTATCCCATCATAGCGGGGGTTGCATTTCCTTTTGTTTTCATCATAGGTGTTTTTCACGCCTCTGAGTGTGACTAGTCTTTGTTTGATGATCTCTGACTGGGATCAGAAGGAAAACAACTAGCATAAACACAACAGTTTTTAACAAAATCTCATTGCTTATGCATCTTTATTTGAGATTTACATTACACAATTACAAATACGATCTTTTCTCCCCGATTCTGATCTTTTGAAAATCATGAGATCGGAGCCGATCTCCGATCTCCCGATCCGATCAGGACAACTATTGATAACCATGACATTTATCAAGCCGTTATTGTCACTATTGGCTAATGGAACAATATAATTACCAGTAAGACACCCTGAGGGCGAGAAGCAACCTTGCCCTAAAGGGCGAGGTCGTGTGCACGCATCCGCCTGGGTGACTGCTGGGCGAGCACTGGGCACTGGCATGGGGGGTCAGATCAACATATGGAATGAATTCTGTACTGGCCATATATGGAGCGTGTCTTGAGTGCAGGGTTTGATGAGGTCAGATCAACACATGGAATGTCAGAACAGGTCAGCTCCATACATGAAGATAAGGGTGGCAGCGGGGGCAGTGTCTTGAGTGTACAGTGTCTGATGAGGGCCCAGGTAGGGCCGGGCCTTCATTTTCAGGCCTGATGAGAACTCTAGTTTTCGGCAGCTGCCGGGCGCGGCTGCACTAATAACTGTCTAGACTGTCTAGAGTTTGAATGGACGGGTATCAGTCAAAAGGGAGACATCAAAGAAGAAGGACGGGTGGAGAGGGATCAACATATGCTATGTCATTACAGTTCAACTCCATATATGGAGATCTAGGTAATGATCCAGTCTTCTCCATGTATAGCTATCCAGGGTTTGATGAGGTCAGTGTCTTCATATATGGAGACGGCCATATATGGTGGTGTGATGTGTCATGAGGCGTGATGTCATGAGACATGACCATATATGGAGGCGGCGTGATGTCACGAGGAGTGACCTTATACGGAGGCGTGATGACATAAGGCGTGACCATATATGGGGGTGTGACGTACCAACGGGAGATGCAGGTTTTCATAGTAAACTGCGCCCTACGGTCACAAATAATAACCAGTAAGACGCCGTGAGGGACTGCTGGGCGAGCGCTGGCGCATGTATCCATGTATGGTTATCCAGGATTACATGAGGTCAATGTCGTGATCTTCATATATGGAGATGGCCATATTTGGTGACGTGACATGCATTTGCATTAGTATCTGCATTTCTGTTTGTGCACAAGTACTGAATGCAAATGCCTCTCTGTGTGCATGTGCATAATGTATTTGCTTTTTCTCATACTGTATGTCCATGGGGGTCAGCATGTCCATTCGTGTTGATGTTGGTGTCTCAGTGTGTGGGTCTGCTTGAGATTCTGCGACTGTGGTAAATTCAATCAGACTCCACGGAGGTGCAGCGGACATTTACGAAGTGGCCATTATGCCAGTATGTTTATTTCTTCCACCCGCTACGGATGGCGGTGGAAGAGCAGCACATGGGCGGACATTCTCGACTCTTTTCAAAAGCTCCGATTTGTGCTAGTGTGGCACAGTGAATGGAGAGACGCCTACCCACATACAGTACAAATGACTAAAGTGAAGAAAAACAGTGAAAGTCAATGCAGATCTGTGTGAAATAATGCATGTCATTTATTCATAGCGTTCCTCAGTGTTGGCCATTCTTTGGTTGTGTTGAATTACAGAGGACCGCTATGATGTCATGTGGCATTTCCCTCGTTCTCTCCGCCTCTCTTTTTACTGCGTTTTTCTTTTCTTTTTTTTCTTTTTCTGCAGCAGGAGTCAGGACAGACTGCATGAAAAGCCATTCCAAACGTCGAAGGCAACAGTGTTGGCTTATGTTATGTTATCTTTCACAGGGGTTGATGATTTGTTTCCATGTCTGTGTTGGATCGAATAAATCTTCATAATGCTTTCACATACCACATTGTGCCATTGATAATAGGATCCAGCAAGCAGTGCTCAGGGTCGAAATACAACCATAATGTGCTGAAGATATTGGCTCTCATGCATGTTCATGCACAGATCAGTTTAGTATTGGCGGTATGGCTGTTCAGTGGATTGGTCTCATTTTGTTATGCAGTACAGTACTGTATGCAAAGACAAGACCCTTTCTTATGTTCTTGAATAATTATGCCCAGTGCATGCTTCATGTTTTTTTTTGTTTCGTTGTATAATCATTCTGCAGTTACTCGCATCTCTAAATCAGTAATTATGTTTTGCAACTAAATCTGTTCTTTAGACATACAGTAGTAGTGTCACAAGTCAGAGCCGCACTAAATGCAGTGTTAAGCTTGTTATGTTTATACCACTGAGCATTTGGTGTTTTAGATGGATACTTGCTGGATTACACATGCACACATATTGTACATGTTGATACTGTAGATACTGGAATATTAAATTAGGGCCAAGATAAGACAAAGTAGACTCTGCTGGGGACATGACCTGAACAATATTTGATGTGTTCAATACATTTATTAAACTGAGATGAGCATTGGACTGTAATAATTTAATTTTCAAACGTGTATCCTATCCTATGAGAAAAAAATTAACTTTTCAGTATGCATCTAAAATTCTTACATTTTCTTAGATAGCCTTTCTGTACATCTATTATTAACCCATTCTGACCTGAGATCAGATTCATACGAGGTTTCCACTGGACACACATTGGTCTGATTGACCCATTCTGACCTGAGATCAGATTCTAAAAATGTCAGTCGTTCTTCGATTTTTCAAAAAATAGCAGACCTACAAGCTCGTATCGCGCCACTCGGTGGCGCGATATGAGCTTGTAGATCTGCTATTTTTCAATAGCTAAAGCATAACATGATGCCGACACCAAAATGGGTGCCCGTTCAGAATGGGTTAATTTTACACCACTGCTTCACAAGCACGCTCACTGGCAGTGAACACTTCCAGCTACAGTATACTGTATAAAGGCTCTGGAGTCAATGAGCATGCATGTTGTGCCATGTATACTTAGTTTAATCTAGTGTGAGAATTATTCATCTCAAAATGTCTCAAACATTGCACACAAGCCTGTGAGTATGATGAAGTGATTAAGTGAAACTAAATGAAAAGTGCATTCGCTATAGTCTTTCACATGGCGTGTGATAATGAAAGTGCTCCATAACTCCCATAACATATGACACCAGCGACAAAGGTGATTGTGATTGAGCACAAAGCATAACATCATACTGTTTTTAATGCACTTGACATTTGGATACCAAGCTGTAGGAAGCAACAGCACATGACTGCAAAATGTGCCATAGATATGGCTTGTAAATTGCATATTGTTTGACATTTGAAGAACAGTGTATGTATTATTGAAGTGAGGCCAGGTCTATAAATGGTGTGTGTGTGTGTGTGTGTGTGTGTGTGTGTGTGTGTGTGTGTGTGTGTGTGTGTGTGCGTGTGTGCGTGTGTGCGTGTGTGCGTGCGTGCGTGCGGACAGAAACTTACAGCACGGTATTCAATATCAGTTGTGTATCAATCAATACTGTTTCTGACCAAAGGGCCAAATAGCATTTTACTTATTTAGTTATTAACATCCATCAGTCAGCCTAACAACCCTCTGACGGCACAACAAAACATTTTTCAGTTCGGCCTCGAAGGAAATGTGACACGCAGCCCATACTTTTTCGCCACCCTTCTCTCTGTCTCTTAGGGCCGATTCATACTCCTATTTTACCGCTGTTTCGGTGCTGTAGTGCCGAAATGATTTCGGCTCGTCAGAAATTTTCAGTAGCACCGAAGAGCCGACTTTAGGATGGTACCCGCCCCCCCAAACCTCAAATGACGTCAAATTGTAGGCTCTACAGAGCCGAACCGACTTTTATTCGGCTCTAAAATAGGAGTATGAATCGGCCCTTACTCTGTCTATGGACGAGGAGCGGGAGCCAAACAATGTTGGGTAATCTGGAGATCTTTGGGTGAGTCACAGCCAATGGTAATTAGCTCCCCTGTCAAGCGGACGCAGCTAGATGAACGAGTGCTCCGCCGCCCCAAATGGAATGGAAGTGTAGCCATGGATGGAGTTCTATGAAATTAACGTCTGAGCCAATCAGTCAACCACGCCTGTTTGTTTGTGACTGCTGGAGTATAGGCCCCAGTGCGCCAATGAGAGATGGCCTGCCGGAGGGACCCACGCTGGCCCGATACAAGAACCACAATTAAATCCCTGTGTCGCTGGCATGAATGATGCCGCAGTATTCATCTCTCCTGGAGATCTTCCGGCCACATCGCAGCGAGGTTCAGAATCACTTCTTGGAGCCTGGTGAGCTGTTGAAGCCACTGCTCATAAATTACCGTAGTTGAAGGCCCGCCGCACTAGGGATGCCGATATTATTCCACACGGATTCACTCTGCCGTTCCAATTAATTATGGAAATTTGAATGGATTTCTTTCTGTATTTTGGTCACAGCTCAGCATGCCTTCCATTCAGTCATGTTTAAGGTCCTTTACATATTTTGTCTTGTTTTCGGAAAAACAATAATTATGATATTGTTGTCAGTAATTATAGTTTCTTCAGAAACTTGAGGATAGCAATCTAAAGTCAAAACATTTCTGTTAGATGGGTATTTGTTTTACAGAAAATAAGATTTTATGGCCAATTCTATGAGATTTATAAGAAAGAAATCCACAGACTGTTGCCAAGGCATCCAATGCCTTCAATGGAACACAGCTTGTCTTTATGTAAATGTGTCCTGTGCTATGAGATTATTCAAATGAGGCTGTTTAAGACTCTGCTACTTTTGTCCATTGTACTGTACAAGGCAATGGGTAAAGTAATTGAATTACCATGTAGTGTCAATCAAGCTTTTTGCTTGGCCTATGTCACCCTTACACTCTTGCTTCCATGTGATCCATCTCTTACCCGATAGATCGTGATCAATCCCTTCTGTGGTGTTTTGAGTCTGTAATGATTTTGGTCATTACTAAATCAAGGGTTTGTTTGTGTCTTTACAAACTTTACTAGCGGTGTAACCCACCCAGTGGAAAATGAAACGTTACTGCGTTACTTCTGTGGCCTGCTGGCAGTGTGTGATCAAATGTGTTTGAGATTATCTCGGGAGAAACACACAGACAGACCAGACCCTCTTATAAACGGCAAGCCTCAGAGCCATGCCATAAAATTCTCTCACCGTCTCTCCCCAGGTGACAAACAAGAGGCTTAAGTACAAGAGCAGAATGTAATTAAGCAGCCAGTCTGATGAATGAACACAGAACACCACATAGCGGATGTGAGAAGGTAGAGGGAGTAAATGATACAGGAATGGATGGGGAATTGTAGGCATTGTGGGACAGTAGTTAGAGAGCCAGAGACAGCTGGTGAGGAGGAGAGAGAGGGAGACAGGGGAAATCACAGATGCAACGGCTCTTGTTGGAACGGTGCATTTAGAATGCACGCAATTAACCCTTTTCTGTTTGCATGTTTATAAACCTTTTAAGTTAATGGAGTACAGGCAGTTATACATTTGGATACCACCCGGGAATTTGTCGTAGAGGTACTACTACTATCATCATACTAGTAAGACGCCTGAGGGTGGCAAGCAACCTCGTGAGGTCACTTGCACTGGCCATATATGGAGTGTGTCTTGAGTGTATACAGGGTTTGATGTGGTCAGATCAACATATGGGATGTCAGAACAGGTCAGCTCCATATATGGAGATCTAAGGGTGGCAGCGGGGGCAGTGTCTTGAGTGTACAGGGTTTGATGAGGGCCCGGGTAGGGCCAGGACTTAATTTGCGGGCCTGTTGAGAACTCTAGTTTTCGCCGGCTGCCGGGCGCAGCTGCACAGATAACTTTGGGGCGGGCCCGCCTAGAGTTTAAATGTACAGGTATGAGTCAAAAGGGACACATCGAAGAGGAAGGATGGATGGGGAAGAATCAACATATGGAATGTCAGAACAGATTCTGACTATATACACTAATATTGATGACATCAGGGATCTCCATATATATGGGCTTAATTGCGACAGCAGTCTCATTTACTATAATCTCTGATTTACTATTATCCTTGATGATGTCATACTTGTCATAGTGATGTCACGAGACATGGGCACAATATATGGGGGCTTTCCCCACAGACAGACAGACAGACAAATTGTAGGCTCAGAACACCCGCTGATCCATCTGAATTCCCACTCAGCTTAACACACCCTTGGATCCTCTGTAATAAATCGATCGGTTGAACGATGCTCGACAAGACAGGCAGCCTTGTCTGCCGCCGCACGCACGCACGCACGCACGCACGCACGCACACATTACACACACACACACACACACACACACACACACATTACAATAGGGCCAGGTATAAATAGGGCCAAACTCTAATGTGTTGGCTTCACTGGATACTAGTTCACTTCAGATGGCATCTGCTGCATGCTATGTCTTGTTGGCATAGTTATTATTTTTTTTAATGTTTTTTTGTGGCTTTCGCCTTTATTTTATATTTTTTATCGGGGGACAGACAGTAGGCTGACAGGAAATGGGGAGAGAGCTGGAGGGAAGACCTTAGAGTATAGATCCGGGTGCCGTCTCTATTCATATATTATATGAATAGAGACGGCACCCGGAGGAAACCCTGAGGCGAAATGGACACAGTGGCCGTATTTGGTATTGCAGCGCTGGGCCAAACTCATGAACGCGCTGGTCCGTTGACTATCATTGTGCACGTTCATGATGACACGTGAACGCTGTTTCATAATGTGAACGCGTGCAATGATAGTCAACAGACAGCGCGTTCATGTGTTTGGGGCAAATCCATCCCAGAATGCACTCTGTTCCTACCCGGAAGGAGGAGTGAAATCGCCTCATGCGCTTTTGAGCAACTTAATGCAAGTGGATGGGAGGAGATATCCGGCGTCTCTATTCATTATACTCTAAGGGGAAGACATGCAGTAAAGGCCGTCTGGATCGGGAGTTGAACCCGCGGCACACTGCCACGCTGGATTACCAGCCAAGGTGCCTGGACCATTGAGCCATGGACCAGGCCTGTTGGCATAGTTTTAACCAAATCAACCTAATTTCACACATGAGCTAGGCAAGCTGAAAATACGTGGACCTCGCCAAAAGTATTTGGATAGCAAATCTGTGTAACCCCCTATACGGCATGTTTATTTTGTCACTTAGTTCCAGTACTGAGAGTTGTGCTCTCTGCTGCAGGTGTGAAAATGTGTTGCAGGTCCCAGCTACTGTTGGTTATGTGATGGCTGGACAAGCACTGGGGTCCCCCTAGTCCTTACTTATATGCTACAAGCTCCCCTCCAGTCAGTTACCTCAAGGCATGCAGCTGCAGCAGAGGGCTATTCTGTAGCTGTGTAAAACAAATACAGAATGGTGTTACTGTTACTCTTATGTGGAACGTATCCCTACTCTCTGCAGCTCATTTAGCTGTCTCAGATGACCCTAGGAGAAGCTTTTTTGAGTGGTGCAACCACTCCATTTGCAGGAGGGCCTCTTCATCTCTTGTGATTGTCATCTGAGATACTAAGATGCACAGTGAAATCCTCAGATTGAATATAACTTAATTACAACTTTCTTGTACACTCTCAGAGTTTAACAAGCGGATAAATTCACACTGAGGATTTTACTGTGCATGTCAGTTCTGAGCCGTGCTTGCTAACTGGAAGCACGGCAGGCTTCTTGAGTTGTCTGCTTTTATGTGTGTGTGTGGGTTAGTGTGCATTTGTTTGTGCATGCATGTGAGATGTGTGAGTGAAGGTCGTTTACATTACGTGTGCGGTGTACGGTCAAGTGTTAATGCTTGTTTCTTTAATAACTATCACAGCAGGAATCTTTCAACCCACCGGCTGAAAAGCCACGACCTCGTTATGATTGCCCATTTGACCTGCTGATATTTCGACAACTGGCCGTCCCGTCGTTAGTAATTGCCAGTATTCTATTAGTCATAAAATCAATGGGGGGAAAGTATGTGTCTCTAGTCTATAGGGCCAGATCGTAGGGAGGAGTTTAGCTCAGAACGGGTTATTCTTGTTGCCATTTTCCTGCCTACCAGTAGGCTATAGTAGTAGGCTGCTAGGCTACATTTTCCATCCTCACTGTGGAGACATATACCACTGTAGATATAAAATAATTAAATAAACACTGTAAGGTTAGGGTGTCAGATGACAAAATAACTTAAACTTGATACCCTAACTTGTCCATTCCACGCAGGCCGTCAGAATTATGCTTCCATAAGTTCCATTGTAGCCTCGCAGTGCGTTAACGGATATATCAAATAATTAAATACACGCTGTATGGTTTCTTTGATTTGGGTGTCAGCTGACAAAATAACATAACCTTCAGCAACATTCCCAAACACATGCATGCTCTGCTCTCTACCTGTCCTCAAACGAGCATGACAGTGTAATCAAAATAATAATGGTCAGATCGCATACATACAGATTATTTATTTACTGCGGACTCACCGAGAGAACACGTTTGACTGATCACTCTTCACTCTCGTGGTGTTTTTCCCCCTCTCCCTGGTTCCATTATTCCAAGGATATGTCCACATGTTTTCTCATCAAGTAAGATGTAAACATTGAGAACTGTTTTGATGTGAGGGGAGGGGAGGCGACTATCAGATCAGAACACCCGAACATTTTCTAACGGCGAATAATAATAATTCCACCGTCGATCCAGAGCCATAGAGTAGAAGAGTTGCGACAAGTCAAAGATAGGAGAGATGGAAGATGGTGCATTGCAGTGACAGTGACACAACACAGCGTCACTGACAAGCAAATTTACGAACTACAGACTGGCAGCCAAGTAGCCTAGCATCCTACTAGCCAGGCAGGAAGATGGCTCCCAAATAAGCCATCCCCCTATAGTAACCTAACATGGAATGCAGGCTACACCGCAAAATCTAGGGATAATGAACTATGAAAGCGTAAAACAATTTCTACACTTTTTCTGTGGTCTTAATCTAACCATTGCAAATGCGGATTCACACTTGCCTAGTTGCCTGCCCCATAATGGTCTGTTTTTAGTGGATGGATGAATAGATGGATGGATAGCTGTTGGTTTCTCGGGTAGATATCAGGGTGCAATGACCATGTATTATTCTCTGTATGATTAATATACTGTACAGAAGCATTTCCTACTCATGCTATTGCTGTATACATGTATGTAAGGATGTCTTGTATACTGTAGGTGGTGTAGCCACTCATCAGGTTGTATATGCACGCACGCACGCACGCACGCAACCACACACACACACACACACACACACACACACACACACACACACACACACACACATACACACACACACACACACACACACACATACACTCTAGTATAACACTGTATATATTATCCCATCATGCATCATTTAGAAGATAAAGAACATGGCATATATCTGTCACTCATATACTGTAGTGGGAATGACTGTTATTTCTTTTCCTTTTGATGATATGCAAATTATATGGTGTGGGCGCGGGCTTGCCTGAACATATATAAGATTGCCATTTTACACTTGTATCTCAGTTGATTGCTCTCGTTGGTCATTAGAGGGAAGTCGGCCAAAGCAATGACGGCAAGAGCTTAGAGCAGTCTCAGATCCTTTTTGTGGGTGTTTGAGTGTTGATGATAATGTGGGGGCGCCTTTTGTGACTGCAAACTAAATTGCTGTGGTTTTTACTGTGACATACTTTGTAATCATGTATACGATGATTGGCTCAGTGGCAGGATTGTCCTTCCCACTCCAGCTGACTGAGTCAGCCCGCCGTCTCTGCTGTATTCCCCTGTGGCTGTATTTATTTGCACTGAAACACACAGACTACAGAAGCAAGCATAAGCCAGCATAATATCGCTGATGTTGGGTGGAAACCTTGCGTGTCCAAAACCATTATCTTTCAGGAAATTTGAGAAAGAAAAAAACCTGGGTTCCAATGGTTCCAATGCAGTTATTATTTAGTCACAATAGCTGAAATACAGGTTCAATAAGAATTGAGAATAAAAAGCAGACAGATACAGACAGACGAGACAAAACGCAACAAAACATCAGTCAAACAGTACATGTCCATGACACACCCATGATCAGCGTGACGGCACAGCACCCTGGCCACAGCAAACCTTCAAATCAACGCTCCAGCAGACCTCACATATCCTCAATCAGATATGGGTTACATTTCCGGGCGAATTGAAAGAATGGATGGACCCCTTATCCTCGCAGACACAGAACACTTTCAACTCGGCAATGATATCCGTATTTTGGGCATATCATTACAGGCAAAAAGTTAAAAATAGTGGAAATAGCTCACAATGCTAAATGCAGCACATTGTGAGCTTGTAGATCGGCTATTTTCACAACTTTTATTTATGAGTCCCATAGCTCCCCAAAAAACGAAGGAAAAGCCCTGCATTTCTGCACATGTGCATGTTTATACATGTACTTGGTATGATGATTGGTGGCAGTGATTCTGACAGACAGTGAGTCACTGTACAGTGGTCAGAGCCAGACTGGTAGTGGTAGGTGGGCGCCTCCTGTTTCCTTTCTCAACTTTCCTGGCTGTGAATGCACTGAAGGCGAACCTGAACAAGGGCAATGACAGCAATGTGACAATGTACCCATAGTCAAAAGAGCTGTCTTTTAGCTTTTTTTTCTCTGTAATCCCTGCAAGTAAAGTTGCCTCAGTGTCTGTCTGTCTCTGTACAATGGCAAGGAGAATGAGCCACAGAGGAGGAGGAGCGAAATCAGCAAATTCAGGTATACGTATAGGATTGCAAATGAGAATCGCGCCGATCCGATTCCTCCCCCACACACGCCGGCTTAGGCTTACGTACTGCGCTGGATTTCTCTGGCTTCACAGAGGTATAGGCTTGTGCAGTTCTGTGAAGCGTGCTTGGAGAAGAGCCAGACTGGAAGGAATCTTCTCCTCCATTCCCCCCTCTGTTCATTTGCTTGTTCGCCGTGCCCTTTTCCCCTCTGCGCTCGGCTAATCCGGCCTGACAGGGAGTGTAATGTTACACCAACCCTACAGCCATCCCGCTGCTCCATAATTAACTCTTCTCATTAGCTCCTGCACTATGGAGAAGCACGTTCATAAGGCACAGTTATGAGTTCATGGAATATCATGGCCTTGGGGAGTATCCATCGTTATCCATCCATAATGAGATGTAGACTCACTGTTCCTTAACAGTTAATCCCTCAAGATGTTTGTATTGCGACCATAGGTCACAGTTTACTATGAAAACCTGCATCTGCATCAGTCGGTCGGTCGGTCGGTCGGTCGGTCATGCCTCCATGTATGGTCACGCCTCATGACATCACGCCTCCGGTCACGATTCGTGACATCACGCTTCCGTATATGGTCACCCCTCGTGACATCACGCCTCGTGACACGTCACGACACCATATATGGCCGTCTCCATATTTGAAGATCACGACACTAACCTCATCAAACCCTGTATAGCCGTACGTCAGGATCATCATGGAAGACAGGATCATCACCTAGATCTGCATATATGGAGCCGGCCAGCAACTCTTTATATGACCTCAAACCTTAAACCCGTAGATCTCCATATATGGAGCTGACCTGTTCTGAACATATGTCGATCCTACCCCACCCGTCCTTCTTCTTCGATATCTCCCTTTTGACTTATACCTGTCCATTCAAACTCGGACCCGCCCCAAAGTTATTAGTGCAGCCGCGCCCGGCAGCTGGCTCGAAAATGAAGGCCTGTCCCTATCTGGGCCCTCTATCAAACCCTGTACACTCAAGACACAGCCCCCGCTGCCACCCTTAGATCTCCATATACAGTATGGAGCTTACCTGTTCTGACATTCCATATGTTGATCTGCTCACCCAGCAGTCTGCCCGGCGTCCCCCAGGTGGATGCGTGCATGCGACCTCGCCCTTTAGAGCGAGGTCGCTTCTCCCCCTCAGGGCGTCTAACTATATCATTTCATCTTCATGTTTACTTCAGACAGATTTGTCATAACTTAAGTTATGACTGTAGCCTAAAACTGTCAGGCAGGTGTACTCCAATAACCTGCTATTGTGGAAGACGTTGAGGGAAGATGTTTAAATGTTTGTATTCTGAACTCCTAGTTCTTGTGCAGTGTTTTCTCACTTTTGGATTTGGCTGTCAAGCTTGAAACAGCTGCACACACGCAACCTGCTCATAGTACGTATGCACGCACGCAGGCATGCACTCAGGCAGGCAGGCACGCACACACACACCTCCTGAGGGGTTTGACTAGGTGGATTATGAGAGCAGAAAAACAAACAGAAAAGACAAACCCTCCCTGTCACATGTACAGTACCACATAGCCTATGTATGCATGCATGGCATGCACGCACATACACGTGCGTGCGCGAACACACCCACACACACACCCACACACACACACACACACACACACACACACACACACACACACACACACACACACACACACACACTGATTCTCTCTCTCTCTCTCTCTCTCTCTCTCACATTATGTGTACCTCATGCTGCTTTGGAAATCGTTTACAGAAAGAAATTAAAATTAAATCTCTGGGAGCTTCAGAGAAAAGAGAGCTCGATACAAATTGACGATAAACAATACCTATTGTTGTCCAAATACCAGTCCTCTGCTACCTTAAAAAGGAAAATTGCTATCGACAAACCTGAATGGTGTCTAAGAAATGTGTCGCAATTACTGCGCTACTATTATGAAAATTGGCAGGATGATGGCTTATTGTTCATCGGTTCTCAGAGGTCTGCACGTATTTGATGCAACCCATTCATTCGTACAGTAATGGAGTATTCACTTCAATCTACCAGTGTCTCCAGCGGGTCAGACAATGGAAATAAGCTGGAAAAAGTGAAATAATTGGAGCATTGATGTTTAAAGTTTTTCTGAATTGCTAAAGCACTAAAACCCCATTCTCTGAACCAAAAATGTTCAGTGGCCTATAATAGCATTTTGTATTTAAACTCCCAATTGTAATTAAATAGTCTTTAAAAACTGAAAGTGAGACGCGGACACCATAGAATAAGTTTGCAAGTTAGAATAAATGTAGTAATAAGTTGTAGTTCAAGATTCAGAAATACATAGCAAGAGGTAGAGCAGGTCGTCCAATGATCCATGGGTCGGCAGTTCGAATCCCGGCTCCTCCATGTCGAAGTGTCCTTGGGCAAGACACTGAACCCCAAATTGCTCCCGATGTGCTGGTTGGTACCTTGCATGCGGCTTCCGCCGCAATCGGTGTATGAATGTGTGTGTGAATGGGTGAATATAATGCACAATCTATGTAAAGCGCCTTGGATAAAGGCGCTATATAAATGCACCATTTACCATTTACAAACATTATATTGAGGAAATGTTCCATATGGTAGTCAGATTCCTAATATTTCCTATAGGTAAAAATCTCGTAACAATAATGGGCTGTCATCAAGCAGACAGACAGCCTGTCTCCAGATTGTTTTGGGGAAAGTCTGACGGCTGTGTCACTGAATCTGACAGTGGACTACTGAATCGATGACGTATCATCAACTACGTAACAGTTGACTTTATGAGATGCAAGTCAAGCAGCCTCTGTCCAGGGAGTGACAAATCAGAATCACGGAACGCAGCGATTCAGGCTGGAACCCAGGCTAGGTTGAAGCAGTCACGTTGGGCTTTATCTGAGACATTTGGTTCTGAGTTGTTCCACTGTCTCCAGAGAGGTATTGTTGTGGCTCTCCTA
This sequence comes from Protomyctophum parallelum, assembly GCF_964188405.1. Taxonomy (NCBI): domain Eukaryota; kingdom Metazoa; phylum Chordata; class Actinopteri; order Myctophiformes; family Myctophidae; genus Protomyctophum; species Protomyctophum parallelum. Next base: position 42,852,421 of record NC_139704.1, on the reverse strand, counting down.
ATCAGTGGCAGTACACAATCTCCTTCTTGTCAATAACATTATCCAGAGAGAGAGAGAGGAAAGAAATCTAGAGGAAAGTGCTACATTCTGATACTAGAATAAATGAAGCAGTACAGAAACATACATAATTTGGGCTTATGTAAATTGTTACACATGCGTACAAACAATTATTGATCGATAAAGCAGATCAAAGCGCTTCCATCAGCCTAAACCCATTTGTCAAATGTTGTCCACTCTTTATTGCAAAAAACATTCTCACTCAGACACAAACACATTTTACACTTGTAAGAATAAACTCAGATTTCCACTGTCATGAACACGTAGCCCTGGAGTCATGTAACCGTTTGAAAATCGTACATTTTGATGTGCTCTTCTGGATTTTTTTGTTGAGTACGAGCAGCATTATCATCCGTAGCAGGCAACGCATAATGTGCCCTATCTTGCACGCCCTTATCCCTAAACCTTTTATTTTTTATTTTTCACTATTTTGATAAACATTTAAAAATAGTCCAAATAGTCAATCTACAATCTCACTACGTGTCAATGTAGATCGGCTAGTTGAACCATAATATAGTTCAGTTGATACAATAATAATCAATCACTGTGTGAATTCCATACTTTGAATTTCTTACTACAATAGTAACTAGAGCGGACGTAGAATATGCACATCGACAGGCTGGGTGCTGGGCTAAAGAAACTTTAGTAGATAGTGGATGGAGCCCGCACACCACAGGTACAAGAAAGACGTTCTTTATTGAAAATGATCTGACAACGTTTCGATCTATTTGATCTTCATCAGATCATGACCTGATGAAGATCAAATATATCGAAACGTTGTCAGAGAATTTTCAATAAAGAACGTCTTTCTTACTACAATAGTAAGAAATACAATTACATTTTGTAAATGGATTTGAGGCGATTGATTTTGCCACAATAGTCAGGGGTATTTGTTTCAAGTTTTGAGAAGATGGGTGAAGGTTTTTCCAAGCATCATGTCTAAGCAATTATGGAAAAACTGTAACCTTTTTGTGTGCGTCGCTATACATGGCCTTCTTCTTATACTGTAAATCATTGCGAAAGGCAATTCATGCTTGAAAATCTATAGTATAATGCACTGACTTGCAGTATTGATAGACCTGGCATATTGCAGTAAACGTGCTATTGAGCACAAAATCGTTTTTCCTGCATATAAGCCGGTGAACAGTGACCAAAACAACAATGCGGCGGCTGAGGCAGTGCAGCTGCATCCCCAGTGGCCGGCTGTCAAAACAGCCAGGTGTGGGACATGACATATTGTAATATGAGGCTGAGGCAGCGCCGCAACATTCGCTAAAGCATTCTGCCTCTTGCTTATTGCCTCGACCAGGGAGGCTCTTCAGGTGCAAAGCTACGGGTAAATTGGCATCCGCACGCACGCGCACACACACACACACACACACACACACACACACACACACACACACACACACACTGACCCCCCTGGTGGCCCCGGCCAACCTGTAGAATACAGCATGTTGTTGCCTCTGCTTACCATTGGTCTCTCACACCTGTCATCACATTTTCAATTATATAGTGTTCTTGAATGTGAGCATAGCAAACAAACAAAACATTGAACCAGGTATTTCCGGTTCCTAGGCACCTGAGCCACTGCCAGCACTGCAGTGGACAGTGTTGTGTATTAAATAACTTCAAGATTGTCTTTCTTTTTTATTTGGCTATCCATTGGTTTTCTTCCCACCCTGCTTGAAGCTGGGGGCATGCAATTTGTTTTGACCATTTCCTCCCCATTGTGAGTGTTATCGAATGAGGTTATCGAATGACAGGCTATGAGAGATGATGAGGTAAAACAGTACTACCAGCAGAGAGCCAAAGTGCATAAGGGCTTTCTCAGAGAAAAGCTTACTTACTTACTTACGCCTATCGCCCAACCTTGGGCATAGCGGCTAGTAGCGGCTCTTGGTGATGTTGGGTGGAGGGTCTGCCTAAGAAATCTTATGCTACGGGCCAATATACGATCGTATATGCTGATTGATTGATTTATTAACAGTTTGCAGAATTACAGTACAACTCAATACAAAAACATGCTATCCGTTGTTCACCCTATACTACAGCATGTTCACAGAATACTGGTCTACAGCAACAACAGCATCATCATCACATTCCACAACAACCCAGTACCCATGCAGTGCTACTCAGAAAATCTATTACACTATGCTACCCAACTAGTTCAACCTGCAGCAATAGCATCATATTCCAGATATCAAAGTACAGCAATGACACTACTACAGGCCTATACTTTGTTACAGCAAATGCTCCACAACAACATAAGTGCATGCCCACAACAAACACTCCACTGAACATTGTTTGTATTTGTATGTACAGATAGCTGCTCTTATACTGTCATTAATAATAACAGTACGCATGCACTCACGCACACACACGCACGCGCGTGCGTAACTGGCGCAAACGGGCCGTTTGCGCCAGTTGTGTTGCGCGCGCCGTTTTGAAACAAGCAACTTGCAAGGCACACACACATGCACGCACGCAGCTTAATTTTTCCCCTCAACTGTTCCACTATTTAATTCTTACTGCTATTCCTGCTATGAGACCTGAATTCATCCCAGGTTTATCTTATCTTATCTTATATTATCTTATCTCTTTGACAAAGACATGTAGGCATTGGGCAAGGCAGTGATGTGATATGAACGCAGTAGGATGGTGAGAGATCCTTTATAGAAGGTAAGTGCCTTTAGCTAGCCTGAGGGGAGAAGACAACAACTCGGCAGTCGGAATGGCATTTTCCATTTTCCTGGGCTTTACCTGACAGAGAGGGGGTAGATGGTGATGTAGGGCTGCGGGCATTGTAACTGGATTAGAATTTTGAGCATCTTAACTTTTAAGTTTATCCTGAATGACAAGACCTCTTTTGCATGTATAAATCTCACCCAGGAGAATCAAGGCTCCTTTTTGCACTGCCAAAAGTCAGCTAGCAATTGTGCTTGCGAATAATATATGAGACCAAAGCTGGCTCACAAAGACACCAGTCTTAGTATAGCCTTTAGTCAAACAGCCAAATGCAATGTCTTTCCTTTCAAAGCAGCCTTTGATAATAAAAGGAAAACCAAAGAAAAAGAAGAGAAAATACTCTCGCCAGTCACAATACGAACGCATAGAATTCTGAAACCTTTTCCACCAACTCATCTCTTACCACTTAATAACCCCGGAGTCCATATTCTGGACAAACCTTTGGCAATTTTCAAACAATTTCAAATATTTTCAAGAAGTACAGTATATAGGGCTTAAGTGTTTAACCCATTCTGACCTGAGATCAGATTCATACGAGGTTTCCGCCGGACACACACTGGTCTGATGAACCCATTCTGACCTGAGATCAGATTCTAAAAATGTCAGTCGTTCTTCGACTTTTCAAAAAATAGCAGACCTACAAGCTCGTATCGCGCCACTCGGTGGCGCGATATGAGCTTGTAGATCTGCTATTTTTAAATAGCTAAAGCATAACATGATGCTAACACCAAAATGGGTGCCCGTTCAGAATGGGTTAACAATGATGTGGAATCTCTACTTCAAACCAAGGCAGATAAGGCTTCCATCTTTTGCTGCATCCGAAAAGTGCAAAAATAATGAGCATCCAGCAGCAGGAGAAGTTGGCACCTCGGCCTGACCGCAATCCAGTGAATCCACTAATACTGCGCTTACTCATCTGTGTTCGCCGGAGGCAGAGGAGAGAGTCCTGTGAATAACTATATTAACTATAGCTCTTCTTCTGGCTCACCTCCGCTTTCCACAGCTTCTCTACTGTTCACATGAACCTAGCCACAGTAAACCACTTAATCCCTTAAAGGCCTATTATATCATATTTTCTAGTGAATAAAATGTTACTTTGTCCAACCTGTATGACATGAGTATGTTAATACAATATAACTTATACAGTTAAGGTGGTAACGTATGCAGTTAGAGACGGTTTGTGTCCAGGTTGGAAACTAACTTTGGCATAAATCCTGTTTCTGGTTTCACAATCATTTTGATCTGACGATCAAGGTCAACATTTAATTTATCCCCAGAGCAAGCAGGCATAATTATACTTATAATGATATTCTAAATGATGCCTTACGCCATGTCCGGCTGGGGAGACTCTCCCCCGTCAGGTGAAAAGAAGCCCCCCAGGTCGCCTAGGATTACATTAGATAATTGACAAAAAATGGCTTGCAAAATCATGGGATATATACAGTATATATATTTTTTTAAAGAAAATATGCCTAAATTGTAAAACATCATATCTACAAGCTCACAATACATCGTGTTATGAGCTTGTAGATCTGCTTTTTTGCTAGTTTTTTATTAAAAAAATAAATCCTGTATCCCTATAATGATATACCCCAAAATTGGGACGCGACCCCCAATTCCAGGTATATGTTAAATTGTTAATACATTCTGAACGGGAACCCATTTTGGTGTTAGCATCATGTTATGCTTTATCTATTGAAAAAATAGCAGATCTACAAGCTCATATCGCGCCACCGAGTGGCGCGATACGAGCTTGTAGGTCTGCTATTTTCTTGAAAAATCGAAGAACGACTGACATTTTTAGAATCTGATCTCAGGTCAGAATGGGTTCATCAGACCAGTGTGTGTCCGGTGGAAAACCTCGTATGAATCTGATCTCAGGTCAGAATGGGTTAATACATAGCGGTACTTAGGCATGGCTTGCCTTGACACAGAGCTATCCTTCCATCAGCTCTCTGAGGCTGTAGTCTTTAGGCTTTATTCTCACTCGCTTTGGTGGTTGTTGTGAATTTCAGCATTATCAGAAATGTATGCAAATGTTTGTAAGCCCAGTGGTGCTGCCGAATGACAAACGTGAGACAAGGCTGTTCAGTGGAGGCCCTTTTACTGTGTGAGAGAGATACAAGAACAACAACAAGAATATATATTCAATGAAACTTTTCTTCTTTAAAAAAGTGTTTGTTAGTGGTGATAAAGACACTTGGCAGTGGCACGAGAGGGCTTTGTTCTAGTGCTGTTGACGGATGAGAATCAATGCATGATGTGGGCACCTTTTCTTCTTTAAGGATCTGTTTGATTTGCTCGTGTGTTTTGTTTGTTAGCGGTGATGAAGAAATATAGCAGCCAACTGTCTAAGGCACCTGGGGCAAAATGGCATAAGATGAGTCTTTTTTCCTAGTGCTCTGTAAGTCTGTGCCATTCACATACAACCCCATGCGTGTAACTAGCTCATAGTGTTGAGAACCAAGGAAGGAGGTTAGGCAGTAGCGTTGGAGGAGACCGCTGTGTTGATATATGGACATGTGGGAGGACTAAACCATGATGTAACAGAAGGAAAGTCAGATGCAGCAGAGATGAGAATGATGGCAGAGAGGCGTTTTTGCGTTAGTTTGCACACGGTAGGTCAATCAAGCAATATCGCGTGTGAGTCTGACAGGTAGCCGTTGCGGTGCCAAGTGAGGAGGCGGATGCAGAGTGGCCCAAGGAAACACACATTCTGCATTTATTCACTTCAAGTTTCAAAATGTTACAATAAGCAAGAGCACAGGATAGCTGCAGCACCAATAGTTAACACTGAGTTTCAGTCTGGGGCTTTTAGACTCTGTCCCAGGGTGCTACCATCTAATATTAATTAAGTTTAATAATAAAACAAACAATTCGACCAAAATACTATATGCACCCCAGGGTAAATGTATTTAACAAAAGGAATACACACATATTCACACAGGACCCGTATGAGGTAGAAGGAAGGCAGTTCCTTCCTTTTATACCACATTAAAATAAGATAGCGGTATTTGGCATCTGTGGACAATTACATAACTAGAATGTACTGTATGTAAAAAGGCAGAGTTTTCAGATTTCAGAGTAAGATGGGGAGTGATAGGCCTGGGCCATGGCTCAATGGTCCAGGCACCTTGGCTGGTAATACAGTCTGGCAGTGTGCCACGGGTTCGACCTGTCAGCCTAATGTCTGTCCCAGTCCCTCCATAAAAAATATAAAATAAAGGCGAAAGCCACAAAAAAAAACAGATGGGGAGTGATGCCTTCTCTGCACAGTCACTAGTGTTATATAAACACGGGTGGGGCATTCATTATCAACTTGCATCATTCCTGAGTAGGCCGGTACCCATTTATAACTGTGCTAAATGGGTACGGCACTAGGTACTCAACGTAACAACGTGTACATGTACAGCAAGTACTCTGACAACAGGTAGGCCTACAACGGGCTGCATTCCCAACTTGCATGATGTAAATCGGGAGATGTACATCATGTACTTTCTAGAAGGAAGGACTGACTCCCCATTACAGAGCACTACTAATAGTACTTTAGCTGGACTATACCACACCAACAATAGTGCAACATCATGTGTGCACTATATAGAAGTACAGTACCCTTATGGTATACGGCGGGGAAATGCAGCTATGATACATTCTGCACGTATAACGATTAACCCATTCTGACTTGAGATCAGGATTCTACAAATGTCTTCTACATCCTGACAGTTTTCTGAAAAAGCTTTCCATGTCAGTGGTTCTTTGATTTTTCAAAAATAGCAGACCTACAAGCTCGTAGCGCGCCACTCGGTGGCGCGCTATGAGCTTGTAGATCTGCTATTTTTCAATAGCTAAAGCATAACACAATGCTAACACCCAAAATGGGTTCCCACCCAAAATGGGTTAAAATGACATTATATGAAGGTCAAGCCCTCATTATTTGCACTAAAATATTAATAATATTTTTAATAATATTTCACCGTAATTTCACCGTAATAGCAGCCTCCCACAGACGCCCCACCCCCTTCCCCCACACACACAAAGCTGTCCTGTCTTCTGGCAGCACCAGCTGGCCAAAGTGTTGCGCCACACCTTCTGATCATCCTCCACAGCTATAGTCACACGCCTTCTGGTGCCTCGGTACTGCATCCCTTGCCACCTGGCTTAGTGGACGACCCTGTACTACAGGTGACCGCGTGCGACATGGCCTGAAATGGGTTTCAATGTATGACCTGCTGCTATAAAAACCGGGGACGGGAGATGATATTGCAAAATGGGAAGCGTTTGTCATCACACCGTGGTGAAAGGTGTTTGATTATCTCAACAGAAGGAGTGTGTCAGCACGGCCGCTCGTGGCACTGCAATGTGACCTCGCTGATTTGATTCTGGGGTTTTATGGGCTATTGTTCTTTTTGGATGCCATGAGATTATGCATTGTCTTCAGCCAATTTACTAAAGTGGTATAGATGTGGCAGGTGACAAAGGGCTCAGGTGTCCCTTTGTTTTGTTTGTCTTTGTGAATGTAAGTCTGTATGGGGACGGTGTGGAATGGAGTGTGTTCCTGGTGCTTGTGTGCAGTCGGGGCATGTTTGATTTTGTATCTCACTTTGATATTATTAATGATGGAGGAGTAGTAGGTGATCAAGCAGCAACTAATAATAGACGTTTCATCTGTAATGCAACTCGTTATCTTTTGAAACAAGTGCACTGCATTGACTGAATTTAACTGATATAACTAGCTGTGTCAGATATCCTCTGTAATGCACAATTATTTATACAAAACACCCTGGCTCTCTCACACACACACGCACGCACTCACTCACACGTGCACTAACCCTGCTGCAGAAAACTTCCACAGCTAAAAGAGAATTTACTTTTCATTTAAAACAAACTGAAAGCCCAAATATTTCTGGCACCATGTCGGTGTTTGCAGAGTAGCTAATTTAATTATTACTCATGAGGCACAGCTGTGTGTATTTTGACATTTCCTGGCAGTATATTTTTCAGTGCTCTGCTCAATCAAATTAAAAAATAAAGTATACATTTTCTCGATGGTGCCTGGAATAAAGGCTTAGCAATATAAAACATTTAAATTCAACATGCAGACTATTCAGCTGGCACACAGCAGTCTATTTTATCAAAATTAACTTGGCTACGTTTTATTAATTTCTCAAAATATTGCGAAGCAGTTCAGAGACAGGTGGTATATGGGACACAAAGAGCAGGATATTTGAGATCGCATCATTGTGAGTACAAGGTATACTATGTGCCGATTACAAAGTACTATGTACCGAGTACAAAGTACTATGTGCCGAGTACAAAGTACTATGTACCGAGTACAAAGTAATATGTGCCGAGTACAAAGTATACAATGTGCTGAGTACAGATTACTACCGGTATGTGCTCCTCCAGAGCACCGTCTGGTACTTGAACCCCAATCCATAGGTTGTGGATTCATTACACAAGAAACTCCTCAACCCACTGGGCCTTTTTACAGGTCAAAAGCTGGGAGGGCGATATGACGCCATCTCCGTTCTGTCTCTGAAACCGTCTTGAGGGGTCAAGGTGTCAGTGGCAGCTATCTCCACAGGGCCCATTGGGAGATGAGATTGCGGTTGGGGAGCGGGGTCACAGGTTAGAGCAATCAAAGAAACACACCCACACCAGAATGCTGATAGTCAGTCAGTCAGACAGTGTGCGTGCGTGCGCGCGCGCGTGCGTGCGTGCGTACATGAAGCCATGGGTCCTGTTATGGCAGCTCGTCAGGCTGTGGGCTAGGTCACAGTCAAGGGGGTCAGACATGCCTGCGGCGAGGGCTAAATGCGTCCTGAATCGTGGGCCTGCAGGGCATTAATGGAGCACTGCAATGACAGGGCAAAGGTGCAGAGAACGGGGCAAGGGGCATTTCGCTTTGAGGCCGCCCATTTTAAAAGACCTGTGATTAGACGTGCCGATAAGAGGCACAGCCTGGTCCAAATAAGAGGTGCATCTTATCGCTGCTCTGATCGATGCAGGGTGTATAGGACAGAGCAGAGTGGAAGGAAGGTATAGAGCGCCGAAGTCCTGATGTCACTTACTCATCCCCTGGTTCATGGACCTTTTTCTCTATGGAGAATAACATGGGGTCCAATTAAAATGGTCTCATATAAGAATTGTGGTCTAAAAATAAACAAACTGTCCCGGCGATATTGGTGGAGGTGGAGTGTCTGTATTATTTACGACAGTCAGTCAGTCATATATGATACAGTCTGTTTCTAGCGAAAATGCAACTAATTCTGCAGCACTAACATACCGTTTTCTCTTAGTCAGTTGATTCTTCATATATATGAGTGAAACGGCTGGGTTGATTTGTTTATTTTTCCAACACAATTCTTATATAAGACGATCCCCTATGGGGATTCCAATGCAAATAATTACATGAACCCGTGGACTTAGCGCCCTCTACCGATATTGACGTCAGATTTCGGTTCTCTGTGTTCTTTCAAATTAAAAAGTAAAACATATTTTTGTTGCTTTTTTTCAGTCAGCTGACTTGTAAGCACAATTTGTTTGGTTAAATTGTCCCTTATTTGGGTAACCGTGCAAAACATGGCTGCCACACTTATCCACCCTGTGGAGTATCAACCTGGAAAATTCAGCACCATGGAGAGTGCTTAGCACCTACAGTACAGAAAGATCAGCACCATGGAGAGTGCTGAGCACCTACAGTACAGAAAGATCAGCACCATGGAGAGTGCTGAGCACCTACAGTACAGAAAGATCAGCACCATGGAGAGTGCTGAGCACCTACAGTACAGAGAGTTCAGCACCATGGAGAGTGCTTAGCACCTACAGTACAGAAAGATCAGCACCATGGAGAGTGCTTAGCACCTACAGTACAGAAAGATCAGCACCATGGAGAGTGCTGAGCACCTACAGTACAGAAAGTTCAGCACCATGGAGAGTGCTGAGCACCTACATAGCGAGAAAGATCAGCACCAGGGACAGCGACCTCTCCCTCTGCAGGAGACAGCCTAGGAAAATGACCCCCTACAGGCCTATACACTAACTGATTCACTAGAATTCATTAGCTATTCGCTAAGCCCCACCCCCCCTACAGCAATTGTCCAATGCTAGCTTTGCAACCGTTAGCCTGGCACGCTTCCGTCACCTGTCAATGTGAAATACCCTCACATGCACAATAATTTGCAACATTAATAGCAAGAGTATAGGAATGATAATGACCAGAAAGTGGTTGGAGGGTGCATTTTTCATCCCTTTGATAGCAGATGTGTATTTGTTATGGAGACCGTCAGTAACTTCAGAGGGAGTCTTGGGTCTAGTTCAAGTTCTAAATTAAACACACCAAAATCACATGCAACACGTATTGCACCACCTCTTGTTAAAGTGTTTATTAATGTTTTGGTCTATTTAACTGCTACTATTTGTAGTCTTATACTTACATGTGTACAGGTATAGTAAGTATAGTTGATTGATATTAGCTATTTTGTTTCTCCCTATTTTTAGTGTTAAAGGTTTTATGACATTCATTTTCATTTCTTTTTCTTTTCTTTTAGGGTTTATGACCTCAATTACACCCAAAAACCCTGAACTTTGAACATTCAGTGGATTTTCTCTGGTCTGAAGTTTTCTTTGGGGTTTGGAAGCCTTTTGAGCTACAATGAAAACAGGCAACACAGTGAAAACAGTGACATCTGCTGGCAAATCCCATTGACATATATGGGATTTGCAGGGTCTTACATCACTTACTGCTGGCAAATCAGAGCACCTGTTTGAGCCAGAAAACCCCAGATCACAGAAAATCTACTGAATGTTAAAAGTTCATGTTTTTTGTTTGCAATTGAGATTAGAAAACCTAAAAAAAATAAGAACAATTCCAAAACCTTTTTTTTAATGTCACAATCCCTTTAACATTTGTCTGTTTGTTTGTTGAAATAGTCATGACATGGAAACATTTCCAATGCATAGGCTACTGCAGGCCTTGTTGACGAGGGTGATATCTGTGATATTCCATTCAAGTCAATGGGTGAGCAGTGCTGTTAGTGCTTAGCAAATTCATTGCCCTGAATTTGGTGTTATATGCTTATATAGCATTGCTCACAGCTTGCTGGCCTGCACCATGGAAACTAGCTGACAGTCTCTTCACAGTTTTAGAGAAGGTGGCCCGCTGTGCTGGAAGCACATTTTGGCATTAAAGGGCCAATGGACTCATTACAAAGAATGAATGGTCATGTTTGATTCTTGTTAGGTAGCTATTTATGGAGGCAGTCAGTGGATTTATTGTACTACTCCAGTCCAGGAAACCCCTACATTTCGGTTCATAGTGTACACCACAACTCCCTACCCCCTACTACTATGTACTGTATGTTGTAAATACACTTTTTGTTTGTTTTGCCATCTACTGTAGAATTCAGTGCATTGTGATCCTTCATATTGGGGCAATGACAGGATTGGTTAAGTCTCCGGACTACTCTAATCATCTGGGTTATAGATTAGGGAGAATGTTCTCTCAAGATCATGCACCATACAATGCATCTTTCTAGTGTGAGAGGGACTTGTACATACTTGAGATTGTGTGATCGCACACTTCAGCTTGTGTGCTTGCGTGTTTCAGTGAAAACATCAGGATTTCACACCTCTGGAGACGTCTGAGCAATTGTTATCAGAATCCATGCGTATATTAATGCAGCCCACTGATGACAAGGAAAAATTACAATTACATTGCATCTACAGTATCTTTACTGCAAGAAATTAATGTGAACTAGTTAATTTTGGGGGACTGTCAAACATTTCAAAACATTTTCAAACTAAATGTGAAATTGTGAACTATGTACAGTATTTCATTTTTTGGTTTTTCCCAATTTAGTTTGTTAAAACATCACTTTTGGTGGAAGTTGCTATAGTGCAGTGGCAGAGAACACCCTCCCCTGACAGCCTTCCACCCACACCACAAGCACAGTTGTTATTTGTTGGAGCACCGGCCCGGCCAAGCCAGAGGCTTCACAGATGTCTCCTCGGTGGTGGGTAGGAGTTTGTCACCCAGATGCCTCCTGAACTACTGTACTTCATTTTAATCGTTGTGAACTGAACTTTGAGCTATCGCTTATGAAGTGTGTTCTTGCAAGCGTGACGCACGTACGCACACACACACACACACACACACACACACACACACACACACACACACACACACACACACACACACACACACACACACACACACACACACACACACACACACACACACACACACACACACACAAACAAACACACACTCTCTCTCTCTCTCTCTCTCTCTCTCTCTGACATTCAGCCAGAGATTGTTTGAATATTGCATGAGTGCAGAAGCCAGCATGCTTCTAGGGATCTATGGTGAAAAGGCTACAGGGTTTGCTGCTCTGGTAGAAGAGCGGTCGCTTCGGCAGTTGAAACTGTACTGTAGCTGCAAGCAAAGTACTTTAACCCTTTTTGACTGATCTATAATTGCTTGGATTCTCTTTTATCAATATCATATGCACACTTTGTGTGCCCCTGCTCGTTTTTTAATGATGAACGTTTACTACCGCAATGCTGAGGTCCAAGTGACTTGGCCAGTCACAGAACTGACTTTGCAATTTCAACCCAGATCCTCCAGTAAGCCATTAGCATATGACAATCTATTCATTTGGGTTCTCAATATGTGCCTAGATGCGCACCATTTCAAATTACTTGATTACAACCATCCACTCTGCAGGCATTATCAAGACATTTATCGTCTGTTTAGCCTTGTATGAAAATCACTTATATATATATCAACTAAAATGCTAATCACAGCGGTTGTCGTTCAGACCTGCGCTGGCTCCGAGGCTATTGGTTGACTAATGGGTTTATGAAAGTTGCCTCTCAACATGAGTTTACCCAGGGGTCTCTTTGAGCTCAAACCTAGCATTGGTGCCAATCTTAATCAAGGCCTGGGACTGGCATGTGTCAGCATGGCCCACATCACTGCATGCTATGATTAATGTGGGAACAGTGACGTTGATAGATGTCACTTGCCAATGGAGCTTTTAACCAGCTCCCTAAATTGAACGGTAGTGTAAAGATTGATGCCTGACTCAACTGCTGTTCTTTTTTCTCCCTCTTCCTCCCACCTTTTATCCATCTCTCTCTCTCTCTCTCTCTCTCTCTCTCTCTCTCTCTCTCTCTCTCTCTATCCCTTGTTTGTCTGTATCTGTCTCATTATCTCTTCTGTCTCATTATCTTTTCTCGTGTTCATCGTCGCATCCCAACATATTATGCCAACACCAGGTAAGGAAAACCATGTTCTCTGCTTTTTCTGCATACACAGTTTGCACACGCACGCACGCACACGCACATGCACATGCACATGCACACGCACACGCACACACACACGCTCTCCTCTCCTCTCCTCTCCTCTCCTCTCCTCTCCTCTCCTCTCCTCTCCTCTCCTCTCCTCTCCTCTCCTCTCCTCTCCTCTCCTCTCCTCTCCTCTCCTCTCCTCTCCTCTCCTCTCCTCTCCTCTCCTCTCCTCTCCCCTATCTCTCTCTCCTCTCTCCTCTCTCTCTCTGGATCACCATGGATATTTAGCACGACTGGTAACGTATGCAGGTTTGCCTCCCGGCCGAGGCTACACTTGCACATGTAATTAATACATTTTTGAATGGCTACAGACCAACCTTGGATGTCTCTCACTGTTTAATGAGATGCCTGATCTCATGGGTCAGTGAGAGAATTGGTGTTGAGTGACACTGCAGATTCAGAGCCCCTAAAACAACCCTTCCCGCTGTGTGCATAAAAGCCTTTTTGGCTGTGTACTCATTATGGCGGCACATCGGTTCGGTCCATCAATTATCTAGTGCAGCGGTTGTTGTTGCCGATGAATGCAAGGCCAGAGGAACTTCTGAAGGATTCGAGAGCGCTCCCAGTGTATGCCTATATACTGGGAGCTCTGGGCTTTAGGAGCAGCTAGAGAGGGAGAGAGTGTCTTGCATGAATCTGGTTTCTTTAGGTAATTTGCAGCAAAGGGTATTGCTCAATTCTCCGGTGCCTGGCAGAAACTTGGCAGAGTTTGCAACTATGTTTGTTAACTAAGTACATTTACTTGAGTATTGTACACTGTCCCCACTGCCACCCTTAGATCTCCATATATGGAGCTGACCTGTTCTGACATTCCATATGTTGATCTGACCTCATCAAACTCAAGGCATGCTCCATGGCCAGTACAGGGCGTCTTACTGGTAATTTTGACTTGAGTATATACTATACTTTGTCCATCACTGTGTGTGTGTGTGTGTGTGTGTGTGTGTGTGTGTGTGTGTGTGTGTGTGTGTGTGTGTGTGTGTGTGTGTGTGTGTGTGTGTGTGTGTGTGTGTGTGTGTGTGTGTGTGGGTGGTGGTGAGTAGGTGGGGCGTTGTTACTCCTCGCCAAGGGTTACTGGCTCAACGAATGAGCCGGGGGTGCCTAATTGAGATGGAAAAGCTGGGGGGACTCCAGAGTCTCGCTTTAGCAAACAAGGATTCAGAGACAGCGGGAGAAGAGGCGATGGGGAGAGCGAGGCAGCTGGATATTGAGATATGGGGAGAGAGCGAGGGAGGTATATGGAGAGAGGGAGGTGGCTATTGAGATTTGAGAGAGAGAGAGAGAGAGAATTGGAGGGGATTTAGGGAAAATGGTGGATATGGAAAAAGAGAAAGGTGGAAAGCTTAGGGATTTTTTTTTTAGTGCGGCGGGAAAATAAAGGATACAGATTGATAGAGGAGGAAAACCGTGAGGAAGGAAAGGGATGGGATGAGTGATGGAAGAAGAGAAGCAAGCCGGTGGAGTAGATGGAGAGATACAGTGGCTAGTGGAGTGTGAAGACTGGATTTCTCTATCAGTATTAGCTGTCTCTGTGACTGAGCTCTCGGGGTCTTAAGCGTCCATGTTCAACTGCTGCTCCATCTCACTTCTTATTTTCTACACAGTCAAATCCTCAGTTCATTTAACTCTGAGAGAGGTAGACATTTCCTATTATGTTGTAGAATTCTCACTCTGTTACTCCCCTCTCTGTCCCTTTGCTTACTTTCAGAAAAAATAACCACTTTATTGACCCAAAAAAAAACATAAGAGGGCACATTTTCTTTGCCACTTAAGCCCTATACATGTTTGTATGACAAATAGCGAAAATAGCTAATCTTGCAATCCTAAAACTCTCTCTCTCTCTCTCTCTTGATTATTGTCCTCAGTGATGGAAACCCTAAAAAGAATGCAATTAATGGTCTATCGACCTTTCTCAGAGGGAAAACCAGACTCTGATTTATTGCAGTGTCTTTAGGATTATGCTAAAGAAAGTTTGCCACACAGATGGACATGCATAATTAGATTATCATATAATTATTTGTCTGTGTTAGTTTCCTTGTTTGTTTTTAAGCAGATGTTTACTTAGAGGTCGACTTGTAGCATTACTCAGAAGATGCATTTTTCTTACTCTCATGCTACAAGTTTGAAATTGACTTGCTTCGCCGAGTCCTGAGAGATTTATTTTGTTTCTGACTTCCTTGTAGAACAGTATTAATAAGAACTTATATTGTGGCTGCTATATTGAAAGTGTGGTTTTGAATGAGGCTTTTCTGATGTGTGTGGGGGGGATGAGAGGCCGGGAAAATAGACTTTCCGTCCACTTTCCAAACTTGTGTTTTCATTATCTGTGCTGTCTACGTATTGATCCCCCTCTGCTATGTGATTGTCATATGGCACAAAATGCCAAAATGAAACAGAGTGGAAAAGTATTTTCTGGGCATGTGATATCTAGCGTATCATTGGGTAAATAATGCTTGGGAAGGTGAACCAAGATTGCATTATTCAAAGGACAGTTACATACACACGTATTCCCTTATACCCATGGGAGGCTTGTATGCCATTGAATGTTTTGGTAGGGAGCGCTCAGGCAATGTCTTGCGTATGAGCAAGGATTCACTAACACTGCAGGTGTACAAACTCATGTTTCCTTTCATGGCCTAAGAAACCTTTCCGTTTTCTACTTCCTTCCCTGCACTCACCATTGCAATGCATTTTATAAGTGATCAAAGGTTTCTTCCCACAATTATAATGTGTCTTTTCAGTCCAATGAACTTCATGAATGCGCCGTTCAAACTCATGGCAGTTAATTAAAGTAATTTAGTGACTCATACAACCTCTCTAACCTACATTTCTCTCATGATTATGATAGCATTTCATTTTATTTTAATGAGTAAAACCCCATTACCCCAGTAGTCCAAATGTATCCAGGCAGTTGCACTGTTATAAATTTTGAAATAATAACTGGTGTGATTCCAGACAGTGTCTAAAAGACAAAAACATGACACAAAAATGTGTGTTACTGTGCAAAACCACAATTTATTATGTACTGTTTAAGTGGGGACCGACAGGATTAGAGTGCTCATTTAGAATCATTTATTTTGCCTGCACATGCCATGTGGTTAGACTTGACACCATGGACCTTGCAGAGCCTTGCAGAGCTGTTTGTGTATAGCAATGTGGATTGCTATACATGCTAAAAATAACTACAAATGATGGTCTTAAAAAACAACAAGCAACACTAAAATACTGCAAGTTAGCCGCACAATTTATCTCCCTTTCCTCTCCAGCTATTTCAAGATTTATATTTATCTGCCAGAAGAGTCCCTAGCAACCAACACCAATACAGTATTATGCCACGACATTGGATCAATAGCTTTGGTGCAGATTTGTTTTAGTGCAAAAGATATGGCCAAAAGTAAAAACCTAATGTTCATGTTTACACAGCCCATTGTAAAGAGCTCTTATTGACTCAATTGCCAATGCCTTGTTGTCTACAGATGGTACTGAATGTTGGCAGAGTTAGATTAGTAATAATCGGTGACTTAAATAACCTTAATCTACATGTCTATTAAGGATTCCATCTTTAGCACCAAATAACAGCATGGCAATTCAGAATGCTAATTTAAGATCTGGATGCTGAAACTTGCTACTGCTTAAATGTAATTACTATACTCTCATAATCAAACTAAGGACCCAATGCATCACGGACAGATCCTTGAGTGTGTTTACAACATGCACACTAATACCCGCACTTACTTGGAATAATCAGGTTACGCTATGGCAATAATTTGATTGAAGCATTAGTATGAGTACAGTAATATCCTGTATTTGCATGTTTAACTCAAAAGTCAGTGAGGTTTTACTCCTTACTGTGTATTCAGACATTAAAGCAGCACTATGTAACTTTTTCACAACTATATAGCTCTTAAGCAATAACAAACTAGGGGCTTTACTGTATTGCTATGTATAGCAGAGACAAGGAGAGACATTTACGTTTCATCTGGGCATTCGAGCTTCACACAAGTAGGAACGTCAAACATGAAGCTTGTAGATCTGCTAATTCAATTATTCTGGCACTGAATTGAGCTGAACAGATGTAAACAGAGTGACGTTGATGTAAACAATGTATCTTTGGGAACTTTTTCAAGCTATCAAAAGTAAAGAGTCCATATGAAGATGCAATAGCCTACATTGACTACATTGATAGAGTCACTGAATATAAATATATAAAATATGAAATTTGCATTTAAATATCCCATTGCTGACCTCACTACAGAAAATTGCTTTCTTTACAGAAACAAAGCTAACTCCCCGATGATCTGTAGGAAAAGCGTTGTTGAAGCTGTCTTTATGTCAGTTTTGGATTTTGGTGATGTAATTTATAGAAACGCTGCCTATACAGTACCACTCTTTTACCCCTATAGGCACAGTCTACCACTCACCACTGGGCACTATCTTTAAGGCTATTGATGGGAATTACCACTCTACTCTCTACACTCTACATCAATTTGCTGCCGAATGGAAAAAGCACTCACCTAATACAAGTGACCGGCTGCTTTCTGCTTCGATGCCCCTATTTCATGGAACACTCTACAGCAAACTCTAAACATTAATACCCCAATATCATATCGACAATATAATAACCTGATCTTAAACCTCCCCACCTCACTGTGTAATTGTTTTTTTTACTTATTATTCACCCCCTCCCACAGGAAGGGTAAAGAGCCATGCTGTGTCTGGTGCATTGCATGCGTCCATCCAGGGTATGACTATATTATGCTTGTTTTGTGATATAAGCCACAACCATTGGCTCATTCAGGAAAAAGAGTCAAACTTGCAGTGTCACGTCACTAGCGCGACTGGGTAATTAAGTCAAAGACGTTGCTGCCATGTTATTTGTGTCCAAAGTGGCCACTGATACCAGAAAATAATAGTGCGACTTTAAGAAACCCAACAATTGCCGATTGACAAGCCATCGATTGACAAGCCATCGTGTTGTGGTGCATTGCGAGCTTGTAGATCTGTTATATTCGCAGAATGTTTGCCTCTTTGCACCAAATTTTGACAAAGTGTATATATGTATATACTATGTATATAACTTTAGTAGTTAACAGTAACACCATCTGTTTCACTGTACATGAGATACACTTCCTGACCGCTGACCGCCTCCTCCCTCAGCTAATTGCAGAGAAGCAACCATACATATTCTTCATCCATTTATTTCACATAATGTCTTGTTAAAAATAAGTGCATGACCGATCATGCAAGTATGGCCTTTCTATTAATATCTGCACTCTTTGGCAGAGTGATTATAGCAGATCTTGGGGGGAATGGGGCAGAAGAAAAGCAGTTAAATAGAAACATTTTGATTTAGCATGCCATGCGCATAATTTACCATGTCTCCAACTCTCTCGTCATGCTTTATCTTGCTTTCTGTTTCTGTCTCAGTTACCATTGAAGGAAAAATCCCGACACCGCCTTTGTCATTGAGATGCAGAAAACTGTGAAATTCAATCAAAAATGTTATCAGTAAAACTCCAATTGGTAATTAAGCCCCTGTCCCAAGGCTTTTTCAGTCTGAATCTTATGAAAATTAATCAAAGTGAAAAGAACGTTTATTTCTAAAATGTAATGGAAGATGCTGAATGCTAAAATGGCCATATGGGACAACCTGTCAAGTAGCTTCTTCATAGGCTGATGAGGGATCAAAACCTGACAGTGCTTTTATTGCACCACTATCCTACAAAAGAGAGGTTTTAATGGTCATCTCTCTACAAGATGATCTCCATTAGTCCATTACATGCTTGAATGTCGCATAGTTTTAATTAAAATCCTGTATTCCTTTTTCATTTCACAATGACACCTGCATTCATATGATGACAGCACTTGATGACAAACTTATTGTTTTTATTGTCATTGCCGGGGTAGACAATACATTTGATATACAAGCATCATATAGCATCATTCAGTTCTGAGTACAAAATTGTCTCACCAAGGAGACAGCAGTAATAACAACAATAATAATAAAGTGAAGAAATGTAAACATGAAAGACAACATCTGATCGAGTAGTTCAGTCAACGGACATGAAAGAGAAAACAATAAAAAATACAAAAATAAAGAAAAGGAAAGAGGGGATAGGGGGTCCATCAATCAAAGAGTATGATAAATAGTATATGCGAGAACGTACCATACATATTTTGTATAAATACTGTCACAATCTACCCACATATTGTACAATCATATCACATTAAACATTCATGATCTCTTTGTAGAAATACATCTTTGTAATGTTAAATCTCGATGCGTGCGAAGGGCGTCCATTTCTTAATAAATTGCTCATTTTGTAGCCTCACCAAATACGTAATTTCTTCCATGTCTCTAATTTCTGTTACTTTATTCAGCCATTGTTCGTGGGTTGGAGGGTGTTTTCCTAGCCAGTTTATTGTGATAGTCTTTTTGGCCGCTATTAACAGTATCTGGAGGAGGTACACCTTTTTCCTATGCGTATGATTACCGATCTGTTCACCACATTCCCGCCAGCACTCCGTTGTAGGAGTAGTGCCTGCTCTCCAGGGATGTATTTTAATGGTGTTCTTTGAAGAGATTGTGATTGCTGAGTCTGCAGGTTGTGGTGGCCTGTCAGTCATAGGTCACGTGCAGTTCCAGGCCAGAACAGAAACAGGTCCCTTAACAAAGATAGTTATTCACTGTGTCAAGTATGTGTCACATAACCTACAGTACATCTGATCAGAGCCAGGCCCTCTGTGACCTAGCCAAAGGTTTTCATCATGACAGAGGGAGGGGGGGGGGGGGGGGGAGATAGAGAAAGAGAGAGAGAGAGAGAGAGAGAGAGAGAGGGGGAGATTGAGCACATAATGGATTCTGGCTTTATCTTCAAATGGCCTCCCTCTGTTGTGGTGAATTCAAAGTCAGAAAGTGAAATGGGTAAACAAATATGTAGGCCTTGGGACTGGAGGTTGTTTGGACAGGCAGGGCGTGGAGGTTCTTATTCTCCCTTTAGGTGTTGTGTGTGTGCTGAAAACACATGCTCATCTCCTGCTGAGGCTTTCTTGACACATTTTGCACTATGTTGGTGTTATGTTTGCATCGTAAAATAGAGGGACTCTGCATGGTTCCTGAACTTCATTCCTCTGTCTTCAGTAGACAAATATACAAGGATATTATTTTAGTTCACACTCATAGTTCATTCATCTTTCTGCAGTTCCCAAACGGGACTAGTGAAAATAGCAGATCTACAAGCTCACACATTCATAGATTTCTAAGCTACAAGCTCTCTAACCTCACTATTTTAACTATAGTATTATTATTATTTTATGTAGGAACATAATAAAATATATAAACACAATCCAAAATACTACTAAACTACTATCCCATGCAGTGACTGCAGCACTGCAGCTTCCCTGCGTTGTGATAATGTAAATATTCATGGTCCTGTCGGGTTAAATGAGCCATGGAGGAGGTGCTGCTGAGCTAGCCGTTGTCTCGTGGTCGAGCATGACTCGTCTAGAGGAGGCAGCGATGGTGGCTGTTTAACCCATTCTGAACGGGCACCCATTTTGGTGTTGGCATCATGTTATGCTTTCGCTATTGAAAAATAGCAGATCTACAAGCTCATATCGCGCCACCGAGTGGCGCGATACGAGCTTGTAGGTCTGCTATTTTTGAAAAAAATCGAAGAACGACTGACATTTTTAGAATCTGATCTCAGGTCAGAATGGGTTCATCAGACCAGTGTGTGTCCGGCGGAAACCTTGTATGAATCTGATCTCAGGTCAGAATGGGTTAATGAGGATTTGGTTGTTCTGAGTCCCAGCTGTGTGTGTATTACATACTGTACATAGACATATGTGAGTGTGTGAGTGTGTGAGTGTGTGTGTGTGTGTGTGTGTGTGTGTGCGTGCGTGCGTGCTTGTATGTTTACTTGTTTACCCAAGCGGCTGATCAGTCCAGGGGGGTTGTTTCTGGTTCAGCCGGCCATCCTGGCCATCCACTCTCAGAGCACCTCATTTGCACAGAGTCATGATCTCATTTACAAACCTGGAGGGTCCATTAGCACAGTGTGACGTGGCCCAGTCACCATCAAGCTGGCTGAACTGCCTGACTGACAGCTGTGTGTGCATGTGTGAGTGTGCATGTGCGACTGTGCGTGCGTACGCGCCTCGTGATGTTTACCAAACACACCCCGTATCTCATTATTACACATGCATTGTACTGTGATGGGAAGCCGCCATTCGGAAAAAAGCTTGATGTCTCTGGTGGGTGTGGGTTGGAACGCTGGATTAGTCCGTCCCTTGCTGGCTGCCTGTCCTTATGCCATGTTTCCATGGCTCTCTATGCATAGCTAGTCTTCTTAATAGAACTGGAAATAACTCATTACAGGACTATATTGCCCTGGGGTTGATGTTTGAATGCTGTACACTTTAGTCATTGCTGCTGGTCCAGGGGCCATATATATGTATGTATGAAGGTTTGCACGTACATGTACACACACAAAATGGATCCGTATACGCATTGTTCTGCATTTTCCATTTATACAGATGTTTTGCTTCAAAAACTAATGTTTTTCATCATCATGGCAGAGAAGTCAGTGTTGAAAATACTGAGGAAAATAACTGAGCCCAGCAAGTGTCACAGTATCACTATCAGTGTCTAGATACAATAATGTAAGATACAGCATATACCCAGCATTTATTAGCCGTGTGTGTGTGTGTGTGTGTGTGTGTGTGTGTGTGTGTGTGTGTGTGTGTGTGTGTGTGTGTGTGTGTGTGTGTGTGTGTGTGTGTGTGTGTGTGTGTGTGTGTGTGTGTGTGTGTGTGTGTGTGTGTGTGTGTGTGTGTGTGTGTCTGTGTGTGTGTGTGTGTGGAGGGGGGGGGGGGGGGGGTGAATGGACAGAGAGAGTGACATATAGCCCCTAGGGCTGATACAGTAGCTTCAGTGCAAGCAAAAGCCGTATCAGTGGTTATAAAGCTGGCCAATCAGTTCAAGCTAAGCTGCCTCCACATGCTACATTGGCACCATGAACATACCCCACTCACAAAGTATTTTGAATGCCAATACTGTACCCCAGTAGGCCAGTACTACTGATCATACATACCAGTACAGTACATAGCGTGTATGCGTGCGCGCGTGCGACTAGGGCCACCTACTGTATGAAGCCTGATGTGACAAGACACATTTTACATCTGTAAAAATAGTCATCACCTTTTGCACAGCAAAAGATGAAGAAGCATCAATTGTGATAAAAGGTTCCAGGAATAGACTACTGTTGTTTCTACTGTATATCATTCTTGAAGGTAGCGACTACACTGTGGTACTGCATCAAAGACCACATTACTGTATCTATAACTGCATGATGATGGACAGATTGAGAATAGGCACATCATTGATATGCACACTCTCCTCTGATCCTGCATATGTCAGAGACATGGCTATGTTCTTGGCTCGCTACATGAGGTCTAATCTGGCGGTCAGCTGTATAAACTACTTCATATCATTGTGATCTTATGCCGCTTCTGGCAATGCTCTGAACAAAGCGGCACACGTTAAGAGCAGTATGTGCTTGCCCCGCCTTCCAAGCTAGTGTGATAGCGTGTGATATTCAATTAATAATTGACCGCTGTGAGGCGGAGCAGAGCACAAAATTCTATTTAAATGCCACAGGTTGACATGGAGCTCAGCTGTGGGCCAATTAAGCTTCACTAGATAGAGAGAGAGAGAGAGAGAGAGAGAGAGCATGACGAGTAGAGAACTTAAAGAGTGTCTGACACACTGTTTATTTGAATACATTAGAAGATGCAGAAGGAAACGCTCTTCTGTTATTCTCTCACACTCTCTGACATATTAGAAATACTCACCTGCTGTTTTCTCAGTTTGCCTTATTTGCTTTTTCTATGCATGGATTTGTTTTGAGAAATCACCTGCTGGCCTGCTTTGTTTAAATATAAAATAACACACACACACACACACACACACACACACACACACACACACACACACACACACACACACACACACACACACACACACAAGCCACTCCATTCTGACCTTTTTCTTCTAGACTCACTCTGATTAGTAAAATTGGAAACATCCTGTGTCCTCTCAAGGGCTTGTGGGTCTGTGCAAAAATGCCAGAATCGATCGTTTGAAAACACGGACAAATAGCCAATTCTATTATTCTTCTTTTATTTATATATATGCAGAACAACTTGAACATTATCTCTTTACTCTAGCCAATGAGTCCCACCATCACAAAACCTGGGAGCAGTTAGCCCATAAATATTGATGAGGGAATCATTGGGGACATAAGCGGAATGGACCGAGATTAAAAGCCATTAATGAATTTCCTTTAAAGTTATTAATTATACTGAGTTATCACCCTGACACTTGTTGGGCTGAGACCAATTCGTTTATGACCATATGTTGCAATGGGGAGCCGGAGTGAATCCGTGTGGTGAGCTGGAAATGTCATGACTGAGAGATGGCTGCCCTACCCTCCATAGATAGGTATGCGGTCTAGCTTAAACTTGGACTCAGGGGGGTGGACGCCTCTGCCTTGCATAGTCCCCAGTGAATAGGCAGTTGGCCCTTCACTGGTAACCCTATTTTGGACTCAAATATATGAAGGTATTGCGGGCAGGGATTTTTACCAAAAAGCCCCCCCTTTTAAAATACATACACACATACATACATACATTTCAGAAGTTTTGGCAGTTTTTAAGGAACCACTTTTAGCCCAGTGCACCAGAGCAAACTCTTGCCTTTTTTTAAACCCTACCCATTTTAACCAAATACATACATACATACATACATACATAGGTATGCGGTCTAGCTTAAACTTGGACTCAGGGGGGTGGACACTGACACTGACATACATACATACATACATACATACATACATTACATACATACAACATACATACATACATACATGCATGCATACATACATACATACAAACACACATACAAACACACATACACATGCAGTACTTGCACGCTCTGCTTGCGCAAGTAATAATAGAAGTGAATAAAATACAGTGAGAACACGAATAACAAGGATTTTAAAAGGTCAACTAAGTAGGTCTTGAGGAAATGTCTACAGAGGCTGCCTGTCGAAGGTATAGTGGGAGTTTGTTCCATGCTGTCTGCCAGTAGAAGCTGCTTTACTGTGTGTTTTAGTTGCCATTTATTAGGTACATGGAGCAGGCCAGGAGTGGAGGACCTGAGCGGGCGGTTTGGGAGTCGGGACATATATAGGCAGGCAGTCATGTAGGTAGGAAGGTGCAACATGTCAGCAAGTCAGCCTAGCAGTTTAAAATATAATAGCATAATCCATGTCTCTGTTAGGCTATTTTCACCTACATATAATGACCAAACTTGGGACGTGAAAGCCTGTGTTAAACATAATTGTGAAGTTATACAATAACTGTCTGAACCACCAGGGCTACACCTGCCCACATTTAGCTGTCGAGTTCAAAATTTGATCATCTAAAACTGGTATCTAGAAAGGGCTTTAGAGCACTTCCTGTTAGGGAGAGAAAGGAAAGATCCATTTTAAAGGTCCAAATTCTGCCCAGTGAAGTGATTGATGGTTTCAAGTCTTTCTACCATGTACAGTACTTATTCATGATGCATATGAGATCACAGTTCCTTAGGGTACCAGGCATTGTGATAAATCAGAGGATAATCGTAGACCAGAGGTTCTTGCAAGAGCACACGCTTTGTGTGTCAAAACATACATTAGGAACTGCTGCATTTTCTGCAAAAACAAGATTGGACGTTGACAAGGTGCATGGAAAACTCCATTGCTATCAGCCAATAGTTTAGGCTATGTAGTATCTTGGTTGGATCAGAATGTTGGACGGAAAGATGGACCGGCCCTGCCCACAGCCCACCATCCAAAGCAGGCTTAATAATAACATTATTTTAATTTAATTTCAATGGACTTTGTGGATCCGTGAATACATAAAATATATCAGATTCAAAGGGAACCATCATTTTTTATATATCAATGGGGGGGTAGTCTCCAGTCTACCAACCGTAGACTGGAGACGAACGGGCGCCAAGCAGCAGGCAGGCATGGCTCTTGTAGCCTCTGGAGCTGATTGCTGACGCCGAACAGGAGTGGAGATTGGAGCTGGGAAACACCTGTGCCGAGGTGTGCTGTGGAGTCCCTCTGGTGTCGCTGACGGGCACAGAACACTCACAGCACAGCACATAGATGTGGAGTCGAGTCGATGGGGTGTGAGACGCAACAATCAATTTGTAATTGATGAGTACATTTAAAATAGGTTAACTGTCTCCCTATAAAGATGCATAATTAGCAACGATGACATTTGTAGGTGGACATGACATTTTGTGGTAAACACAGGAAGTAAATCACCGGTCAAAATGCCGTTTACTTTCTAGATAAAGACAGTGCCGTGTTTGTGGTACTTTTTCTGTTTTCATTTGTCTATGGAGTCAACATAGACAAACAATGTGTGTGGTTTAAATGTCTACGGATGTTTAGCCTTTGGTTTCCTCATTGTAAGCTGCAGGCTTCTCTGACAAACGGGTAAATAGGAATAGACTGGACTTCTGACATGTCAGTAAATACAGCTAAAATGTTTTGTTTTTGGAAGGAAGAAAGGGCTATAGCAATAATACCAATGAATGGATCATTATTTTTTAGGAAATAGGCCTGTGGCACTCTACCTGTAAGGTCAGCCATTCCACGTTTGTGCTACTCAGGTGTGAAAAGTGCTTTCCATTTCTTAAAGCAGCACTCAGCAGCAAGGACTGCCATGAGCCACAAGCACATGGCCACTGCCTATTGTGAATTTCATTCACGCTTAAATCTGGGCCTCTTTCACCGTGAAGGTGAATTTCTGGTTCTTTTATGTTACCCCCTCCAACAAGTTCTACAATACAACAAAAAGCTCAGAGTAAATCCACTTTGATAGCTGAAGGAGGTTTAGACTTAGAGGACCAAATAGAAGCCAGTAGCAGTACAACTTCAAACTCTTCCAGTATACAGTGACTATAAAAGAAACATCGTTTCAAAGACAAGGCTATTGATTGATTGATTGATTGATTGATTTGAATATTTTATTATGGACAGAAATACAAAACAGCACAAGTACAGTCAAACACTTGGTCTAAAAGATAAAAGGTCCCTGCGGTCGTTATTCCATTCAGGTCCTATGCTATAGAGCGTCGCAGTCCCGCCCACTTTCATGACGACGCCAGGCCCAGGAAATAATTCCCAATGCATTTTTCCCATAGACATTTCGAAACGTATTTATTTAAAGACCTTATAAGCATCGTACAAAGCCAACTCTTGTGACAAATCATGACAACAAACACAATATTTTGGACCAAACAAATAATTACAAAGAAGAAAAACAACAAAAAAAGTGTTGTAACCTGCCGTTTTTTCTAATTTCTAATTCTTTGTTTGGCCCAAAACACAACTCTTGTCACGCCAATAGTTGTCTTTGTCCATGGCGTAAACGTCTTTAAATAAATACTTTTTGTACTATGAGGAAAATGAACGGGGATTTCTTTTCCGGGTCTCTCGAGGGGGTGGGACTGCGACGCTCTATTGCGGCTACAAAAACGAGACAGTGTACAAGAGAGCCAGGCGCACAGACCACACAGCAAGGTCAAACAAAGCATGTGAAGAGCATACAAATGTAACTCTGTGATCCCTACGCCCGCCCACATCCGTGTCACCAAGTACAAGAAGAACCCATGGCCAGGAATGTGTCCTCGTCTGTGCCTGCCTATACGGTATACCCTACCCTTTCAACAAAGCAGCTTAACTTTGTGTTGTCTTTCACAGTGCTCAGCCCGCACTAATTTGTGTTGGCAAGGTGCTGCAGATTTATTGTTCACTGCTTGTGGTGGGCTGGCCTCCACGTGCGGGTCCCTTCACAAACAAGGCTGATGCAAACCGTGACACAACGCTATTCATCTTTGCTAATTAAGTCAGACAACGCGTTAGTCACAGTTACGTTGACTATCAATCATATGGCAGGGCTGTAAAACTGGGGGTGGATGGAAAAGGAGCATGATAAATGTTGCGGCTTGAGTGTCATTGCGTTGGTCATACAGTGTGTGTATGGGTGTCTTGGCTGCCTGTTAAAACAGTTTCCCCCCAAAAAAGTAGCCTGCGTTATTTGTCTGGAAGTGACACCGTCAAAATACGTAGCCTAGGCTACGTTTATTCAGTTGTATAAACGTGTTTGATCCGATGTAGTGGAAAGGCTACTCACATTAGCTTCGAATGGCTATCTGTTGTTAGCTTACACACTGGACCGCTTTCAGTCGCTTTAGACTCCAAATCCCACCCCAGGCGGCATTTCTGGTCAAAACAACGCTTATTGCACGGAGTCTGGCGGTTGCAGTAATGGCGCCGGGCCACCGGCCTGTACTTCTCAAGCTCCAGGCAGAGAACAACAACCGGTCGAGAGTCAACACACACCATTAAGCACCGGTCGCTGTGTTTTGGATCTTCAAAAATAGTGGTTGAACGGAGCGATATCCTGGCATATAATAATCATTCTTTAATTAAACGCGGCTGGGATTGTGTTAAATGTGTGGTGTTACTACAGTATCTGACTCTAAATAAATTATAACAAGTTACAATGTGAGCAAATCTAAAGATTTAGTGTTATCGCTGGCATCAGCATACACAGCGCAAAAACACTTTGTCATAATGCTTTATTTTTATAGTTACTTTAGATAAAGAATTTATAGCCTAAAGCCACATACGCGCCTATTTTAATTGCTATCTGCTGGATTCCTTACAGTCGAGTCAAGTTGGTTGACTAAAAGCTTTTGAATACTTGAAGTTAGATATACTGTAAGCTGCACAATAGCTGCAAGCTAGCTGAAATCTTGTCATGGCTGAAGAATGAGGCAATTGATCAGTCTACCAATAGTCGCCACGTTAAATGAGGCCTGCATCGCAATGTTGTCGTTTCCTGTTTCATCTCTCAGCATTCACAGAGTCAGGTCCTGTCTGCCGAAATAAAGGACACATTCATCTCGTGAGTTCAAAGCCTTGGAGTGCCGAAGGTCTGTGCTAAAATGAGGAAATAGCACTTTTAATACTAGTCTCACCTCTACCTGACTTGTGAAAGGACTATTAAAAAATTGCTCTTTTATTTTTGTCAGCTTGTATGGCTTGCATGTGCCCGAAGCAACACTCCCAATTTAATTTTTTATCTATTTCATTCAGTGCAGTAAAGTCCCAACCCCGCCTTTTCATTACCCGTTTTACATTTCTATACAGATTTACAGTATTATACATTTGTATCCAGGACTGACGGCGCGTGCAATCGAAGAAACTAAATTTTTTCTGGTTAAATTAATCTCCCTCAAATCACTATTTGTGTCTGACCAGCATCTGTGGTCGGTTCAGTTTCTTCCTGTATCGGTCAGTTCATGTCCCTTTTATGCCTGCATATGGAGATTACTAATCATCAGTATATGCCCATATATTGGAATGCCCATTTGTTTATGGTTATGTCTGAGTCATAGTGTCGTGTCATCTGTGGTCTTAGGCCCTATATGTAGGAACAGTTTGGATCTGGTCACCCTATATTATAGGGTGACCCGATCCAAACTGTTCTTTTGAGGGACAGAAGTATCGCTTGTGTGGGACAAGTGGGACACTGGGACGGGGTTAGCAATTTATCACTTAAGTTACTATAAAAAATTCCCTGTGTCATATTCGCCCATAGGCCTAATGTTGCCTATCATTTTGTTATTAAACCCCTCTGGAGTCTCACATTTTTATTTAAAATGCTAATTCTGGTCATAGGTGTTATGGCCGACTTGGTACTGTAGCCTAGGGATATTTTTCACGTTATTTTAACAGGCTTAAAAACACATCTAGCAGAAGAAGAGACAATGAGAAATACGGACGGAATGTGTTAATGATGATGTATGGTGGTGATGTCTTTTTTCCCCCTTTTTTATGATGATGTATTGACCCACATGATATCAGAGGGGGTGGAATTATAAGGAATAGACACACATACCCACTTAGTCACATGTTGGAGTGGTTAGCACCGCTCAAAAAATTTAAATGTCCCAAAATAACGTTTAATGTGGTTGAATCAGTGCTGAAAATTGTTTGGGCAGAGTGCCATCACTGGGGAATTTGCAGGAAGAATCTTATCTTGCCAGGGGTGGTTTACCAGTGTGTATCAACTGCTCCCCTTCCTCCTGACAAGGCTTTCATCCCATGCCGTGCAAACAACTTGAAGCTCATTTAAAAGTGGAAGGCCTTCAAAGAGTAATAGATACACAAGTAATGAATACTAT
Organism: Protomyctophum parallelum; assembly: GCF_964188405.1. NCBI lineage: Eukaryota > Metazoa > Chordata > Actinopteri > Myctophiformes > Myctophidae > Protomyctophum > Protomyctophum parallelum. Next base: position 42,822,948 of record NC_139704.1, on the reverse strand, counting down.
AGTTGGGAGTCAACTTTGCCCTTTTGGACATGGCTTTGGAGAGGTACCTTGTACTTTGAGTGTACGAGATTGAGAGGTCCAGGTTCAATCCCTGGCTTAGTCGTACCAAAGAGAAATGAAGGCTACCCAATGCCACCCTGCTTGGCACTCAGCATCAAGGGTTGGATTAAGCGTAAATTCCTGCGACATACTAGTGTCATGTCCACAGGGTGTAATAGTACATCAAGCTGTCTGACTCTAAGGAAACAGGAGATTAGCTCTATGGGCAACATGGCTTGTATTGGGAACTGTTGGTTTCGAGGCTTACTTAATAATAATAATAATCTTTATTGTCCCGAAGGATATTCATCTTCACAGGTCTGTTCAACACCAACAACAAAAAGCCACACATAGTACAGAAAAACATTACACTAAGACAAAAATACAAAAACATGAGTTCCCCACTGTGTACAGAAACCCTCCTATCGGCGGGGCAGTTTGTTTAATAACTTTGGAGAGGAAAATGTGTTGTGACAAATCTGATCTTTTAGACTGTATGCAGACACTGTTAATGTTTGAACACTAACACTTTGAGTGTGAGAGAAGTGGTACACAGAAGTTTTGCTGAAACAGAGCCATCGTTTCTCCACCTCTCATCTTGGTATCTTATCTTATTTCTCTATCTCTCCTTTTCACTGAGCACACATCAATCTTAAAATTAGCTCAAGGTCAGCCCAACAACTCTGATAGAGAGAGGGAAAGAGGCACATTAATGAGAAAAAGAGTGAAAAGCTAATGAGATTAAGTAGAGGCAAAGAAACATCAAAGGAGACATAAAATAACACTATTAAAGGGATGTGGAAATTGTAATGAAGATCCAAATACAAGGAAAATACAGACCTCAGTCCGCACACTGGATGATGCTCCAAAAGTTAGTCTTTTCTTCCACCATAGTATGTGACATTTCGAGCCCAATTGACTCCTCTACATATTATGACCTTAGACACTGCAGCCTCCTAATCTTTTTTTAATTTGAATTGAAATGATTTTTTTAATTTATATTTCTCTTTTATTTATTTAAAGTTTTCCTCTCATTCCAATTGTCCCGGTCACAGTGTCCATAATTTGAAAACCTGTTCAACTATGGTCACTACTGTGACATCACAGTGGGAGGAGAGGCCCACTCCATCTATCACAGCTAAAGTGGCCATGAGAGGCCCTTTAATATTTTACTAATTAAGGTTCTTGAGTGTTTCTGCCATCATTCACTCCCGCTAAAGTGGACCGGGTTCACCAGCAAGTGTTAAGTGACATTGATTGCCTGACTGTAGTGTGCCTTCTATAATGGCCTTCAAGCGCATTGCCCTCCTTGCCTGTCCTGCTATGGTTGATCAAGGAGATGCATTAGTAGTCTGCACAAGCTGTAATGATGTATTACTTTCTGTCCTCTATCCATTTATCTCTGATCTTTGGCCTTACAGTAAGTTTGGCCATTGTTCCAATTCTGGGTGGGTTGAACCTGTCCGTTTATGAGCCATTTAGATAATTCATGTCACCTTGAATGTGCTTAGGTTGTACTTGCGTGCGTGTGTGCGTGCGTGCAAAATTAGCATTAGGCGCAGTAACTTCTATGATGACGAGAAGGGAAGGCACCTGTTAACACTTACTGTAGGTATTCCATTGGAAAGAGTGGCAACGCAACCATCTTCACGAAAAGCACTAAGCCAGCTTGGCTCAGTGATGCCCAAGCTACTTTGGCTTTGTTTCAGAGGATCGACAGTCATGCCTCTCACCAGGAATTGAATGAGAGTTCACGCACCCTCAGGCTTTCACACTCAAATCCTCGGCTTAGCATTCACCTCTCATCCCTGATACAAATGACAGGACAAGCAACGATGTGTCTCATTCCAGGGAAGGGCGGACGGTAAGCCAGTGAAATCAGAATGAATACATTATTGGCAGCGACAAGAAATGCCTAACAATTGAGATGGAAAATGAGGCAAAGGATTATTGCAGTGTCAATCTGACCTGCGTGACCTCTTACTTTTTCGATTTCCACTGCAGAGGAAGTCCGAACTGCAAGACAGTGTCCTATTGCAAGTCAGTAATTGGCAACATCTAGGCCTAAGATATTTTACCATTCAGCAGCTTCAAGTACTCACGTAATATGTTTTAGCCTGGCTCCAGACCATAGACCCCGCCCACTCACTGAGTGGACTGCCTCTCTTGAAGCTTCAGTCTGATAATCAGGCTAATAATACTGTTTAACGTTTTCAATTAAGTTATTGATGTAATCTTTCACTTGATGTAAAGTAGGCAGTGGCACTGGAAATTTAACTGGAATGTAATTACCGGTACTTATGTATTTTTGCGTTATCTTAATACATTTCTTTTTTTGTCAAATAGGTTTTTATTGAGAACAGATTATAAATGGTTGTAGATTAAACATTGTGATATGAATTACATTTTTATTGCTTATTGCTTATTGTTGCATTCCAAAATATCCTTGGGAGCAACGACCGCGTAGCATACTGTACATTTCTGAGCGTTCCTTCTCTATAGACACATGCTGTAATGACAACGGAGCAATGACCACATGAGCTTTTGCCAAAATAGAAACATTTTACTGTGACTACACTTGGGAGGTTTCATGTTCCATGCGAACTATTTTGTTCTAGAAAGGAGGTACAGTATTAGCTTATTATCCCTCTTCCTGTCACATAATCGGTATAGGGGAAATGATCTCCTCCCAGAGAAGAGGGTGATGCGACATAATCCTCGCCTGTTATGTTTGAGGCCAAGGAAAGTTGATCTCATAAGCAAGTTACTCAGTTCAGTGAAAAACCATCAAGCAGCAAGGCAGGCCCCATAATTACATTTCTGAAAATAGTTCAGTCACACAAAATGCCGTTTGGAAATCCAGAGGGGGCACTTTAAAGTGAGTCTTTTGACTCAAAATTAGCATCTTTTGCTCTCCATCAGTAATTTGATTCTTCTCCCACAGAGAGGCAACACGAAGGGATTTCTTGTTGATGGGAAGGTACAGACATCTTCATGTTTGGGTGTCGGCTTTCTTTAGTTTGTATTGTCAAAAGTAACATATATTTCAGTTCCAGTTTGTTTGATGGACTGTTATAATAATACCCTTCCCATTTCTGTTGAGGGAACACAAGTCCCCTGAGTTCATAAGGAGATTTAGGCATATTTTTTGCAAGTCATGTTGACAGGAGTCTACAATTTAATTATGCTTGTGCAATTCAGTGTTGAAAGAGGATCACGCTCTGGAAGTGTCAAATGGTTAATTCTCCCATAGAATAATGGTTCAAGATGAGCGTATCATTTGCGACCTGCATGTTCTGCCTTCGGGGCCCAATTGAGGGAGGGCCATTGATGAGAGTCACCCAGCTTCTGCCTTAATTGTTAGACCTCTGATTCTCTTCTAATTACTACACTTAGACAGCATAGACTCAGAGAAAGGGTTGGGGTGGGCCGGGGGTTGTAAGTTAAAGAGGGAAAAGGAATGGAGGGGAGAGTGAGGGGGATTAATTGTTTGTCGTCCTAGGATTGGCTCTCCGCTTTCAGCTTCCTGTCTCGCATTTTTACGAGGTGGAGATGAAAAGGGGCCCTTGTGAGCCACATCTCCATGCTGATGAAATTAAAGCACTAGAGACAGAGATGGAATGAGAGAGAGAGAGAGAGAGACAGATACAAGAGTGTGAGTGCATGAACGATGAATGTAAGACTCAAAGACCAGGAATGTAAGGACAGATGTGAAGCAGAGCCAAAAAATGGACAAAAGAAAGCTTATTGTTGCATTCCAAAATATCCTTGGGAGCAACGACCACGTAGCATACAGTTCCTTAAACACATGCTGTAATGACAACGGAGCAGAGACAAAAAATGGACAAAAGAAAGGAGACGATAGGAAGTGAACCAGAGAAAAGAGGAAGGAGGTCGGCAACTTTGGGCGCACTCGTATTCCAGCTTGAACCACTCGGCGTGAACGAGACCAATAATTTAAACCAGCATCTGTAAAACAAGTGGTCACATATTATTCATTATTAAAGCTGTAATCCTTACAATTTACAATTTACAATTTAGGCATTTAGCGGACGCTCTTAATCCAGAGCGACTTACATTAAGCAAAAACAATAGCATGGGAATACATCACATAAAAGCATTTATCATAAAACATGCGTAAGCTAAGAAAGTAACAGTGGAATATCTATATAATGAAACTATACATATTTACTACTATGCTATACATATGTACTATGGCGTGCTATGACTATATACAATGCAATTATAGTGCTGTCTACATAACATGCTATAAGTCTGTATCAAATGCTATCTAAGTCTACGGAAGTGCTATCTAAGGGGGTAGGGTAAGTGCTATGGGCCATGATGGAGTCTGAAAAGGTGGGTTTTCAGACTACGGCGGAAGATTGGGAGTGATGCTGCAGTTCTGACTGCAATGGGAAGTGCATTCCACAGTTTTGGAGCCAGAAGGGAGAAGAGTCTGGGACGTGTGGAGCGTTGTCCCGGTGTTTTTAGTGAGGGTACTTCCAGCTTCCCTGCGTTGGCTGATCTGAGTGCGCGGGAGGGTTTGTAGGGTTCAATCATACTTGCAAGATATGGGGGAGCCATACCTTTGGTTGCTTTGAATGCCAGCATCAGAGTTTAATATTCTGTGCGGGCAGCGACCGGGAGCCAGTGGAGGGAGCGGAGCAGGGGGGAGACATGTGAGAATTTTGGCTGGTTGAAGACCAAGCGAGCTGCAGCATTTTGGATCAGCTGGAGAGCCTTAAGTGCGCATGCTGGTAGGCCATTAAGGAGGGAGTTACAATAGTCGAGTTTTGACAAGACTGTTGTCTGGATTAGGAGCTGGGCTGATTCCTGGGTGAGGAACGGTCTAATTCGTCGTATGTTATAGTGTGTGAACCTACAGGATCGAGTGACAGCTGTGATGTGAGTTTTGAACGAGAGCTGACTGTCCAGGACAACACCAAGATTCCTGGCTGTTGGGACAGACGTTACCAGGGCGTTGTCTACGGAAATAGTTAGCTCCCGCATAGGGCAGGACTTAGCTGGGAAGAAGAGAAGCTCAGTCTTGTCTGGGTTCAGCTTGAGGTGGTTGGAGGACATCCACTGTGAGATGTCAGCCAGGCATGCAGTGATGCGCTCTTCCACCTGAGTGGCAGAGGGGGGGAAGGATAGAAACAGTTGTGTGTCATCGGCGTAGCAGTGATAGGATATATTGTGAGCAGAGATGATAGTGCCAAGGGATTTAGTGTACAGTGAGAAAAGGAGGGGACCAAGTACAGATCCCTGTGGGACCCCAGTTTGGAGGGTTCGGGGGGATGATAACAGACCTTTCCAGGAAACCTGGTAGGTCCGGTCGGTGAGAACCACTTTAGTGCCGTTCCACCGTGCCTAGATCCGCTAGGGTGTCTAGGAGCAGCTGGTGGTTCACTGTGTCAAATGCTGCCGATAGGTCTAGGAGAATCAGTACTGCAGAGTGGGAAGCAGCTTGGGCAGCATGTAGTGCTTCTGTGACTGCCAGCAGGGCAGTTTCTGTGGAGTGGGCTTTCTTGAATCCGGACTGGTTGGGATCCAGCAGGTTGTTCTGTGAGAGATGGAGAGAGAGCTGGTTGGAGACAACACGTTCAATGGTTTTAGAAATAAATGAAAGGAGTGATACCGGTCTGTAGTTCTTGACATCTGAGGGGTCAAGGGTTGGTTTCTTGAGGAGTGGTGTTACTCTGGCTGACTTGAGGGCAGATGGGACGCAGCCTGAGGTTACTGAGGTGTTGATGATGGAGGTGATGAAGGGGAGCAGATCAGGTGCGATGGTCTGGAAGATTGGAGACGGGACAGGGTCAAGAGGACAGGTGGTAGGTCTAGAGGATGTCACTAGTTGTAGAACCTCGTCTGGGGAAAGAGGAGAGAAGGAGGACATGCATGGTATGTTGGGGTTAGTGTTGGTTGAATCAGATGCCACTTTATGTGGGAGGGGAGGAAAGGAGCTGCTGATATCATCAACCTTCTTCTCGAAGTAGTTGACAAAAACATCAGCAGTGAGGGATGAAGGTTGAGTGGGGGGAGGGGGTTTAAGGAGGGAGGAGAAAGTGGAGAAGAGCTTCCTTGGGTTAGAAGTACAGGATTGGATTTTGGTGTGGTAGAAAGAGGTTTTAGCAGTGGTTAGTGAGTGGGCGAAGGCAGAGAGGAGTGAGTGAAAGTGGGAAAGGTCATCTGGTAGCTTTGTGCCACTTTCTTTCGGCTGCCCTTAGAGGTGTTCGTTCAGATCTGAGAGTTTCAGATAGCCAGGGAGCCGGTGGACATGAGCGAGCTGGCCTGGATGAGAGCGGGCAGTGTTGGTCGAATGCAGATGAGATAGAGGAGAGGAAGGATGAGGTTGCAGTGTCAGGTGAGAGGGAGAGGAAGGACTCCAGGGAGGGTAGAGAGGAGAGAATAGAGGATGAGAGGGAGGAGGGGTTTAGGGACTTGAGATTGCGTCGGGAGGTGACGTTCGGAGGGTTAATAGGTTTAGGCGGGAGGGTGGAGAGAGAGAGGGAGAAGGTTATGAAGTGGTGGTCAGACCTATTTAAGGGGGTAACCGAGAGTGTGGAGGGAGAGCAGGCTCTGGAGAACACAAGGTCCAAAACATTACCAGCCTTGTGAGTGGGAGGGGAGGGAGATAGGGAGAGGTCAAATGAGGCCAGAAGGGATGTAACGGGAAGATACTTCTCTGCGGTAGGAAGGTTGAAGTCACCCAGTAGAATCAGAGGGGTGCCATCTTCCGGGAACGAGCTGATCAGAGAGTCTAGTTCTTCCAGGAAGTTCCTGAGAGTTCCTGGAGGGCGATAGAGCACAATGAGGGTGAGGGGGACTGGCTGTGATATTGAGATAGCATGAAATCCACATGTGGACAGAGAAAGGTGAGAGAGATTTAAGGGGATGTTAGTAGCCCTGTACCACCCCCTGTACCTGTTTGGCAAGGGGTGTGGGTGAACTTGTGTGAAACAGAGAGGGCGGCGGGAGTTGCAGTGTTATCTGGGGTGATCCAGGTTTCAGTCAGAGCAAGGAAATGCAGAGACTTGAGGGAGGCGTGGCCTGAAATGAATTCAGGCATATTCTTTTTGGTAGCTGCGTGGCAGTTCCATAGGCCTCCCTCCACCACAATGTGGTGACTGGGTGAACGAGCTGGATAGATGAGATTTGAGGGATCTCTGTGACTGGAGAGGTAGTGTCTAGGGCGCCATGAGGAGGACAGTGTAGGGACGGTGGGAAAGCACATTCTAAACAGGTATAAGAGATAATAATATCTCAATCCTTAAGTTTCATGTCCTACCCTGGAAACTTTTTGTATTATAACATATTGTTTTACAATATATGTAAAGGTAAGAAGGGGGTCGGACAATATAAGCATTGCTTCTCTCTGTCCCTTCTTGAACAAAAAATAGTTGTGATTTGTTGTTGTGTTGATGAGGTACTGTTATTTGTACTTTTTATGTTCAAGATAAATAAAGATCAAACCCCGGTATCCCACGTGGGAGACAAGTTTCTACCGCTCTTCGAAGATTGAATCGCTGCTTGTCCAGCGGAGATATTACACTTATGAGCTTTAGGCAGTACTAGTTGTCAACCCGTAGTTGTCATACCTGACACCAAGATCTACATTTCTCAAAGGAGGAGTATGGATTGAGACCAGCCCAAACGCTGCAGATGTGCTAGTACAGTTTGGGTTCCGGATCTAGTATCTTTGTATTCGTGATATGATCCCTCCCTTTTCATTTATGTTTGTTATGGCAGACCTCTTGCCGGTCCAGACACAGTGTCCTATTAGGATTGATCCTCTGTCAGACAAAGATATTGATTAAAACGCTGATGACAGTGTCCATCTCACCTATGGGTCTGCAAGGCGAAAGGGAGATCTGTGATGATACAAGTCAAATGGAAGCATGCATCAATGCAATGGACGTCCCTTAATGTTCACACTGCCATCACACCGAGAGTCTCGTACAAATGAAGTCATCCGGGGTAGAAAAAGGTAGGCAAGGGATGAAAGATTTGTCTGTGTGGATGTGATTTGATTAAACGTGAGTCTGTGCAGGGGTGAGAGCGCGCGTGTGTTTGTGGTGTGTGTGTGTGTGTGTGTGTGTGTGTGTGTGTGTGTGTGTGTGTGTGTGTGTGTGTGTGTGTGTGTGTGTGTGTGTGTGTGTGTGTGTGTGTGTGTGTGTGTGTGTGTGTGTGTGTGTGTGTGTGTGTGTGTGTGTGTGTGTGTGTGTGTGTTTGTGTTCGTTCTGCGGGCAATCACATTACATGGCCACATCAGTTGCTGCCATCATTCAAACCTCAAAGGGCTCTGGCATACAACAAAAACTACCCACAGGTGCGGGGTTCTCACGATTACTCTTAGAAACAGGAGAAATTCAATTATGGCTGTGCATGCATGCGTGAAGGGATTTGGTGCTTACGCACTTGAAACATTTCAGTGGTAGCCGTAAGCTCCAAACTTCAGAGGTAAGGTGAATAAAACATTAATGATAAGATAAATTAAATGACATGTATTCACACATGCGTGCAGGGCAGCACAGCATGCACACAAATTTATTTCTTAAATGCAAATTTGGTTTCTTGGTCTCTTTAATAGAAAAATATATACTAATGTGATCCCACTTCAGACACCTTGTAATCATTGAAATTTCCATCCGGTTTAATCCTTTTAAATGGAAATGTTAAGCGACTGATGATCCAAGCATTTGTTGAAATGTATGTGGCATAGGCAGACACAACAGGTTGCTGGCCTTTCAATTAACATCCGTCTATTGATTATGGACAGAGGGTGGGGTAATTCACTCATCATTGTTAGCCTGCTGATCTGCTTAATCTGGCCTGGGTAACCTTTAGAGAAGACCTTTCAATGCCCCAAAGTCCCCTCCATCACCACTATCTTCCACCACACACGCACACACACACACACACCACAGAATTTCTTCTTTAGTTTTCAACGTGAGGCCTTTACTGCGGTGAGTGGGTTCTTGCTTGGCTGTGTAAACACTTGGGTAACCGTAGGAGACAGACCCCTGGTGTTTAACGTTCTGTACGAGAGCAGAGAATGTCATGAGTGACTGCTACGTCTTGTGGGGTAAATTATTTCTCTTTGCACTTGAGCGACACTAGATGAATAATAAGCACTGATATGCAGCTTTTAAAAATAACCTCCACCTCCACACAGACAGACACACACAACACCCCCCACCCTGTCTCCCTGACACCCGCTGATTTCCCACACACCCACAGAGAGAGAGAGATGAAAATACCACTGCATGCTTCACTTTGCAGATAGGCTATGCAGTAAAATGTTACACTGAGAGTGTACAAATATAACCTAATGGGCCCTGATATGGGTCCACTCTCTGAGTTGCAAATGGACACTGAGGACTTTACTGTATAACTTTGTGGACTTAAAGTTGAGAAATCAAATCAGCCGAACAAAATGAACTTGCACACAAGGGGGGGTTAATTGTGCTATTGGATGAGGCTGTGATTGTATTGAGATGAAGCCCAACCTCATTCTAAAGTAAGTGTGTCAGAGTTCCCTTACAGCCGGGAGCGTATGGGCAATAAATGGCTCCCAGAGTCAAGGTGCTAGATTAGCATATGAATAGCATCCCTGGCTCTTATGTCGGCAGCAATAGGTGAGTGTCCAGGGACCAGCCTTTGATGGAAAATGGTCAGTTTTCTTGCCTAGACTGCCTCAGACCACAGGCCTTTTTCATCTAACATATTGTTCCCTCTTTTTTTCTCCCATTTTCCCCCAGCACTTTAATTAACTCAACTTTGATAACTCCAACATCAGTGTATTAGAATGTATAGTACCTCAATCTGCCTGGGTTTCCGCGCTAAGGTCTCATTCCCAAGCACACATCATGGTCAAGACAGCGCTGACAACTTCAGCTTGAGGGGCGGGTGGCCGGGTAGAGTAATCGTGATGGACTGCTGCATTTGCAGTATAACTTCGGGCTCACGCTTTCGAGATCACGGGTCATGTTCGCCGGGAGGGCCGAGATTAAACGGCGAAAAACATTAAATGAGCGCCTGTGAGAAGTCTATTTTTAGTCACTGGAACGTGTTAACCTCAGCTTGGCCCCTGCCAGCAGTTATTAATTTCAATTCTACTTATGGGTTTACATTTGACATATGTTACGACTGATTAGCGTATATATAAGTATATAAATGACCTCCCCTTTCGTTTTATTTTGTATTCTGCCAGATTGTTTTGACAGAAGTCATCTTGCTGATTTAAGCTCCGGTTAATGCTGATGACTGCTTTAAATGAAATGTCAGTAACGAATGTTTATTGAATTCCTTTCCCTTCACTTTCCACTGCGGTGCCATGAGTGTTAAAAGAGTGGAACCAAATGGATTTTACTGTGTATCTCTACTGCTTAACCCATTCTGAACGGGCACCCATTTTGGTGTTAGCATCATGTTATGCTTTAGCTATTTAAAAATAGCAGATCTACAAGCTCATATCGCGCCACCGAGTGGCGCGATACGAGCTTGTAGGTCTGCTATTTTTGAAAAATCGAAGAGCGACTGACATTTCTAGAATCTGATCTCAGGTCAGAATGGGTTCATCAGACCAGTGTGTGTCGTCCGGCGGAAACCTCGTATGAATCTGATCTCAGGTCAGAATGGGTTAAAGGCAGGGCTGCCTCCAAATAGAGAACATCCTCGTGTTCCACATCCAGCCCACTCTGTGTCTCTGTTTTTGGTAGTCTGAGGAAACACACACAAACAGCACAGAGTTATGCACATCACCATCACCGCCATAGAGGAAACACACACAAACAGCACAGAGTATAGACACATCACCATCACCGCCATAGAGGAAACACACACAAACAGCACAGCAGAGTATAGGCACATCACCATCACCGCCATAGAGGAAACACACACAAACAGCACAGAGTTATGCACATCACCATCACCGCCATAGAAACACACACAAACAGCACAGAGTTAGGCACATCACCATCACCGCCATAGAGGAAACACACACAAACAGCACAGAGTATAGACACATCACCATCACCGCCATAGAGGAAACACACACAAACAGCACAGCAGAGTATAGACACATCACCATCACCGCCATAGAGGAAACACACACAAACAGCACAGAGTTATGCACATCACCATCACCGCCATAGAGGAAACACACACAAACAGCACAGAGTTATGCACATCACCATCACCGCCATAGAGGAAACACACACAAACAGCACAGAGTTATGCACATCACCATCACCGCCATAGAAACACACACAAACAGCACAGAGTTAGGCACATCACCATCACCGCCATAGAGGAAACACACACAAACAGCACAGAGTATAGACACATCACCATCACCGCCATAGAGGAAACACACACAAACAGCACAGCAGAGTATAGACACATCACCATCACCGCCATAGAGGAAACACACACAAACAGCACAGAGTTATGCACATCACCATCACCGCCATAGAGGAAACACACACAAACAGCACAGAGTTATGCACATCACCATCACCGCCATAGAGGAAACACACACAAACAGCACAGAGTATAGACACATCACCATCACCGCCATAGAGGAAACACACACAAACAGCACAGCAGAGTATAGGCACATCACCATCACCGCCATAGAGGAAACACACACAAACAGCACAGAGTTATGCACATCACCATCACCGCCATAGAGGAAACACACACAAACAGCACAGCAGAGTATAGACACATCACTATCAGTGCCATAGCTTTCCTGGCTCTGTGTGTAATTGAGTTTTGGGGATGCAGCCTGGCGTCTCCTCCTTAGACGCAGCTCCCCCTCATTACCGAGGCCTAATTGGAATTAGTGCAGTGTTTTGTTTTGGCGTTGTTAATGAGGCCTGTGGTCAGTGCCAATATCTGGCTTGCTCTTAGTGTGAGTACGTGTGTGTGTGTGTGTGCACTGTGCTCGCATGCGATCACACACGCACGCATGCACACACACACATGCACACACACACACACACACTACACAGGTAGGAGTTGTATGGTACGCATGCACACACACACACACACACACACACACACACACACACACACACACACACACACACTACACAGGTAGGAGTTGTATGGTACATGTATAAATGTGCATGTGTGCACGCTTTTATGTGTATGTAAGCTAGCCATTATTATTCCCAGTCTTATATCAACTTAATACACTGGCTATACAGTCTGCTACTATGCCAGTTTTCTTTAAAACTTTTACAGTTGGTAAAAAAAATGCCTCCTCTCACATGCCATAGCGTAAAATATATCCCTTGTGTGCATAGACTGCCAGATTATTTCTGAATGTGAGAGAACAGATCCCGTAGTCCATGGAGAGCCAGCTACTGTCTACACCGTCTACTGCTATTCCAGCTTTCTTGAAAAGCTGACATTCTTTGCTGGACAGTTGGTAAAAAAGGCCGCCTCGCACATGCCGTACATCCTTTGTGTGCATACAGAAATATGGTATAAAGTATATACTGAATATGGGGAACAGTTCACGTAGTCTAGGGTGCTTGCTGTCCAAGCCATTCTTCTGTGCAGTAGTTGGCCAAAACATTGGTGATGCAGCGCATTAACCCATTCTGGGCGGGCACCCATTTTGGTGTCAGCATCATGTTATGATCTGCTATTTAAAAATAGCAGATCTACAAGCTCATATCGCGCCACCGAGTGGCGCGATACGAGCTTGTAGGTCTGCTATTTTTGAAAAATCGAAGAGCGACTGACATTTTTAGAATCTGATCTCAGGTCAGAATGGGTTCATCAGACCAGTGTGTGTCCGGCGGAAACCTCGTATGAATCTGATCTCATTTCAGAATGGGTTAAACACCCATCCTGCATACCGAGTGCAAGGCTTCCAGGGCGACCATCTCCAAGGCCTCTAGAAGTCTCCATCTAAACCTTTGGGGTGGTGGGTGAGGATCAACACACAGTGATGCGTTACATATACATTCTAAAGTGTATTACACACACAGAGAATATATACAGTAGGACAGTGGATCTATGACGTCCCTAGTAGATTACAGATCTCCACCATAACACTGAGCTGCACTAAGAAAGCTGACACTTTACATAGAGAGCAGAAAACCGACACAGATCGGTTTTCTGCTCTCTATGTAAAGTGAGAGCAGGGAGAAGATACAGGCAAATACAAGTAGTAGCAATAACAATAATAATGCACGTAATAGTGTAAGATTATATAATATGGTATATCAATGTCCGATAATATATACGAATATTTAAGATATAGTGTAGTGGTGTAATACTATGATAGCAGTCCATGGTCGTGCTCTGTGAGGAGGCCGGGTAGACTTTTGATGGGCTCCGTTAAGAGGCCCGTATGGTCCACGATCACACTCGACAGTCAGCTGGGGGTCCAAATTCGGGGTCCACGGAAGTTGGAACTGTAGAGTAGGAAAACAAAAGAAACTCCTGGGAGTGGCTCCCCGGAAGTTCAGTTAGTGGCAGGCCTTACTGGAGCCTATAGTGTTAATTACAAGCACTGCTGGGAAACGAACACACACACACACACACACACACACACACACACACACACACACACACACACACACACACACACACACACACACACACACACACACACAGAGGGAGGGGTCGGGTCCCCTTACTCAGTTCTCACCCTTTTAACTTCGGGTTAGGTGGCAGAGTACTGAAAACAAGTACAAGAACTGGTTTTTAATCTAGTCTTAAATATGCAGAGTGTCAGCCCCACGGACCGAAGCCAGGAGAAGTTTGATTACCTGTTGCTATTGAATGGCAAAGAACACGCATGCTGGATACGTATTCTAGAAATGCTCTCTTTTTGAGAATATGTGAACCAGCAACAAATTACACATAATTGTGTAGGGTAGTCTGTTTATGATCCTTTGCTATGTCATCCTGCTGACTGAAGCTACAATTGGTGAGGTGTGGGTAGAAGTAGTAGTATTAAAGATATTAAAGATAACAAGAAAAAGAAAATATGGGTAATGGAACGCACACAGTGGCAAGAGTCAATTTAAATTCTATTTATTTTCTACATAGCAGAGACAGATGTTTCGGCTATCGAGCCTTCAGACACTGTATCCAGTAGGTTTATTATATCCAGTATAGTATCCAGACACTGATGACGGCTGGATAGCCGAAATGTCTGTCTCTGCTATGTAGAAATTAAATATAATTCAATTTGACAATTTCACACTGTGTGCGATCCATTACCCTCTATTTTCTATTATGTTATTTTGAGTGGATACCGCGCCAGCAGTCAGAGTATGGTGGTCACAAGAAAAGTCAAAGATAAGAAGATAAAAGGTGTTTTCATAAAACATGTCGGTGTGATATAACATATATGTTTTTTTATGATAAGAGAGTTGCCCGCCCAGATCCCAAACGAAATGTAGTCATCATTGTGCTGATCGTGTTCGTGTTCAGTTCATCCACCTCACAAATAATTATAGCCTCAAGTGTCAGTCATGTGAGAATACAAAATGTCACTAATGAAGCTGACCCCCCCCCCCCCACACACAAACACACACACACAGACACACACACACACACACACACACACACACACACACACACACACACACACACACCTTGCCTCCCTTCACACATAGGGGAATCACATAGTCTACACTTACAAAAGGATATCCAATCATGCGTATCCATTTGTAGATAAGGGCGTCCATTCTTTGATGGGCTTTTAGCGTACAGCAGGGAAAATCGCATTTACTCTATCATTTGCCAACAACACGTGACTGAGGAAAGAGCACTTTCTCCCATTTTACATGATACTGTTGTAACCCTACACTCCCGTGTCATTGTCTATTGTTGTTCACGGAAAATAATAACTCTTACGACCCCTTTATGTGAAATGAATGTTTTATTCATCTAACACCTCCAGCCCTCCACAAGTCCTTCCATCCATCTACTCATCATCCATCCATCTACTATATCTATCCAAATAACCCTGACCAGTTATTACACTGCTTTAAGTTGATGCATTAGATAACGGGATCATTTTTTCCCAGATGTGGGCTGTGTTATCCGTCAGCCTGTGTCCGTTGAGTTGCTTTCTGACGGCGCTCGGATCCATCACTGGATATGGCATGTTACTTTCTGTTCAGTTAATGGTGGCTGGTTTTCAGCACTAACTAGTGGACTTTTTTCATCACCTATACAAAGGCCATTTGGACAGAAGCACGAATCATGACAAAGAGGAAAAATGGTGGAGATGGTGTGACATGCGGAGAAGAATTGGCCAGAAAAATACAAGCGTGCATGAGCACAGACACACGCAGGGGCATATGTCTGAGAATGTACAAATGGAACAGAATACATGCTTACGGATCCATTTGGTTCCATTTTGTACACTATATGCTAAAAGGATGAAAACAAAACGACCAGAGAGCTTGTTTCCATTGTGGTCCTATGTATTCAGTTAAATTCAACTGGTTAGATTAAATTGTCACACCAACTATTTATTTATTTCATTGTGGTCGTTTTCATTTATTTTAACGACACACTGGTTTACAACATTCGAGAGGTTTATCTCTCTAAATGTTTTCCATATGCGACGAAAAAAACTAAAGTTAAGATGATAGACGGTGGGCAATCCATTCCTTTGTCGATAACTTCTTGTCGATAGCAACCGCTCACTGCAGTGCACTGGACATGATGATGATGATGTTCCCCAGCTCCATGATTACCCTGGGGCCCTCTTCTGCTGGACCGGGATCAATGGCTGCTCCCTGCTATTTGATTGGGATCAATCTGTGCAGCCATTCACATGAAATCCATGTTTTTCGTCTGAGGGCCCGGGCCCCCCATGGAAACGAGATGTGCATCTCAAAAGATTCAAGCGCTCATTAAATGTTGAAATAAATAATAATAAATAAGTACACTTACTGTGTACGCATTGGCATTGATTGCCGAGCCAGCATGAAAATGAATGACCTTAAGATGACATCTGACGTTCCCGCTTTGCAGTAATGGAGTGATAGTGAGGCTGAGAACTGGTTGCAGAACAAACGGAAATAGAAATATAGCTGCATGCAGCGATAAGCGATCGGGTATAAGCATTTTTCAAACTGCTCAAAGTGGCGGAAAATCTGAGGGCGAAGCTTACTGGTCAAAGTCAAGGAAGTTAGGAACATGTGGAAACAAGTGCCATGACTTATGGCCAAATGAGGCATGAGTTAAGCCTGTTCAAAGGTTTACCTTTGGCCAATTGGAGTAAGACTGCTTTCAGTGCTATTTGGCATGACCCTCTACTATACTGTAAAGTGACATAAGCATATGACGCTGCATGTATGTATTATAGGCAGAAGAACAATTTTCACAAACCAGCAATTTTCATTGGCTCATAAAAATGTACTACAATTTTTTGTACCTTTGGGACGTACTTGGTCCCTTTAAAATGAGTGGAATAAGGGAGGCTCTGGCTGCATATTGCACATTGCACGGGTTAATTTAAGCATATTTAGCGTTTTAACGTTGTCCAGTAGCAAAGTGCATTGATTACATGTCAACATATACCATTTTTGAAGGGTTAAGCTAATCACTTTACGCTGCTGTTAAAGGACCACTTCACCACTTTTCAACCTATCTTCATATAATAGGTCCTCACTAATAATCATGAAAAAATGGCGAAGTTTTCTTCTACTCGGTCTGTGTCTCATAGGAGGGCTGTGGGCAGTTCAGAAACCGTCCTCCATTGACATCATCGATGGGGAATACAAGCTAATAGAAACTGCAGGCTTTCTAGTCCTGGAAAGTTGCAATGTGAAAATGGAAGCCATGGTTCTGAAAATCTAAACATTTTTGTAAAAAAGAAATCTGCCTAATGATGTCACTGGAGGACGGTTTCTAAACTGCCCACAGCCCTCCTATGAGACACAGACTGAGAGAAACAAATCATGCCATTTTATCATGATTATTAGTAAGGACCTATTGTATTTTGGCTAAAAGGACTACAGTTTATTTCATTTTATTGTGGCTTCCGAGTTGGTTGTCAAATCTATAGGTTGTACTGTTTATTATATTTACCAGTAAGACGCCTGGGGGTGAGAGCAGAGGTCGCGTACACGCATCTGCCTCGTTGAGGGCAGACTGCTGGGCGAGCACTGGCACTTTGGAATGGGGGGCATCAGCTATAGCCTATAGCTATATAGGTTGTCTCCAGATATTCGTTATTTCACCTACTGTAGAGCTCCATATATGGAGACAACCTATAGCTCCATGAGTTGTCGCTTGCAATCACTTTTTTGTTGTTGAATATTTTGCTTTTATTTTCAAATTTTCACAAAATACACAGAACACCCGTCCACAGCCCTCCCCCCTCCCCACTTACAAACCCACATACATAGAAAACAACACAGCTAAAGCATAATAACAATAATAATATTATACAAAAAACGTGGAAAACAAACTAAAAACTAAACTAAACAAAACAAGAAGAGACAAAAAAAGAAAATTGTTTCCGGAAGCAATCGATCCAGACTGAGATAGCTATAACAATACTGATACAGGTAAAGACAAAGTCTCCATGTAATTCAAATAGGGCTGCCAAATCTTCAAAAAATTCTCAAAACCCCTTGAACTTCTCAAAATATATGTAATCTTCTCAAGAGGGACACAACTGTTCAATTCTGAGAACCATCTTGCGCTTGCAATCACTTTGACGTAGCTTCCCTGTTGCCATAGCAGCATGAATTTCAAACCACAGCTGTACGCAGTTTGGCAATACAATTAGAGGAAAAGAGCTGGCCGGGTGGCCTCCTTAGCCTAATGTATACTTTGTTGTACACCAATCGGAACTGATTTCCCCCAATAATCACGACACAAGAAATGTGACATTTTTGGCAAGTGACACGGTCATACAACAAAGTATAGATTCGACTTTAGGTACCCTTTATAATAAAAGCGCGACAGGGATGAATGGGGACACAGCAAGATGAGAGATGGAGAGCGTGGGGCTCATTAGCGGCCTTTGATTAGAGTGGGGTGTTGTTTTCATCACAGAGGGCAGTGTGTTTTCATCACGCCTGCATGCTCTCCACATGCAGATGAGGCTGACGGTTGAAAACGATGAGCGAAGCCCTCCAAACAAGAACCCACAAGGAGAGCCTTTGCCACTGTCACATCTGATCTGATTGTTATCATTGCGGACAGAACAACAGCCTTGTGTGCTTTTCTATGTTTCACTTTAGTGTGGGTTAGCAGTTAGTTATTACTGCCCTTCTTGTGGTTTCTACAATTAAATGTGAACTGACATCTCAATTCGAAATTGGGTACACGCATGCGTGCGTGTGCACATGCAGGCAAAGACACAAAGCAACCACCTTCTCAAGGTGGCAGCTGACAGGCCTGTCAATCAGTTTATGGTTGATTGTCATCCATTGATGCTGCTATATTCGCTGTAGTCTTCATAGTTTGTGTGTGGCCTGGGCCCTGCCTCAGCGGTCCAGGCACCCTGGCTGGTAATCCAGTCTGGCAGTGTGCCGTGGGTTCAACTCCCGATCCCGACGGCCTTTACTGCATGTCACCCCCCCATCTCTCTTCCCATTTCCTGTCAGCCTACTGTCTGTCCCTCCATAAAAAATATAAAATAAAGGCGAAAGCCACAAAAAAGTTACCAAATTGGTTCCAAAAAAAGAGTGCATGTGTGCGTGCGTGCAAGCGAGCGTGTGTATTAATCTATATCTCTAGATCTCTCGATTACCCCCTCCACAATCGCCTATATTTACTTCAGCCTCTCCAATACCCGCTCTGTATGAATTTCACAAATGTATCTTCTTCCATCCTTTTGCTAAGGCTTTGTGTTTCACCGCATGTCAATTCCTGCTTTATTATGGTTATAATCCCTTGCAAGGACGTCAAGATAACAGGGATCACATTCATTCTCACCTTTCTTTTTACATAGCGGTGAGGTGAACACCTCCCCATGACCCGTCAACATCATTTCAAGCAAGGTTTTTTCTTTTTTCTATTAAGAATGTGCTGATTAGGGAAGTCTGGGCACTGAACCTTCTCATTACTCTAAGATCTCTGGATCAACGACAACCCCTACGGCTGTTACCCTGTCCCATGCTTTTAACCCGTCTGTCCGTCCGTCTTCTCTTTTAAACTAAGTGTCTATAACGATTCAAAGCCCAAACCTGAAAGAGTGGCCTAATTTCTACATAAAGGACACATATTTCAGAATGCTGCAATGTTCTGTAAGCAGTATGGTAAGCAAAAGTAAGAATTTTTATGCAATTCGTGCATCCAAGCATCCAAATGAGCCACACAGCCAAATTGTGGGTGTTAATTAACTGTGACATAACCACTCTGGATCGTACTGTAAATACGCCAAGCAAATCCTACTGTTTATACTGTACTGTCAGTTACAGAGTAACCTCGACAGATCCTGTTGTTGTTAATTCAGTGCCACCTGGTTGATGCCAAAGTGTAGAAGTCGTGCCATTTCCGCCCATTGTGACAAATACAAGCAAATTAAAATCCGTTGTGCACGTCATGTGCACCGTATTAGATCAATTTAAAAAAAAAAAAGAATATTTACAGGATATTTACATTTCATAGCACAATTCTGGAGATATAAGGCTATACTGGTAATTAACTGATAATTGATCAGTTCTTGTTTTTTTTTAATCAAAATTTTCCTCCCACGATTTTGCAACCCATTTTTTCACCCAGTGTCAATTATCTAATGTAATCCTGGGCACTACACACTCTTCCTCTGTCAACCTGGGGGGGGGGGGGGGGCAGTGGACTGAAGAGACTCAAGGGTGACTTGCCCAAAATATGGCACATTGGGCAAAATTCTTTCTTGGCGCAGCGGAAAAGGACATTTTGATTCTAAAGCATATACTTACATGCGTAACAGGCATACATAAAGTGGCCTGTTATAGCACCACCATGAGGCCAACTTGTGTAAGTATTTTTTTTCCTGTATAGGCAGGAGCCTCTCTACCAAGCATGGTAACTGTATCCCTTGGCTTACAGTTTCAATTATGTTGGGCATGTCATTAAAGGCATTATAGTCGTATGATTAATTTATACATATGTCATATGGCACACTTAAACAGTGAAAACAGCCAATGGCCATACACATGATCTGTTTTCGACCTATGGCAGTATCAGGCTTAGGTTGTTTTAAGCATAATGTTGGCTACAGAGCTGCAACCACCCTCGCTAATCACATCAGCGTTTTGGCAGGCACCGTGGCACGTACAGTGCATGTTCAGTGATTTAAGATAAAGGGGATGAGTCATTTCAGAGTGCAAGCCACAGAGTTGGAATATATTCTTGTACACCCATTTGGGATGACCAGATGGCGACCGTGGAATGTCTGATAACGTCGTCATGGAAATAAGCATTAATTGGAACAGCGAGTGGGAGACTCCAAAAACCTGATGTGTTACCAGGGCCAAAGGCAGAGATTTGGCAGATTGGCCCACTGGCCCTTGGCGCTGAAAATCCACAAATATTCCCCAAATATTTCTTAACGAAAAGAGCTAGAATCTGAATATTTTCGTATTGCCAGGCATGTTTGCACATACTGTATGAGGAACTTCTCTCGCTGAGCTTGGTGCATTACACTGAATCAACAGTATACAAAATGTTCAATTATGCACAACTAGGTACTCAAATATAATAGATGTAGTACAGCCGATGTTGATCTTCCATTCCTATGATATGGTTTAAACTGTGGTACCCATTAAAATAGATGGGAATGCAGATGCATCTGGAATGGACGCCCGCTGATAGCCTGGAAACCCTAATGGCGTAGCTGATAGCTGTGCCATTAGGGTTTCCAGGGGCTTGCCAGTGGAGTCTCGAGGCATTTGTTTTGACCGAGCGAATTAAAATGTCTGATCTTATCATTGCCCTTGAGAGAGAGAG
Organism: Protomyctophum parallelum; assembly: GCF_964188405.1. Lineage (NCBI taxonomy): Eukaryota > Metazoa > Chordata > Actinopteri > Myctophiformes > Myctophidae > Protomyctophum > Protomyctophum parallelum. The sequence continues at coordinate 42,801,969 of NC_139704.1, read as the reverse complement.
AGAGAGAGGCGCAGTTTCTCTGCCTATCCTTGTCACGTCCGCAGTTATTCTACCCCTACCAACCTGCTGTCAGACAGAATAGCACCCAGCCCTCTGAATGTGTGTCTTCATGTGGATGTGCATGAGAAAGCTAGAAAACAATGACTGCAGTGTAGGTACACTGTGTTGTGAGTGAACGGGCAGCTGTCGTACTCTTTGTCATGAAGGCGAGCGTTCTGCATAAAAAAAGGGTAAAGGTTCGTTTGGTTGGCAATGTGAACCACCAACTCTATTGGGATTGACAACCCCTGTGACCCCATCCCACCCCAACCTAAATCTTTTTGAGAGGTGACTCGTGAACTGTTCCAGTTTTATTGTTGTCTGGCTGACGTGTTCAAGGTCCATTTCTGTAATGTTTGCCAACTCACGTCGACACCTACTGTTCTCCCGGCTTACTGGCTCGTGGCTCCCTCTGCACATCTGTGTCCTTCCGTGTGTGTGCATGCGTGTGTGTGTGTGTGTGTGTGTGCGTGCGTGCGTGCGTGCGTGCGTGCGTGCGTGCGTGCGTGCGTGCGTGCGTGCGTGCGTGCGTGCGTGCGTGCGTGCGTGCGTGCGTGTGTGTGTGTGTGCGTGCATGCTCATTCTGCTGACGTATGTGTAAGGCAGCAGCAGAGTCCCTAATGAGGATGTATGGCCTTAGCGTTGAATACCATGTCCCACAACCCTGCTCTGGACATTCCCCATCTCTCTCTCTCTCGCCCCACCCCTTTCTCTTTTTTGTTGTTCCCACCTGTCCAGGGTTGTGCTCTCACTCTCGCTTTCCCTTTTTGTGTGTCACTGTGTGTTTCCCACAGAGACAGACTCACCGACAAGGTGTGTGTGTGTGTGTGTGTGTGTGTGTGTGTGTGTGTGTGTGTGTGTGTGTGTGTGTGTGTGTGTGTGTGTGTGTGTGTGTGTGTGTGTGTGTGTGTGTGTGTGTGTGTGTGTGTGTGTGTGCGCGTGTGCGTGCGTGCATGTCCCTAGTTCTGTCTGTTCTGTGTCTCTCTCTCTCCATCTCGCCCTCTCCTGCTCTACACATCCCTGCCTTCATCCCTTCAGCTTTCCCCCGGTCAGCCATCTGTTTGTCAGGGGAGAACTCGTTTGCATGGACTGTGTCCCCTAGTTTTGCATCCCTCTGCACATTGAAACATCATCTAGTGGTGGTTATTTAACCCTCACACTTAGGGCTTTTAGAGTCTTGCTCAGGTACACTTCGACACAGACCGGGGCCATCTTACCAGGCGGCCTCTCTGTCTCTATACCCACTAAGCTAATGGCTAGCTTAGTTGAAGGAACACTGTGTACTCCCTCTGTCCAGAGCCTGTCGTCTGCCCCTACCCAACACCATCCTCTAACTATAGCTTATCTTAGCTGGGCTGTTATCCCTCTCCTCGTCTCTCCCATTCTCTCTCTCTCCCCGCCCCTTTTCCCTCCCCAGTCTCTCTTTATGCGTCTCCGGCGGTCGATTTAACAAAATGTCGAGCTCTACTATTACCCTATAGGGACGGCCATTTGATGGATCCCGTTTCTGCAGGCATGAGCAGGCAAACACAATGGGTCACACACGGAGGTAGATAGTCACTGACAGCTAACAAATAGGCCCCAGAGACTTGACAGGATAAGACACCCGAGTCCCACACGCATTTAAGCACCAGATCCCTTCGCTGATAAGGGAGAATGAGTCCCGATATGCTGGTGAATAAAGGCAGATGTGGTGGTTGATAGAGGAATGCCTTATGTGTAGCGATGTGCCACACTGGGAGCAGATGTGAGCACGAGCAGGGTCTTTTTTGACAGAATGAATCAAAGGATCTTTTCTCTCTCCTTCATGGACATAGTCGTTTTTCACTTGGGTATTTGACAAAGCGATCTTGATTCTGAGCCCTCCCATGAGTCAGCCTTGAGCAGTACAAGTTGTTGGGAACTGTCATGTGTTCAGAGATCTTGTAAAATGAAATCCCAGCAGCTAAAAGACTTGATAGGGATTAAGTAGAGTCTTGTCCTCCTTTCAGCAAGGCAATAGAGACCGTAGTTTTACCCTTGTCAGACACTTCTTTGTAAAAGCTTAAACGGATGTGTGCCAAAAAGGTCTTAAGTTGTTACAGACTGGTAAGCCGAGAGAGAGCGAGAGAGCGTGAGCGTGTACAATTCTATATGTATATTATATCAAATGTACTATGCTGAGAAATCTTCCATGCGTTCCAATGGTAAACATGATGCCCTTGAATAGTATCATGTTTCAGTATTCTCCCTCACTTTGCTCACTCTTAAGAGTGAACAAAGGGAATTCACTGGAAATTCACAGGATTTCACAGGAATTCCGGTGAAACAGATCGCCTGTAGTCGGGATATATGAGAAAGCTGTCCCAATGGGGCACTAACTTCAACTCATCAATCACAGCTGAGAGGCGTTTCACCCGCCACTCAGCCACAAAGACCCTGGATGAGACTTCAGATCTGGGTTGTTTTGTTGAAAGCACTGACAGGCGTGGTTAAGTCAATCACTCTCTGTCTAATGCTAATGCCTCTGCCTCGATCTGCCTCTGTGCCACCCGCCCTCCAAAGCTACGTCAGACATATTGGCTTCCAGACTCTAAACTGCACTCTGGTTGTTGTGGGCTCGTGCCTGTCTCATGGATACAGGTCAAGGGGCTGATTCTACATGTGCTTTTTGAGCCTGTCTGTAGGCTGTCTGTAGCTACACAGACAGCTGTAGCATGTCTGGAGCCAAGGGTTAGTTTTATCCTGGCCACGTGTTAGTTGTAACCGGCGACGCATGTCGGGAGCGACGGTGTTGTCAAGACTATTAGTTTAGTATGTCTAACCAACGTATGCACCCCCCTTTGTAAGACATTTATTCTAGAACAAGTCTTTCAGCTTGATGTTTGCAATGCTGAAATGCTAACCCTGACTTATATTTACTTTGCGCAATTTTTTTATAAATTATTTGCACCTTATTATTTGATTGTCGTTCTGTTGCTGTTAGCTGTCCTTCGCTGTGAAGCACTTGTTTATTGTTATATTTATTTATGTATTAGTGTAATACAAAGTATTCCAGTGATGCAGTGCAGTGATGTTGACTTGCATGAACAGCACAATTGGGCCATGCACTTATGCCCCTAAATACAGTATGTCATGCGAGATATGACGAATAGTGAAAATAGCCGCTCTGCTATCTCGCAATGCAACCCAGTCGCGTCGTGACTGTGAGCTTGCAGATCTGATATTTTTGCTATTTTTGAATTGTACGTTTTTATATATCACACACAGTACACAGTTTGGTCTACTCTGCATTCGGCTAGATAGGAGTGCACTCTTGCACCATCTGTTGTAATTCTCCTGCAGTTCATCTTCATTTCATTGTGCATACCAGGGTTCAGTTTGCTGTGCGTACGTGCGTGTGTGCGCGCGCGAGTGTGTGTGTGGTGTGTGTGTGTGTGTGTGTGTGTGTGTGTGTGGGGGGGGGGGGTTAAACCTGTGTCTGAGCTTTTGATATCCCCCTCTGGTGATTTGCCTGTGGGATATTACATTTTGTTCCTGCTTTTGGCAGACTGAATTCAATACACTGTCTGATATTTATTTTTGTTCATAATATCATAAATAATAAATATCAGACAGTGTATTTAATTGTAAAAACTCTGTAATGTTATTACAATTAAACAATTTTAGCTGATTTTCAGAATACTTCAAGTTGTTAGAAATATCAATCATCATTCATGATTGAGTCTGCAAAGATATTTGTACTCCAAATAATTGTATACATCACCAATGCATGCAATTAAGACTACCAATCCCAATTTTTCTTGTTTGGGTAACAAATTGGCATATTTTTAATTCATCATTTTAACATTAATAGAAAGATCTGGTGGTTTGAACAGATGTTTTTTTTATTTTTTTCATTGCTAGTGTATTCTCTCGAATTGCCACCAGATGGCCATTATGCTGATTTTGGCCAAAATAGACGAATCTTCCTAAGTCACTTCCGGTTCAACAATCAACAACATCCGGTAGTATTTTGACCCTAGTCACTAGCTTGGCTGGTCCGGATTGCTAAGCTAATGCTATATTTTTCATAACTAAGTCAAATTAACCTCAAATCAACCCCAAAACATCGCAAAATATCAAATTTTTTACAGCGACGCACATAGAGACGGCGCGCGTGCACGATAGCGCACGATCACGCAGATTTCTGCCGTTTTCTGGTAAATTACATCCAACATTAGCGATATTAGCGAAAAAATGCTCATTTTTGCTCCATTGAACCCCCGATAACTGACATTGATTGACATTCCGTTAATTCCGTGAACGGGAGGCCAGGGGTTAAAGAATGTCTTGCATTCACAAAGGAAGAAAAAAAAGTCTTCTGAAAGCACTGTTTTCCACTGCAGGGGTTCTTTAAGACAAGTGTTGGAAACAAAGGGGCCTTAATCATTTCTGCATCAAAGGGTTAAGGACCAAAGGCAAGATCTACTGTATATGCAGAGGCCTCCACACAACCAGTGCAGCTTTATACTGCAGCTGAAGTGTGTGCTATTGGCCAATTAGGCACCCTAGGCCGATATAAAGAGCGCCTTAGAGGCTTGTAAGTCTAATAAAATGAGCAGGGAAGTAGGATATGGTTTATGAGGAGGAGGGCATCTCTTTTTATCTGTGGTTTGAAGCAGCCTAAGTACGAGGATGTTCCAAATGATCATTACCATCCCCACCGTCGCGTGTTAAGGAATAACTGCCACCAGATACATTGGTGATTAACCTTCTCTACAGTGTAGAGAAGGTTCCAGAAGTAGGATTAGCTTGTCTTAGAAGACTTGTGTATTTGTATTATGATATTTTATAATGATAGGGATACGGTAGGCCTATGTGTAGAGTATATACTGTAGCTGCCTCTAGATATATTGCACCAACCTGTGGGTGTAGTGAGGCCACGTTGGTGAAAGATTATGGATGAAATATAAAATTCATATTAGGTTGTAGCCTCTTTGGAATTCTACTTTTCTTTTCAGCAAGTCATGTCTAGAAAACCTACAATACGTTCCTGTTATTTACAAACATGGGTCTAAATTATTACATTAGATTATTTAGATTCACTGAGGCTTTAGTTTCTGAAGACAGTGGGTTTGTACTGTAGTTAGACTTGCGATAGTGATTTTTAATAATGACACGATGACGGTACGGTGCTGTATACTGAGAAGGGAAGTTATATTTTCCACCATATCTTAACACACTGATTTAATACTCTACAGTTTTTCTTTCCACAACACAATAACGATGACGCTCTCTAGACAATAAAACGTTTGTGAGCACAGACGTGAACAAACATGGCTAATAAACTTGTATGTCATCGGCTCCCAGGGCGATGGTGGAACGCGGCTGACCTAAAGGCTGGATGCATTGCTCTTGACCTCGAGGCCAAATAACCACTGGGCCAGTGGGAAATCTAACCATTGCCAGCATGCTTGTATGGTCACAACGCCCACTCAGCTACTGTACTTTACATTACAAGGTACTGTATAAGGAAACAGACGTTCTCTGAGGTTCATCGAACACAGAGAGGGAATTAGTGAATGAGCGAAAGAGTGGGTGGAAAGGAGAGAGAGAGAGCAGGGCATAACCTAAACATTCAAGTTGGGTTATAAAAATAACTAGAAAAAGTAGGCCAGGTCAGGTTGTGGCCTCCTGGTGGCGCTATAATAGGCCAAAAGGGTGAAAAGGGTGCCATTTGTTCTTACTAGCCCTTACCCGTTGTGAGACGGGCACAGTAACCCCCTTGTGGCCGCGGGGGGTACTGCTCCCTGGGTGTGTTTTCACTTTTTTAATTCACTAATAAATTAATTATTAATTTATAATTTGTTATTGGAAAAATATTTAATATTTATTTATAAAATATTCCATATTATTATGGTCAATGCCTGTGTGAAAAGTGGGAGCGATTGGTGCAGGCGGTGAGGAGATATGGCGGTGTTTCTGACACACAGACAGACACACACACAGACACACGTATGATGATGATGATGATGATGATACCTGTTGGTGGGGCTATAACATGCCAATGTGAAAAAGGTGGGATATATTCCTCAGCCTAGTAGGAAAGTCTGTGAAAGATTTCACGTAAATTGCACACTGCGTTCATGATTTGAGGCTTTTTGTTTCAAAAGGGCCAATCCTGCAAACTTTGAAAGCCAATGTTAGCCAATTAGGATGGAATATGAAATATTGGACAGATCCATATTGAACACATGACTATAGAGATAGTGTGTAACGATTTGCGGGATTTTTGGACATAATCTGGAGGAGTAATAAAAAAAATGTTTTTCAAAAGTCGGTCTCCTGGTGGCGCTATAACAGGCCGTTCTGGAAATTTAGGGGCAGAGGTTCATCGTTGGCATCCAGGAGTGTGTGTGCAAAATTTGGCATCGACCGGGTTAACGGTGCCGGAGATTAGCTGTTCACAGACGGACGGACGGACGGAGTGCAAAGCATACTCTCTCCCCATGCCTTTGGCCTGGTGGAGACAATAATCACACTCAGAGAGAGAGAGAACGCACGCTAAGAATAACAGTGATCCATTTGGACCTGTAGTAGTGAGTGTGTGTGGGAGGCATGGCTGGACAAGTGGATGGAAGAATAGACTATACCCTGTGATACGTCTACCACCTTTTCACACTCCCCGTTTAATTCTGACAAATGTAGCACAGATGTAGCAGCCTCTGCAGGGACAAAATCCATAGCCTATATCGTAAAAAATCTCGATAGCTCAGTCAGTAGAACAAGGTCATGGGTTCAATCCTGGGCACCGCCAACTCAGCATATGAGTAGCACGTACGGCTTGATGTCGTGTGGTAAGTACTGGGAGGCGGGAGCTGATAGGTGTTGAGCTCTCCCATCTCCCATCTCTAGCGCATTGAAACAGGGATAGACTCCTGCACCCTGGCTGATATCGACAATAAGCCTCTCTGACTGACTTACTTTACATATTGTAAAAAATAAATAAAAAATAAAACGCATATGTGTGCTTTGCACACACATGGAATGCATATGCACACATCAAGTCATGAAGTGAACTATAGACTTGATGAATTCCCAAGTGAGTCTTGAGCACTTAACGATACCCTTGAGTGTACATCTCCCATAGAAGAAACACATGTAGAGCTGGGGAGCGATTAGCAGTGAAATGCGTCTATATTGTCTGACAGGTTAAAGGCTCAATATGTTATTTCTTGCTTCAGTTGCATACTAGTATATTATTATGCTAGTTTGTTTGTATGTGCATGCTGGCAGAACATTCATTAGATTGCTATAAAAATAAATTTAAGTTTCCCACTGTTGAAAACACTGAAGTTAGTAACTAGTAAATTGGGTATATGGCCTTCATTTGCTGTATAAATAACTTAAGCCACAGCTCCTTTGATTTTTTTTAGTTTTGCTGCATCAAATTGATTTCTTCCTCAATCCACATATACTGTAGCTGATTTTATGGTGGAGAACAGCTCATTGGACTAAAAACCGAGGGAAGAAAGTGGTGAAAGTAGCAATATGTTTAGAAGCATCTTCCATGAAATCTTAATAGTCTCTGATATTTCATATAGTAAAAGCAAAGGTTAAAGGCTCAATATGTTATTTCTTCACATGGTTGGCAGTATGTAGAACAGCCTAAAACATCATACTTTTACATATTGTGTTAATTGTTTAGGAATCGGCGCTGGTGTGGGTGGCTCCTTTCATAATGTTTTGCAAATCGCGAAACCTTGGGGTTCGTGATTAGGCCATGGGTCATACAAACATTTTCAGTTGTGAGATTTTATTTTGTTTATTTATTTTGAGGACTGTTCATACAGGCATTAAGTGACGAGGTTGAGGAGAATCAGAAAAATGTTATGATCCGAGAGTCTTTGACATGATCCTGGAGCAGATGGTACTGTAGCTCAGGTCCACTGGGTCACTCAGATCAGCGATCAGGGGCAGCACAGCATATAGAATCCACTGATTCAGCAACACAAGCCAGCTGTATCCCTTGTACTGACAATAGAACAAAGGAGTACAAGGCTTTCTCTGAGATAACTCATGTAACCGGAAAATTTCTGTGTGGCCACTTTCCTGCATACAGTATATCCCATATTATTGATGTACAGCCATTATGTACTCGTATATCGGTCCAGCACACTCGCATGCATCAACCACACATGCATGCATCAACACTTTCACACGTGCGTGCGCACACACACACACACACACACACACACACACACACACACACACACACACACACACACACACACTTATTTTTATGTAAGTTAGGATGTAGTGACTTTGAACTATTAATTCCTAGATCGTTTTTTCTTTCTTTCTTGCCTTTCCCTGCACTATACTTATTAGTATATTTCTACGTTTGTTGGACGTTTGAATTTTCACATTCACCCTATAAAATAAGTCTGCTGTTTAACATTCTGTCAGTTTTCCATGCCATCTTGTAGACTATAGTACAATACTATAAACAAACTACAGTAGTACAAACTGCTGCATAAACGCCAAGCAGCCTGGTTCACAGTGAGTCCGTTGTGAGACAGGATTCTAATCATTATAGTACAAATATTGAATTTATGTTTAATTTCCCATTTGTTCAACAAGGAAGCATGTACAAGTATTTCACTGGCTGCAATTTGATCTACTGGCTGTATTGTTTGCATGGGACAAATAAAGAACCTGATTTTTTTCTGCTGCCACACAGAAATGTGATATATTGTGAATATATCTTTCTGCACTACGGTACTTATCTGACTATGTTGTTGTTGTTTGTTGACTAGAGTTCATGCTTACTCTGCTATTCCGAGCTTGCAAGTCGATCTGGAAAAGTGCGTCTGCTAAATACCTGAATTGTAATTGTACTTAACATCACATTTTGCAATGTGAAATGAGCATAGGTCATGTTTACATGGAGAAATGTGCGTTTAGTCGTTCGGCATAAAGTAAGTTGATGACTCACTTACAAACTTGGCACTGTTGGGGCGTGTTTTTGCCCATGATGATGTGACAAGCTCACAATGCGTCATACTGTACAATACATGTTCTATTTTTGCTATGTTTGAAACAGGACTTAAGTGGCTTAACAGCAACTAATGAGCAGAGGAGGTCATCAACATGCAAGAGCTACTGTATATTCCATTGCCAGCTCATCTTGAGGAGTAACATATTAAAGCCAAGCTCTTTGTTTTCTGATACTGATCTGTCTCATACCGTGTACCAAATTGAAGCTAATGTGGTTGCACTAAACCAGACCATGCACCTGTCTGTGGCTCTGAATTGTTGATATACAGCAGTAGGCAGGCATCACAGAGAAACACAGATTTTGTTTAAGGACATGTTCATGCTTCAGTTGCATACTAGTATATTATTATGCTAGTTTGTTTGTATGTGCATGCTGGCAGAACATTCATTAGATTGCTATAAAAAATTATTTAAGTTTCCCACTGTTGAAAACACTGAAGTTAGTTAACTAGTAAATTGGGTATATGGCCTTCATTTGCTGTATAAATAACTTAAGCCACAGCTCCTTTGATCTTTTTTGTTTTGCTGCATCAAATTGATTTCTTCCTCAATCCACATATATCTGATTTTATGGTGGAGAACAGCTCATTGGACTAAAAACCGAGGGAAGAAACTCAGCGTTCCCACATTTTACACTCTAAAAGTGAATGACTTTGAAAGTATACTTAATAAATAATGATATTCCAAGTGTCAGTCTGTCAGGATGCATACTGTATGGATGCATAAAGTTTAGATAATCAATTATTAAACAGCTGCGCGCGCGTGTGTGTGTGTGCGTGCGTGCGTGCGTGCGTGCGTGCGTGTCTGTGTGCGTGCGTGCGTGTGTGTGTTTTCCCATTGGCTCCCTCAATTTATTTCTTGACAAATCCTGCCTCCTCCGATATAATGTGGTGCAGTACCAATGAGACCTGGAGAGTGCAACCTGTTTTGCAGATTTACTGTATTATTTTGTATCATCCCCAGATCCCCTCCCTGCTGAACAGGCTCCCCGACCGGCCAGCAGGAGTCACTAGTACAGCGACAAGGACACAGTCTCCTGCTGGTCTCATTCTGTGATGCCAACCATGGGAGAATTATTTTTACATGACCCTGGAAAGCCCAAAGTAAATTCATTTCAAGGTCACTCTGTTTACATCCTAGTTAACGAACCAACATCCCTGTCCAGGAAAGCATTCCCCCTTATCTCCATACAACCAATGACATCTCTCATTTGATCTGCCATGGATTAGGATACATTATTTCCATCAGAACCACAAAACAGTATAATCCACCACATCACATGCAGTTCTGTCACATGCAGTTCTGTAAGTACTCCTTGAACACTTTATGAATATTCTGGAAATGTCTTGATAAGTGGTTTTCTGAGAAGAGCTTGACACCCCATGGGAGGCAGGGAAAACTGTTTTGTTTACAGAGTTTCCTGCAGATAAATGTCACTTTTATGCTCAGCAGCTCTCTATGATTTTCAGTTTTCTCAAAAGAAATTGCAGGATTATTGTTTCTTAAATGTAACAATTATTCAAAGACTGTTGAGGCCCACAGGATGTCTGAGACCATACTGGTATTTAAATGAGAGACCAAGTTGGTATCACACAGCAAGGTACAAGCGTAGTCTGACAGGAGCCTATTAATACCTGACCATACATGGCCTTTCACCAGCTCCCACCATGCCTGTAATAACCTACTGAACCTACTGTCCAACTCATTAACATCACAAACGATAACAGTCACAATCTATAAAAACCCTGGGTGACATTTCTGCAAGAGCACACAGACGCAGACGGTCGCACGTGACAAAAGTGAGTCGAGAAATCAGCTCGGGGGAACGTTAAATAAACATTATTGCCGTCGGTGGTGCTGGGTGGCTGGTGCTGTGGAAGAATGACTGTTTGGGGATTGTAATCAAAGCAGAAACCCTGCAGCTGAGGAGAGGAGAGGGCAGTCTTGCGGGACGGGTATTAGCTCACCCCCGTGCTGACACTCCAAATTGATGTTATCAACATGGTAATGGGCCAGCTTTAGACTGCTCCCATCATGCATTACGGGCAATGACAGCTTACTTAGGGACTACATAAACTAAATCATATTTCCACTAGAGCCACTGTCTGCTCAAATCTACCTCAGTATCCACGAGCAGATGGTTTGGCCTGCGTGCACCTCCCTCAATGCTCGTCTGTGTTTGGCACGCTGTGAGCCGCAACGTGACATTCAGTCTGTTGAAGTGAGTGATACTTGTAGATAAACACTGTATGAAAAGGTCAATCTCTGATAGCAACATGTGTTGATGATGCCAGGATGCTCCAACCCCCTTAGAGAATATCACTGAAATATAATTTACTCACATTGTTGTTGCTCTGACTATAAGCATCTCTTAATAGGGTAAAAATGCTTGCTAAAATACAAATCCACACTTGCCTATCAAATTTTTCAATAAATTATCTTAAATTAGCGGTAAACCCGTCTGAAAATCATCATGCTTTCTATAGCCCTTACTGGACTGAGGGCAGAAGTAGGGAGTGTTTTTTCCCCCCAGAAAATGCTTTTATAGCGTCACCCAGCTGATGGTGAGCACAGGGAGAGCTATTATGGGTGAGCCGAGGGTCGAATCAGTGACCTTTTGATTACCAGACAACCTCATGAGCTCATAAACCTCCACCAGCCCCTGTCCAAATGCACGGGTTGTGTAACAGCAACATGTACTGTTAGTGTTTTGGGCCATGTACTTCGTTGACCGGATCTATCCGTGGCACCCTCATTTTCTACACCAAATCTATGTTTGGATGCTGCACGTATAATGCACGCACGCAAACACTCTAGCATCTTGAAAGTGCCTGCCCTGTTACTTCCACCATGGTTGCTAGGCTGCACATAGTAGATGAACACATCCACCATTCCATGTGTAAGAGTTTCAATACTGTGTTATATTAAAGCAATAAGCCACGAGAGGTCTCAGGTTACCGGGTATTTTACAATTTTACGTAGGCAGACCCGACGCGCAGCAGAGGGTCTTCTACCCTCCCAGCCATTGTAAAATACCCGGTAAGCTGGGGCCTCGAGTGGCTTATTGCTTTTCTAAAACGGTTACAAACATAGAAATTCTAACCTAATAAAACTATTAAATTCACAAAAGTAGCTACGCTTTGCGCCACCAGAGCAAGCCACATCACTTCCTTGTTTTGCTCGGCAAGTAGGCTTTGATGTGACGGGAGAATAGCTTGATGTCTCTACGGGGCTGCCTGGAGCCACACATTCACAGTCATATGAGCCGGGCGGTGCTTAGACGCCCGCACGGCATGGGTTTGTAAGGCAATCAAGCCTCCTTCCCCAGTACAGCTACAGATAATATGTAACTTGAGTAACTTAAGTAAAAGTAATTGTGATATCCAGTGTCACTGGCAATTTCCTTTGTACAAATCCACTAGCATCTTCATAAGGCTTCCCATGATTCCCCATGGGATGACCAAAGCTTACAGCTTAGTACATCCAGTATTGTTATTATTATTGTCTTGTTGTTATATTGTATTGTTGTGTTATCACAGTCTTTGCAGAGCATGTCCCACCAGCATTACACTGTTTATATCTGTCTGAGTGAGTGACAAATAAGCTCATCTTGATTCTTGATCATTGATTCTTAAAACCACTATGCACTTCAGATATGAGCTTACAGACAGACAGACAGACAGACAGACAGACAGACAGACAGACAGACAGACAGACAGACAGACAGACAGACAGACAGACAGACAGACAGACAGACAGACAGACAGACAGACAGACAGACAGACAGACAGACAGACAGACAGACAGGGTCACTCTGACAGTGAGTACAAGAAGTATTGCATAACTGTGTTGGGCATATATTTCCATGTATGGAAAAGGTAAACTATACTGTTCAATGGCACAAGTTCAGAATTCTGAATATTTAAATGTTTGCCCTGGTGAGAAAACCATTGTATTATGCCTAAAGAGACAAAAGAAATAAAGAGAAGAAGAGTAAAGCACTAAAACGCTACGAGTCATTTGATTGATCTTACAAGAAATAATCCCACCTCCGCTCGCGTGGGTGACAACACAGAAGTTTAAACTGGTTCAGCTCTCGCAGGGTGGGCAGCTGGTGGGCCTTTGGCACAAACACGTTGGCAGAAGTTTATAAGTTTAATGGTTTGCGCAAAAAACAATGTAAGTAGAATGTTGATCATTGTGTTAATTTAACTTAACTAAATGGATAGGAGGATTGTACTGTGTATAGCTATAGGGAGAGAGAGAGAGAGAGAGTGGGGTGTCGGAGGGGGGCGTTTGAAGTTATATGAATGCATTTATGTATCGTCATATTTTTTTGCACAGGTGTGCCGATTTGACCTTGCACACACATACTGTACTGTACACCCACATAGAAAGCGAGTAATAATCTTGTATCTTGTTCCTACACATACAGTACAGTACAGATCAGTGGTCACCCATGGCGAATATGCCTGTCCTCTCCAATGGGTCATCTTACTTGTGTGTCCTCAAATGGCCTTCAGTGTCATCTTTTTTCAGTAGTCTTCTTTTAGTGTTCTGAAATGTGGCCTTGGAGGCCAACTCGGGAACCACATGCTGCATTATAACCCATTTTAGGCGGGAACCCATTTTTGGTGTTAGCATTACGTTATGCTTTAGCTATTTAAAAATAGCAGATCTACAAGCTCATAGCGCGCCACCGAGTGGCGCGCTACGAGCTTGTAGGTCTGCTATTTTTTTAATCGAAGAACGACTGACATAGAAACTTTTTCAGAAAACTGTCATTTTCAAACAGACATTTTTAGAATCTGATCTGAGGTCAGAATGGGATAATTGAGCAGGACTGGTGGCGGTTTATGAGACTTTTCTCTCCTTCTGCGTAGTTACATTTCATGATGTGTAGCTCCTTCCTGCACACGCCCGTCGACTGCAATGGAATGGAATTTCTTTGGGCTAGTCTTGATATTTGAGGGCTCGCTGACCATTCTTCAGCTGAGAGTACACTACAGAAAGATGGCGATTTACAATTCAAGGACTGACAGGCTTCATCTTACGTCCACATCAGACCCGGAGAACGCTTTGTCCATATTTTTTTACAGTCTATGGTCCAACTCCATACAGCAGGGTGGGACTGGGGAGGACAATTTACAATTTACAATTTAGACATTTACCAGACGCTCTTAATCCAGAGTTATTTACACTAGTCCTTACCCGTTGTGAGATATTTGCCCCCCCCCCCCGTGGGGGGTACTGCGCCCGGGTGTGTTTGTAATTGACTAATACATTAATTAATAATCATTAATGTGTCAAATCAAAAAAAGGGCTTTGTTACGCCCTCCATATTCATATGGTCAATGCCTGTGTGAAAAGGGGAGTGATTGGTGCAGGCAGTAAGGAGCTACGGCAGTGTTTCTGACACACACACACACACACACACAGACACTCAGACATTGTCAGAATTATAGTATGATTATAGTATGATTATAGGCAAGAACAAAAAAGCATGGGAATGGAATACATCACATATATAGAATGCATTTATGATTTATCATGAAACATGCGTAAGCTAAGAACGTAACTAGAACATATCTATATAATGACACTATACATATAAACTAGAATACTATACTATGCTATACATATGTACTATGAAGTGCTATGACTACATACAATGCAATTATTGTGCTGTCTACATGACATGCTATAAGTCTGTTTCAAATGCTATCTACGTCTAAAAAGTGCTATCTAAGTGCTAAGGGCCATGATGGAGTCTGAAAAGGTGGGTTTTCAGACTACGGCGGAAGATAGGGAGTGATGCTGCAGTTCTGATTGCAACGGGAAGTGCATTCCACAGTTTTGGGGCCAGAAGGGAGAAGAGTTTGGGACGTGTGGAGCGTTGTCCCGGCGTTTTTAGTGAGGGTACTTCCAGCATTCCTGCGTTGGCTGATCTGAGTGAGCGGGAGGGTTTGTAGGGTTCAGTCATGCTTGCAAGATATGGGGGAGCCAGTGCAGGGAGCGGAGCAGGGGGGAGACATGTGAGAATTTTGGCTGGTTGAAGACCAAGCGAGCTGCGGCATTTTGGATCAGTTGGAGAGGCTTAAGTGCACACGCCGGTAGGCCAGTAAGGAGGGAGTTACAATAGTCAAGTTTTGACAAGATTATTGTCTGGATTAGGAGCTGGGCTGATTCCTAATTCGTCGTATGTTATAGTAATATAGAATGTGAACCTACAGGATCGAGCGACAGCTGTGATGTGGGTTTTAAACGAGAGCTGACTGTCCAGGACAACACCAAGGTTCCGTTCCTGGCTGTTGGGACAACAGCTCTTGAGACCAGAGTTTTATTTTGTTCAGGTCCTTTTACTCCTTTGGTCTCGGATTTTCAAAGACCAGGGTTCAATTAGCTGGGGTCGCGGGGTCTGCTTTTAATATTGATTAGATAAGATTGAATACTTTATTAGACAGAAATGCAAACATCAACAGAGTACAGTCAAACACCTGGTCTAAAAGGATAGCACCAAAAAGGTGCTATCCCCATCTGGTTTGGCTCTGAAACAATGTTTCAGAGCCAAGCTATCATGGGGATGATCTCTCAAAGTTGAGAGAATAAGAATTATGTTTTGTTAGGACCCGTTCAAATTAAATATGTTTTCCAGCACGCTGTACACTCCTAAGTGTACAAAGAGAGAGAGAGAGAGAGAGAGAGAGGAGAAGCAGACGGATGCGACCGTAGTTAAATGGCACTTGGGAGTCATAATTCATTATTAGGTATTCTCTGTTTTACCACAATATCACGTTGCGTTATTGCTGCTCACACAGATGCATACATTATAGTGTATACCCACATGTTCCTACACATACATAGTACATACACAATTACACATACATATTAATAAGCATGATCTCAGTGTCTGCTATGCATGCGTCACCTTGGTATCCCAGCATAGGCTGTTTATTCACTTAGGCCCATTCAACCACTTTCAACCTGCCGTCCCTGTTATGGGCATGTATGTGATTATAAGCGAAGATTTTCAAAAACGATGTTTTAAAAAGTTACACATTTTGATAGAGCTTAAGTGGTTAAAATTCCTAATGATTTCTTAACCCATTCTGAACGGGCACCCATTTTGGTGTCAGCATCATGTTATGCTTTAGCTATTTAAAAATAGCAGATCTACAAGCTCATATCGCGCCACCGAGTGGCGCGATACGAGCTTGTAGGTCTGCTATTTTTGAAAAAAATCGAAGAACGAATGACATTTTTAGAATCTGATCTCAGGTCAGAATGGGTTAATCAGACCAGTGTGTGTCCGGCGTAAACCTCGTATGAATCTGATCTCAGGTCAGAATGGGTTAAGTGTTTATCCTTTTAAATCGAAGGTGCGGTGGCAGCAGGTGGGCTGGCTTGGAGTATTAACACCTTAATGGATTTGAATCTGATGATGGAGATCCGTCTTGTGAGCCATTATCACCAGGGTTTAATGTGCACTCTGGAAGGTAGCATGTTGACATTTCCAAGCTTGGCACATGCAAAGGCTTGGCTCGTCACGCCTGCTGCGCCGCAGTGTCCGGTCTTCCAAGGATAACGAGCTAATTTGTTTTTCAAGTAGACAGCGTCACCGTTAACAGCAGGGAACAGGCTGGCCTGTTAAAATTAGTCGTCCTGTTTGTCAGCTTTAGAGGTATATCGGAGCAGGAGGTGGAAACATCGGTGGAACGGGACACGCAGGTGCTTCAAATTGGACCTCCAAGCAAATTCGTGGGTAAATAAATAGGACATGGAAACTAGGTTGAGACAAGAAGACACAACCTGTCCTGTATGTTTTTTTCCACTGACTTTCCACATTAAAAAATAATAAGGTGCACAGTAAAATTATTAATTATTAATTATTAATGTAATGTATTTGAAACTCTGAGAATGTACAAATGTAATCGGTTAAATGAGGATTTTACTGTGTGTGTGGATGCAATATGATATTACTCACAAGGACCGATCTGCATATTATGTTTATGAATTAATTATTAAAAACAAGTCATTTGAGGTCTATCCCCCAGGAAAATTGCATGTACAATCTGATTATTAACAACTTAAGCCAAAGACATTTTTAATTAGAGCATTCAATTCACAGACAGCAGATGGGTGACAGATAATAGCTGCCGGCTGATTGGCAACCGTCTTTATAGCACAAACGGAAGGTGCATCTAAATTTCTGTTTTTGACAAAAGGCTTGTTCAAAATGAGATTCAAAATTCAAGGTAGGCTACCGCTGAGTCTCTGACAATGGGAATTTGAAAACAGATTATCACTCCTCAGAGCTAGGGGAACCAGGAGCCTGGAAACATAGACTGTTGTCTGCATCAATAAGTTGGTCGATGCACAATTTACTTAAGACATTCCAAATAACATAAATACGCCAACTCCCCCAGGTGCCAGGCATTAGTCAGACTGAGCAAAATCGAAATGAATATCCTTCTTTCTGCCTCTATTGTGTTTGTTTACTTGTGCCTCCACCATTACCCACTGACTCACCCCCAAGTAGAGAGCTTACTCTTCTTAATTGCGATTGCATTTACATTCACCCCGGTTAAAGCAAGGTGACAAGCCTGCAGTTAAACCCTCTCTCTCTCTCTCTGAAACACAAACACATAACATAAACCTTTAATTCCATACTGTACGTATCGTATATGTTCTTTTTTCTGCCTAATACTTACAATAGTGTGGGTTGAGACTCTCGAGAGGCAAGAAAGAAACCCTGGGGGGTTTTAATCAGTGCAGACCATATAGTTACCATGGTTGAGCTCAAAATCTGCAAGCTCAATCTTTTCTCATTAAGTAAAGAAGGCAGGGTTGCTGCAGTCTTAAGAAGGGGCCTTATAGAGCTGAGAGAAGACAGCCTTAGTAATAGAACACAGGAGAAGACAGCCATAGTAATAGAGCCGAGACAGAGACTGACAACCTCCACTTAGCCCTTTGATTGACAGGCTTCCCACCCTGCTGGCCTTCTCTACCTCTCTCATCGATCCTTAAAACTGAACGTCGGCTGATGTCAGTGGCTAAATTTAGCACTGCGTAGCAAATTATACATTTGGCAGCTCTCTGCTGGTCTATTTTGCATTTTTCTGAATGCGGGCATATCCTGATGGGGTCACCAATTTTCACCCGAATCAGCAGAGCGTCCAGATGCTGGGCCAATGGGTCATCCATCGTTACAGTACCTCCACAGTATGAGTGGAGCTGTGTGTACAGTATATGAATGTTTGTGCAGCACAACACTCGCAAATAAAATAATTATGCACAAAGTTCAGCTTTTTTTTTTTTATGTTTATCCTACGATTTGGTTTCACCTGGTGCCAATTCCCTAAAGTGTAAATGCTACTCTCCCTCTGCCAACCTTGGGAGAGCCGTGAACTGAGCTCATGCTTCCTTCAATGCATGAGGAGTGTGCCACAGGCCGCTTCTTATTGCCTGACAAGGGGGAGTTTCCCCGGTAGGACATATAGCACGTGGAAGGAACACGTTATTCCAATTAGTTCCTTTCCCCTCCATATCAGGTAGCGCCCCGGCTGACCAGGGGGAGGCAGAATAGAGACCATTTGGGAGGGTATCTACCATAGGCGACCATGCAAAGTTCTGCTTTTCTCCATACATCATCATTTCACCATTCATCAGATGTATTGGGAAAAGTTCATAATAGTGTAGTTTAAATGTCTAGGACAATGGCTGAGAAAACTGTGAAAATGATAACATACTGTGAAATCAAAAACATAAGCTGTGGAGGCAAACAAACAGTATTTGGCCGCGTGTAGTACTGGCGTATTTAAACAAAGCACAAAAGAAGAGTGGGAGAAAATGGCTTGTGCTATGTTGGTGCAGAGCAGCAATTTAAGGAAAAAAAAATACAAAAGTGGTGGGACTTCAAAAGGGAGGCCAAAAAATGGATCATTGCCCACAAGCCACGTGTCATAACTAGTGGAGGAGGAGATGACACTGTAGCACTCCCTCCACTGGACCAGCTCATAACTGCTCTCCTGGGCCACACTGTCTAGGGGCAATCGTCAGATTCATCACTAATGTCCAGGGAGAAAGAGCTGCTGAAATGTTTTTCTTTTCTTTTTTCTTTGAGACAAACGTAGGATATTGGCCCATTCATTCATAATGACTTGCACCAGCGGGAGGAAAAGTGCACTGAACCGAAAATGTATTTCCTTCAGCCTAAATATAATGGGCAAAAAAACTATATAATTATTCTTATCTGATCTTGAGCATTTTAACAAACATTAATGTTACTATGAAATCTTATAGTACTCAGAACACAGATTATTATGCTATAAGACTAAAGGACAGAAAGATAATTACGGTATTATTGTCTCCACCAGGCCGAAGGCATGGGGGGAGAGTATGTTTTGCACTCCGTCCGTCCGTCCGTCCGTCCGTCCGTCCGTCCGTGAGCAGCTAATCTCGGCCACCGTTAACCCGGTCGATGCCAAATTTTGCACACACACTCCCTGGATGCCAACGATGAACCTCTGCCCCAAACCTTCCAGAACGGCCTGTTATAGCGCCACCAGGAGGCCGCTTTGTGCAAAACAAGTTTTTGCACAGTACACCTACAGATTTTGTCCAAACATCACGCAAATTGGTACACAGTCTTCAACGAAACCGGTCTTTCAGATTTCTCAGACTCCATCCTGATTGGTTAAGATTGGCTTCCAAAGTTCACAGGAGTGCTCAGTTTCAAACAAAATGCTGCAAATCATGAACACATCGCGTGATTTCCGTGAAATTGTGCACCCACATTCCCACTAGGCCGAGGACAAAATGCCACATGAACAATTTCAACTCAGCCTCAAGGTGGCGCTATAACTGGCCGAAAAGTATTTTTACCTCTAACTGCACGGATCTGTGGATAACTTTGTATGCCAACTCCCTAGACGCCAAGGAAAAACCTTTGCCTGGAATTTCACATCTGCTCTTTATAGCGCCACCAGGAGGCCGACATATGTAAAACACATTTTCTATTATTACTCCTTCAGATTTTATCCAAATTTCACGCAAATCGGTACACATGATCTCCATAGTCATGTGATCAAGACAGGTTTGTTTGATTTCTCATATTCCATCCTGATTGGCCACGATTGGCTCCTACAGTTTTCAGGAGTAGCCCGCTTTTTTACTTTTGTTGCCCTTTTATCCAACCACCAGATAAAGGCAAGCTGCAATGTCCTACATTCCTATCCTGGTGGAGACCTGTGGCCAGAAGGGCACTTTTTCTAGTTCACCATACTTCTGCGAAATTCTGCGTACATCATCTGCACCTCCACCTAAAAATACGTAAACATCACGTTTTCTTTTTATACATACTTGGAACGATGCAAGTTGGAAATGCATGCCCCACCCAGTTATTACTTGCGCGAGCAGAGCACAAGTACTGTTTTCGGCTGCATATGTCTGACTCCTTCGGCCAATCGTGGATTGTGAATTGTCTTTGGTGGCGTTGCTCGGCCAATCCAATCAGGTATTGTCAATCCAATCAGGGATTGTGTACAGTATTTATGGTGACGTCACTCGGCCAATCAGAGCGTAAGTTGGCAGCTTGCTGCGTATGTCGGTGGACCCTCGACCGATTGGATTGGGTCCGTGTGTTGGTTGTGTCGCTCGGCCAATCAGGGATTGGGTGATGACGTAACTATGTATGTTTATCTAAAAACTGGCATATGTGTATGACGTAATCTTTTTAAATTAGTTTCGAAGTTATATATAGGGAACTTAAAATATAGCTTAAAGTCCATGTCCGAACAGTTCCCAAGTTATGTGGATTATAGACGTGCATACTGTACGTGCACACAGAGATTTGGTGCATTTATAGATACACAGATACTTTGGTGCATTTATGGATAGATATTCTTTCTTTCTTTTTTTTGCTCTGCATCATTTTGAATGTGTACACACCCACATACAGTATGGCTGCTGTCTTTTGCACCACTCTGCAGGGCAGTGGAAGGTCTTCTGTGAAAGAGTAGCCAAGTCTTAATCTGTCATCTTGAATTGCCATTGCCATAGACACTACCACAATATCTTTTGACTTACTGTCACAACGAGCGACGAAGGCTTGACATGTCATGTTGAATTGCCATTGAGTAGAAGGATGATACATGTTCTTCAGTCCATCAGCATCATGTTCTAAGTGAATTATAATGTGATGGATCCTGGCCCAGTTGCTCTGCTCAGTTACCCTTTTAGATGGCAAACCACCATCGGCCTGTACCTGTCAACACATGTCTGCCATCAAGCTGCATGTGAAACTTCTGATATTATATGCATGTGACACTGATGTGCAAAAAATTATAAATCAGGCATACTGTAAAGCTGGCATGTTGCAAATCAGTCGTGCATTAATGCTACTCATACTAATTTCAATTGTTACTTAAAAATCACACCCGTGTGAAGTGAGGGACGCTCATCCATCACCCATTTTTCCTTTGACAGTAGGCTAGTGTGAACTAAAAGAAACCTTTGTGAAAGTCTTATCCCTCTCATCTCTACAGAGATTAGTCACCCTGATGAAATGCAGCTATATCTCTCACTGGCGTTTGAGCCACCTACCAAAAAGGAAGTCATGTAACTATCTGCCAATCATGACAAATTCAGCAGTGTCTCTGCTATGGTAGCTATAAGGCATGTCCATTTTCAAAGCAACAGGGTTGACGTGTTTGGTTTTTCAGTGGAGTAGCTAGGAGACCTCCAACCACAGCACTGCAGACTGGTTAAAATATAAATTGACAACGAAATGCACCCAAAGATGCTTCACCAGCTGCAGGATAGTATAACTATAGGGATAATGATTGACCTTGCACTGTGACCTTGACCGTTGACTGATTAAACTTAAAGCAAATCAATAGTGCAGCTCCTGAGTCCTGACCCCTTGCCTCCATGCTAAAGAGAGTTGGATTCAAATGGTCTGTGTTATGTCTGTGTGGAGTATATTTAACCCGTCATCACCACAGAGGTCTACAGTAGGTTTCATGAACCTTGTGATTTGGAGGTTTGTGAACCTCCGTTTACCGTGTGTTATGCTCACCCAATGAAATTCCTCACTGATAAGAAGCCTCTGACTACTCCATGAGGACGATGGGGGATATGGCAGCATGCCATATCTAAATCGGGACAATGACAAAAACGTATCACTGTAACAGACAAACACACAGATGCTGGCGAGCGATTACAAAACACTCGCTCCGCTATAGGTGCGGCTGTAAAAATAATTCTCACAGATTACAGATAATAACTGTCCCCTCTGTCAGTATCTGATCCCATTGGTGGCTTTGCTGTACCACCCTGGGGGGCCGTTCACTCATGCCCACCTATGTGGGGAGCCACACCTCTTAGAGGAGTATCTGCTGATGCTAGTGAAAACATTACCTGCCATGGGCAATTTAGCTGCTTTTTTAAGTGGCCTAAGGAGGGAGGGACACACAAAATAAAATACTTTTGTCTGTGTAAGCTGTCTGAGGACAACTTCAGAGCATTTATATTCATGTAAGGGCCTAAGGGGTGACAAAAGAATGAAAAATATTGTTGTCTCTGTAGGCTGTCTGAGGAGAACCACACAGCAATTTACAGAAAGTGTACCCCTGCTCCTTCCCTACACCATTACCACAGCAACTGCATGTTATTAAATGAGCCAAAGAATGGGGGTTGGCAGGGCAGAGAGAGGAGCTGTGACTTTATAATGCTGTTTCTACTTCAACCCCAGATTTATCATGAGAATGCATGAGCTTGCAGAAGTGTTTTGTGTAATTCCTTTTACTTGGTTATTGTTGACTTGCCTTCCCCATTAGACATGATTTGAATAGGTCCCTGTTCTCCGCAGTTGAATTTCACATTATTAAAATTCCGCCCGCTGAGGGAACATGACCTTATTATAAAAGATAATTAAATGCATGTACTGTAATCCTCTAACCTATACTCTCACATCACATACAGCAACGGTAGCAAAATGAGAGCAGGCATTGCCGGATGAACTTGATACATTATTTATATTGTATGTTTGACGTATTGCTCTCAACATAGTCACAGATGGGCTGGGACCGAGAAGGGTGTCATAAGAAAGGCACATGATAAGAAGGTTGTCTGGGGTGAGACAGATACAGAGACATAGACAGGAGGGAGACAAGAGTTTGACGGGGTGAGTGGGACTGACAGAGAAAACAAGAAATGGAAAGAAAGCGAGACAAAGGAACAGATGATATCAGCGTGTACGTGAGAGGTTTCCTAACATCTGCAAATGAGCAAACAACGTGGCTGTCCACCGTCCCAGAGGCAAATGAGACCCAATTATCCTCCCAAAAATGCTATCCAATCTCTTTCAATAACACCGTCCAAATCAATCATCCCAAAGCCCAAATAGGTGTAAGGCAAATCAGAAGTAGGCTCCCTGTTCCCCCTTGTTTCAACATTCAGCATAGCACAACAGTCGACGGACTACCTTGTCCCCAATGGCACTGCTGCATATTAATCTTAAGACATGCAGCTAATGAAGACTTAAGGAGGGGAGAAAAAAAATACATTGCATATTCAAAGGATTGTGCCAAACATATTAGCCCGGAGGGGTCTTGGAGAAGGAAAAAAAAGGTGTAGCCTATGCCATGGTGAAAAAATGACATTGAGAGAGACATAGAAGTCAGAGAGAGAGAGAGAGAGAGAGAGAGAGAGAGAGAGGAAAAAGCATATAGCTGTGTGAAAATAGCAGGTCCAAGTTCATGATTATTGTTAATGGAAAGTGCAAAAGTTAATGTCAGCTAGTCTTTAAGTCCTAATCAAGGCATTTTGACAGTGTTAGCAATACAAGTGGAACTTTTGTTGTTGGCTGAGAAGCCTATACAACAATGCTTGCCAAAGACTGAGGGAAAGGGCAAATTAGGTCAACACCAATTGCTCTGCCGCTGAAACTAATGTCAACAGGCAGGGTGGCAACGTATGGCTGGATTACATGTTGTGGTTGTTATTTATATCATAAATAGCAGCATTAGTTTCACAGAGCGGAGTAACTGTGTTTGCCTCTGTACTCAAACAACATCAGGGTCTTTAATTTGTTTGCTAAATCCGATTGCATCCTATAGGTTATGAGCAGTCAAAACTATACTCCAGGTTACATTATATTCATGCCAATTTGGACATCTTATTTAGTCATTGTCACTGAATTCTTCTAGCCCCTATGGTATAGTTAACATGGAGATGACAGAGAACATGATACCTCAGAGAAAACTGGTCCTCTTTGTCAAACCACGATCCATTTTTATGTTCTCTAAGTTATACATAATAGATCCTGATCGATTTCAGCTTGTGCAGTGAAGAGCAAAATAGCAGCGGCGCTTAGTATAAGGCCTCAGACAAGAAGAGTGGCAGAAAATCCCTTCTCTTTGTTAAGCGACAAAGACCTCATGGTGCTTTACACTACAGTACACACTACAGATATTCATTCAACTTCAACTTGCCCAACTCGTAGTAGCGGCAGAGCAGTGGCTCTTTTGCCACTGTGCATGAACATAATGAGTTTGGCAGGTCTTCCATGGCCAGCCTGTGCATGGTGCAGGTCAGATAACAGTTATTAATGCCTCAGCGAGCAACTCACTCTCAACATATGTGCATGAAGTGAGAAGGAAAATTAAATCTATTATACATCAGAAAGGCGAGCAATGGCATGGGAGTTAAAATGTGTTGCAGAGGTGGAGTGTGGGTGTGTGGAGGGCTCATGTTTAATCACCTTATGCCTCAGAATGGCATAAGTGGAATGAGCAAGTGGCAGAGCCATTGAAGTTTGAGTACAGAGATGCTGGCAGATCTCACCGCGTGTGCTGCTGTACCTTCTGCATCATTCCGCGAGAGCATACCGTGCGTACCTTAGAGATTAATGAAGCAATAAAGTCAAGTGATGAGTCAAAAGTTAAGAGCCATATTTGCATGATACAACTGTCTACCAATAACATTGGTGCCTATACTAGTATACTGACATCCCACCTGCCTGTTGTCAAGAAGACGGCACGTACAACAGCCAAACACAGAGTGTAACACGAAGACAACCTTATCATGGCCTGACAGCAGGAGTGTAGGCAAGAGAAAATGCCATGGATGTTTATATTGTGAAAAAGAAAGAGCATGGGTCAGAGACAGAGCGAGGGGGAGAGAGAGAGGACGGGATGCGTCATTAGAGTCTTGCACAAGGCGGAGGTGGCAGTGATGCGGATACTTTACTTTTTACTTAGGCCTTTGAATTCCTTTCGGAACATAGGCCATTGATGAGTCGTTTCCACCCTCGTCTGTCTTGCGCCATCCTCTCCAGCTGTTTCCACGTCAGTCCCTTCTGTTTGACATCTAGCTCCGTGCTCCTTCTCCAGGTGTTTTTGGGTCTCCCTCTGCTCCGTTTTCCTTGTGGGTTCCACGTTAGTGCCTGTTTAGTTATTGCTGTGTTGTTTTTTCTTAGTGTGTGACCAATCCAGCTCCACTTTCTCCTTATCAGCTGTATCTCTATTGCTTCTTGTTTGGTGCGTTCCCATAGGTTGATGTTGTTGATGCGGTTTGGCCAGAAGATCCTGAGGATGCGTCTTAGGCAGTGGTTGATGAAAGTCTGCAGTTTATTGGTGATGTAGTTGGTGGTCCTCCAGGTTTCTGATCCGTACAGAAGTACGGATTTGACATTGGAGTTGAAGATTTTGAGTTTTGTGTTGAGTGAGATGTTTTTGGTTTTCCAGATCTTATTTAAAATGTTGAATGTTGCTCTTGCTTTCCCTATTCGTGACTTCACATCTTCCTCTGTCCCACCGTCCACTGCTATCACACTTCCCAGATATGTGAATTTGTCGACCTCTTCCAGTGTCTGGCCTCCCATGTTTATTGGATTTGTGCTTTTGTTGTTTATCTGTATTATTTTGGTTTTTGGTCCGTTTATTTTAAACCCCAATCCGGCTGCTGTTGTTTCCAGGAGTTGGCATTTCTCTTGCATCTGTTTGTGGGTGTGTGAGAGTAGTGCAATGTCATCCGCGAAGTCGAGGTCTTCCAGGTGTTCTGTGAGACTCCATTGGATGCCGGTCTTTTTATTGTGGGTTGTTTGTTTCATGGTCCAGTCGATGCACAGGAGGAAAAGGAAAGGGGATGCCATGTTGAAATATATATATCTGTGTAGTGAAGGGCTATTATATAGTAGAACGCTGCCAAAACCAATGTGGAAATAAGGGCCCATTCATAACCAGGCGATGACACAACATTCATCTCCTTTCAGCCGACTGCGATATGGATCATTTAGGTCCACTTGGGATAACTTTCCACTGTCTAATACTCAAAGTGCACAGTCAGTGTGGGCCAATTTTACCTGCTGAGATTCTGAGTGACAGTTTAAGACTAATTCACTGTACTGTAATGGTGGGCTATACAGTATCATGTCTGCTATACTGTAATCGATAACATAGGGAAAATGTGGCATCTTCACTGTGTAAAAAAAACTTTGCTGCAAGTATCTTTTCAACAATCCCTCCGGTATTGTTGGTGCTTCTACAATTTCATGTAATACCTCTCCGTGAATGCTGGATCGTTTATTTGGAGTGTGCGCACCCACCCACCCACTGGTTGTGGTTGAGGATCAAATGTTGAATCAAAGGTGGATTACCTCTTGAACCTAATCTCTTTTATTCAGGCCCAGAATACGGAATGAAAGCACTCTATATTTGGGAAGACATGACTCATCCTGAATATAACCTGGCCCAACACAGACAATAGTCAAAGGAGCAACAGATTTACTGTAACAACTTATTTACTGTAACATTTTCTCAAGTGACTGCTGATGATGTAGTGTGTGTTAAGGTTTCAGTGTGAGCATTACGTGTTTGATTATATATATTCAATAAGGATAACATAACAGAGACACATGAATCATACTCATAATATCCCCTAAATATCCCCCCCCCCCCCACACACCTCTCTCTCTCTCTCTCTCTCTCTCATTAGCAGGCAGCAGGCACAGCACTATCTCTGTTTCTGGCTCCCCCTACTGGTACTAATAAGTCATATACTCGTGCTCATGACCACTGCTACATAGATACGCACATAGATATGCACACGGCTACATAGATACGCGCGGACATTGCTGGTTGTAGGAGTGGTTGCACCACTCAAAAAAAAGAAAATAAATTAAAAAAAAAGGAAACTGTGTGCCATGTATGAACTGTATGTCCTCCTTTCCGAAAATAAAACGGAACTGAACTGAACTGAGGTTGTCTGCAAGAGTTGCAATACCGCTCCCAGCATTTCTGCAGGCTAGAAAAATTATCTCGACAGCACTGGCACTGCAGCGCCATTCTCAGCGCTAACTCCCAGGATTGTGCTCTGAGTCAGCGTTGCCAAATGAGACAGTGTTATTTAGACTGTGAAATTTTTGAGACAGCCCCAATTTGTGTGATTCTTTCACTACGGCATGCAGTGTGGTGATTTGCTGCATTCTATACCGTGGCTCAACAAGGGTTAGAATGTGCGGTATCCTCTTGCCAAGCAGATTGCTTGGCAAAAAGTTGTGATACCTCTTTTCCTGGCCTGGTGGATTGATGATAATTTCTCCCTCCTCCATTCCAGTCTCTCCCCTCAGTGCTGAACTGGCCTGATGAGGCGAGCACATCTGCGGTGGAACACTGTATTTCAAAACACTATGCACAGTGCGTGTTGATTGGCCTTAATCCGCGTGGCAGATGCCTTTTTAATGGTTTTCAATTATGAGCGCGGAGGAGCGGAGGAGAAATTCGGCTTATAACACCCGCGACCGACCCCCATTCGCTTCTCCCATTTGAATGACAATTTGAATGATCTCATTGTGTTGGTAATCCAATCGTCGGTTAATGATATGCAAAGTGTTGATTAGGTGCGTTAAAAATGTATCCACCTACGCTGGATCCATCATTCATCATACCGCCGCTGAGCCGCTAATATGGATCAACCACAAAGGGTTGAGTTGATGAGACCAGATGAGTTCTTTGAACTCCAAAACAACTGTTGCTCACATCAACCCCGTTGCGTAATATGCAAGTCCTTTCCTTTTTAAATATACTTTATTTAAATTAAATGGCCATCCATCCAAACATTCAAGCATTCAAACAGCCTTTAACGATGACAACATACAGGCCTACTGTAGACCACTATGATTTGGCGCAGCGGACCCCTCCTCCATGGTGTGTGTGTGTGTGTGTGTGTGTGTGTGTGTGGCTGGGGCAAGGCTGACATTAGGTGTCAGATACATGCAGAGGATGAGTGATGAGCACTGTCCACTTCGGGGGGAACATTTAGGAGTCATTATTCCATCATTATCATCCTTGCCAATGACTTCAGAGCCTTCCCCTCTCCCTGTCAGAGGGTTGTCTGCCACCTAATGGGCTTGGAATATCCAGTATGAAGCCAAAATGGAAGCAGACACACTTTGGCCACAGTCTGTTAAGATTAGGTACAAGGTAGGGGGTAAAGGATCCCCAAAGTGCGTGTGTGTGTGTGTGTGTGTGTGTGTGTGTGTGTGTGCGTGTGTGCGTGTGTGCGTGCGTGTGTGCGTGTGTGCGTGCGTGCGTGCGTGCGTGCGTGTGTGCGTGCGTGCGTGCGCACGCATGCGTGAAACATCCAGGACATGCATTCCATGTCGTTTTTATTGAAACGTAATAAGATGAATGTGAAACGGGATGATGAGGAACCCAAGGTAGGGCGAGGCCTAAGGCCTGTAGACGAATTCAGAAACGGGTCTCATGGTCGCAGCAAACGTATTACCTGTAGGCGGAGACGACATATCTGCGGTGTAAACTCGCTGGTCTTCTACTACATTGAATGGAGGAATGGTAGAGTGACTGATGTTAGGCTGCTCAAACGTTACTCTTTTACCTGCCTTTTTACTAACACTAACTTTACAAAGATGCCCAAAACATATCGGTATGAACCTGTGTAGTTTATGGCTTCTACAACAGTAGTGGCAACATTCAACTTTGGAGAGAAACGGAATGTCAAAAGATACACTGTGGTGGCTGAGACCAGAGCCATAGAGTAAAATAAATACAAGTTATGAAACACGAGTACGAATAATAATGGCACTAAATTCATTCCATAAGTAATGGTTGAGACGAAGCAGTGAAAGGTCCTGAAAGATACATAACGTCAGTCTTACCCAATACCCAATCTTTCTGTTGTATGAACCCAAGGCTGCTGTACTTTATACCTCATACTTTAAATGCTTAGTTAAATGCTTTCTGAATTTGTCTATTCATACTCTAGTTTTAGATGATAAGGTGGTTAGTAAAAACAGAGAGATGTGTTTGGGTGAGCGGTTAGTCGCTTACCACCGCGGCGTGACGTCATGTTGTAGTTTTCAGTGATCACCTTATCACCTTCAGTTCAATTTCCCCTCGGGGATTAATAAAGTATATCTCATCTCATCTCATCACCTAAAACTGGAGTATGAATAGACCTTCAGGGTGCATGGCGTAGTCAGGAAATGGCAGCTCTGCTCTGGGATCAGTCGGTCATCTCTGCACCGTCTCTGCCCCCTGTGGGTAGACAGAAGGAGTGGGTGATGATGATGTGTGAAGGCATAATATGTGTGGTAGATAAGGAGGTGATTGTGAATGAGGAGTGGCTGTGATAAGTAGAGGGTGGTCACCTGAACTTGCTTTAATCACAACTTCATAAAAGGACCATTTTCAACCTAATTGGTCATTAATGTTCATCCTATGAGACACAGACAGAGTAGAAAAAATATGGACCTCAGGACCATGATCATGTGAGAACCTATGAAGATTGAAAAGTGGTGAAGTGGTCCTTTAAGAGTGTACAGTATAGACTATAGAGTGTCGCAGTCCCGCCCCCTTTCATGACGATGCCAGGCCCAGGAAATGAATCCCAATGCATTATTTAAAGACCTTTTAAGGGTCGTATGAAGCCAACTCTTGTCGTGACAAATCATGACAACACACATAATATTTTGGACCAAACCAATAATTACAAAGAAGAAAAACAACAAAAAAAGTGTTGTAACCTGCCGTTTTTTTCTACTTTCTAATTCTTTGGTGTTTGTTGTCATGATTTGTCACGACAAGAGTTGGCTTTGTCCACGGCGTAAACGTCTTTAAATAAATACTTTATGAAAAGTCTATGAGGAAAATGAACGGGATTTATTTTCCGGGTCTCTCGAGGGGGCGGGACTGCGACGCTCTATATGGAATGCAGCTTTTGCTTTGACCACAGTGAGTTTACCCATGCCTTCAGTGTGCCTTCAAGAGTTTGTATTAAAATAACAATGATAATACAAATACCATTCAGAGGACATTGGCAAATATGAAGTGGAATGCAGGTCCTCCACTAGTTGTTTGCTTGACTGTTGTCAATACTGATACAGCAGGACTTTGAGACCTTTAAGTAAAGTGGCAACATTCTTTCATGGTTAGCAGTTGTATCATTAAATAATACCCTATAGCATGACTTTGTGACCTTTAAGTAAAGTGACAAAACTTTGTATAATATGCTATAGTATATTATTGATGTTCATAAGACATTATTCCATTTAATAAACACATTGGTTATAATGCATTATGAATTTATGACACAGACATTACAGCACTTCTCTATGTGCCTTTATAACCACCTAAGTTATAATAGTTATAATGTGCTGTTCCACTGAGCATACTAATGCATTATGACCAGCACTACTTTTTATTTTAATTACTAGCCTTAAATAAAACAACTGTTGACCTGAAACTTAAATGTTCTTGACTTGGCAAGTATCCTGTCTGCCCATATCTATGAGATATAGCCGATGCCTTTTAAAACGTCACCCATCATTATCCTGGTCATGTTTAATGCACTGCAGTGTGTGAGGGCTGTGACTCTGGCTGTGTGTTGCTGTCCGTCACCGGGCTCAGTGGGCTTTCATCCGGAGCTGGGCGGTTTGAGGCCAGCCTAACAGAATTCCACGGAGAAGAGTATTAGCATTTTACGGTGCACTGGGGAATAGCTGCCAAATAGCCTGTTGCACATCCCCAGTATCTGCAGTATCTCTCTGTCTCTCTCTCTCTCCCCATCTTTCTCATTCTATGTACTGAGCATCCTTGCAAAAGGCTACAATGATCCCCTTTCTTTTTGATCCACTTTGTCCCCCCACCCCCCCATCTCTCTGATGTCGTTGTCCCCCCACCCCCTCTCTCTGATATCGTCCTCATCTCTGCGTTATTGTTATTTAGTTGCCCCTGTGCTCTCGATTTACGCTGCCTTAATGTAGTCCTGTGCAGGAAGTCAACTGATGAATTCCTCGTTTGTCACGTTAATAGTCCTTTCTTCTCTGCACGCATGCACGCACGCACGCATGCACACACGCACACGCACACACGCACACACACACACACACACACACACACACACACACACACACACACACACACACACACACACACACACACACACACACACACACACACACACACACACACACTTATCCCAGTATGAGTCTATTCACAGAACAACCAAGTCTTATTCTCCATCCTTACTAACACCCTCCTCCTCTCAGATCCTCCTGCCTCATTCTCTCATCCCTGATGACTCTCTTCTCCTTCACCCCCCTTCTGTTCATCCTTTACATCTCCTCACACCCCCTTTAATGCTACAGTGGATACAAATCAAATACCATCGCAATGCAGCCTTGAATTATTGTGTTCCCCCTTGATGTTGATCATACTGTATAGTTTTCCAATACATTTTGTGTGAGATCAAAGCTTACACGCCACAAGACCATATATTGGTCAGCGCTGTTGCCATGCACTTGATTTACACTACAAAGATGTGTAATAAACCTTTTGGAGTTTTATTTATTTGCACACACACAAAAAAAGGAAACACCAGAAGTGCATTTCTCTCTCACTAGGTTGGGGCCCTCCAAATTCGGAAGGCAGTTATAGTATGGTATTATGACAAATGTGAGTGATTTTTCTTGATCACTTTACTTCAGATGTGTACAGTGTACCAATTTATGTGAGTTTTGGACAAAGGTTATAGCCAAAAGCCCAAATAACCAAAATGGAGTTTTTGTCAGACCTGGAGCCTACATGGGGAGTCGCATTGTGATTCAAATAATCCAGGAAAATATATCATCTGTAAACTACAGTTCAACAGTGATAGGCCAAAATATGAAGCGGCTTGAATTGCCACCGTTATGCTGATTAAAAGATTTGTGGCCGAGGTTTGTTTATTTGTATGGATCCCCATTAGCTGTGCCCTAAAGCAGCTATAGTCTTCCTATAGGGTCCACATACAGTATGTTCTGTCTTGGCCTACTGGGAGTGTGTGTGAAAAGATTCACGGCAATCTGCCCAATGGAGATTAGCTGCTCACAGACATAGGCTACTGACACACGGAGGCAAAAACATAGTCTCTAGCCTTGGCGGAGACAAACATGATTAAAAACGTTGTTCATACTTCATAGTTGTTCATAGGTGTTGTGTTGTTCATACTTTTTCATGGCAGCCATTTTGACATGAAACACAGGCGTTTTTAATGATTCTAATTATCTCCACCAGCCAAAGGCAGGCAGCAAGATAAAAGTATTGGTTCCGTTCCATTTAATGTAACAGGGCCATTCAGAGAACATCATGACTCTGTTTGAACTTAATGGAACACAATTTTAATTAGTATAATTGGTAACACCTTTGTTAATGGTCCCATATTACATTTGTACACTCTGATTTAGGAAGAATAGTAATATAATAGAACCCACACACTTGTATGCTACAAAAACGTTAAAAAAAAAAAATTGCGCCTGGGCAGAGCCCACCCAAACGTGAGTCCTGCACACCCAATCAATATTTATGGGGAATATATATATTTTTAGCCAATATAAAATAATACCACAAAATATCTGTACCATTTATCATTTCTGATTAGGTGGGCAGACTTTTTTGAGAAATCTAGACCCACCTGAACAGGGGCTGATGGAAATTGGGTTACTGTTGGTAAAAGGAGAAGATACAGTAGATAGATGGATAGATAAACTCACATGATGATAGCATAGTTTTCTATGCATTTCGGGGGGCTACAGGGATTTGACTCGCCAGAAATTCATTCATTCATTCATTCATTTTGAATGAATGAATGGATTTTTTTTGTATAGCACCTTTCCAAACATATAGTTTCAAAGTGCTTTACAGACAGGTTATAAAACAGTAATCATAAAAAAAACATAAAACAACAAAGCATCAAGACATCAGAGACAATAAAACACGCGCTTGCATACCCCCATACTGTATATATTCATCCTGCCCACCTTAGTGGATAGAACCAGCCCTGAGGTGCATTATAGTGGCTCTTGGGGTCCTGGTTTCGGATACCACATATTAAACAGTGTAGTTTACCGTAACTCAGGCAAGAAATATGCTATACTGTATGTAGTATGTAGATTAGATTTTTTCTGTTTCATAGCAATTACTTTCTAGTTACTATCTATGTAAGACATTGGATTTTAGTATGAAAACCCTCATTTTTTGTAATAGGGGATGTCAAACTCAAATACACAGTGGGCCAAAACAACCAGGCCGGACTGGTTCAATGTTTATTTAAAAGCATTAATCACTAAATTAATTGAGATAAAAATCAGTTGCAATATTTCCTTATGGCTCTGTCAATAATTTCAAGTATAATTAAATATCATCCCACCGGCCAGAGATAATTCATTCATGGGCCTGATTTGGCCCCTGGGCCTTGAGTTTGACATACAGTATAATATATAACATAATTACATGTCAGATTTGTAACAAACCAATCCTCATAGAAATCGCTTGAGAATTCAGCACATTTGCAATGGTATAAATTGTGGAGATACCCCCTGCCTCCACACACACAGCATGGGGCCTACATGCATTACGTGGCATCTAAATCTGGCAGCCGCGAATGGATGACGCATAGTGAACAGAGGCCAGTTCGTGTATACTGTATATCTATGGCGGATACAGCATCTATGTTCGGAAATGAACATGTTCACTCTCTGATTTACAAAAGGATCATTTAATATTAAGGATTTCACTGTGTAGTATTGGGTGGGATACAATAATGTTTAACTGCTGTTTGTTTTGTACATTATGCTCGGCTGTTAAATTAAAGCTGTTAAATAAAAAGCACCCCACAGATGTTTAGGCTATTTTGGACTTTCCTTTACCGCATGCTCTGCCATAATCATAATATGCTAAATTAGGCAAACCCCGTAGTCATAGTGGGATCCTTATTATGCAGCTGATGCTCATCATTAAATATAGATAGATTATTTTTTTATCAAATCTTCAAAAGAGAAAATGGAACTATTTTCTGTAGTTTTTTTTTTCTTTTCATTTTGGATCAACTGTCAAGTTTGTTTTCGGTAAATTGATTAACCACTCGAACCCCAGCATCCATGATACTCTGTGGGGAACTTTAGCTAAAAATAGCAGATGTACAAGCTCACAACAACATGACGCATTGCGAAGCGTTGTGAGCGTATAGATCGTCTATTTTTGGCCAAGAGATTTAGTGTAGAGGGGGGACAAAGCGGTATAGATGCACTCCCCCACATGTCAAGTGCTGCTCTTCTACATGGTGCTGCAGTTAATGATAGAGAGAGGCTTCTGTTTGTTCAGAGTGATTCGGTGTCTAATTATAATTGCACAGGCGTCTGATGTAGCCTACTGTTTGGTTTAGTCAGTGTGTTTGTCTGAGGGTGTGAAATTTGAACTTTGAATGTGTAAACGTTGCAAATAATGCATGTCAAACAGTGGCAGGTAGATGTTTGCGTATGGGTTTATAGGACATACAAATTAATGTGTGTTCATGTGATATTTCTGTTTTATGTATTAATCTGTTCGTCCAGTTACAGTATATATAACTGGACAAATTGGTAGCCATGGTTCACATGACACTCACGCTATGACACTCATGTCATAGTGTCAGGGCTAGTCAATTAAATGGGTAAGCCAATACATCCTGTATTGTGAATGAGGCAGGCTGGGCAGAAATGTCTTGTTGCAGATGTCCAGTAAAAATTCTAAAATCAAACCACACTGATAATGGTGAACTCGTTTCTTTATTGAAGTGTGTAATGTACATGTCTTCCCCAGCTGTATCTCATTATGTAATCAGCAGCCATCATGTGTAAATTAGTCTTGTTTCACAATCAGTCCATATCGGGTCATTGATCAGTGTTTCATCAGTTTGTGATTGTGAAGTAGTCTCTGTTTATTGAAACATCCATTGGTTTTGAACTCTGCCTGCCTTGCTGCATTTGGGCCCTCACCACACTATAGCTAGTACTGTACTGTACAGTATGTGACACATAATATGATAGTCATTGCACAAGTCATGTAATGTAATGTAATGTTGACTGTCAGAGGTCTTAACTCAAACATCAACAACGTAAATGGTGGACATATCAACCTGCAAGGGCATGAAATATTGTCCTTTTAACTGCTTGTTATGTTGCTGTTGATGTTTGAGCTAATTGGATGCGTCATGTTGTTTTTAAGTGACTAAATATTTGAGCATGCATCTTGGCATTTGGTTCTAGACGCCAATGTTGACCTTGTCTAAAAGGATGGAAAACAAGGTTTTCCAGAGATTATATGCATGGGCAAGCACGCGGGGAAAAGGGGCCAACTAACAGAAGCATTGGCACGAGTCTTAATTGCTGTCGATAAAAAGCAGTGTGTCCACAGGCGTGTGTGCGTGGGGGGGATTTCAGAATTCACCAAAACCAATTAAGACTTCTGTCTATCCATTTGATATTTTTCTTTAAAAATATATATGAATTCATATCACTTACCTACAGTATACCTTTCTGTCACGAAACTCCTAAAATTGAACGGAGCGTGTCAACCTCTGTCGTGCTGCTTTTCCATCTCTTTGGTTTTATGTTTCTTCTCATTTTGAGGTCACAACAATCACATTTATGTCTGGGATTCCATTTCTCTTTAAAGGATTAATGTGAGACCCCCTGCCCCCCCAATGCATCTTTCATCGTGATGCAAAGGATTCTGTCTCATTGAGCCCAGCATGTGTTAGGCCTGCCCTAACACACGCTTAGAACTTGCCATTAAAAGTTGTAACTTATTCTTTTCCCTCATTTCCATAACATTTTCAAAAATGTTTTCAAAATGTTGTCCCCCATATTTCTGATTCTATTGCCCTCACCTTCTGCCTTCTACCCAGTCACTCTTGTGCTCGGTTCCTCCAGTCCCCACACTTTCTTTCCTCCTCTTTCTCATCCTCTTCCTTCATCCACGCCCTCCTCCCACCTCGAGTTTGTTCCTCCGTGTCATCTCTGAACCGCTCTTTTCTGGTTCAGACTCGGCCGTTCCTCTGTTTCCGTATCGTTGTCCTTAATCACTTCCGTCCTCTCCTCCACAGCCTGTGAACTGATGAACCAGGGGATCCTGGCTCTGGTGACGTCCACGGGGTGCGCGGCAGCCAGCGCCCTGCAGTCGCTGACGGACGCCATGCACATCCCCCACCTGTTCATCCAGAGGAACGGGGACGGGTCTCCTCGCACCGCCTGCCACCTCAACCCCAGCCCGGACGGGGAGAGCTACACTCTGGCCGCCCGGCCACCGGTGCGCATCAACGATGTCCTGCTCACCCTGGTGTCCGAGCTCCGCTGGCTAAAGTTCATCGTCTTCTATGAGAGCGACTATGGTGAGTACTTCCCGCACGACTTGCTGCACCAAGTCGTATTCGCTGAGTTGGCGGTGCCCGGGATCGAACCCATGAAGTTGTGGTCCAAAGGCGAGAGCTCTACCGACTGAGCTACCCGGTCACAGAGGTCTGCCTGCCGGCCGGCTGGACGACCCTCCCTCCAATTGGCCAATTTTAATATAGCGTAGGAAGATATATGACTGTAAAAATACAGTGGGTCAGTGGTCATTTTAGTAACAAGCATCTTTATGCCAAATCGTTATCAGTTATCGTGGTGGGCCTCAGAATCAGAGTGACATACATTTTAAGACATGCTGCTTAACCCATTCTGTACGGGCACCCATTTTGGTGTCAGCATCATGTTATGCTTTAGCTATTGAAAAATAGCAGATCTACAAGCTCATATCGCGACACCGAGTGGCGCGATATGAGCTTGTAGGTCTGCTATTTTTGAAAAATCGAAGAGCGACTGACATTTTTAGAATCTGATCTCAGGTCAGAATGGGTTAATCAGACCAGTGTGTGTCCAGTGGAAACCTTGTGTGAATCTGATCTCAGGTCAGAATGGGTTAACAATCAACAGCACGTCGATTGCTAATATAGAGACTTGATGACTGTGTGTTTCACATGGATACGTGTGTGAGTGCTTATGTAAAACCCCAGCTTGATTTACTGGTCAGTCATCAGTGCATATTGCACACAAAAGCAACACGTCTGCATTGTCCTCACTCCGTTAAAAACAGTCTTGCCTCAGAGCTCCTGCTTAATTACAGTCCCTGTCACTAAATCATTTTTCTCTTGCAAAATCCCTTCAAGCATCTACAGTAGATGAAATGTTCACAGTCAACATTTACATGTGGAAAACTACCCAATGTGCTAATGTGCAGTAATTAATTTTCTTGCACTTTTCTCCCCTTTTTGAGGGGCGCCAGCCCCTCCTGCTCTCCTATATTCAGCTATTAGTGTAGATTTTCGTCTTACACAAACATTAAATTCCCGAATTAATGGAGAATTTACGTCATATGTGTCTGAGCCAATCGACATGTTAAAGGACCACTTCACCCTTTTTGCAACCAGATCTTATTTTAATGATGTTTGGGAGACAAGAAACACTTTCCTGGGGTTTTTATGTGTCTTTGGATATTTTAGTATTTCAAAGTGTCCATGGGCTCCATGATGTCATGGACATGTTCTCTCAGTAAGACAGCCCTCCCCTATCCACAAGGAGGAGCAGTGCATCAAAGCATTATGGGAAGTGTAGTCCAGGAAGGAAGTGAGCATGACATCATGGAGTCCATGGACACTTTGAAATACTGAAATATCTAAAAAAAAAAACAGGAAAGTGTTTCTTGGCTCCCAAACATCATTAAAATAAGATCTGGTTGCAATAGGGGTGAAGTACTGCCCTTTAAGTCATGATTATGTATGATGATAAGAGTGCCGCTCACTTCATACGGGTGTGATTATTTTCCCACTTAAGCCTTATTAAACTATCTTTACTGAACATTTCTTTCTATAATGACATAATATCCAAAATAGGGATTCTAGGTTAAGACGTATTTTTTCCTCTCAAGCAGGCAGGCCGTAATTCATGATGAAATTATCCCATTAAGATATACAATGTTCTAAAAAGTATCTTCAATGGCAGCATGCATAGTTGCAGACACATGAAAGCAACGTACTGTAGATCAGGATTCAGGATGCGTGTGCCTTATTTTGATTCGGCTTTGATCGTATCGAAAGAAAACACACACGCACGCACGCACGCACGCACGCACGCACACACACACGCACACACAGTCACACACACACACACACACACACACACACACACACACACACACACACACACACACACACACTTTATTTACACACACTCCCAGACACACGCACAGCCCAAGTTAAAAATACATCAAAGTTGAGGGATAAAACAAGATCTGCATTCACCATAAGCACTATTCTTCTCATCATGAAGTCCCACCCGCACTGAAAGT
This sequence comes from Protomyctophum parallelum, assembly GCF_964188405.1. NCBI lineage: Eukaryota > Metazoa > Chordata > Actinopteri > Myctophiformes > Myctophidae > Protomyctophum > Protomyctophum parallelum. Next base: position 42,763,207 of record NC_139704.1, on the reverse strand, counting down.
AGTAAATCCACTGCCAGCATTAAATATTAGTGTAATGTGGGAACAGGAGCCAGGCCGTTTCTATGTGGATCCTGAGGCCGAGATACATCATTTACTAGTTGTTGCTTTTCACATGCATACCTACCGTATTTCAACAGTTGGCCTAAGTAAGTTTCGCATTCTCTTTGATAGACACGTCTTTATTTAACAGGTTGATTTATGGATGCCAGGAAGATAGAGAGCGGGTACTGGATACTGCAATAAAGAGAGTACTGTATGTATTCACAGATGTGCCCCATTCCTATATCTTGCCCAGAGGTCCCCACAGGTCAGACCTTTCTCCACCCACGCTTGGCAGTTGGCACAAAGCAACCGGCTTTAGAGCACAAGGGCAGAGAGATGGAGGGAGTTGCCTTACTGCATTGACATTCCTCAGAGGACACTCTGCCACCGCTGGCTAATCTCTTTACCACTTAGACGAGAGCAATCTACTGTAGAGAGGGAGTGCAATTCTGTGGCTGTCCATCTCGCAGAGAGATGTACACACACAGTGCAGAATAAACTGTGGTAGATGTAGTGTCCAGTGAGGCAGGCAGGCTGATATTGTGCCTGCAACCCCACTGCCATCCCACATGCCTAATGTGGGATGGGTCCACATAGACAAAGACACACGCGTACACGCACACCCGTTTCAGTTTTAATGCAGCTATATCCCTGATGCAGACGGTGATGTGACTTTAACCCATTCTGACCGGGCACCCATTTTGGTGTTGGCATCATGTCATGCTTTAGCTATTGAAAAATAGCAGATCTACAAGCTCATATCGCGCCACCGAGTGGCGCGATACGAGCTTGTAGGTCTGCTATTTTTGAAAAATCTAAAAAAACGACTGACATTTTTAGAATCTGATCTCAGGTCAGAATGGGTTCATCAGGACCAGTGTGTGTCCGGCGGAAACCTCGTATGAATCTGATCTCAGGTCAGAATGGGTTAAGAGTCCCCCAAGTGGATATATGTGACAAGCTGTTTCACTTATCCCGAGATCCCTCCTTGGATTGGCCTCTTCAGCGGCTCTCCCTGTGTAGAAAGTAGAAAGAGCCGACTCAGCAGTGCTGTGCTGGATCGATTAAAATGCCAGTGCAACGCAGCAGAACACTTTTGCCACCCAGTGAAAAATGCAGGGTTTTTCTTTTTCTCCATATAGAAATTCCCACAAACCACAATATTTCACAACGCAGTTCCAGCTAGTTTTATCTTGGCATACAATAGTGTTGTTTTGTGGAACCAATTGTAAATTGTATTCATATTACATAAACAGTACAGTATAGAAGTATTTCGTTGTAAGTCCTTCGAGACTATGTCCAACGTGTCAAGTCTAACCAGGCACGGCAGGTTAGAAATAATGCCTCGGGTACAAGTTCTAAGGAGGCAGCCCATTTTTAAGGCTGCCAAATTAGGTGCTATATAGTCGGCACTGCTCACATTTGTTCCTGTGTTACAGTGTTTAACTCCGTACTCATTTAATTAAACTGATGTAGCAGGTAATTAGCGTCCTCATTATAGAACAGTCAAAATACACAGTGCATGCCTCAAAGCAGCATTGCTGTGATGCTTGCTACCAAGCACTGCATGCAAACATAAGCAGATTTGCAGTGCATTAAGAAGCATAGATGCCAAAGTAGCATCTGCCCCCAAGGTGAGAGAGTGTGGGAAAGGATAAATGGCCCTCCTACGCCAGTTAATATTACTGTATACTGTATAATTACACTTGTAATCTACATATTATGCTAATCAAATCACCTACTAATGGTAACTCATGGGTTAGGCTCAGATTGTCAAAGCCATACTGTACACATACAACATAGAACACATTGTTTACCCATTTCCTTTTGGTAAAAGTCTTCTTTCAGGTTCCAAAACAAACAGCAGAGACTACAGCGAAAGCATTGTGTGCCGTTTGCCTCCAAGCTATGATTCAATGCAATCGTTTTTGTTTGTTTGTGAGAAAACAAACACATTAAGATAAAGCTATCTGATTTGTTGCACATTCCGAATGAGAATACATTCAAGATACAATTGTAGCAAGAACAGAAAATTGGAATTAAAATAAACAATAATGATAGATAGATAGATAGATAGATAGATAGATAGATAGATAGATAGATAGATAGATAGATAGATAGATAGATAGATAGATAGATATAACTAGCTTAGTATAATAACAATAGCAGGTGCCTTTGTCAGATGTGTGTACAAAGTCAAAGTCATACGATTTGTCACACACGTTACCACAGTGAAATGTGTTCTCCGCATTTGACCCATCTCTTGGAGCGGTGAGCCGCAGCCAAGGAGCGGTGAGCCGCAGCCGTGCTACGCACGGGAATCATTTGATTAGTTGATTTGACCCCCCAATACAACCCAAGGCAACCCATTGATGCTGAGTGCCAAACAGGGAGGCATTGGGTCCCATTTTTACAGTCTTTGGTATGACCCGTACTACAATACCTCTAAATATTGTTGGATACCTGTATGTGTGAAATCTACCTATTAATCATGAGATGTCTGTCTGTCCTTATTGCCCGCTTCTCCTCAGAGCCTGGAGCAATTGATCTGAATTTGCACACAGGCATTGACCATTAGATTCTGCACTTTTATCACTTTCCCAAATTGTACGCTGTTTATTAGCGTTTTTTGGAAGCTATTTAACTCTATGACCACAGTTTTCACCGTTACTGAGCATGCATGCCCACGTGAGCATGCATGCCTGGCCACGTAATGTACTGTGTGTGCGTGTCCCCAGAGGAGTATAGCTCAGCGTTAGCAACATGTTGTTTAGTCACTGATGGAGCAGAACGCATCCTGTGTGTGTCTTTGCTCGAGTGTGTGTGTGTGTGTGTGCGTTTGTGCATGCATGTGTGTGTTGGAACTGTTTAGGAGCGGATGTTTGTTCTTTGCGGCACCGTGAGCGAGCATGTGTGTACACCAGGTATACAGTAGACTAGTGTAAAATGTGTGTAAGGTGCTGTTTATGTAGGCCTACTGTAGGAGCTGCCTTATTCACATGAACCCTAGCATCCCTATGCTGGGCATGTCATAATAGTGAAAATAGCAATCTATTTTCGGTGAATAGAGTTTGTGTAGTGGGCAGACTGGCAACAGGCCGTTAGTTGTCAGCACCACTGCCTTAAACATGTAATGTTGTTTTAAACAAAGAATAAACAAAGAAGCACAAAAACGAGGGGAAAACAAGAGATGATCACATAGTGATAATTATGTCAGGTGAAAGCAAGCGCTGTCTATAGCCTAAGCCTATATTGTTGAATAGAGATTGTGTGTCACAATCTCGCACTTCGCGGCCATTTGTGTTTGAGTGCACTGTCTCCGTTCTGTTCCCCCCCCCCCTCATATTAGTATGATTATTATTATTTTTAGCAGCTGCGTTTGGTTTGAAGTTATATGGAGTGACTATTGCAAACATGTCTTCCCCGTCAAGCCGTGAGTGTGACTGTGAGTGATCATGCTTGTCTTCTGCGTTGCGAGTGTGCACTGTTAGTCTGCTTCCCATGGCCCAGAGGCCGCTTTGCTGTCCCTTTGGCTAAAAGCAGCCCATCACAAGGTTGTTGGCAGTGTTGCCAGAAATAAGCTAAACCAGGCAAGCAACTGTGGGGAAAAAAAGTTTTGCTGGAAATAAGCGTACTTGGCAACCCTGGAGTCGACTAGGTGGCGAACATGTCGTCTGAGTTTCACAAGTAGATATTAGTCAGGTCAAAAACCCAGGCCTTGAGGCTTTGAGGTATGCCAGTAACGCTTGCCACACAGTAGAAGGTGAAAAAGTCCATGGTCAGGGTGGCTAGGGTCTTTAGTGTTCGTATGAGCTTTGCTCACACAATCCACTTCTAACACACCCAGAACCTCACTAATATTATGCTATTGACTATTGCACGTACTCTCTAAGATGAAAATCAGCATACATTAGAGCATCTAAAGGTCATTCAATCCATCATCCCGTCCTGAGCATGGTTGTTGCTGCTATAAAGGTCTAGCTTACAAGATATCACTCCGGATATTAACATATTTTGGGCGGGAACCCCTTTTGGTGTTTTAAACATTATGTTATAATTTAGCTATTGAAAAATAGCAGATCTACAAGCTCATAGCGCGCCACCGAGTGGCGCGCTACGAGCTTGTAGGTCTGCTATTTTTGAAAAAATCGTGAAAATGTGGCACAAATCTTGACAGAAAACTGTCAGGATTTAGAAGACATTTTATACATTTCGACGTCGGGCCTAAATGGGTTAAGACGTTTTCTTTCATAACATTACTATCACGAGACCGAGATGAAAAATGCATTATAGCGGCGTGTCAAAAACAAGATGGCTCTGTCAACATGGTGTCCGTGTCTCCGTGCAGGAATAGCTGTTTTGCTGCTGCCATATACTTCTCACCGGCTGATGTTCCAATAATTAAAATGCCCACGCGTGCTGACAACCCCTGGCATATGTGGTGTCAGAACTGTATTACTGAACCATCAGTCGGCATCAGTTAACATGTTGCATGACAGACCAGACGACAGTGAGTGACGGGCACTAAGACTGGAGCTGCAGACAGGTTGGCAATTTAAAGGAAAAACCTCTGAATAATTGAAATTTAGAAACATAATGAATGCAGATGCTTCTATACTGTACAGGTGTACTGCAGTATAGAAAATGCTGAGCAGTTCCGTTGACCTCAATTTTGGATCAAGATGGTAAGTGAAAAAGATCTGTGTGACTATGAAAGAGGGTTATTTTTGGGGGGCACAGATGGCAGGAGCTTCACATATTTTTTTAGTTCAGTGGTGCAGAAACCTGTAGGCAATGTTCTACAGAGATGTGGGGAAAACATCATCCGTCACTATATTCTGGACAAGTGGCATACTGTACACCAAGAGAAAAGTATGCTGGTTTCACAGCCTCACAGTAAAAGATAGAAACAGCCTGTTCAGCATTGTCATGATCTGTTCTAAGATAACTGAGCAAAACAAGGAGACAGACCTTAGTTCTTTTTGCAAAGCTGCAAGCATTTTTTGGCTTCTCCTGGACATGTTTTGTCAGGTGACATTTCTCTGATGCTATCAGGGCATCATCATGTTGTGCCCGCTTAGATAACCTACCGTTATTCTAAATCGTTCGTCCCCTCAGCAATATTACTTTTTAAATGTTTTTAATGTATTTTTACCCTTTTACTTTATTTGACCTTGAGTATATTTGAGATCATTATTCCACAGAGTGCTTGTTTGTTTATGTTGTTGTATGCAGTTTTTGTGCTCTCCGTTACAAGCTGCTTGAAGCTAATTGCCCCTAGTGGGATTAATAAAGTAGTTTGAATTGGTATGAAAAGCTTAGCCGCTTCAATGTGGTGCTTTCTTCCAAGATGAAAATGCCCCCCCATCCATAGGGTTATTGAATGGTTTGAAGTATGGAAATGATGTGAATTATAATTATGCTTTCGCAGTTGAAAGATCTAAACGCAATTGAACACGATTTTGGACCGACAGGTTAGACAGCGATCCCTGCTACCACCATCATCAAAACACCAGAATGTTAGATTAAAGCAATAAGCCACAAGAGGTCTGCGCCTCGGGTCTGCCTACGCCCCCAGCCATTGTAAAATACCCGGTAAGCTGGGGCCTCGAGTGGCTTATTGCTTTTCTAAAACGGTTACAAACATATAATAATAATAATAATAGCTCAAATTTATATAGCGCTTTTCTAAATACCCAAAGCGCTTTACATGGGAACACTAGGAACAGACTTTATTAAGAAAAGAAAAAAAGAGAAACATAAGGAGATACAACAACAGTACATGGTTAAAAAGATAAAAGGATAGACGAGACCTCAGCTGGGGAAAGCTATCCTGAAGAGGTGGGTTTTGAGTGAGGTTTTGAAAGAGAGGAGAGAGGGAGCAGCTCTGAGATGGTTAGGGAGTTCATTCCAGAGTTTGGGGGCCGAAACATAGAAGACCCTGTCCCCCCAGATGCGGTACTTGGCCTTGCGGACCTTCAGGAGGTTGGCTTCACTGGACCTGAGGGAGCGGGGGGGACATTATGGTTCGAGAAGATCGGAGACCTTGCTAAGACACTTAGCAAGGTCTGTCAGCCATGGAATTGCCACACTTGTGAGCTAAACTGTCTGTCTGTGACTGAAGCCTGGTAGAGGCAACAGATTTGACCAGCTGCCACTCTGAGACTTTTGAGCTGTGACAGTTGAATGTCCTTTTTTTTGCTATATAACAGACATACAGTAGCCTACTGCCTGCAGCAGTTTTCCATTAGTTTTGAGATGTGACGAGGTGAAAATGTCTATGTTGACACATTTGCCCAATTTTAAAACTGTGGTTAAATGTGAAATAAAATGAGTACAGTACAGTATATCACTCTGATCATGGCGGAGCACTTTGAATATCAAAAAGGGCCAGAGTGCTTCCAAAGTGCATAGAACCCTCCCAGCAAGCACGGTCAGGACCTGGACCAATTAGTGACGTCTCGATTGGGGCCAGATCAAGTCAAACCAAGACTAGTCAGATCTGGCCCAGAATATCACCCGATTTCAACCAACATAAATGTTGCCCACTAAGACGGACGTCCCTGGATGAATCAGAGAGACTGATCGAGGCCAGATCAACTTAAGTCATATCATGACTAGTCAGATCTGGCCCAGAATAAGCTATATTATTTAACCTGGAGAAAACGTCTTGGAAAAGACGTAAAGATCATCCCCATATGGGCTGTGATCTGGCCTAGTCCTCCTGAACGTCACCGGAGTCACTGGAGGACGCTGGCACGTTTGTTGATTTATTTTTTGTCCTTCCTTGATTTTCATTGGATGGTCAAAAAAGGTGATATTGTTGAGCAGCACTCTTTTTCAAACTTGAGAAGAGACTAAATCATTAAATGTGCAGCACTATTTACCATATAAATGCATGCATGGCAGAATGGTGCTGGCAGTTAAAAAAAAAAAAAAACGAAACTGTGGACACAGCACATGTAATCAATGTCCTGGAAAAACACTCCAGGTGTTTGGGTGCGTTTGACTCCTCCGCCCCAAGGTTTTTGTTTCTCGGGTGAGAGAGAGCAAACATTAAGTGCTGCAGTTGGTTGAGCGCTGTGCTATTTTGCTTTTGTATCACAACTCCCAACAGCTGGTTCTCCTGGCCTTGGGGAGGCGTAGCGTGGCTGGGTGTAATGAAGTGTGTCAGGGAAGCTGATTCACTCAAATCTCCACCAATGCATCAGTCGCATCAAAAACACATTGCAAAGACAACTCCTGGAGCTCCCCATCTTGTTAAGTTAGTCATCTAGGATTCAAAAAACCTTTGACGTTGGACCATAAGTGTTTCAAGAGATCATGTTCCATTAATCCTTTCATTTAAGTAATAGTGACTGCTTCATCCTGTGGGGGAAGCAGCACATGGTTTCAGTTGAATGTTTGACATGTTAGGTAACTGCTGACTCCTGCTTGGTTAAGATTTAGGTATGCATACCTAAACACCTCAAATGCGGCATACGATTAATGGCAATGAATGAGGTGGGAAAACATGAGGAGTCTTGGGTGACAGCTGTGAGGTGAGAGGCATAGGAACCTATGAGAGTATTAATAGCTATGTATGTCATTAAATGTCTTGATGAATTGAATCCATAGAGTAGGACAATGGAATCAATTCACAATTTACCTAATCCAGGTCAAGTGACTTACAGTAAGCAACACATGGTAATACATCAAATACAGTACATAAAAATAGTCATCAAGAATCATGGCATTTTGTGTCATCCTTTTAGCATCCTTGTAGTATGCTACCTGTATGTTAACTGTTTTTTTAATAACAAATGTGCCCTTGCTTTAATGTTCTCAACATTGAATCCTTTAAATTATATGGACACACTTGGAGGACCTTGCCAAATTGCCATAACGCCTTCCCACATAGTCTACTCAGACGTTAATGCTGCTTAATTTTCTTATGCACTTTTGGCCCCACTATAACTTCGCTCTACTAAATCCGAAAGTGACAAATTGTAAACTATTAACCTGCTGCTGTGATTTCAGCCACTTCATTTTCTCATATGAAAACGCTTCACAGAACTCAGAGCCAGAGGTAGTGGAAAGATTAATCAATTCCACAAAGTCACCATTTTACTCCAGAGCAAATAGTTCTCAAAAACGGCACCCACTTTATTTTACTTAAATCAGTAAATTGTCGGGGAGTCCACCTTAATTGCTAATTAACACTGTTAATGATAAATCATTGTGTTACTCATTAGTCTGAAAGTACAGGAAGAACAGTTATAGAGTTTCATCACAATTGCTATTGCTACAGTATTTAGTATAAAATGTACACACAAAATACACACAGTATTGACTGATTCTGTTATATTGTGACTGACAGTTAAGTTAAAGGTCAAGCAGGTGTTCAGGCATCATACCAGCGAGAAAACAGCAAAGAAGGTGGACGAAAGTAATAAAAAAGCAGTGACATGTGAGCTTGTAGATCTGCTATTTTTGGTGTGCTACAATACACTCATGCAAGTGTAACTCAGGCTTACGGGCCATTACCCAGTACCTGGGTAAAAACAATAGTGGTAACTAAGGTAGCAGATAATTAAGACCCAAGTCTATAACAATTTTACAATTTGGGCATTTAGCAGACGCTCTTAATCCAGAGCGACTTACATTTAAGCAAGAACAAAAGCATGGGAATACATCACATAAAAGCATTTATCATGAAACATGCGTAAGCTAAGAAAGTAACAGTGGAATATCTATATAATGAAACTATACATACACTATACATATAAACTATACATATTTACTACTATGCTATACATATGTACTATGGCGTGCTATGACTATATACAATACAATTATAGTGCTGTCTACATAACATGCTATAAGTCTGTGTCAAATGCTATCTAAGCCAACAGAAATGCTATCTAAGGGGTTAGGGTAAGTGCTACGGGCCATGATGGAGTCTGAAAAGGTGGGTTTTCAGGCTACGGCGGAAGATTGGGAGTGATGCTGCAGTTCTGACTGCGATGGGAAGTGCATCTATGAACCTAGATAGTGGCTAGAGGTTGTACACCACCGCTAGAGGTTTGAACCAAAGTTCTGCAAAGCCTAACCGGTGCTGCGGGTGCCAGTGCCATACGATATGCCTTTACACAAGGCTATTCAGAAGCGGACGGATGAACTAGAGAGCTGTGTGCACTGTACACACTTGAGAATTCCACTGTTTACAAAGGCTCATCTTTGGACGTGGAACACAAGATTTGTTTACGACAGCTTTAACTTAACTGAGGCAGTTTGCTGAACTGAATTTGACATAGGCTTGTCAGCAGCCTGTGTTAGATGAGGAAGCAGAGGAACAGCTAGGAATCCTGGGTCACCACTGACACCGCTAATAGTATGTTTAAAACTGACACGATTGATGGTGCACCCGGTGTACCACTTGTTCATTTAATTAGATTTATTTCCAAAGGCTACACAGAAGGTAATCAAGGATTTAAAAAAAAGTTACAGACTCTTGTCCCCTTACACAGAATTACATAGACATAGTCTGACGTCAATATCTGTAGAGGGTGCAAATCCACGGGTTCATGCACTTTTTATTTGCATTGTAATCCCCATAGGGGGATTTTAGATCGTACTGTGTTTGGAAAATAAACATGTCATCCCGGCCGCTTCACTCATATGGATATGAAGAATCAACTGGCTGAGATAAAATGCTATTGTTACTGCTACTGAATTCATTACATTTTCGCTAGAAGCAGACTGCAGCATATATGACTGACTGACTGACTGTCGCAAACGATACAGAGACACCTCCCTGACAATAACGCAGAGACAGCTTGTTTATTTTTGGACCACAATACTTATATGAAACGATTTTAAGATGAGCCCATAGAGAAATTACTTCCGTGAACCGGGCAGAACCAGGGGATGAGCGAGTAACGTCAGGACTTCGGCACTCTATACTGTACATGAATAAAATAGAGAACACAACATTTTAAACGGTAAAAAATGAATTACAGCAGATGTCTTGCATTATTTGTTCAAACAATAGCCTCTCAAGTAACCAGGATTTAGTTCTACCTTTAAAAGTACTCAGGCTATAGACTTCATTCAGCTTGGACACTTTGTGTCCAAGCTGTACATGCACCTAAATATAGTAAAGACCCTTTACCAATCTAATTTCTAAATTTAAAGATGTGTAGTTTGTACTGCCCACTGTGGGCCTCTCTGGCCAAAACATTAGAGATTAAGGAACCATTAGGCTACAGGAGGAAGGCTTGATTTAGACCGCACCAGCACGGCATGTGGCCCACCTCATTTCCATGTGAACAGAGAGCTACTGTTACAGAGAGCTACTGTTACTCCGTGTCTCCTGACGTCATTTTATCACATCATTAATGCTGCTCGCGTAGATGTTCAAATGCAATCATTTTCCTCAGCAGAAACTCGTGTGCGTATCCTCCAATTGCTGAATCAGACATTAAATAGCAATGGGCATCGAGTAGGCACTCCTGCTATTTAAGGGTAACGGGAACAGACAGTTTGATTGGTTGAATTAATGTAACGCCCAAAACACACCCATGACTACCATAATTCACATTGCACTCAGGCAATGCACACAATTACTACCACAATTGGAGTTGAACAACACCCCGACACATTTGCGCTGTGTTATAGACTGTTTCATTGATCATCTACAGTAAATAGGGCTCAGAGAGTGTACACATAATTTGTAAACTATTTTTCAGTATGAGTGAAGTGAGAGTTGCTTATAGTCAAGGGTTAAAGACGGGGTGAAATGGCTAATTTGGGCATTTTATTTGATGACCAAATATATGGTCTAAAAGTGTGAAAAAAACGTATTTTTCATTTCACTAGGTCTTTAAATATACTTTACTGAAAAGTACATGTTTACAAATTGTGTACACTTTACAAAGTATGTTTTATTATCAATGTATTACAAATGCTGTATTAAAAATAGAGCTTTAAATAGCAGATATACAAGCTCACTTGTATTTTCACTATATTGGAAATTAATTCCAAAGCCCATTTACCACCACTGCGAGGACACAGCATTGTAGTGGTTACACCCTCATAAAGAGGCCACTGAAAAGGCATCACAGAGCCGAACTGAAAGGGCATTTTTGATTGCTAAATAGTATATACAATAGTGCTGTTGTATAATTACAGTACACATTCATGCAATCAAAGTCTAACAAAAACAAAACGGCATGAAACTGTTATGACCTCACCTCGCACTTGTCTCCCTTTATTTGCACCTTTATGCTCAACAGCCTGGTTTTAACAACTTTATGTTATACAAACTCATCCCTAGACCCAAAAGGGTTTCATAACAAAGCCAGATTCAAATTGGCCTTGAGAAGTTTCAAAAGGATCATCTTAACTGTACAATCCAACACCTGCACATGAATGGGTCTCTTGAGTCTTGACTGATACAGTAAGTGTCAGCAGGTGTTTAAACAATGAAAGCACAGCTGTTACAGTATCATCACCAGTGTTGGTCCATTATAACCCTGATAATGGCTGATAATGAATTGTGATGCAACATTATGTTACCCAGAGGCTGTAAACACTCAGTTCCCTGTCTAAAGCCCATTGCATATGAGGAAGGTAAAGACGGGTAAAACCAATATACTCTATGGGAAGCAATAGTAGCAGGGATTCTTCATCATTACACTTGGGTCTAAGGGATCAGTTTATTTTTGCCAGGTGAAGCCTGGCCTATTTTTTTCTCGGGTTGGCTTTAAGGACCTAGTCATGATTGGCTGCCCCGAGTCTGAACACATACTCTGAAACGTCGCCTAAGCCAATGGGAGTGCCTTACAGCAAGTAGTTATATAAATGCCAGTCATACTTTGGTACAGTTTATAGTAGTTCATAGTCTGCACTATTCCTAGTCCATTTTGACGTGGGTTTTATTTTACTGAGAATATGGGAGCCTCTGTTGAATAAGTGGTTGGTTTCTTGTGTGATAGGGCTATCAGGGAGAGAGAGAGAAATCTCATTCATTTACTGCCTACTCCCCTGTCACATGTGTTCAAAATTTCCTTAACAATGTATATTGTATCACATAGTATATTACGTTAGTTGTCAAATCTGATGATATTCTTCTGGCTTTGTTTTCATCCTTCTCCTTTCTCCTACCCCTACTTTTTAATGGAATGAAATTGCTATTCTATTGGTATTTTTCTATTGTATTAAATACAAATATAAGATTTACAACAGCCAAATAATAAATTCATGAAGCCTATAGAATATACAAATAACCAGTTACAAGAACATTTGTAGGCTACACGAACACCCAAGTACATTTATGGACGGGAACAAAAAAAACAATAACTAGAAAAAGTGCCCTTCTGGGCACAGGTCTCCACCAGGTTATCCACAGATCCGTGCAGTTAGAGGTAAAAACACTTTTGGGGCAGTTATAGCGCCACCTTGAGGCTGAGTTGAAATTGTTCATGTGGCATTTCGTCCTTGGCCTAGTGGGAATGTGGGTGCACAATTTCACGGAAATCACGCGATGTGTTCATGATTTGCAGCATTCTGTTTGAAACTGAGCACTCCTGTGAACTTTGGAAGCCAATCTTAACCAATCAGGATGGAGTCTGAGAAATGTGAAAGAGCGGTTTCGTTGAATGGCTGTAGAGAGACTGTGTACCAATTTGCGTGATGTTTGGACAAAATGTGTAGGTGTACTGTGCAAAAACTTGTTTTGCACAAAGCGGCCTCCTGGTGGCGCTATAACAGGCCGTTGTGGAAAGTTTGGGGCAGAGGTTCATCGTTGGCATCCAGGGAGTGTGTGTGCAAAATGTGGCATGGACCGGGTTAACGGTGGCCGAGATTAGCTGCTAACGGACGGACGGACGGACACACGGACACACGGACGGACGGACGCAGTGCAAAACATACTCTCTCCCCATGCCTTCGGCCTGGTGGAGACAACTATATGGACATATGCGAGGGCTAGTATTCAATAACATCCTGCATACTGTACATGTGCAGGTGTTGGATTGTACAGTTAAGATGATCCTTTTGAAACTTCTCAAGGGAACTTTCGAGGGGGGGGGGGGGGGCAGCGGCGATGCGATATGTGATGCGATGATATACAGTATAAATATTCATTCAATCTGTATGTATGTTTACATCAATTTGCATGTTTCACTTTCAATCAATCAGGCTATCAGAAATGACTTTGCAAGTTTAACTAAAGTTTTTTCCATCTGTCCAGAGTGACAGATTACTTTACCTGGGTTACATCTTCTGATAGTGCTGACAGCTGAGTGCTGACATGACATAATAATCCCATAGTGTTTCATTAGCGCGACGGAACGTGACAAAATAGTCTACAGCTGTTGTGCTGATGACAGGCAGCGCGCCATGAACACACGTTGAAACAAGGTGGTGAAGATAACAAGGAGTGGACAGTGATGTCACTGTTATGCAACACGGAAGTAGTATGGACTTGAAGCTGTTTATAAACCAGTCAGTCAGTGACATCACTGACTAATCCTTGGTGTTACTCTTCCTGCGACCGATAGCCCCTGAAACCAGGCTTTCACCGTCGTCTCGTCCTGACTATTTTTTTCTCTTCTTCTTCCCCCTTCATGGGCCCCTTGGGGGTGCTGGGCCCCGGTGCATCGCACCGGTTGCACCGTCGATATTTCCGCCAATGAAGCTCAGGTGGAACTGAGCCTTTTATAGACAGCAGGTGGTGGTGATTGAATGAGGGTGGAGTCAGTTAACAGGCTGATTGGCAGATGAGGTGACTCAGGACTTCAAAGTTCAAACCTGCAGAGAATGACAAGGTGGGGGGAAGGAGAGACAGGGGAGGAATACAGAGCAACCCTAGACAAACTACACTACGTGGCACGTAACAGGTTTGCAGGCCAAAGAAAGTAAGACACTTTTTACACCCCTCAGATTTAAAGGCTAGTACTACACACCGTAGCCAGGCATTTGATCTGAGGTTTAGACCATTTACTCTAGGCGGCCCTAGGGCATGTAGAGGTGTTCCTAATTGCTAGATTACATAGATGGGCACTTATTCTGACAGTGTATCAGTAGGGGATGATTAGATACAAGACATCCCTCACCCATGGGAATTTAATGCTTTATCTAGATTAGTTGTGCAGGCAGGTTGAGGCCATTTTTACCAAACCAACAGATTATAAATTGTTAAACATTATGATATGAAATACATTTTATTTATTTTTTATGAAACAAAAAAGAGAGAGAAATCCCTTATAGTAAGAGAAATCTATGAAAATCTGGGAACTAAATCGTTACCAAGAAATGTATTAACCAATGTGTTTCTAAATGTGTCTAATAACATGTAATAAAAGTTTGAAATTCAACTCCTGTGGGAAATTGAGTTAGCATAATATGTGACCATACCCATAACATCCTATATAAGGCCAAAAAGTCAAAATTTCATCATTCTTTAAGTAGCATGTGACATATGAAACTAGGGTTTTTTTATGATTCTGAATCCATTCCAAGCATTAGTTTTGCACAAAAAAACACTCCTTGGGCTAAATTAGGCCATATCCACTTGACCAAATGTGCTGACCTCATCACGTTTGTGATGACGGCTATGGCCGTTTTCCTCCCAAGGAGTGTTTTTTGTGCAAAACTAATGCTTGGAATGGATTCAGAATCATGAAAACCCCCTAGTTTCATAATTATGTCACATGCTACTGAAAGAATGATGAAATTTGGACGTTTTTTTTCTTTATATAGGATGTTATGGGTATGGTCACATATTATGCTAATAACTCAATTTCCCACAGGAGTTGAATTTCAAACTTTTAGTACATGTTATTAGACACCTTTAGAAACACATTGGTGAAGAAATTTCTTGGTAACAATTTAGTTCCCAGATTGGTCAAATACTTGATAAAATGCCCTTACTATTAACCCTCCCACCCATACTGCTCAGTGACACTGCATACTATATAATAAGATGATAGAAAGCTCATGGAAAACGTCTGAAAAGAAAATGGCGTACAGTCAACCATATCAATGGTATCCTGTCTATTAATTGTTTCTACTCGGGTAATGGACAAGGGGCAGCCAAACCTTATCAAACTGTCTGCAGGAGCCTCCTCCTTCTTCCAGTGTGTCAAAATTAGTTTATTCGCTGTAATCAGACCATATGTCGAGAAGAGTTGTTTCTGTGCTCTCGTCAACATAGGCATGGAGTCTGACAAACCCAGAATAATTAGTACAGGATCGGGGTCAATATGAATACTCAAAATATCAGAGAGCGTCTCAAATATCTTAATCCAATATCTTTGTATCCAAGGGCAAAGGGCAAAGCTATGAAGAAGATTTGCATCTATTGTATTACATTTGTCACAATGCGAAGAAATATCTGGGTATATGTTATGTAATTTTAATTTGGAATAATGGAGTCTATGTATGACTCGAAACTGGATAAGGCAATGTCTGGAATTGATAGAGCACACATTCATTTCTTCAAGGCTGTCTTCCCAGAGCTCATCTGAAATTGAAGTCCCCAGCTCATTTTCATGCCAGCTTAATAGCTGATGTAGGTTGAGGCCATTTTAACAAAGGTGAAATCCTATATGCTAGATGGGTGGGCTAAACATGATGCAACTAAAACCCTAGGAATTGAGACAAACTGAACTGTCTGGAAAGTGATTGTATTAATTATATGTTGAGAAAGTGGCTTCTTAGCCACTTTGGTAAATACGGTATGGTGAAGGCTGAGGCACACATGCCATTTTCTGTGGTCTAATTAGACAGGGACATAAAAATCCCTATGAGCAATTGTCAAACATATGTCCACCCAGTGGGACCATGGCAAAGAGTAGGCCTACATGTTGATTTCACTGAAAAGGGGAAAACCAAGTTTATAGTAGAGATTGACTGCTACTGCCTGACGTGGTGCTAATAACAAAAAACTGGAGGTTTTTAGAGTCTTTTTTTGTATCCTACTGTAAATACTGTACAGTAACTCTTAAAATAGTGGGAACAATTCAGACTGTGATGGATTTTAGACAAGGTCTGAGCTATGGGAAGCCGTTTAGGCCATAAATGCATAGTCAACTCGCACATACATGTATACTTCTCTTGCACATACATATATATTGGTACTTCACTTGCACATACATGCATATCTCACATACACGTACATGCATACTTCACTTGCACATACATACATACTTCACTTGTATACATACATACTTCATTCACACATATATAAATACTTCATTCGCACATACATACATACTTCATTTGCACATACATACATATTTCACTTCCACATACATACACTTCACTTGCACATATGTACATACTTCACTTGTACATGCATACATACTGCATTCGCACATATAAATACTTCACTTGCACATACATATACATACTTCACTACATGCAGGCATCACTTTAGGGGTAAAAATTTACCATCTTGCGAGCTTCCTGTTCCAGGAATTGCCTTCCTGTTATATACATACTTTTGTGCATATACATTCATACTTTCTCACACACACGCATAGGCACACACACACACGCGCACACACACACACACACACACACACACACACACACACACACACACACACACACACACACACACACACACACACACACACACACACACACACACACACACACACACACACACACACACACACACACACACACACACGTCACACACACACACACACATAATGTGCAAATTAAGTATTTATATATGTGTGAATGAAGTATGTATGTATGTACAAGTGAAGTATGTATGTATGTGCAAGTGAAGTACCTAAATGTATGTATGTGCAAGTGAAGTATGCATGTATGTGTATGTGAGATATGCATGTATGTGCAAGTGAAGTACCAATATATATGTATGTGCAAGAGAAGTATACATGTATGTGCGAGTTGACTATGCATTTATGGCCTAGACGGCTTCCCATACTGAGCTGTTCTAAAGCGCAAACACATTCTGACGTTTGTCACTCCCACTAAGATAGCAGATGGATACTTAAACGAGTTGTGTGCTGAGTGTGAAAATGCCATGTCGGTTGTAAATTTCCAATGGCACTTGCACCGTGCTTGGCATGTAAGATAGAGCCATTGAATACAAACATATCTGTATTGATCATTCTGCAATCTGCCTTTTAGATTAGAAGATATCTTGAATACGAAGTTGAGTAAAGTCATGTGCCGTACGTGGTTACTAAAATAGTTAGAACTCTCTCTCCAGGGAGCGTGCACTCAGTAAATGTCATGGTGATCTGCCCAATAGATTATAAGATAACTGAGCCGCTGAAAAGGTGACCATTATGGTGACCATTAACCAGCCTAGGCCATGCTTAATTTATACACTGGCGTTGAGCACCAAAATAGCAGATCACTGCTATTTTATATTTATAACTCTTTGTAGTTATGCTTGTATAAAGATAAGTGGGTTCATTGTTTTGAATGGCCAGTTGGGGGGCACTGTGCGCAAATTGTGCAAGGTGTTGCATATTGTTTCATTAATGGTCGACACTCAACAGCCAGGAGAAAACTGTAAATGTGAAACTAATGAACTAATGTATCCTGCTTGGACAATAAAGAAACAATCAACTTTGTGTGTCGGTTCTTATTGTGAATAATAAGACACAACAGCTATAAAAAGTAGTCACTCCTTGACTATTACAGTACTGAAGTTAATTCAAAATGCCTTTAATGGACATTTACAGTATTGTTTGATTTATATATGCAGAGGATACAGTATAGTATAAAATGAACAATGTGTTCTGAGTGTGGCAGTTAAAACCAAATGAAGCAAACGCGGCATATACTGTTTATGCAAACTAGATGTATCTGTAATTATATTTTTACACTTTCACATTTCTAATTTTCTTTCATTAGGACAGAATACAGTCCAAACAATAAACCTACAATAAATTAGCTTTAATTTCCATGGAATCATCATTTTCAATGGTAGTGACTAACAATTCAGAAGTTGGAGCCAAAACATTGATTTGATCAAATACATTTTCTTTTTTTAAAGCATAATTTGATTAATTATCATGGGAGTTTATATATTTTTAGTAAATGCTGAGTCAATACATTTACTTTCACTGTATACCATAACTTTAAAGGGCTTGCCTTATAGACAATTTATGGTGCAGGACGCAATTGCATTGGGCGTGTGTCCAAAGATCTACACTAGGCGCAAAGGTGTTGTCTGAATTAGTACGTAATTATTGGCATGTATTGGCAATAATCTAAATTACACCAATCAGAGTGTATTCTCCCATTCCCTTTGTGTGCTTTAGCTAGATGGATTGAAGGAGCTGCGAACATTTTTCAGCTGAGAAAATATTTAAAGGTATTATGACATTATTTATAACATAATTTTAACAACATTAAAAGTCTTGGCCATGGTCCTTCAAACGTGTCTAAAAAGTTTGAACACTCAACTCCACTCCAGTATTTCTTGCCAGGAGTTTTTGTGTATGTGTAATCTGCATCCTGAGAAGCCATGGAAAAACACATTATTTTAGCCTGTAGATGTCGGTAATTCCCCCTTTCCTGTCAACCCAAGATGCGCTTCTTTGACAACTTAGTAGGAACGTCACCGTCAAAAATAAAAGAGTCATCTAGGCCAGTTGGTATCCAGTGTAAGGACTTGTGTTGATTGACACAGCCAACAACAGAGCAGATTGATTTTTCTCTAGAAGCCATACATTAGTAAGTATTACAAAGAAACAAAGTCGCGGTCACAATGAGGAAGCGGAGAGGAGAGGGGCGGAGAAGAGAGGGTAGGCAGGGAGCAGAGGGGAGGCGGGCGGAGGTTTAGCAGGGATCTACGTATATGCCTGCCGTCCAACCAGATGAGACATTTTTGCATAATTATTCACAAAAGTCCAGACAGCAGAGAATACACTGAATGTTCAAACTTCGTTTCTTTTTGGTGAAATTGATGTCAAGAAAAGCCAAAAAAGCCAAAAAATCTACAAAAATGTGTTTTAAATGTCACAATCCCTTTAAGCTTGTGACCATCTAGCAGTCGGACTGTAGCAGTATTGATAATGTGGTATAATGATTTCAGGAGATGGAGAAAACAGGCATTTTGGGCATAGAAAGAATCACACCGTCCTCCAGAAATGTCTCTTCATTTACTCTATTACAGGTGCAATATCTTGTCATCAACTTAATAATCACATGCTCATTCTCAGTTATTTTTGAGTGCTGCAACCACTCCATCACACAGCTATACAGTGTCTGTCCCTGGGTCTGTCTGTCCGAGCACGAAAATAGCTTGGTTGGTTTTCACCATTTCTCAACCATTTTGGACGCAGGGTGGCTTGCCGGAAACTGCTTTTCGATTGCAAGCAGTGCATGTGCGCACGTTGTGAACCCACCACATACATCGGCATGCACCTTGATCTGAATAATTCACTCTCTAAATGGTAAAGACATATCTGTGCTGTCACAGCCCTGGATTTAACCAGCTTAGTCCTGCTAAAAGCGTAAGCTATTTTTGTCTTTTCTCACAGTGCTTAAGATAGCATTGCGCCAGACCACACCTAATTTTAAGACCCATTAGTGCACAAGGGTACATTAGGTAATTGTACAACCTTGGGTACTGGGCGTAATAAAATACTATATTAATGTTCTGATATGCTGCACCTAGCTCCGTTTAGCACCCGGTGTAGAATAGGTTATTCTGAGTTTATCTGCATTTAAATAATAATTTTCATAGATGGATTAGCCCATGTTTTCTGTATCTGTCAACTACTCAAGTACTTAAACTAAACCAAACCAAACCAAACCGTACTTACACCAGCAACATCAGGTCTCTGGTTTAACATAATGTTTTGGGATCTTATTCATTTCATGAACTTACAGGATTTCTTTCTTATTTCTTGTTTTCGTATTTTCACTGCCTGAGGGCACCAATAATAGAAAAAAATGTAGTCTTGTCATATCAAAGCCCACAGCTAACTCATTGGTACAGTTCTTTGAAAAACTGTTGTTTTGAAGGTTATAATAAAATAAAAACTCTTATTTCAGTGTACTGCTACTATTTCTAATTAAACTTGATTTAATTAGAGAGCGTTTAGTGCTGTACACTACAGAACAGAAGAAAAACAATCAAAGAAAAAAACAGTGTCGACAAAAAGACATATATGCATGACAAAAAAATAATTAAACAAACATTGGATGAGCTCAGATGCAATTGAGCAGAGACTTAAAAACATTGATGGACTGGGCAGAACTAATATGGAAGGGCAGGCTGTGGGCTGGACATTTATTTGTTATTAAAGCAAATTATTTTTCAGCCTTGCCAAAACACCCTGACCTCAGCCCTGTTCTCGCCTCGGACAGTGCTGAAGTTACACTGATGCCTGATCTCTTTATTACAAACACAACATAATGGCATCAACACACATCAAGGACAGGAGAAAATAACTCATGTTTTCTGCTGAAACACAAATACTGTTTGTCTTCAAGGATCATGTAGCCTCTTGTGCACCACATCTCCAAAAGCTGTGTGCTTAGTTATGCCCAGTATACGTATATACTCCGTCGTTATGACAGCACTGCACGCTGATAATAGCTGATATGCAAGCTCACACTGCGGTTGCATCGTAATATGTTGTGGTCTTGTAGACCTTTTCAAACCGTGCATGATGCATTTAAGTTTGCCTGCAGTTGAATGACCTTGATGAAGTTATGGGACGAGATCCTGCAGTGAGTTGATTGTTGCATTTGAATGTGACCAGACTCAGCCGTGGCCCATATTTCCCACCACTCCTGTGGTGTCTGGAGAAACTGTGCGCCTGTAGTCTGTTCAAAGATATGACAAAGTCAATCACATTACACACTTTGTTATGGGGCTTATTTATAAAAGTCACTGGCGGGTCATGTGTGATATTGGGGACACAGAGAGTCCCATAGGTATTGTGTTGTAGTGAGTACACAGACAAATCCACATTGCCATTACTAATATGGGTGCATTCTACTTGTTTGTGTCTGTACATGCCATGTGTTGCTAGCCTCTGACAATGTCAAATGAAGTTTATTTCCTGCAAAGTACAGTATTCTGATTTGCTAATATATTTTTATTTCCGCCTTTATAGGTGTTCCATTTTCTTTTAGCTTTCATTTTTTCTTTCTCCACTGAAAGGTTTTTTTGGTCATGATTCACCAGGATCCTGGATGGCTTGATTCTAGGCTTAAATATAACTTTTTTTGTAAATCTCTATGGGAAAATGGAATGGCTGATGAAAAATAAATTATAGTTAAAGTAACACTGTTACAGTTTTACTACAGTGTTGGCTTGGTAAGCTGTACGATATGGTGCACCATGGCCAGCTCAGGGTAACAGATATCTTGGTGGTAATGCAGTAGGCTGCATACCTTAAACAGTTTTAATAACCCGCAATCCAATCCATATGCTTTATGTTGTATGAATCTGAAACTTCACTTTTGCATGAATGAAATATACACCTTTTCAACACATTTTACACATGCTACTTCATTATTTCATTGTAATTCTAAATAGTTGGGGTCATATTTTCAGAGACTGTTGTTGGAACAAGATACATTAGACATAGTTTCATACGATCTGCTGTAGTTAGCAGTTGATATATTTATTTAATAAGAGTTTATTCGATCATCATGTATGATGATACATGATGCGCATCATGCTGATACATGATGTGCGACACTTGGTGGGCTGGGTCTGTCTTTCGGAATGCATCTGTGTTCAATGGTAGTCAGCCTTTTTTGTTTGTCTTTGGTTCTGAACTGTTGATGTCACCTCCGGTGGGGGAAGTTACTACGCTTTTTTTTTTAATATACGTCTGTTAAAGTCACACTACTAAATGCTAGCAAATACACCAGCCAGTCATACTGAGACTATCGACAGCTGCCTTAGCTCCCGGGTAGGAAATGGTTCTAATACGTTGGAGTCTCTTTATAACTCACAGGCAGCAGGGGCTGTGCATAGACAAACACAGGTAAGGTGACACTGTGTAAAATAGAATGCCAAAATATGGAGTCTATGCAGACGTCAGAATGATGTCAGAAAAGGCCAGCTCCATATATGGACCATGGGCAGGGGCCCTGTCCAGATCTCGGGCAGAGACCAGTTTCGAATTTCAGCCGTCCGTAGGTGCCCTTTCAGAGCAGTTTTGAAGGAGTCAAGGGATTTGCATGTCTTAATGACTGTTGGTAGGGCGTTCCACATTTTGGTGGCATAGGAGCTAAATTAATTTAGACCCTTGTTTGTGCCGAATCTGGGTTGCACATGGTTTGTTGAACACCCTCTGGTGTTGGGTGTGGACTTCGTTGACATTAAGGAAGTATTTAGACAGGTACATGGGTATCTTGTGGTATAGCGAATCTTGTGGACCAGACCCATTGCAAGGTGCTGTACTCTGTCGTCAACCCTAAGCCATTCCAGCCTGTCAAAGTGGGCAGGGAGTGAGGCCAAGTAGTTGCCTAACCAGGGAAGTTTTGGGAAGTCTGGAGCCTTGTTTTAAGGGCCTTAGAGGTGCTGTGGTACCAGGAGGTGCAAGCGTAGTCGAAACCTTGTAGGAGGGATCCTGTTAGAAAGACTACAGTCATTTTCCAAAGTTCATGTCTATTTTGATCCAGACATAGTACGCACCTCATGTCTCAATTATATGTAACATTTAACCCATAATGTCTAGCTGCTGCCAACTCACATGTCAGGTAATTTCGCAAGACATACAAGTGACCTTCTATTAATTGGCTTTTCATAACGATGGAGAGCAGGGGCGAGTAAGAGAGAGCGGGAGATAATTATGTGGAGATGGTGAAATAAAAACAGCAGGTAGAGGACAGGTAGAGGAGGTAGGGATAGAGAGAGAAACAGAGAGGGAAGGTGTGTGCACGCAAACATTATTATTACTGGTATGCTAACTGTATTTATCTTATTTTACCCTGTTGTCTGTGCTAAATGTGACCAACATTGGATGAAAGAAAATTACAAGGAATTGTTCTGAAAATATTTAGCGTCATTCTATAAGTAAGCGGTAGATATTGCTGCATTCTTCTCATTCATAGCTCACTGCCGTGTTGGAAACAAAGAAAACCACATGGTGCTCTGGATGTTACCTTTACCTCAGAGCATATAAGAGGATAAATAAGGCAGAAAGTCAACAAAATAAAACACGTTAACAACCAACTCATGTCATGGGGATAATTTCAAAGAACTTGATTAAGCCAGTTTTATTTCTCTGTGGAGGTGGAAACAATATTTTTAGTGTAAGCAAAGCAACAAACTACTTTTGTGTAGCTTCCTAGTCCTTGTGAGCTTCCTTCTAGGCATGCAAATTGATAATATTGAAATAGCATTGTAGCAAAACTCAATTAGTGAGATCAATTTCGAAGAGAACTTGATTGGACTGACATTTGCAAGGCATGGTTCCATGCCAACAATGCAATCGATGCACACTATTTTTTTAGGCCTTGGGCATTATATTGCCAGTGGTCTTGGATATATGACGTTTATATGATAGACAGGATTATGTTAAAGGTATATTCAGTGATTTCACTTAATTCAAATATCACTTATTTTTTTGTTTTGTTGTGATAATCCTCTCTACTATAGAGTGTGCTGGCCATATAAGGAGTTCCTCCCTGTCCCCAGTTAACCCCTGGGGGTCAAAAAACCTTAGGTTTCGTTTTTGACTCTCTATCCTGATTGGACGAAAGGCTGGGTCCCACAGCCAAAAACGAAACCTAAGGTTTTTTGAGTGAAATCACTGAATATACATTTAAGTCACTGCATGACAGTAAGTACAGTATATGATTATGTGTGTCTATTCATATTGTGGTTTGTATCGAGTATAATAATTTCTCTGAATGATTTGGTAGCTTTGTTCTTACAGCCAGCTTTATCGCATTATTATTGTAATATGATGTGCATTCAGTCAGATACAAATGCATGAAATTACTACCATGGCATCAAGACACAGATATCAGTTGACTGGAAAATGACATTGTTTAGTTTAATTATTACATTCTGTTATCTTCTTCTACTGCATTGTTCTTATTGCCACTGTCCCATTCACTGCAGGTTAGAAGCATAACCTAATGTAAGCTAAAAAGGGGCGTGACCCAACATAAATTGCAATAGTAGCCCAATCACACCAAAAGGCACGTTGACCCTAGTGATACAACGCATGGAATTCAATGGCCCAAACCACACCAAAGGGTCGAGACGGTTTTAGCGTTAACTCCTTGCAACCGTTTGGACCCAAGGAGTTGCATGGTGACCCTTTGGTGTGGTTAGGGCTTAATTAGGGTCATCCAAATAACATATTAAAAATCACACCTGTGTGAAGTAAGGGGCACTAATATATTAAAGTCTAACTCATGTTGATTAGGTGATGCAATGGTGCGAACACAGACATTAACATTAACAATAAAGAGACTATGACGTAATGAGTTACATAATGACGTAAAGTTTCCCTTCATTGTCAATGGCGTTACAAAACAAACATTGAACTAAAGATAAAACCTGTGTATAGGAATGGCTAGCGCCCCTCAAAAATGTATTATTGCTCATTTGATCATTTACTATGAAATCGTACATTGTTGTCCGTCAGTGTATCACTCAAAATTCCCTTACATGAGAAACCCCCCATATATGGTGCCCAGGTCTCGTGACATCACGTGACATCTTCAGGGATGGAGATCCCTGATGTCATCAATATTGGCCAGCAACTCTACATCTGACCTCAAACCCTTAGATCTACATATATGGATTATGTCAGAACCTTCCCCATCCATCCTTCCTGACTTCGATGTATCCCTTTTGACTGATACATGTCCATTTAAACTCTAGACGGGCCTTCCCCAAAGTTATTAATGCAGCCGCGCCCGGCAGCCGGCGAAAACTAGAGTTCACAACAGGCCTGAAAATTAAGACCCAGCACTACCTGGGCCCTCATCAAACCCTGTACACTCAAGACACTGCCCCCGCTGCCACCCTTAGATCTCCATATATGAAGCTGAGCTGTTCTGACATTCCATATGTTGACCTGACCTCATCAAATGTTGTACACTCAAGACACTTCTCGCCATCAGGGCGTCTTACTGGTAATAATAACGATGATGATGATGTGCCCTTTAGTTGTCATTTTACTTACTGTACATTGTACATGAAATGTGGCTTCTGCATTTACCCATCCTAGCTATAAGGAGCTGTAGGTGCAGGTAAAAGAAAATAAAGGCAGTTAGAGAAACGATGGGAACTATGCACAAAACCAAAGTACAGTAGAATGATCAGGGGCCGGGGTGAACCGTAGCCTTCCAATTCCCAGACAGCCTCTCTCTACCCACTCATTGCCACCACTTAAAGCGCAAAAAGATTTTTCTTTTCTCCATGAGAAGTGGGATGTCTCTTGTCTCTCTCTCTCCCTATCTCTGTATTTCTCTCCTTCATTCTTGTGGAAGCCTGTATGGCTTAGCTGCTGGGGCTGATGTGTTGAAAATATTATATATCCTATCCTATTTATCTATTATTGTCTTTGCTTTAATAGTCTCGTCTCAGTGGTGAGTAAACAGGGCTTTGTGGCATAGCCGTTTCCTTTATTTTTCGGCTTGGTTTGTGGCAGAGCTTGACAGCTATAGTGAAAAATGTTGGATCCATTTGTTCATGATATGCTCATGTCTACAGTACACTACAGCACTTCAATGCACGTTCTCCAATCCGAGCACAAGATGTGTTGAAACCGATTTTGGTGGGAATGAATTCCACCCCTCTTATCCTCCTATACTGCCTATACTACCTCCTATATACTGCCTCCCTCACTGTCAAGCAAGAAAGCAAATGGCAATCGCAGGAGAGGGCATGTTCGATACTGCTCGCCTGGGGAGGCACAGAGCCAGAGAGAGGCTCAGACTTGATATCTAAAACTTTCAGAGACAGATTTGTGTAGCGAAGTGATGCTCAGGCGAACATGTCCAGGAATCAGACCTATAATTCCATGTTAATCCCTTTTTCCGTGGCACTGTCACAGCCACCCCCTGGAAGTGGCCACCGTAGCTTCTCCATGGACGTCTGGCTTTGAAGTCAGATATGCTGCCAGGCAGGGTCCTAGAATGGTTGTAGTGTGGCAGCTTCCCCTGGCCTCCTCCCAGGATTTATAGCTGTGCTTGTTTGTATTCACATGACAAGATGTTATAAAAGACAACTGAGAATTTGGTTTCTTGGCCTTTTTCATTTTCATAATTTTCTCTGGAAAGAATGATCAAATTAAATGAGCTTGGATTAGTTCTAATGACGGTGGGGGAGTTGGTGTTATTAAGCACACTGTCACACTGTGCTATTATAAATTAGACCATAGCACGCAGGTAATACGTAAAGTACATCTTACTCCTGTTTATTTTGTAATGTGTGTAATCAAGGAGTGCTTGTCTCAGGTCTAATGTTTAGGTAATGTTCTACAATGTTAAGTTTCACTATACATCCTGTATGTAATTGTTGTCATTTGTTCTGCACTAGCCGTTTTCACTGGCGCCATCACAGCACATGCGCCAAAGCTGGAGCAATACTTGCATGGAGCTTGCCAATATGTTTCTTCTTCGTGCCCAGCTCAGCAGCAGTTATTTAGTACAGCTTATTTAGTAGAGAGATTTGATGGAAACCATAAACTAAAATATGAATACAGAATTACAGTAGATTTGATGTTTTGTTGTAGGCGTTTTAGTTTGTGGAAGTGGAAATAGTGTTGAGTTACCATTTGAGTTTGATGAACATATTAATTTGCTTTTTCTGTTGGAAGCCTCACCTCAGCCCTATACTCTCCAAAATTACTTATTTTTTTTGCTCGAGTTTTGTCATCACAATACAGTAAAATAATGCAGGCACAAAATGAATTGCAATAGTTTAATGGTGCCAAGGGAAATCGGGGGGGAAAGCTATCTACAATAATTGTTCAGTGGTCAAACTATTGCCCATTGTAGGAATAGGGTACTACCTAGAGTAATGTACAATGTCCTCGTTCCAGGAAACAATTTGGAAACTAACGAAAGGGTCCTTTCATCAACGCAAACCCAAGAGTTGCAAATTAGGTGTTGCATGGAGAGGAGAGAGAGGCCTCAAAGAGCCCTGAAATGAAAGACTTTGGCAGTGTTTCAAAATGATTAATGCTTTAATTTCATGTTTTGTTCTGCCCTTTGAACATTTTTATTCGGAAGAGAATCCACCAACAACAGTATTTTTGTTGGCCGAATTTTTTTTTTTTGTTGGCCGGCAAGAAAAATAGACTATTCTAAATCACTCTGCATGGTTCATGTCTTATTGTACTTACACAGTATAAATCCTCAGTGTCAGGTGACTATTTAGTTACATGTGTACACTCTCAGAGTTAAATTAACACTACTATTCCTTACCCGTTCTGATAGATCAACTTGTATAATATATTTGTGTGGTTTTTTTATGAAAAAAAACAGCAGTATAACATGAAAGTATTCTTACAAATGAATGGTAGGGAAACGTTTTCATGGCAAGGACCGCACCATTTACACTAGCCCACAGACCCCCATTTGAAATCAAGGATGTGCGCAAAGGTAGTTTGCGCACACACACACAAAGGTGATGCAGGGCGATTCTGAATCCATTCCAAGCATTAGTTTTGGACAAAATGCACTCCTTGGGCTAAAAATGTGACAAATGTGATGAGGTCAGCCCATTTTTTGGCACATTTGGGCAAGTGGTTATGGCTGCTTTTAGCCCAAGGAGTGTATTTTGTGCAAAACTAATGCTTGGAAACCATGAAATCATGACAACCCCCTAGTTTGACACGTCACATGCTACTTAAAGCAAAAGGAAAGTTTGACATGTGTTGCCTGCCACAGATGATGAATCTACCATTAACATCCTGGCAGGCAGGCAAAAATGTCAAACTTTCCTCCCAAAAAAAAGCCCAATAGTGACAGCCGGTCAGTAAGTAGATCCATGAATGTATGTACAGTATAGACAATATTTTAGGCCAGTAATAAATACTACCTGTAGGCCTATACCAAATTTCCCACTTTAAACAAAAGAAGCCTGTCGGCTGCCGGACTAATGGGGCAATTTTAATTCACTAATAAAGTCATTATTAATTTATAATTTGTTAAATGGGAAAAAGGGCTTCGTTAAGACCTCCATAATATTATGGTCAATGTCTGTGTGAAAAGTGGGAGCGATTGGTGCAAGCAGTGAGGAGCTACGACAGTGTTTCTGACATACATTCAGACATTGAGTGAATTATAGTGTGACGTGATGACGTGATAAGTTATATAATAATATAGTCAACATGTGAAACATAATGCTTCACTGCTCAAGCAAGGTCAAGGACTTTCTTATCAGAATTTCCTATTTTGGCCTTGAGCCACTATACCAATCAATAAAGGCATGTTTTCTTAGACATAGGGCAGGCTATCCCCATGGGATGTATGAGGATACGCACGCACACACGCCTGCAGTAGGCAATTTGTGTGTGTGCGTGCGTGCGTGCGTGCGTGCGTGCGTGCGTGCGTGCGTGCGTGCGTGCGTGCGTGCGATTGTGATTCTCTGCATGCTTGTAGAGCCAGTATGTGTACCGTCTGATGTGAGCACCAAAGCTCTGGTCCTCTGAATGAGTCATCAAGGTTCTGCAGATGCAACAGGAGGAAATCTGAACATGCACATGCGTGGATAAACATACGCACAACACACACACACACACACACACACACACACACACACACACACACACAAAACACCCGCCTCCCATACATTACATAGCAGGGGAGTACATTTGCCAGAGCTTCCATTGTGATCAGAGAAAGGCTCTGCTGTTGCACCACCGCCTCTCCTCCCCTTGACAATGCAGCACTGACTTGGCACTTGCTGGGCTCCTGCTCCCCTGGTGTGTGCCGGGAGCGTAGAGCTTAGCGACGGGTCTCCGCCCTGCATCACCTTTGATTGTCTGCTGCGCAGACTCTCTTTGGCTTGTTTCATTGAAATGAAGGCTCATATGCCCGGGCGCACCAAGTTCTCTGGGGGAAGCAACACCTGCCACCAATCTCATATCCTAGTGTGCTTGTTTTGTCTCTCGCTTTAGATCAAGAGCAGAGCGTGAATATTGCCTTGAAGCAGGTGGATGAGTGGGTGTTCAGATGTTGGAAGTGCTTGTTCATTTGCCAGTCTCGTGGAAGAAATCCTTTGGGAATGAAGTACCGTCTAAGTTCGCACCTGTTTAAAGATCTGTTCTATGTTTTCCTCTACTCTCTCTGATTCTTGGACCTTTTCTCCCTCATTCTCTCTTTATCTCTGTCTCTCCTCTTCGTCCCTCTTACCATGGACACCCTCCTATCCTCCTCAGTTTTTTGTAAATTATTTATTTTAATACTTTTAATATTCAAGAATTTCTTGTAAGCATCATGGATGTTTTTATTGACAACAGACTGTGATGACTTGACTTGACTTGACTTAACTATGACGATGATGTGGTTTTGCTCCATCAGTGTTTCTTTCTTTCTTTGTTGATACTTTGTATGGATGCTCAAAACAAAGTTTTGTCGTATATCTCACACAGTGACAAATACAGATCTTATCTCATCCTCCTCCCAGATATCCGGGGTCTGCAGAACTTCATGGACCAGGCATCTCGACTGGGACTGGACGTCTCCCTGCAGAGGGTGGACCGTAACGTCAGCCGCGTCTTCACCGACCTCTTCAACACCATGCGTACCGAGGAGCTCAACCGCTACCGGGACACGCTGCGGCGGGCCGTGCTGCTCATGAGCCCTCGGGGAGCCCAGGTGTTCATTCATCAGGTAAGCTCAGCCTCTGCGACCTCTGTTTTACCAATGCAACGAGTGTGTGCAAGCTTCTATGGTCATCACAGATGAAAAGCCATGAATTGAAAGGCAGGGTTGGACCACATTCTGTGTAGGTGGATAACAACACAGAAAATAGCATAATAGCTGAACTGACCGGTGGTTCGTTGGTCCATTATAATCCTCCCGGTAAAGAGTGATGGAACATGACGAAACGGCCTGTTCCTTCCGGCCCCATGTGAAATGTTTGCATGTTCATGTAGCTTATCTTATATGTTCTGCACATGCAGGCCTACTTGTTAATTACATGTAGCTGGCGTCGGGGAGCTTGAACGCATCCCAGCATCGATTTTAACCCACAATGATCCCTTACATCACCCAGGGTGCAAAACATGGCGGAGCTGAAAGAGACATGAGCTCCCATTTGGCTTTTGTTAATCTAGACTATAGACTATAGATTCATATTGAACTCACATTTTTAATTTTATATATTTTTTGCTGGTGAAAACCGCTTAAATAATCTGTATTATTTTGAGACCGTTCCGATATGGCATTTTTATGGCCGATTCCGATTATGCTACCGATTATATCGTGCATCACTAATATAATATAACTAATATAATATTTTATTTAATATATATATATATATATATATATATATATATATATATATATATATCCTGAAATAAATAATTGCAGAATATTAGAAATTTACAATAATGTGTGTCTAATAATAAACCAATGTTGCTGTTGCTGTGGCCATACATCAAAGCACATTTTTTTGAGGCTGTGAGCATGTTCATAATTGTCATGGGATTTAACATACAGCAGGTTTGGCTGGCCAGTTTAAACAAGTAAAGCAAACCACAGCCTCATCACTGTGTTGGAATTATTGTTTCTTATCAGAGAAACTTGCAGTGAAATATGTTCTTTGTTGTCCAGGTGTTCTTTGTTGTCCAGGCCTAAATAGTGTCTGTATGGATTGAAATGTTTTGATATAACCTATTTTTGCACGTCTTTCAATGTAGTGCTTTGGCACAACTAGAAACCATGAAAACAGTTAAAAACAGAATGACTAAACTAGAATTAAAGTGACTGGTTTACATACAGTAATCGTGTCTGTTACTGCACAAGGGCACTAAAGCATTGTGCCATACAATAGGTATTACAATCAAAGCTTTTTAAAATTGCATTTATCTTTGCAAATCTGCTTAATCACTTAAACCCTATTCAGAGCTAGAAGGTCACAATTGTGATGCCCTGTGAGCTTGTAGATCTGCTATCCAAGAATCCAAGAA
This sequence comes from Protomyctophum parallelum, assembly GCF_964188405.1. Taxonomy (NCBI): domain Eukaryota; kingdom Metazoa; phylum Chordata; class Actinopteri; order Myctophiformes; family Myctophidae; genus Protomyctophum; species Protomyctophum parallelum. The sequence continues at coordinate 42,732,053 of NC_139704.1, read as the reverse complement.
TACGGACCCAAGGGTCCATGTGGTTAAAAGGACTGTAAAGGACTGTTAAATGCCTCACCTCACCCTCACCTTTTCTATAACTGGTCCTCAACGAAGTTCAATTAAAAGACGGTATGTGTCTACTCTCTGCCGTGTATCAGAGGTGGTTCCGTGGACAGTTCAGAAACCAGCTGCATGGCTTCTTTTTCAGTGTGTTGTCTTTCCAGTATGAGAAAGGCTGCAGTTTCTATTAGCTTGGAATCCCCATCAATGATGTAATTAGACAGGTTTCTGAAATGTCCAGCAGACGGAAATGGTGGCAACTTAGTATTAGTGAGAACCAATTACAGTATATGCAGATCAAGTTTGAAAATGTGCTTCTTTACATATTTGGTGCTAATCACAGTTATACTCGTCCTATAAATTAATTGCGTTGGGCGCTCATGACGAGTATAGGCTCGTCTTAAGGCCCTGCTGTGTTTCATCTTTGGAATCGCTCTGGTTGCTACGGACGCTTGCTAAGGCCTTGCCAGCAGTGCTTCTGTTTCTCCATAGTCATTAGCTTCTGTATTAGCCGCAGCCTTTGCACGCTCTTTTCTCAGTGCTAACACAGTTCAGTTCAGAGGCGTGAGTAGAGATTATTGAGTGTGACATTCCGCCGGTCAAAGTACACATGGATATCTTATGGTCTAAAATATGACACCTTTGAATGATGTGATTTTGACCTGCAGTCTGACACTGGCCATGAAAAGACATACTCGACATACTCGAATATTGAGTGTTAAATTAACTCTGAGTCTATATAAATGCAACCAAATAGCCCCTTCGGTGTGTGTGGAACGGAATGAGATGAGGTTAAAATGGGTGAATGAGTAAGAGAGTCCATTTGCTTCCATTTATACACTCTGAATTGTGAATGAACTCTCATAATTGTACAGTGTACTGTATGCAATATTTGAGAAGGGAGATTTCAGCAGAACAGTGAGAGTAATTTCCTCCATCCTCACCAGCTCCATTGAAGGAGATGAGCCTTAAAACGAAATAAAAAAAGAAGAAATGAATTGTGATGATTTCTTGAAATACCTTTTCAACAGAGTTCAAATGGAGTATGTCTGTGTTTTCCTTATCCCTTTTTGGTTTAATATCAATTGAGGAAAGGTGGGGCATATTACTTTGACAGAGCACTATGTGTAATCTCCACTCATCCATTCACCTATCCATCTTCAACCGCTCATCCAAAGTCACGGCACGGCAGGAGCCGTTCCCCCAGGCTCACTTCTCTTTACCTGGCCAAATTATCCAGCTCTGACTGGGGGGGGATATCAAGGCATTCCCAGGCCAGTGTGGATATATAATCCCTCCACCTGGTCCTGGTCCTCATCCCAGATGGACATGCCTGGAAAATCTCCCTCGGGAGTTGACCGCGAGGCATCTTTACTTGAGATTATCAGATCTTTCTAAACAAAGGAGCAGCGACTCAACTTCCGAGTCCTTCACGGACGGCTGAGTTTCTCACATTATCCTTAAGGGAGATGCCAGCGACCCTCATGGGTAAACCCATTTTGGATGCTTGTAATATTTCAAAAGAATTCAAGCAAAATGATGCTTTACCTTGTGATCAGATCACGCAATATAAACCACTTTGAATGTTTTGATTTATAACCAAGAACGGGAGTTAATTAGCAGCCATCTTGTGGAAGTCTGTGTTCAGTACTTGGTTTACGTCTCACTATTATTCTGAAACTGCAGCACTCATGGACAAAATACATCAAAGATTGATGTATTTTTGAGGGGCGAAATGATGTAATGTGCCATCCAAGTCTATGGACTTTGATGCCCCCTCAAAAAATCGACACATGACCTGATGTCGGGTGGCAGCCAAGTCTATGGACTTTTAAGTCTATGGACTTTTAATGTTTGCTTTAACCCATTCTGACCGGGCACCCATTTTGGTGTCGGCATCATGTTATGCTTTATCTATTGAAAAATAGCAGATCTACAAGCTCATATCGCGCCACCGAGTGGCGCGATACGAGCTTGTAGGTCTGCTATTTTTGAAAAATCGAAGAGCGACTGACATTTTTAGAATCTGATCTCAGGTCAGAATGGGTTCATCAGACCAGTGTGTGTCCGGCGGAAACCTCGTATGAATCTGATCTCAGGTCAGAATGGGTTAAGCAGTGACGTCTGAGCTGTCGATTGATTCGCTAACAACGGCCATCGTCTTCTTTGATTGAACGATGACAACACGGGTGTGATTTTATTAATGACATGCCGCTTTGATCTTCCTACCCTTGTGAATTCTACTACTACTACTACTACCACACACACACACACACGCACGTGCGCGCGCACGCACACGCACGCACACACCTACACACAGCTTCTCATGAGATTGCTTTTAATCTACCTGATTATATTCTATGCATATCTTTTATCTTCCCTCAAAACTGAGAAAAAAAGCAAAGCTTCAACCACTCCCAGTGCAATGCCCAAGCACCCTTGATGTACCTGCAATGAATATGGTAATATATTAAAAGTACAGGGGATTCGTTAATCCTTCAGAGGTTCATTAACTCATTTTGGGCGGGAACCCCTTTTGGTGTTAGCATTATGTTATGCTTTAGCTATTGAAAAATAGCAGATCTACAAGCTCATAGCGCGCCACTCGGTGGCGCGCTATGAGCCTGTAGGTCTGCTATTTTTGAAAAATCGAAGAACCACTGACATAGAAACGTAGCTTTTTCAGAAAACTGTCGGGTTGTAGAAGACATTTTTATAATCTGATCCCACGTCAAAATGGGTTAATATCATCGTAACCATGCGGTCACAGACCCTGCCCACTCCCCAGTAGAGATAGTGTGGTAGAAAATGTAAATGTGCTAATATCTAAATGGAGAGTGATGATGATGCTCTGGAGGATAAAGCACCCATGAATACTTGCAGCCTCGGGGTGGGGGGGGGGGGGGGAGAACTGTCCAGAAAGTTGCCATGGTGACTAAAGGACCACAGTAAATGCTGGAGCAAATATTCATCACCCACAGCCAATCCGTTTTCATCACGGTAATGGAAATGTAAAGAAATTCGGTTAATTAGCAGGATTGATGGGGACAGTCATCTTGTTCACTGAAATGAGACACGGTTAAATCTATTTACAATAATACCGTAGCAGCACCCTAAGAGGAAAAAGCTGTGTGAAGTCAATGAAGCAGTATCATATGAGATGGGAGTGTTGTTATAGGCCACTGTATATCAATACGGACAGCATGATTCGGTCATAGATATGGACTTTAGACCTATAATATAACACACACACACACACACACACACACACACACACACACACACACACGTTTGTGTGCAGTGCATGCTTCAATGTCACTAACATTGAAGCATGCACTGCACACAAACGTGGATGGTAGGAATTTGGTAGGAAATTGGCAAACAAAAATGTATTATTATCATCGCTCTTGAACTATCCAAATCAAACTAGAAAAAGTGCCCTTCTGGGCACAGGTCTCCACCAGGATAGGAATGTAGGACATTGCAGCTTGCCTTCATCTGGTGGTTGGATAAAAGGGCAACAAAAGTAAATAATATAACATCTAACAGTATATTAATAATGCTTAGTAATGTTATAAAGATGAATGGCATGCATTATACAAATGGCATGTTATTGACAAAGGTACGTCATTGTAATGGCAAAACAGTGACCTTGCTACATAGTCTATTCACAATTAGTCCATGAAAGTTTCGGATACAAATAAACTGTTTGCTGTTTTATAATAAAGGCATTCATATTAGGATAGGAACATTGCCTTATTATTGTGTCAATAACACAATATACATGAGTATAAAGATTGAAACTCCCAACAGTTACAAAAGGCAATGGCAAGTCAATGAAAAGTTTGTATACAATTATTTTATTGAAGTAAATATTTGCGATGATACTTGATCAAAGGTTGTGCATGGACACGTCTGGAAGAGAGAAAACAAGCCACACCATATTCACGGATGTATAGTGATGCATTTTTATTATAAGTATAATCACTGTTGTGTTAAGTGAAAAGTTTGACTTACTTTTGTACTTAAGTAAAGTACAAATATCTCAAAATTGTATTTAAGTAGGCCTACAGTACTTAAGTAAACTTAGTTACTTTCCACCACTATGAAAAGGGTTGCATACGATTAAGGCAAACAAACCTTTTAGGGCTGTGGACTACAGATTGTCAGATACTGAAACGTGTGGTAAGCTGCACCATTAGGCTCCTTCAGACTTTGTGTGAACTGTACAGTATGGTATATGTGGGGGAAGAAAATAAAATATTGATATATACACAATAAGTAATTGCTGAAATATAAAAGGAATATATAACACCAAAATGTATTTAAACAGAGGAGCAGAGGCAATATCTTTAATTGTGTTATTTACACAAATAATTCTTTTTCAAGAAGCAACATCAAGCATCAGAATAAAAATAACTATAAATGCAAATAATCTGGAGTATATGCTTGCAACAAAGAAAAGAGTAGAGGGAGAGAGCATGGAAGAGATAATGGCACGCAGTTAGACGTACAAACAGGGAAAGAATAAAATAAAATACCCAATAGAAATAAAATAGAAGCAGAGCCACTCAAACTAACCTCTTGCTGGCAGTTCCTTGCAAAGGCACTGTGGTCAAGAAACAGTTGTGAAGTCTTTTGTGATGTTTGGGTAAATGCACATTCCTGCTCAACTTTACAATAGCCAATCTCCTGCTGGGTGAGAGTTGACACACCCACTCTCCTGGCTGTTGAGTAGAAGAAGCCCCCTTGGACAATACCCCAATCCAACCCTTGATGCTGAGTGCAAAGCAGGCAGAGAGGCATTCCATGTTATTTTCTATATGTCCCCTTGTTGTATTTTTTTTTTTAATAGGCTATTGTGCTAAAGAAATCAAAACAAATATTGTATTAAGTGTAAATGTATAGATTTAAAATGAGAATTGCCAAAGGTTGTTCAAGCACAGTTTTTGACCAGTGGGGGGTCTAGTTAGCCCTGCTCCCTGGCGTGTGTGTGTGTGTGTGTGTGTGTGTGTGTGTGTGTGTGTGTGTGTGTGTGTGTGTGTGTGTGTGTGTGTGTGTGTGTGTGTGTGTGTGTGTGTGTGTGTGTGTGTGTGTGTGTGTGTGTGTGTGTGTGTGTGTGTGTGTGTGTGTGGGTGTGTGTGTGTGTGTGTGTGTATGTGCGAGTGCATGACGCGACTTGGCTTGTTGTAGCGCCACCATCAGGCTGTTGAAAACTGTCAAGTGGCATTTCTTCCTCAGCCTAGTGGGAATATGCGTGCACAGTTTCATCGCAACCGGACGCTGCGTTGAGGAGTTGTGGCGATTTGTACAAAGCGGGCTACTCCTGAAAACTGTAGGAGCCAATCGTGGCCAATCAGGATGGAATATGAGAAATCAAACAAACCTGTCTTGATCACATGACTATGGAGATCATGTGTACCGATTTGAGTGAAATTTGGATAAAATCTGAAGGAGTAATAATAGAAAATGTGTTTTACATATGTCGGCCTCCTGGTGGCGCTATAAAGAGCAGATGTGAAAAATTCCAGGCAAAGGTTTTTCCTTGGCCTCTAGGGAGTTGGCATACAAAGTTATCCACAGATCCGTGCAGTTAGAGGTAAAAACACTTTTCGGCCAGTTATAGCGCCACCTTGAGGCTGAGTTGAAATTGTTCATGTGGCATTTCGTCCTCGGCCTAGTGGGAATGTGCGTGCACAATTTCACGGAAATCACGCGATGTGTTCATGATTTGCAGCATTTTGTTTGAAACTGAGCACTCCTGTGAACTTTGGAAGCCAATCTTAACCAATCAGGATGGAGTCTGAGAAATCTGAAAGACCGGTTTCGTCGAATGGCTCTAGAGAGACTGTGTACCAATTTGCGTGATGTTTGGACAAAATATGTAGGTGTACTGTGCAAAAACTTGTTTTGCACAAAGCGGCCTCCTGGTGGCGCTATAACAGGCCGTTCTGGAAAGTTTGGGGCAGAGGTTCATCGTTGGCATCCAGGAAGTGTGTGTGCAAAATTTGGCATCGACCGGGTTAACGGTGGCCGAGATTAGCTGCTCACGGACGGACGGACACACACACACACGGACGGATGGACGGACACACGGACGGACGGAGTGCAAAACATACTCTCCCCCCATGCCTTCGGCCTGGTGGAGACAATGACTCATGAATGACTCAATCATGTTATCTGCTGCATGTGTAATTTAGTTTTGGGTAATCTATTATTTTGTTTGTCTGTGCTATTCTATCTTTCCCTAACCAGCATCCATTGCATCCCAGATCAATTGGCTGAACTTTTACAATCCTCGGGTTATGTGTCATATTGTTTAGCTAATGTGCAGGTTACTGACACCGCCGTGGCGTCGTCACCTGTCAGATGGTTCTTCGCTTCCACGTCATGGTTTCAAATCCTTTAATGCACACCTGTGTGGTTACAGTATGGGTCATCCTTTACTTATGTGACCGTTCTGCATTCTGTGGTCAGGACTTTCCACTCTTGACCATGAGGGATCGTTGACGTACCAACTCCTGTCAGCTCGGTGCTTCCTTATTCCACACACGCAGCTGCTCTGTGCTTCCTCCACCTTTACATGAGTCACACACGCCTGACGCCTCTAAAAGGAGAACACGGGCAATGTCATGTAATTTATGTGTCCTTGGATAGATTATATTAGTAAGCATTCCCTGATTCACTCATGCAGTAAAATCATGCTCATTTGGGTGTAAAGACTTGGAACAGTTTATGGGTTTCCAAAGTCACTCTTCAATTCTGTCAATGGAACAGCTCCAGGCTGTAGATCCTGAAGACAGCTTTGGCTCTCAAACTTCTGGCTTTGGGAACCGGTCATTCATTTTCTCTAAAATGAACGAAGAGGTAGTCATATCCTATTTCATGTAAATTTGGTACACAATTTACAAAATGAGTATTCCTTGTTTAAAGTGCCGTGATTTTCTTCCACCCTGAAACATGATCATCAGGTCTTATTGTTATATAAGGAGGTATAATTTTTTTTTTTAAGTGTACAGTATTTGTTAAAATGTTGGTTTTGTGTGGGCATGCCCACCAGTTCATTAAGTATGCCTGGTTTGCCTGGTGGGTGGTAATGGGTGGTGATCCACCTGAACTGAAGCCGCACCCACAGCTGTAGTTGTATGATAAAGGAGGAGGGGTTAGGGGAGGGGCTGATAGTGTGATGTCACTATATTACTGTTTATTTCACAGGCCCGTTTGACTGTCAAGGGTTCAGCCTCCAGGAAGAAACCCTTAATACAAAGTTAATACACCATTGCACAAAAAAACGACTCCAGGGTGTCTAATGAAGTACTGTCACCTCATAGACGCATGAAAAACTGGAAAAATACAAAAATTGTGGCACTCCCTCTTTCAATATTTGCGTTATTGAGACTTCTGATACTACAAGCTACATTGGGCCTGCCCTTTCCCATAACTCCTCCTCATGCCTCATGGGCAGTAGACGGCTAATAGTTGTGTTGTTGGTGGAAACAGATTGAGGTGTGTCAGTTCATATGCCAGCGCCATGATGAAGCCCAGTGGCCGGGTGAGTGGTGCCTCCCTGTGTGGCTGCCATCATGCCAAGCTAGGAGGGTGACAGAAACTGCTGCCACGTTCCAGGGAATATGAGGTGTCTCTGGGTGATCACAGTGGAAGGAGGGTGGAAAGAATAACTGGTGAAAAAAGAAAGATTAAAAAGAGTATGAGAGGTGGCGACGGAGGGAAAGAAACAGTGAGCGTGAGAGTGACAGACGAGAGAGAGCTAGTCAACCTTAGGGAAAATGTAACGAACAGAGGGGAAGCATCCCCTCTACTCCATGAAGTAGAACTGAAAAAACAAGAGACAACATCTGTGGAAAAGGATGAACGAAGCGCTCAAGAGGAGAACACTAAGAGATTGAATTAAAAGTACAATACTTGAGGGACACAAAGTACTCGGGAGGGAGTGTTTGTATATGGTAGGAAGGGCCAGCCACTCTGTTTTAAGAGACTATTCTGTGGCACACAAGGCACGGAAGAGCCATAGATGCAGATCATGTGGAGTCGGGATCGCCTTAAGCTATGCAAAATAATGCAGATTGTAAAACAGTGTTTTAATTTAAACGACCGACAATTGCAAAACCCACACGGGTTGCAACACATTTTACTTGAGAATGCAGATGGAAATGTCCTTAGACGTTTGGCAAGGATTGCTCTAGCGCCATCATACTCATAAGAGTGAAATGAGGGGGAGTCTGGGTGTCACAAGAGTAAAGTTCCTTCCTACCACCGTGGAGAATTCACTGAACCGAATTAGCAACTTCTACAGCTTACATCCTCCTGGTGAAACTCCTCACTGTTAGGTGAAAAGAAGCGACTGTTCTTGTGCACCAAGAGACACTTCTACGCTATACACCCTCCCACATGACTAACTGTAAGGGGTTAGTTGTGACAGGCGGGACTACACATGGGAAGATTTTGGAATTGGCATAAAAACTAAAATGGGAGAAAATGGGAAGAAGAGGAAGAGGAGGAAGAAGAAGAACTAAATTGGAGTGCAGTACAGTTATTTTTCCCATTATCAAACACTAGTCCCTTAACCTCTAATGCATGCGACCCAGCAGCATAATCTTTTTGAGTGGTGCAACCACTCCATTGAACAGCAATGTGTGTCTGTTTGTATGCGTGCATGTATGTCTGTTTAGAGTACCAACAGATGACAAAGTGGCGCTGTTGAGCTTCACACTGCACAGTTGCATGAGCATGACGGGAAGCTGAGTTTATAGCAGCCATGCCGTGATTTCGGGTGTGACAGTACAGTACAGTGACAGTACAGTACAGTAGAGAGACCCCCACGCAGTAACCAAATTTTCTCAACGCCCCCCTGGGCGTGTTCATGGGGTCTTGATGTTCCAGGGACCCCCACACTGTAACTCTGTCATTTCTCGAGCCGGCACCCTGTGGGTCACTCAGTTCACAGTCACACGTGTGTGATTGTTTTATGAACACACGGACACATATGGAATCCAAATCATATTTATTTCACTATTCATTTGTTGCAGTCCTTTCAGACGGGGAGCGAGTGTTGCAGGGGTTATCCCCTGGATCACCGCAGGTCTGCTCCAAGTCTGCTCACGACCGCAATCCAGGTCTAGTTCACGGAACGAGCACGCGCACGACAATTTCACGGGACCGCGTCCGTGAACATACGCTTGGGTAATCATCGCGCGTCCAAAATAAACGTACGCCTCAATTACAAGGCGTGTCAGTCGCTCCCCGTCTGAAAAGGCCTTTAGTTTGTCACTCACGTCTTCTCTGTTTGCTCTGTCCATGTCCCCCATGTGAGTTCTGCTCCCTGTCTGCCTGGCCAACAATGCTAATAAGCAGCTTAAATTTGGGGCCATTGACAAATCTGCTTTGCCAGTGTACAATGCATGTGCAATTTCAGATCGATCGGTCAACCCATTGAGACAAAATATGGATGCACGCTGAGTTTTCAGATATAGGATTGGATTGTTGCTTCCATTAAACTTGTAAAATCAATGCCGACTTTGTATGTAACTGCAGAATGTATTTATGCCGTAAAATACCACACAAATGTCATTTGGGCCTCTTTACAACTGATTTAGTGAGTAGCTGCTTGCTCACTGCTCTTCACATTCTACAGAAGCCTATTTTACTTCAACTCATCCTCCAACCTCCAAATACACTGCTTATTTTGGTGCCAATATTATTTGACGGTGGAAAAAGTGGTTATTCTTCTGAGGGGCATAGTCCCAGCCCCTGAAAAGAATAACAACTTACTATGTATACTATTATACAGGGCCTGCCTGACAGAGAATATTGTCAGTGTGTGCCAAAAGGCAAACAAACTGCAAAATGTGTCACCTTAATGATAAAAACAGATTTTCTTGCTTCGTGTTTTAAGTTTTGCACAGGAAATTAAATCAATTCTTTAAACATACTGCAGTACATGATTGTTAGTGGCTCCCCTGCTAGCCCTCCGAGATGTGCCCGGTGATTTGAGACACTGAGGCAATAAATCGGCTCCTGTCCAGGTGACCTTGACTAGCCAGGCTGGCTTGAAGTGCATTACGAGAACATGCCATTGTAGTTTCCTAATGCACCCGTGATAAATCTTGGACAATTTTCTTTGATGTAGGTGAGTCACTGTACACGGTAACAGTTGTTTCATGCTGCATTGAGGTTCATTACCAATTTCTCCTATACTAGGACCCTTCACTGTACTCTGTACGCCTTAGTGGGTTGGTGCTCCTTAACGGTTCGCAGGTTGCTACATTGGTATACTCTTACTTACAAAGCCATTCTTGGTAATCTCCCACCTTACATTTGTTCTAGATTTGACCTTGTCCCCCAACAAAATCTGAGGCTGGGAAAAAGATAATTATGTGCATTCTTTTGGACCCTGGTCATGGAATGACCTACAGACCAGACTAAAGATATGTGCATTCTTTTGGACCCTGGTCATGGAATGACCTACAGACCAGACTCAAACTGGACCCTGGTCAAGGAATGACCTACAGACCAGACTCAAACTGGACCCTGGTCATGGAATGACCTACAGACCAGACTCAAACTGGACCCTGGTCAAATAATGACCTACAGACCAGACTCAAACTGGACCCTGGTCATGGAATGACCTACAGACCAGACTCAAACTGGACCCTGGTCAAGGAATGACCTACAGACCAGACTCAAACTGGACCCTGGTCATGGAATGACCTACAGACCAGACTCAAACTGGACCCTGGTCATGGAATGACCTACAGACCAGACTCAAACTGGACCCTGGTCATGGAATGACCTACAGACCATAATATCTTTAGTCTGGTCTGTAGGTCATGCACATATTATGTGCATTATTTTGGACCCTGACTCAAACTGGCTTGGCTTCTGTGATCCCCTAGTGAGTATCAAAAGGATTGCCATGGGCACACTTCCCAGACATTGCTCCTGCTTTGACGTATAGCAAATGTTGATTCTCTTGCTTTTTAGTGTATTAACAAATTCCGTTGCTTAGTTTTTATATATTTGCCTTTATTGGACTTGTTAGACTTTCCTGTTCTTCCTTGAGCTTCTTAGTTTGTGGGTTCTGTGTTTATGAATATGAATGTTACATGTCTGTCCTGTTATTGTCTTTATTTATTGTTACTGGCAGAGCTGTGTTAGTTATTTTGCCTCTTCTCTTGGCCAGTTCACACTTGTAAAAGAGACTTTAGTCTCAATGTGGTTTTTACTGGTTAAAAATAAGGTTAAACTACATAAAGTGCCCCTCGGGCTCGGGCACAGGTCTCCACCAGGGCAGGTTAGGTTTTGTCCTCCTGGTGGTCCTATAATAGGCCAATGTGAAAAGGGTGGGATATATTCCTCAGCCTAGTAGGAAAGTCTGTGAAAGATTTCAAGTAAAATTGCACGCTGCGTTCATGATTTGAGGCTTTTTGTTCAAAACGGGCCAATCCTGCAAACTTTGAAAGCCAATGTTAGCCAATTAGGATGGAATATGAAATATCGGACAGATCCGTCTTGAACACATGACTATAGAGACACTGTGTAACGATTTGCGGGATTTTTGGACAGAATCTGGAGGAGTAATATAAAAAAAAATGTTTTACAAAAGTCGGCCTCCTGGTGGCGCTATAACAGGCCATTCTGGACAATTTGGGGCAGTGGTTCATCGTTAGCATCCAGGGAGTGTGTGCAAAGTTTGGCATCGACTGGGTTAACGGTGCCGCAGATTAGCTGGTAACAGACAGACGGACGGACGGACGGACGGAGTGCAAAACATACTCTCTCCCTATGCCTTCGGCCTGGTGGAGACAATAAGAAATAAATAAAACATCAGTAGTGTTCATTTAACTCAGGGGAGTGTAGAAAATGTATGTAACACTTATGTTTCCATTTAGTTACATTTGTACTATCTGGGTTAGATGAACAGTGAGTATGAACAGATCTACTGTTACATACAGTAGATCGCAAGCTACCTCTTGGGCACCCATCATGTAAATAATATGGATCAGCTTGCAGTCTTTTGCAAAACATTTTACTCTTCATCGCTCCAGTATTCATCAGATTGCTTTATGGTGTCACTGTCAAATAGGAAAGAGGACAAATCTAACACAGAAGTAGATTTATGCCTAATTCATACTCCCTCACTCCGATCGTCTCTTTGTGCACTTGTATAAATCAAGCTATATTGTAGTTTTTTGTTTACTCCGAAGTCAAGCTCTTTACTATTCAGCACAGCCAATAGCAAAGACTTCTTTAAGCCTGTTCTTTTTTTCACCACCATGAACTGAAGTTCTGCAGCTTGAATCGCTGGTTATATTTTCTTCAGTAGACACTTCCTAAATCCTCTCACTTTTCAAATGCCCAAATGCCCAAGCTTTGTCTAGTCTAGAAACAGTGGATTTAGCCATCGCTCTCCCCAAAATAAATAAGCATTTCAGTTGCCTGTAAGGAATTGTGTGGGTGTACCACGCGTGTGCAGAGAATTTTGTTTATATGTAGTGGAGAGCCGCCAAGGATGTGACACTTTGCACGTTTCATTTCTTTACTCAGAGATCCTTTTATCTACACATAATACACGTAATATTTTCAGGCAACAGACCTACACATGTCTGCTACCATAAACCACTTCAAGTTATTTTTTTTTATGAAACAGGTCGGGAGTTATTAAACCGAACGTGGACGCTGTTCCAGTGTTACATTTGCTGCGCATATCGGATTAATTGTAACGGCATGCATGATAAATGTAACAACGCTAAAAAACACCATTAAACATATCGTTTTCAGCTTAAAGCAATTATATTTCATTGAAGCAACTCCTTAGCATTGTTTTCATACCATGGATGTGATAAGAAAATGTATCAAACATAAGGGAAATATTAAATAGTATCGGGTGTACCAGTTTGGGCGTTTGAGTCAGTTCAATGGGAAAATACATTGATTAAACAAACGTTTGATTGATTGAGTTGTACAATGTTATACAACCCTAAACTAATTTTAGAATACACTCAGTAATGAAGACAGCTGACTGAACATATAATATTGGCCAATATGTCAAATATGTAAATATTGAATGGAAAGTGGACCATTTGTAACATGTTACAAATGGCCCACTTTTGCAAGTTTTCTTTGCCGTTGCTTACAGACCAGAATGAACGTGAATTCCGTCTAAACACAATGCAAACTAATGAAGAACATAAGCATGAAGACATCCATGTGGATTTCTATTCACCAACACCAAAGAAAAAAATTGTAGCACACATATACTCCAGGTGTACAATTTTACGCTTTTTGAGAAAAGTCAGTTTTTCGCCAATAACTCCCCGTAGGATGAAGGTAAACACTTTGTTGCTGTACACATACTGACGCGATGGCGTCATGGTGGCGTTGACCAATCAAGAGATAACGTTCATGTTACAACCATGAAGCGTTACAATCGTGGCGGCTCTCCCCTACTATATCCGTTAGACATTTAGCAGGCTGGGCGGGTTTGCATTCCACCACTGAAAGCAGATTATCTTGTCAAGAGTTTTAACCCATGAATTGTTGATTAAAAATAGGTCCTACTGACACTTCAGTGTGAGATGTAATAAAGACATTTGCCCTTGCTAGGAATTGTGTTTTGATGCCAAGGACTCCTCCGCCTGACTGTCACAAGCACCCGTGAACTATGATTTAAAAGCATCTCAATCTGACTTTCCATTATGGAAAGACTGGTGCATAACAGGTGCTTTAGAGACATACAGTGGCAATGTCTAGCTAGGGAAATACAGTGCCATTGAAATGACAACCTGTAGCGGCCACAACCCTAACCCTCAACACACACAAATACAATACATACATTTATACATATTGTCCACAGGCACGCACGCATAGCCTTACATGCACTTCAACCACATCGTCCTGAATTGAAAGCAATAGATGTCTTTTGACAGTTAACTCCCACTCGATAAAAAAAGGCTTTTGTCAAAGTCAGTCACAGGTATAAAGGAGTTAGCTGGAGAAATGAGTTCTTGAAAACTGTGTCAGCTTCTGTCTTGTGATGTCTGAACGTGTGTCATTCTCAATTGATGCACCAAAAAGAGACTGCAGTCTTACGTGAGAGACAGAACAATGTAGCACCCTCACGTACTCAAGTTACACTCCAGACAACCGACTCCCTGTGTTACTTTGCAAGTATTATGATATGTGACCCTATAAATCATTCTAATTAAGGCTTTATAATGTGTTATGATCGCATTATGAGTACGTATCATGGCTCGGCAAGGCTTACTTACTACTTACTCACTATGAGAGTGCTTATAACTGTATTTTATAGTTATACAGTGTCAGCTGATTGCATTGCATTTATACTTAACGTTATACGTTTATAAAATTCTAATGTGTAATAATTATTGTTGTATAGTATTAGGAGTATTTAGTCCTAATACTCTTAGTGTTATAAGTAGATTGTAATGCATAAGTATGAAATGAAGCCTATGGCATGCATAGAAAGTGTCTCGCATCCCGCATCTATTTGGGCCGCTACGTGGCCCCCACGTCTACATCACACGACCAATCCAACCGATATGCCCATATATGAGTGTATCAGAGGATGTTGAAAATACTCAAAATATGTTGAAAAGTACTCCTCATACTGTATGTGCATGTTGTGTATGGCATGTTGATCTCCATGTTTGTGCATTTGACATGACATACATTGACGTACATGACTTTTGGTTGACGTGGAGCTTCTTATATGGATCCTTATTGCGACTGTAGGTCGCAGATCACTATGAAAACCTGCAAAACCCGCCTGTCACTCCATCAGTCACGCCTCCATATATGGTTGTCAGTCCATCACGCCTCGTGACATCACGCCTCGTGAGTCGTGACACACTCCATATATGTACGTCTGTCTCCATAGATGAAGATCACAACGCCTTGTGACACGCTCCTGAAAGCTATCAGTCTGTCACACCTCTGACACGCTCAATATATGAAGATCACGACCATATCAATGTGACATCATCAAACCCTCTACTCAAGACACGCTATGGCCATGAACCCTGGCCATACCTGTTTTTCATTGTGCTTGTTTTGGTCAATGCGGGGAGGCGGGGCTGCGGGGGGGGGGGGGATTGATCAAACTCTTCGGCTCTGCTGTTATGAATCGTCAAAGCAGCGGGAAACACAAATCCATCTCGCAAAAATGCTAAAGTAAGTCCCAAAACACATCCCTCTCCATCTTACCTTGGTCTGGCTTTCTCCAGACATGGACAAACCACCTGACAACGAAGCTTGTGTGAGCGTGATTCATCTCTCCAGACAGCGGGACAGCTAAAGATAAATCGAGCACCTCACGTGTTTCTTTAACCCATTCTGAACTGAGATCAGATTCATACGAGGTTTCTGCCGGACACACACTGGTCTGATGAACCCATTCTGACCTGAGATCAGATTCTAAAAAAATGTCAGTCGTTCTTCGATTTTTCAAAAATAGCAGACCTACAAGCTCGTATCGCGCCACTCGGTGGCGCGATATGAGCTTGTAGATCTGCTATTTTTAAATAGCTAAAGCACGACACGATGCCAACACCAAAATGGGTGCCCGTTCAGAATGGGTTAAACTCACACAATGCATTCAGCCACACTTCTTTTGCCCCCTGTCGGTTTTCCCCTGCACATTACTGTCACATTACAGCCTGCATCAGACCTGCGTCTTGGCACCTTGACTCCCTGCCCCTCTGAGAAGGAAAGGGCCTGGCTGTGACCTGTGTTTATCCCAGCATGACTCATTACCCCGACACAGAGAGCACTGTGTCGGTGCAAGGAGCACAGCGCTGGCACAAATAGTGCTCCACATACGCACGTGCAGTCGTGCACACACACACACACACACACACACACACACACACACACACACACACACACACACACACACACATACAATACACGTGCACACACATACACATTCACACACAGACAAACAAAATCAGGCACAACATGCAATGGCGTAAACACTATACACACAAACATGCACATACCTGTACATACTGGCACACACTAACGCATTCATAGTGCTCAACCCCTGTGCGTTCCCCTGATCCATCAATGCCAGGCCTTTATACCCCCCCCCTCCCTTAGCACTAATGCGTGAGGCCAGGTATAATTAAACTGCTCTTGGCCCCCTTTTTTAATGCAAAAGCAAAACTTCCTTGCAGCCACCCAGGCTATGAAAGCCCACAATGCTTTGTGCTCAAGTGGCATCATGTGGATGCGGAAGGAGGAGAGAGTCTTCATTTTCTGGAGTTGACGATCAGAGCAATACTCTGGGGGTTGTTCAGCGGGTCTCAGGAAATAAAATTACAACAACACAACAATAGCATCTGCACAGAGGAGTAGGTACTGTAGAGCTTGCTACTGATAATTGACAATATGAGGAACATATCTCTATGACCCTTCTCAAAAGAGGATCACTGTGGATCACTGTGGGAAAGTCATTTATTGGGACGTTATGAATTGGTTGCAATATTGTCGCTGTCGCTGTAGCTCCATATTTCATTTTCATTTTAGTTAAATTTTTATGCTTTTCATAAATGAATGCCCTATTTTATACTTTGTCGTATGACAATGTAATGTAAAACTAGAACAAATTTCAAATCTAGACGGTCACAACGTGCCGTGAGTTGGTAGAGCTTATATTTGACCTATTTTTATATTTCTTTTTTGATAATTGTGGAACAGTTTTGCCTAGAAAATTTAAAGTGGTTAAGTCTGTCTGTTTTATATTTAAACTAGAAAAAGTGCCCTTCCGGGCACAGGTCTCCACCAGGTTATCCACAGATCCGTGCAGTTAGAGGTAAAAACACTTTTGGGCCAGTTATAGCGCCACCTTGAGGCTGAGTTGAAATTGTTCATGTGGCATTTCTTCCTCGGCCTAGTGGGAATGTGGGTGCACAATTTCACGGAAATCACGCGATGTGTTCATGATTTGCAGCATTTTGTTTGAAACTGAGCAGTCCTGTGAACTTTGGAAGCCAATCTTAACCAATCAGGATGGAGTCTGATAAATCTGAAAGACCCGTTTCGTTGAATGGCTCTAGAGAGACTGTGTACCAATTTGCGTGATGTTTGGACAAAATCTGTAGGTGTACTGTGCAAAAACTTGTTTTGCACAAAGCGGCCTCCTGGTGGCGCTATAACAGGCCGTTCTGGAAAGTTTGGGGCAGAGGTTCATGGTTGGCATCCAGGGAGTGTGTGTGCAAAATATGGCATCGACCGGGTTAACAGTGGCCGAGATTAGCTGTTCACGGACACACGGACGGACGGACACACGGACGGACGGACACACGGACGGACACGCGGACGGACGGAGTGCAAAACATACTCTCCCCACATGCCTTCGGCCTGGTGGAGACAACAATGAAAATAAGAGCTTGTTACTAAAGAATAACTACATTGGATCCATTGAAACACGTCCTTTTGTCAGTTCCTGAAAAGTAATGATTTTGGACATAAAAGGTTTCCGCTCAACCGTGATTAAATGCTTCCCACTTTGTACAATGAGATTCATATCTCCATTTATAAACCAAGGATATTTAATGTATGTATGGGCTAACCCTCTTAGTATGGTGCATCTTGAACTCACTGGTTACACATGCATAGCCAAATCCATCCATCCACAATGACTGGAGCTTATCATTTATCTAGTTGCGGTAAAACAAGTCCATCCATAAACACTGGTGTAGAAAGAAAATATCAATCAAATAACATCCCAGCTTCAGTAATGAATGGTCTAGAGATATGGGTTATAGGGCATTGGTTAGTGGGATTTAGAGTTGGCACTGGGCATCTGCTTCCCTGATCACCAGGACGGGGCCAGAGGTGAAGAGGGGTGAGGAGTTTATCTCCCTTAGCGTCCACTGGTATTGCTCCCTCCTGGCTTAGCGCTCCCACCCCTGGCCCCTCTACCCTCTCCCGGTGACCCTCTCTGTTACTCTTCAATTCCATTTTCCTCACAATAACACCATGACAAATTGAGCCTGCCAGCGAGCGATCTATCATTGTCCTACATCACATCCTCCTATGCCCTCTGTCTCTCTCACCCCTTCTGTCTCTCTTGGTCTCTCTCTCCTTCTCTCCGTTTCTCCTCTTCTCTGCTCTGTGTTTTCTTCGTCCTAATGGTTTCGTGTCTCTCTCTGTGCGGCCACTTTATCTTTCTGCCCTTCTCCTTTTCCCACCATAACCTCATCCATTTTTGTCTTGTTTCTTATTGTACTTTATACTTTTGTCACCAACCATGTACTTCTTCTCTGTCTCTCTTCCACATGGCGTATTATTTATTATTGTAATTTTTTTTAATTAATTTTCTATCTCTCTTGCCCCTTTTCTCTGCATCGTTCTCTTAACGATTCATCCGTCAGATTTCCATGTCCATATACTGTACAAACGTTACCGTACTTTGTATCCCCAGGCAGGCTCAGCCAGTTAGTACACAGAACATGTGTTTTTGTAAATATGCTTTGAGAATCTGCTCTGATTTAGAACACTCTGGTTTTGACATCATAGACAGGGCTGCACACAACTTTTTTGGTCTAGTACTCAGAGGAGCACCTGGAGGAGTTTCTTGGTGCTCCTAAAATGTGGCGACCCGTCTCGCCGGATGGATAAAAGAGGGATGAATAACTTATAGCAAAACGATATTTATTGGATGAGTGGGGAGTCAATGGAGGGTATTGCAACTCTAGATTTAGCCCTAGAATGGCTCTTGTTGTAGATTCATCCCATTATTAAAATAATCTAAATTTGCTAAAATCTAGGTCCATGTGTGGTCCAGCCCTCTGGAATGCATATTCTAATAAAAACAACTTAATACTTCCTAAGGATAATATGAGCATCAAAGCAATATTTAGATTTTGTATTATTTTGTATTTAAATAACCAATCTACTAGCTCACAACGTGTTGCGACACGTTGTGAGCTTGCAGATCAGCTATTTTTGAGTGGTGCAACCACTCCTACATCCAGCATGCAATGTCCGTGTACCTGTGTGTGTGTGTGTGTGTGTGTGTGTGTGTGTGTACCTATGAGCACGAGTATGTTACTTATTTATACGAGTAGGGGGCACCAGAGTACAGAGAAGAAATTGGAACGATACAGAAGAAATTGGACGATACAAATTGGAATGATACAGAGAACCAATAGACGGGAGTTGCACCACTCGGTTCACACTGGTGTGATTTTTTTTTAACATGCGACACATCGTACGGCGAAGCATACATCAGGCTTCCCTTTTGTTTACTTTTTAGCTGAGGCGACGTAGTCAGACACACATGGCTCCTCTGTGCAAAAATAAACAGTGTACACTACCCGACTTTACGATAATAAGAGACAGTATGTCGAGACACAGTGTTCATGTTGGGCAGCAGCAGTGCTTTAAACTCTTCCCACTCCACTATGTCGGAACTAAAACCTTAGTACCCGTAAAAAGTCGGTGGCCGGTGCCTAGGCTCCCAGCAGAAAGCAGCATGAAATCCTCCCCCTTTTTAGTAAGGACGCGCTGTGATTGGCCACAATGGCCAGTGCACTTGTGCAAGACGTGCTGTGATTGGCCAGTAGCCACTTTGAGTGGCAGTCGGTGGAAAATGCTCTCGCCACAGAATTGACTAGTATTCTGGCCATAATAATCATTCTAGGCGGCCCCGGCTGTTGGTACGCAGAAGCGCTTCCCGGCGCTTGATTGACAGCGCATTTTGAATTTTGACGACGCATGTGCGCTGGCGCACCGCTTATGTGCAGCCCTGATCATAGAGTGATTTGATATCAGTAACGAATTTACGAATGGTCATAATAGATTCTCGTATGTCGCTGCCATTGATATGCTTTAAAATTAATTCAAATTAATGTTAATTATTTTTACCTGTTTTGTTACACATGCATGTTTAATACTTCCTGGCCTAGCGTATCAAATCTGAATCAGAACAACCTTTACTGTCACATCGTAACTATACAGGTGTAAAACAGTGGGTGAAATTAGTTTTTGTGCAAGCTCAGTTTTTTTGTTTTGTTTGTTTGTTTTTGTATCAAAAAGGAGAGTATCTGCATATTTACACAAAGCATATCCATCCAAACATTAATGTACACAAGGTTTCAAAATAAGGTGCATGCGGGCATAAGAGCTCTACGTGAGAAGTTCAACCACATAGTCAAAAGGGTTGCTTTACTTTAGGTTGCTTTTTCAAACAAGCCGCCACCATTGCGGTATGTGATATGACTTCAAGCCATTGTCCAGTTGCTCTGACAACACGGCTCTACTCTCAGAGTGGTCAGTGTGTGCCCACTGCAGGGGTCATCGCCATGCTGGCTGCTGGTGGACATTTTTGTCAAACATCCATTTTTGCCACAGACATGTACAAAATAATGAGCACACAATAATATCACCGGAAACGCATACTGTAAGGAGCTAGCCCTGCATGATCATAACAGGTCTGTAACTCTGAGAGTTTACAAACTCTCATTTGTACACTCTCAGTGTAAAGTCCACGCAAATAAAACCTTTGAGAACCACATTTGAGTTGGGCTCCTAATTAAATAGTGTCATATCATAGTTAATTATTCTCATACATATTCTGAAGAAAACCTGGAGACGTGTCATTCAGTAATTGGGTCTTGTGATCAAAATTAGAACATTATAATGGTGTGTGAAAAATAAAATAAATGTGCCACATACTGTACAAGACCAAGTCTTTGCCACAGACGGACACATTTTGTCCGTGTACGGACATATTGATTGATGACCCCTGGCCCGCTGAGCTCTCCCAGAGCACAGTGGTCAGTCAGTCAGTGTGCCGCTCTGAGCTCTCCCAGAACACAGGTCAGAACTTCTGAATGACCAGAGAGAACCCCAGGTGACCTCCAGTGCATATTTCCCAACACAACCCATATCATTATGCTCCTAGTAAGAGCAGGGACCTGGGTCCGAATCCATAATGTCCCTCTATCTCTGCCCTTGCAAAAATAAAAATAAATAAAGGATGGGGAAAAGAACATTACCGTACTTGCCAAGACACCCTCTATGACTACCTGCAAGAGGAATATTCCATCTAATTCATCCAAACACATTAGTGATGAACTTTTATTTCCATTAGCCCTCGTGTCAGTTATTCTTCTCAGGCTTGACGCAAAACAATTTTACATCGCGACAAAATTCTGAAGCTTAACCCATTTTGGGGCGGGAGCCCCTTTTGGTGTTTTAAACATTATGTTATAATTTAGCTATTGAAAAATAGCAGATCTACAAGCTCATAGAGAGCTTTTGGTCTGCTATTTTTGAAAAATCGTAAAAAGTGTGGCGCAAATCTTTGAATATATATTCTTTCAAAGTGAATGTTTTTAACTCGGGTCTAAATGGTTTAATGGCCATTTTCCCCTACAACAAAACAACAATATTTGTCTGCCAGATTAGTAAACCACGCAATTGGACATAATAGATAATTCCCCCACCTTGCTCGTTTACGCATACTGTAAATGGACTGTCCATTCTGACCTGAGATCAGATTCTAAAAATGTCTGTTACATCCTGACAGTTTCATTATTAACCCATTCTGACCTGAGATCAGATTCTAAAAGTGTCTTCGATTTTTCAAAAATAGCAGACCTACAAGCTTGTATCGCGCCACTCGGTGGCGCGATATGAGCTTGTAGATCTGCTATTTTTCAATAGCTAAAGCACAACGTAATGCTAACACCAAAATGGGTTCCCGTCTAGAATGGGTTAATCAAATAATTGTACTGTAGGCAGCCTGTGTGAACCTCAGCAATGTTGCATGGCAGGTTTGAAATATTTAGGATGCGTTTGCTGTTTGCACACAGCAGGTGATAGCAAACAACACAGCACGTTTTCACAAAGTAGTTCACACCGGAAATATCAAAATGAAACCACCTCCACCAGGTGCATATTTCACAGCGGTAACCAAGAGAAATGGCTGTATATCCAAACTGTGTTATTAAAATTGAAACCAGGGCAGTTGGCGAGCTCTTTACGTGATGGATTGTTATTACTTGCAGTCATATGAATCATCTACTGAAGTTAAAGAGCTTTTCATTAATAATTTGCCTTTTCATGAGTAATAACAGAGAACTAAAAAAAGGGTGGCATTCACTGTACTGTATGTAAAGTGGTGGCATATTCCCCAGCATTTGTCAGGGGATATACTGTAGTCAAACCTGGGAAATGGCCTTTGAAAATAACTTTGCCATTGTAATTATGTTGACAATGATGATGAAGATAAAAATGATAGCTTTGGAGGTGATGAAGACGATAAGTATCGATAATGATGATGAAGATCACTGCAGTGCAATAGTGATGGTGAGAGTGTCAGGCAATGTTGGCAGCAAGAGAAATGAATCACAGATTCGGCCTTCTTTGTCTCAACAGACACTTCTCAACCTCATTTTCATGCCAGCATAAGAATATGGTACTTTTAGCCTCCACCATAAACACTAGCAGCATAAATCCATGCATCCATGCGCTCACTCATCGATAGAGATAAATGTCACTATAGGTAAAGAAAATGTTTAATACAGTCAGGTGCATGGAGTAAAAACCCACATCCCATTAATCTATACTATGTCAATGTTTTTTCTGAGAGAAACCTCAAAAAATGTATCCAGGGCTTGACAGAGAGTGATAAACGTTGATGGATGTTTTTGATTTTCAGATATGCTTAGCTTTATTGTATAACAGTAAACTCCCCTGGGCAATTTTTATACCTTTTGGCTGGATGCACCTCAAGGGAAGCAAAATGGTTAACCTCGTAAAAGGCGTCCAGTCAAGTCTGTCTCATTTATCTGTGACCTCAAAAACCTGTCCATAAAGACTTAGATTTATTGGACCTAAGCACAATCTGCAAGTTAGTTGTATGAACTACATTACTACAATATGTTTCAATTCAATTCAATTCTTATGGTATGTGTTGCAGAGCCATTTGACTTAAGGATCTTTTGTGCGCTACGGTGTTTTGGTGATATTGGATGCACGGTATTGGTATACCCAAAATATATTGTTCTTTTAAAGGCACTTTATAACCCCCTCAACTCATCTTTCTCCTGCATAATACCAAATGCAATTACACTAAAACTTTTAGATATTTTTGTCAGAAAGTTTTGAGTGTTCCTGAGGTTGTTGCTGTGGGCTCTAGATTATTGCACGCTTCCCAAGTGGCAGACTCGGAATACTGTTTTAAGCATTTTTAAGGGGTAATTGCAAAGGCAGCCGTTTGGAACACACAAAAATGCACGACATATTGCACTGTGAGAGCTCTGGAGGAAAATTTGATTTAAATAATAGCCCATGTGGAAACAATAGTAATACAAACTACTGTTATACCCTTTTCTTTACCACCTTTTCCCCAGGTGCCTTCCTCCTTTACAAATTATGTGCCCGCCCCACATTCAGCATGGTGTGCATTCATATTCAAATAGATGTTCCTTTGATGTTTCATTGACAACTCCCAATGTGAACACCCACGTTCCGAAAGTCAGCCTGCTTGTGTGCATCCCTGAATATGCACCATATTACTATTTTAACCACATACTGGGGACAGATGCCAAAACATTTCAAGAAATTAAATGTGTGTATTTTTTATATCAAAAGTCCCTAAAAGTCCAATTTGTTAATTAATCAAACAACATAATGAGTCATTACATACTCAGGGTGTTGTTCGACTCTGTTGGCAAGATGGTAGGGAGTAGGATTAAAAGAACAAATGTACTTTGAGGGCAGCCATGTTTTTGTTAGTTTTAAGTGTGAATAGGGAATCAAGTTTTTTATTCGATGTTAGTAGGGGATTCCACATTTTGGTTCAGCATGCCGGCAGTGACCTAAGGGTTGAATCACTGCTTTTTGCAGATGATGTGGTCCTGATGGCACCATCGGTCCAAGACCTTCAGCTCTCACTGGACCGGTTCGCAGCCGAGTGTACGGCGGCTGGGATGAGGATCAGCGTCTCCAAATCTGAGGCCATGGTTCTCAGCAGGAAACCGGTGGATTGTGCAGTCCGGGTAGGGAATGAGGCATTACCCCAGGTGAAGGAGTTCAAGTATCTCGGGGTCTTGTTCACGAGTGAGGGGAGAACGGAGAAGGAGATCAGCCGGAGAATCGGAGCGGCAGGGGCGGTATTGCAGTCGCTGTACCGCACTGTTGTGACGAAAAGAGAGTTGAGCCAGAAGGCAAAGCTCTCTGTCTACCGAGCAATCTTCGTTCCTACTCTCATCTATGGTCATGAAGTGTGGGTCATGACCGAAAGAATAAGGTCACGAATACAAGCGGCTGAAATGAGTTTTCTTCGTCGGGTGGCTGGCATCTCCCTTAGAGATAGGGTGAGAAGTTCAGTCACACGAGAGAGACTCGGAGTAGAACCGCTGCTCCTTCGCCTGGAAAGGAGCCAGCTGAGGTGGTTCGGGCATCTGGTTAGGATGCCACTCGGGCGCCTCCCTAGGGAGGTCCTCGACACATGTCCCACTGGGAGGAGACCCCGGGGCAGACCAAGGCGCAGTTGGAGGAAATACATCGACTCTCTGGCCTTGGAACGTCTCGGAATCCCCCAGGAGGAAGTCACTAATGTTGCTCGGGAGAGGGAAGTCTGGAGCTCTCTGGTGGAGCTGTTGCCCCCGCGACCCGACTACGGATAAGCGGTTGAAGATGGATGGATGGATGGATGCCGGCATTCTAACAGGGTTTTATTTATATCTACTGTATATTATGATTTCATTTCATTCAAATTTGTATTTCTACTTTCAGGTTATTGGTTCCCAGTGGAACTGTCCTCCGGAGCCCCTAGAGGTCTACACTATAGGGCCCCACCTTTGTTCCCTCTACACACCAAAACGGCAGAGTTGATTGATTGTGCTTTTGTAAATACATTTTTCGATTCACGTACAGTAGGAAGAGCAGTATGTGGAATGAAATAGTTTTGGTTAGAAACATGAGAACCCATGAAATTCGCTAGAAGGATTCACTGTAAATGCAAATATGGAAGCAGGAAGGTGAATACAGTAGTTGAGACACAGATTTCACCCTCCACCGAGGATTACTCTTCCATTCAGTATGCAAGGAATTATGATACTTGCAATCTAGTGATTCTCCCGTCCAGGACAGCCTCAGATCTGAACCCATTTGACGTTAGGGACCCATTGCGACCACATGTCGCCGTCCGTCCCCCCCCCCCCCCCGTCCGTCCCCCCCGTCCCCCCCCCGTTATTATTGTATTTGGCCGAAAATGATACATGTTTGAATATGATTATGGCAAATAATCACAGAATGTCACTGCACTGAGAGACCTGCAGCTGCTGTATACTGCCACAGCTGCTCTATACATCTCCTTACAACAGTGGTTTACTGGATTTGGCTGCTTGTGCTAAATAACACCATAAAACCGCCATTACCCTTTCATGTCACGCACCCCCTAGAGGGCGTTCGCGCAGTTTGGGAACCCCTGCAGTAGAGGCTATACAGTAGAGGGACCGCCACGCGGTAACTCTGTCATTTCTCACGCCGGCACGCTGGAACTGGCCCGGCCCCCTGGCCGTGTTCCTGGGGGTCTGGAACTCCCCCCAACCCCACCCCTGGGGACCCCCACATGGTCATTCTGTCATTTCTCTCCCGTTTACGGTTTGCGGGGCGGCACCCTGGGTGCGTTCCTGTGGGTCTGGAACCCCCCTATAGGCTATACATATAATTTGTTTTTTTATTCCAATTCATTTTTACATCTCATGCACGTGCAGGATGCTGTGATACAAGAGCGAGACCGACACAGGAGGACGCCTCTCCCTCTCTCTCTCTCTCTCTCTCTCTCTCTCTCTCTCTCTCTCTGCGTGCACGCCACACACACACAGGATAGCCAGGCTACACAGGGCGAAATGTTTGTGATAGTGTGTAGCCTATATGGGCTGCAGTTAAATCTTGATTTTCATGAAATAACTCCGTCTCACACACACTCACACACACACACACACACACACACACACACACACACACACTCACACACAGAGAGAGAGAGCGCACAAGGTCCAAAAGTTTGCTCCGATGCGGTTTTATCAACATTCAAGTTAAATGAGTTTGTTTTATAGACTATTTAACAGCATCATTGGGCTAATATAGCTATACCATTGTACGACACAGGACAGGTATTTACCCAAGGGATTAAAGTTGTATATATTATTATCATCTGATCATCTATCGATACAGTCGACGACCGACAGACAGACAGTGTCAGTGAGTGCTCTCATTGGCTGCAATACAGGACTTCTCGGGATGCGCTCGCAACCCATTTCATACTGTACGATGTCCAGTCGGCGACAGAGCCAAATATCAAACCTGCTTGATATTCAGAAACGGTCGGGTAGGCGTCATTTATTGGCGCTATATCTTCTCGCAGAGCCTTTCACACACAGCGAGCAAAACCTCGGTGATCAAAGCCCGATCTTGCGTCAGATCGGAAGTTTTGTCGGCAAGCGCCAAAAATGGTCCCCGGCAACATAATCGGAGCAAATATCGTGCAGTGTTTACGAACCATTAGTTACCACCTGAGTTGTATCATGATCCTGAGCTGCATATTTGTATAATCATTATACTGGCCATGCACAACTGAGATGTTTTCCCCCTCTCTGGGGCTGGAATCACTATCCACCTCCAGGCCACAACCCAAATTAAAGATTAACCAACAGATTGTAAATAAATAAATTAAATGCATTCATGTATGTGGCATGGGAGTAAATCCACTTCTTAAAAACATTCAAGTTGGGTTTGTCAACTAAGTAACATTGTGTTTTGTTTATCTTTTTTTTATTCCTTTATAATTATTACAGTATGTTAGTCTCACTTATCTTCTCTTTGCTTCTCTCTCTCCCCCTCTCTCCCTCCATACCTCTGTCTCTCTCTCTCTCTCTCTCTCTCTCTCTCTCTCTCTCTCTCTCCCTCCATACATACCTCTCTTTTTCTCTCTATCTCTCTCTCTCTCTCCCTCCATACATACCTCTCTTTTTCTCTCTATCTCTCTCTCTCTCTCTCTCTCCAACATCTCCTCCTGTCTCTGCCCAGCCCCATTCCAGGGTTTTTTATAGTAGCCCTGTCATGATGGCCCTGATCAGTAGCCTTTAGTGTGTCCCTCCCCTAGTCTGGCTGCTCTAGCTCTGGCATTCAGAGCTGAACTATAAAACAGCATATTATTACTCTGCTACTGTCCACCCGAGGCACAATATTTATTCTAAAGCGTACCTTAAGTCATGCCTGGGGGGAAAACAAGGCTCCTTTGAGTGATACATTGGAAGTCTATAAAGGGACTGTCCAGAAGGGGCCGTCGCATTTCTTTTTTTACGGTCTTCATCCCACACTGTCTTTTTATGAGGTAGCACACGCCTGGTTTGTTCCTTTGTAGTAATTACAGCTTGCGGCAGTTCGATCACTAACTCACTCACTCAGTCTCACTGCGGGGTCAGCTCTATCTGGACCCCCACCGACGGCACACCGACTCTCTCAACTCACACTGCATAAAAATACTCCATATGGTCCATAATGGTTTCATTTGTATCCTATTCTGAGTTAAATTAACGCCAAGTATTATTTACAAAGTCCCTTTTATTGTGTTCATACAGTACGATGGCTCTGGATGCAACAATGAAAAATGCGAGTGAGTGTGGCAGCTTCCTTTGTCGCCATGTCTTATGTAATTAGTTCCGCCCAATTAAAGTGGAAAGGATTTGAAAAGGCTTCATAGATGCAGTAATTGTCATTATGTCTCATTACGTCTTTGTCCATATTAAGCAACTCTTGAAACGCACTAATACAGCCATCTGCACGAACCATCTTTTTTTTCTCCATCTATTCGACCACAGGACCAGTAAAATTACAGATGCCAAAATGACATTCACATATAACTACGGGGGAAGAAAGTCGAGTAAATAAAGCAAAACGTTGAGGGAACGGGAGTGGATGGTATGTAAATATGAAAATGGGAGAGACGGCGGAAAACACGGAAAGAGGCGGCAGATACATATTCATCACTATTTAGAATGCAGTCCCCTGGCCTATAGGAGGACCAGTCAAGCATGCCGGCGAGCCTGATGAAAGAGAAGCCTCGCAGGGAACCATGGGGTGGCAGGAGCTCCAGCAGGGGGGGCACCGCTGGTGGGCTGCAGGAGAGATGAGAGGAGGAGGGAGAGGTGAGGAGAGATGGATGAAGAGGAGGGAAGGGGAAGTCCGCTGTCCAGGACGCCCCACGTCGTAGAATCTCCTCCAGATCCTTCTCTCATACGGGCCCCTTTTTTCAGTCCCCCCTATTCAAAAAGCAGTAATTGCATCATTTTTCAAGGCCCTCGCCTATGTCTGACTGCGA
Organism: Protomyctophum parallelum; assembly: GCF_964188405.1. NCBI lineage: Eukaryota > Metazoa > Chordata > Actinopteri > Myctophiformes > Myctophidae > Protomyctophum > Protomyctophum parallelum. The sequence goes on along the minus strand of NC_139704.1, from coordinate 42,703,627 downwards.
GCCTGGACCCATTAATCAAACTAATGGAGAAGTAAGTGATTTCAAAATATAGGCTTTGATCACGCACCCCCCCCCCCCCCTCCCCCCCTCCCCTAACACCCCCACCCTTCCCTCAGCTCCCGCACCTTAAGAACGTACTCTCCTCCTCCCTCCAGTCTCTCTTTCTCCCACGCAGTCCTCACATGCTCCTCATGCACATTATGGAGATGGCTTCACTACGTGAGAAGTAGAGTATAAATGATGTGCAGTATCATGAGAGTCACTTATTTCACTTAAACATTAACTATGTCCACTATTTGGGGCATATCATTATACAGTTATCCAAAAAATCCGGAAAATGTACAAACATGTCACAGTGATATGTTATAAGCATATGTTACACCGGGCAACACCGGGGCTCCACCGGGCGCGTTGCGTCTCCGTCGCGTGCGTCAAAAAACGAACCGGGCAATATTAATGCAGTCACGCAACGCAACACGGGCAGTGGAGCCACGGTGATATACATAATTAATGTATGGGTCCATTTGGGTCACTTTGTACACTAACTGTTAAATTAGAGTGAAATCCTCTTTGTATTAAACTCTTCTGAGTTTCTGTTGAATGTGGGGGATGGCTATGCTGCGCCCTGCACTTGTGTGGCCATTGGCTTAATTGGAGTTGATTGGTGCAGGGGAATACAGTGCATATGTGGGCTTGCAGCAAATGGTCACTCTAAAAGCATTGTGGCCCATTATGGGCCACTATGTCCTGAGGAGACACAGCTCAGACGCATTTATTGATCCTGATGAGCTAGATTAAATTAAAGTGCTCCTCAGGTGTATTGAAAAGGCTTCTGCCAGCCATATAACCATTATTTACCACCACCACAAACACACTGCAATTATAATTATTTTCCGAACAACATGGCTGGGAATACAGCAAAGCACACATTACACACAAAAGGGTCTGTCTATATGCCACTCATTTATATGCATGTGTCAATGTGGCTCATTCAGACGTTGCCCCAGAGTGTCGTTTGCTGGAGGCTAATATGGCCATAAAAGGGCCGTAAGAGTGCTCATGGCCTTGAACAAGCACCATTGGTGGCAGGGTGGCTCTCCGTCCCCTATCTGCACGGTCAGTGGTGACTCAACAGAACTCTCCAAAAATAGAGCCCGCACAACAACCCCACTTTATTAAAAAAAGAAGTGAAAAAGAAACTCATAAAACACATTTATTTCAAAAGCTGGATGTGGGCCATCTCTTAACACCACCGGGCACTGTAACTGGCAGGGTGCCAATAACAGCTCTATAACCTCCCTTCCTCCGTGCCCCTATATCGCCCCCCTGTGGACCTTCTCCTCGGCCTCCACACACGCCCACCCGCCTCCAGTATACTGCCTTGTTTCCTGCAGTGATCAGCGAGCACACGTCTCGTGCCACGCAGACATTAATTAGGATAAGATTCATGTGAATCTCTGGCCCTGCTGGCCTCCCACAGTTACCTCTTCTTCTGCATGCTCAGTCATTTCTTCATTACGTCGTCCCATTTTTATTTGCCTGCCTACTTATTTCTTGCTTGGTTTACGCCTATCGGGCAACGTTTGACATGCACGTCCTGCCTACTTACTTTGACCTGTAATACTCGCCAGCATGAGGAAATCTATGATTTCTCAGAAGAGAGGAGAAATAGCATTAATGTAGGCGGCGGTGGCTCAGGGGTAGAGTGCCTGGATGGCAACTGTAAGGTTGCCAGTTCGAACCCGGGCTCCCCCGGTGTTACTGTCGAAGTGTCCTTGAGCAAGACACTGAACCCCTAATTGCTCCCGATGTGCTAGTTGGTGCCTTGCATGGTTTCCGCTGCCATCGGTGTATGAATGTGTGTGTGAATGGGTGAATGTAATGCACAATCTCTGTAAAGCGCCTTGGATAAAGGAGCTATATAAATGCACCATTTACCATTTAATGTAGACCTGCAGGTCACATCACAGTGATTTATAATGGAGCTTAAATGTTGGATTCAAGGTTGTCTCTTTTTAGGCACAAAACAAAGCAGTACACCATGTTCCCGGTGTACTCATTTGTAATGGACTGGGTTCCTGTACCTCTGTCTTGTTTTTTTCTCATTTATATCGTCAAATGAACTCAATCTCCCCTCCCATAACAGTTTTGGCATTATGTTATGAAGTGGGGGAAATGTGATGGTTTTCTTTCCTCCTTTCATTAGTAGCTTGGGGTCATCATCAATCCTGATAATGTGTTTTTCCAGCGGACCTCACATTTTCTGAAGTGGATTCAGTATTGAGTTCAAATATTTGAGGTAAATAAAGGTTAGATAACGGTGCTATTATGTTGTTGAGGGGCTCCCTCCTATGTATAGCTTTGAGGGTTTGTGTAAACACAAACATTGATGACAAAAGTGAGGACGCAAATTGTGGTTGGCCAGAATTAGATGATGATAAGAGCACCCTTCACTTCACTGTGATTTTTGAGTGGTGCACACACACACACGCACACACGCACGCACGCACGCACGCACGCACGCACACACACACACACACACACACACACACACACACACACACACACACCCCACACACACACACACACTCTGTCATTTCTCAACCGTTTCAGACGCAAATTTAACGATATATAAAGAATCTTATTAGTTGTGTTTTAGAATTGAATACTTAAATTAAAGCCTCACTACAGTACGTAACATTTTTATTGACTACAATGTAATGTTGTCTAATCTGTATGGTAGAGTATGTTAATATTACAATTGTATGTTAAAATACAATTTATCCCACAAGCAAGCAGGCCGGCTCTATTACCTCAATGGTAAAAATGGCAACACCTGCACAGGAAACCTGGTTCATATCCAGGGTAGAAGAGGACAGTTGCATACAGTAGTGCTGCTTTAAGCCGCTATGGAGACACAATTAATGTCAGGTTACTTATTTTATTCAGTGGAAGAAAATTGTCTACTTGCCAGCCCATTGAGCCCCATAGTGAACCCGGACATGTTGAGTAGCCTACACCAAGGTTTTATGTTAGAAATGTTGAGTATGGGTCACCAGTAGGGTGGGTAATATGTGACCATACCATTAACAACCTATTGAAGGCAAAAAAAAATCAAAATGCCATCATGCTTTATAGCATGTGATGTGTCAAACTAGGGGGTTTTCATGATGTTGACATGTTGATGTCATTGGGCTAAAAACGGCCATAGACACTTTTATCCCACGTTTTATGACCAAGGAGTGTTTTTTATGCAAAACTAATGCTTGGAATGGATTGAACATCATGAAAACCCCTAGTTTGACAGGTCACAGGCTACTTAAAGCATGATGCAATTTAGATTGTTTTAATGTTTTCCTTATAGGCTGTTAATGGTATGGTTACATATTATGCCAATTATGAAAATTGCTCAACATATATGCAAGGTAGCATCCGGCAGTTTCTACATACTGGGGACCCATAGCCATACTCGACATTTCTAACATAAAACTTTGGTGTACTGAACATGCCTGGGTTCACATCCTGGTAAGTGGACTAAAATGTCATGGCACTACAAAAACCAACAGAGGCCAAAGTATTAACACTGATTAGTCAAAGATTGTAATTAATCTATGCCTACACAATGCCTTTTTTCCTTGCTTGTTCAAATTTCACATAGTGCCTGGCCCCAAGTGCCCCTATCACATAGACTAGCTTCTGACTTTTTAGTCCCGCTAGCAAGAGCATGGATGGCAATGTCCTTCTGTTGGTCTGTTCAAACCACTTTAATTTCGTTGCAAGTAACGAGCAGCCATACTGTCCTAGGCCTCTAGGGGTCACTAAACAGGCCTTTTAATTTGCTTTTAGACTAATTTTAAGGGGTAGCCATACTCTTTCCCCTTGCTGAAATGGATACCAATTGAAAAAGATAACTATCTTACCGCTATGCCGAAAACTGTCCCCAGAAAAGCAGGGGCTGGGGCCTAATGACTGTACCATCGATGGGCACTAATAGTACGATCTACTTGCACTCCATTAATTCTGCGAGACAAGCCAATGTGTCTTACTAGATTGGCTATCGTGGACATCCGAAAAGTTTTGTCTCAAGGAGAGGAGTGGGGGGTGGAGGGAGAGAAAGGTGTGCATGGCGCATGCTGCACAGGGGGAGTTGGGGAGTTGGCACTCTTCCACCTGATTCACACCCGATACGACATGTTGTGAGCTTGTATGGTGCTTGTCCTCAGCCGTTGTTGTCCGACCGAGCATAAATTAGGCTTTCCTCTCCTCATCATGCCCCAACTAAGCTGTCTCACCTTAATACCACCTTAAATTTTCTTCCAGTTTCTCGGCTCATTTTTGTTTTCCTCTCCACTCCTGACAACCCCTCAGGTGAATATTGACTTTCAGACTGTGTTTCCACTGGAGGTGTGTGAGAATGTTTTGCCTGAAGCCTGGATTACAGGCACACATTGTGTGTGTGTGTGTGTGTGTGTGTGTGTACTGTGTGCGCGCGCACGCGTACACATTTTGTATTGTTGCTACATGGCGGGCAGTGATGTCTTCTCGGAAGCGTTGTGGGGTGGGGTGGGGGGGATGCAAAGGTTCTGAGAGACATGCAGCCTTGAGCGTTGCACAAGGACTCTGCAATGTAGGGGGCTTTAGGGAAAGATAACTGCTTCCTCACAACGTGATTGGGCCGAGATACTATTCCATCTCAAGCGATACAAAAAGGAGCATGCATCAGTGTGATGTAAGCATTGCTGTTTTTCTTTCTGCAGAACAAAAGCACTTCCCAGCACGCCGTCATCACTTACAAAACATTCTTCATGAAGCACTCTTGTTCATTGAGTTGGAATAAAAAATATTGTTCCAGGTCCAGTAAAATAAGTTATACTGCTACAGTATATGCACTAGACCGTTTTTTATCCTCACGCTTATTATTCATAAATGTAGTGAATGTTTGAGCTTCTGAGCTGAATGTTAGAAGTATTGAGTTTTGGTTTGTTCCTGGACATTAAGACCTTTTTTGTATAGTATTCTTTATGTTTGTAATATAATGAGAGGGCCTCGGAAGCATAGCTACTACTTCTCCCTTCAGCAGCAGTTGCACTTACTGAATTAAGAAAACCTAAACATTGTATAATGCTTACAATGCAAAAATGGAAACAGTAATTGTTTATTGAAGCCCACCTTGTGCAGTGAATGAGAGTAATATCAATCACATGGTGCCATATGGTCAATACAATCAGGAGGCTTTTTCAGCGGAGTAGAATAGTCCAAAGATTTGCAACCAAAAATCTAATTGCCTTCATTGCCGTCTCCAATTGCAAAGTGTTTGGGTACTGCGAAGAGTTGCTCCCATGTGTGCTAGAGCATTTAAAAATACCCACCGTCGCCACTCAGATATGCACTGCAGAAACAGGTATAGGAATGGTGGCACTATAAAAGGCAGATGTGAAAAATGCAGGTCAAAGGTTTTTTTCTTGACCTATAGGGACTGTGCATGCAATGTTTCACACAGATCGGTGCAGTCAAATTTACAAAAAATGCTGAATATTGCATGTCTATGGTGCAGTAAATGGAGACTTTCGATTAACAGAGAGAAAACTCAGATTATACACTTCAGAAGGAAGGCTGTACAGCAAAGTAACCACAGTTTTATGTTCGGGTCAATATCTTTGACTTATTCCCCCTCATACAAATACTTAGGTTTTGTTTTTCATGAATATATGAGTTTCTCTGAGGGAAAGAATGTATTGGCTGACTCAGCAGGTAGAGCATTAGGTGCCATATTAAGTAAAATGAAATTTTGCCCTGATTTAGGTTTTGCTACATTTACCAAGCTCTATGACGCCATGGTCTCTTCCATTCTGTTTTATGCAGCAGGTGTGTGGGGCTTTGAGGAGGCTACCGAATGTAAAAACATTCAGAGTAGAGCGTTGAGGTGTTTTCTCGGGGTGCATAAGTATACCACTAAGTTGGCCATTGAAGGTGACACAGGTTGGGAAAGCTGCCTGACAAAGCAGAGATGTGAGATGATCAGGTTATGGAATCGCCTTATCCAACTGCCAGAAGAGAGGCTTACAAAAATTATATTTAATTGGAATAAGAGATGTAATCATCCGTGGATAAGAGAGGTCTCCTCAATTTTCTCAATTTCTGACTTAAACCCATATTTTTTTAAATAACCTTCATTGTAACATTAATACAGTCAAATATAAACTGTCAGTGTTACATCAGCAGAAATGGAGAGTGGACATTGTGAAGAAGGCGAAATTGAGAAGTTATATTCAATTTAAAGAGGATTACATGACTGAACCTTATGTTGCATTTAATTTAAAAAGAGGACGGAGGTCCTTCTGTGCCCAATTAAGATCTGGTGCTTTGCCTCTGGCAGTTGAGGTTGGCAGATATACTGGCGTTCCTGAGGAGCAGCGACTGTGTGCTCTTTGTGACCTGGGAGTTGTAGAGGATGAGTTTCATTTTGTTTTCTACTGTCCACTATACCATGATTTAAGAACCGTTTTATTTGAAATAATTCAGGATAAGAACCCAGATCTGTTTTGGATGTCTGAGTGTTTTATGTTAAATTGGTTGTTCAGTAATGAAGTTTTTGTTTTTGGAAAATTCATAGAGAAGGCATGGCAGTTACGTTGGAGAACGATGTATCCATGAGTAACTGCCTATTTGTTTATATGTATTATTATATATGTACAATTTTGTGAGTGTCTTGTAAGCCTGTGCGGGCTGGGCATCTTATGATGTAGGACACTTTAATAAAAACTCTATCTATCTATCTATCTATCTATAGGTAAAAATGTGAAACTCTGCCTCATTGTGGCGCTATAACAGGCCGTTCTGGAAAATTTGGGGCAGAGGTTCGTCGTTCTAGGGAGTGTGTGTGTGTGTGTGTGTGTGTGTGTGTGTGTGTGTGTGTGTGTGCAAAGTTTGGCATAGACCGGGTTAACGGTGCCGGAGATTAGCTGTTAACGGACGGACGAACGGACATTCGGACGGAGTTCAAAACATACTCTCCCCATCTCCCCAAAAACGTGAATTGCAATGACATTGCATTGTATTTTGTGGTGTGGAGGAGGATGCTGGGGAGGTGGGATGAGTGTATAGATGGAGTTCTCCTTAACGCTATGTTACTTTTCAGCTGTTGTGAGCACAGTGCACACCCACAGTAGTGCAGGCTGCACAGCTCCTTGTAGTAAAAAAATTAAATACACTTTCGCCACTCACCAAACCAAATACAGGTTTAAGATGTTGTAAAGGCTCATACATAGTCTGGATTTTCGGTGGTTAGGTGACCACCGAACTACAACATGACGTCACGAGCCACGGTGAAGAGCAAACCACCGCCATCTCTCTGTTTTTACTCACCACCGCTCAATGTTATTTCAGCTCCGTCGATCAGCTCACCACCGGAGCGGTGGTCACCTCATCACCGAAAATCCAGACTATGAATAGGCCTTAAGTCTACTTCCCTAACTAACTCTGGACCAGCGCTAGGGTGGTGTCCACTGACAAGCTGGCAGTTTTAGTGGCAAGCTATGCTGAGCAGGTAAGAGTGAGTGTCCCCATAGTCGGTCTACTTAACCACTTAAACCTGTGGTTCTCAAGGACACCCACATTTAGACATATTGGCCACAGACCCCATTTGAAAAGATTTTGTGCTAGGGACCCCCGCTAGATTAGATTTAGAACATAATTCTACCACTCTCTACTGTAGATGAGTGATCTGAATGATCTATGATCTGAATAGTCATCTTTTACCTGAAATAATAATGAAATTAACCAGTTTTTTGTCTTGCTGAGGACCCCTTAGGCTTAACACCTCCTCAAGGTCACTGGAAGTCCCCAAACGCTAGTTTGGGGGCCAACATAAATCCTATATACAGTAGTTAGTTGACCGGGATCCTGCAGGTCTCTCGTTTTGTTCCCTGTACACCAAGGGATCTATTTTCGTCAGTGCCTTACCCCTTATCCCTAAACTTCTTTGTCTTGAGCTTGTAGATCGGCTCTTTGAACTATTCAAAATTGTTCTTTTCAGAATAGTAAAAAAGACAAAGAAGTTTAGGGACAATGGATATTTAAGACACTGACGAAAATAGGGCCCCAAATCTCTTTGCAGAAAATGGCACGTTTAAAAGATCACAACAAGGCCCGAGTGCTTAGCTCAACCGTCTGGGCACCTAGGCTGCTGAGCCAGCCTGACGGTTAGCTCAACCGTCTGGGCACCTAGGCTGCTGAGCCAGCCTGACGGTTAGCTCAACCGTCTGGGCACCTAGGCTGCTGAGCCAGCCTGACGGTTAGCTCAACCGTCTGGGCACCTAGGCTGCTGAGCCAGCCTGACGGCATGCCGCAGGTTCGACTCCCGATCCCGACAGCCTTTGCCGCGTGTCTTCCCCCCCATCTCTCCCCCCATTTCCTGTCAGTCTACTATCAATCTATCAATAAAGGCAGAAAAAAAAGCTCACATGTGAGCTTTTCAATGTGCTATTTTTGCTGAATGTTTGCCCCCATATAGAGACACTATAGGGTTCAAGTGTTTAAGTAGACTGCGGAAGGACTGAAAATAATGCTACACGACTATAAATGTATTTACACTTAAACACTTTAATTGCCCGGGGTTATTTAATCCATTCAATTATGTATATAGCGCCCAGTCGATTTATAAACACGGGGCACTTTTACCGACGGACCGGATGTTGTTCCGGATGTGGCTGTATAGCAGCTAGATATAGCCACACTACTCTAGCCCATTCTGACCGGGCACCCATTTTGGTGTCAGCATCATGCTATGCTTTAGCTATTGAAAAATAGCAGATCTACAAGCTCGTATCGCGCCACCGAGTGGCGCGATACAAGCTTGTAGGTCTGCTATTTTTTGAAAAATCGAAGAACGACTGACATTTTTAGAATCTGATCTCAGGTCAGAATGGGTTGATCAGACCAGTGTGTGTCCAGTGGAAAACTCGTATGAATCTGATCTCAGGTCAGAATGGGCTTGAGGCGATCCACAACAACGGGAGGTAAGAATAAATCTATCGTGACTAGCGACTGGACCACGGAGGGCCGTCTAACACAGGATCCTTTTTTATAATTAGACGGGATGATTTAGATCGCGAGTTATTAAGATATTTTAAGATTTTCGTTGTCGTCGGCTAAACAGGGGAGGAACATTTTCGATGACATCTCACTGTTGCGCAACATTGAGGATTGCACAACAGGCGCTCCCAGGCTGTGGAGCGATGCGATCCGTTTTCATATCAATAAACTTCGTCTTTTGGATCAAACTTCGTCTTGGGCGTCGGGCGTTACTACCGTAAATCCTCAAATACATTCCTTCCTTCAATAAAAAGACAGCTATTAATTACCGGGGGTGGCGTTTAATTAAGTATATAAAAACCTTCTTTCTTTTATTAGCCGTTGCTCGCTTATAGCTGCCTCCTTCCAATAAAATAATCAGAATCAGTTGAGACAAATAAAAGCCCCGGATTATAAATGAGGATTTACGGTAATACAAAGGACAAAGAACTTCGTCCTGGGCGATGGGGGTGTTAATGTGTGTGTGTGACCTGCAAGAAACATGTTATACCGCATGAATTTATTAAACATAATCTTCCCATTACTGCAAGGGTACAGTCACTGGGTTTGTTCATGTAACATCAAGGCTGTAATAAGGTTACGTATTGTCTGCATAATGGTTGCAATGTTCTCTCCCTTAATGCGTCAAAGTACAGTAACAATAGCATTTAATTTTTTCTCTTTTCTGATATTAATGTGGATGTTCTATGCAGTAGCTTTCCAGTGTATTTGTGTTGCAGCGCTAGTCATAGTGGCAGAACAGAATGTTTAGTGTAGTAATTAGTTTCTTCTCTTAATCCATTTTGACCTGAGATCAGATTTTCTACATCCTGACAGTTTTCTGAAAAAGCTATGTTTCTATGTCAGTCGTTCTCTGCTATTTTTCAATAGCTAAAGCATAACATAATGCTAACACCAAAAGGGGTTCCCGCCCAAAATGCGTTAATTACTATTGCATTCATCGCTTGGGACAATACAAAATTCTGTTACAGTTTTGAATTGTCCCAGGCACTGCTGTTAAATTTAACCGAAGGGCACCTTGTAGAAATGCAAAAATAATGTTTAATGTCCTATGTACAATGATGTAGCCTATTGTTCAAGGTGTGCTGTTCAAGGTGTGCACCTTGGCACCTTGTTAAAATGGTGGCTGAGTTTGTGTTTGCAAATGGTAAATGGACTGCATTTATATAGCAGCTTCCTTTATAGTCTTTCCGACTATTTAAAGCACTTTAATGTACTTCACAACCACTCTTTCACACACACACACACACACACACACACACACCGCAACAGCACAGATACACTATTACACATTATATGATTATGCGGTACACATTCACACACACTGACAGCACTGAGGCAACCATGCAATGCACCAACCTGCTCATCAGGAGTAGTTAGGGTTTCACTGTCTTGCCCAAGGACACTTTGACACACAGCCAGGAGTAACCAGGAATCTTCTGGCTCCCAGGTGGCCGCTCTACCTCCTGAGCCACTACTGCCCCATGTACATATAGCCATTTGTGTCCTAAAGCTTTTAAAAACCTGTAAGGAGGGAATATTTGAAGGACCATGCGGTAATATAACTGCTGCACTGTCAATAAATGTAATTGCCTATTCACAGCTTCGGTGATACAATATATCACACATAGATTACTTTAGACTTAATGGCTTTTTAAAATGTCTCCATAATTAAAAAGTTACCAATTCTTGCCTTGGATCACCACGTCTGGTTATTTGATGTCTTGTGGAATGATATTTAGGGGACTACAATCTCAAGCAGGTTTGAAGTCCCTGAAAATTGTTCTTTCATGCTGCACTTAAATTAATGGAATCGAATTGGCTGTTTTGTCTTATCCATGTGGATTGTGGACTATAGACCATTGACTAGTGTCAGATGAAATACAATATAAATGCATATGGGTGTCTACTAAGGTTCAGTGGAATTACTTTGCATTTGTTTCAAATGTATTATTATCAATTCTTATTCTTAACAAATGCTGTGATCATGTGCTGGTAATGAGTTCAGTCAGGCTTCAGTGTATAGGGCAACCTACATGCAATAAAACCTTTCTGTGATGTAATGAAATCTAAGCGAGGGCCTGCCCGGTTGACAGTTGCTTTATTAGAAAAGCAGCAGCAAGGAGGCTATTCAGAAACCCCTCTCCCTGAAGACTTATTTTCTAATGACCATCTGAAATGCAAAGGGAGTACTCGCACAGAAGTACTTTTTTTAGTTTCCGAAGACTCTTCAACCTTTGCAGTGGTATATTCATGAAGTGTCATAGCCTACTGCTTTTCAAGAACTCCCCAAGAATCTCAATGACAACATTACAGCCATGGAACAGGAGGGGAAAATGAATATTCATGCCCTTTAGACCCCCATTAAGAAGGAGACAGGTATTGGAGCAAGAAATATACACAAATGGACCCGCCAATTTAGGTTGCTGACCTCCCATCTGTTTGAGGGAGTGAATGTTCTATTCAATCCAAGATTTGCTACACACACAGCGTCAGAGGAGTTTGGTGTCTTTCGTCCACTCACATTATCACTGTCAGGCAGAAACCTTTTATCTCCATATTCTTTTATGTTTTATTCATGCATTGACATCCTATTTTATACTTTGGCTTACAGTTTTGAGCAAAATAATGGAAAATAGCCAATCTACAGGTGCAGTCAAATCTGCTATTTTCTTCACTTTTTAATGTTTGCCTTCATCGCCTGTTATACCATGTCAAAATGGGTTGACAGGTTTAAAGTGTTTCAATCTGAGTGTGTTTTAGAAATATTCAAGTATCAACAAGAGCTTGTTGCGACTAAATAATAACTATCCATTGGAGCACAGGTTTTTGTTTTCCATTTCCGTGAAAAGTAAGGGTTTTGGACATGCAAGGTTTCCGTCGGACTGTGACAATATATAATGCACAATGCAAGCACACAAAGGCATCTCCAGCCAGCATTCACCCTGGGGCTACGTCTAATTTTGTTTCATATGATGAGGCCAATGTGCCAACTGGTGAATTTCCAAGTGGAGGCATTAGCTATTCCACTCATGGCTAGTGCAGCCTGTGGGAAGCCAACCGCAAGCTGAGAGGAGCTAGTGGTCTCGGCGCCATGACAGATGGAAGCAGTGATTCTGTTTAATGTCACACACGTGTGCCGTCTTCTTGGGACCGCCTGACAGAGGAAGGGGAGGGAGAGATATGTCATTAGTTGACAGCTATCATTTGTGACTAACTCAAAGCTGACTGAAGACGACGCAGAATCCCTCTCGGCTTCATCAATCGTTATAACTAACAGAAGCTAGACTCCCGGCCCTGCTTTGATCATGGGAGGATAGAAGGAACTGGAGTGACTGAGTGAGCCCAGAGCATTTGGAATGTTTTCACAGGTTTTCACATGTTCACATACTCATGTTTATACTGTAACTACATGTACATTTGAAGCAACAGCCATGTTCGTCCACGTCTCAAGCTTAATTTATAATTCGTCGTATGATGGTGTCACTTGTTGAGGTGTTTTCTCGGGGTGCATAAGTATACCACTAAGTTGGCCATTGAAGGTGACACAGGTTGGGAAAGCTGCCTGACAAAGCAGAGATGTGAGATGATCAGGTTATGGAATCGCCTTATCCAACTGCCAGAAGAGAGGCTTACAAAAATTATATTCAATTGGAATAAGAGATGTAATCATCCATGGATAAGAGAGGTCTCCTCAATTTTCTCAATTTCTGACTTAAACCCATATTTTTTAAATAACCTTCATTGTAACATTAATACAGTCAAATATAAACTGTCAGTGTTACATCAGCAGAAATGGAGGGTGGACATTGTGAAGAAGGCGAAATTGAGAAGTTATATTCAATTTAAAGAGGATTACATGACTGAACCTTATGTTGCATTTAATTTAAAAAGAGGACAGAGGTCCTTCTGTGCCCAATTAAGATCTGGTGCTTTGCCTCTGGCAGTTGAGGTTGGCAGATATACTGGCGTTCCTGAGGAGCAGCGACTGTGTGCTCTTTGTGACCTGGGAGTTGTAGAGGATGAGTTTCATTTTGTTTTCTACTGTCCACTATACCATGATTTAAGAACAGTTTTATTTGAAAAAATTCAGGATAAGAACCCAGATCTGTTTTGGATGTCTGAGTGTTTTATGTTAAATTGGTTGTTCAGTAATGAAGTTTTTGTTTTTGGAAAATTCATAGAGAAGGCATGGCAGTTACGTTGGAGAACGATGTATCCATGAGTAACTGCCTATTTGTGTATATGTATTATTATATATGTACAATTTTGTGAGTGTCTTGTAAGCCCGTGCGGGCTGGGCATCTTATGATGTAGGACACTTAAATAAAAACTCTATCTATCTATCTATCTATCTATGTTCTGTACTGTACAGGAGTGCATAAAGTAGGCTAGTGTCACAGAGTAGCAATGAACAGAGAGCCAACTTACCCGGATTTGTGTGAGAGTGCCACACATATAAATCATTAGCCCGACACTCACCCTAATTTTTCATTTCGTTTCACTTCCTTGAAAGCCTGAAAGCCCTTCCCAAGACAGCAGTTTCTGTGATGGGTGTTGCCAATGCAGCAGTCTTTGGCGATTGGTTCTCACCAACCAGTCAATGTGGCTAACCAGGTTGCTACTGACCAAACAAACACGGTCAATGACTAGCATGTGTCGTATCTGGACTCGATAATTCTGTACTATAGCATGCTATAATCAACTCTAAGTTGATTGTCTAGTCTGTCTGTCTGCAAGTTTGAAAGCAATCACTCAGTCAAGTACTCTGCATTGTTCATTACTCCTTTGAAGCTTCTCTCAGGTGTGAATCAAAACACACGTAGCAGCCATATGCTATTCCTATGCACGTTGTTGATCTTTATGTTAAATCCCAACCCCTCCCAGAACTCAACTGTTTGATGTAAACTATATATATGTCTGTAAATACAATGGAAGGGAGTCTTGTTGGGGGCAGTGTGACCGTACGGTCATGTGCCCTGGGCTCCGCGGCTCAACTCAAGGGCCGCGGAAAGCCCTCTGTCTTTGTCTGACTTACTGCAAATAAATACATCGATGAATATTCAGCTCATCTCTCTGCCTGCGTGATTTTCCTCATCCGACCGTCTAAGAGTTTACCGTCTATACTCTTCGTTACTTTGTCTATTTTAGTCCAGTTTAGATGAGTGTACTTGTTGAATTTACACGACAAGTTGGAGCCTGAAAAAACTGCTTTTGGGATGGTTTTCCATTCCAGGTAAAACGAACCGTGGACCACTGGACAATTTGGACAATTTGGCGTTGAGTTGAATTTTATTTTTTCGGCGAACGGCGGTCGGCGGAACAAAGGGATGCGGGGACCAACAGCACGTGCGGTGCTCTCCGACATGGACGGCGACGCAGCGGGAGGAAGCGCCTCTACAGCGCAACGACGGGCGACCTGCGGATCTCCAACAAATCGGCGGGACGCGGCGGAGTTCCCATGCGGGGGAAGGCGACACTACAAGCGGCGGGCGGATGCGTCTCTTCACGGCAAGCAAGCAACGGCGAGGAGGGAGGCGTTCTACAAGGGCCCTTCAACGAGTGAGTCTTCCACCGAGGGGGGTCTCCGACCAAGCGGCGGCCGAGAGCTTTCATGACGGCATGCGGCGAGAGGACGGCACGGCGCGATTCATCTCATCAGCGATCGCGAGCGGAGAAAACGTTTTTCATTCATTCTTCATTCTTCAAACAGCAGATCTGCAAGCTCACGATGTTGCGTTTATTTTTCTTTCCAGTCATTATGTGATATTTTATATTCATAGTGTCTGGAAGGGGGGAGGGAATATGTGTGTTGGACGGACATGGAAGGACAAAGGACACGTGAGTGCGCGGAAAAAGCAACAAGGTTTTCTTCATAACATGATGCAGTTCTCAGTTTGACCACAAAAGGTACGTCATACAAGTCACATGTTTAGAAAGGGGAATTATATTTGAGAAAGATTTAAAATACAGTATGAATAAGTACTGTGTCGAATTGTGGGCTAAAGTAACCAGAACGAAAATGGTGGTCAGAATAGTTAAATCTATTAACCTTACTCGGTCTGTAGGCCTAGTATGGGGCTAAAAGTAAGTTTGGTGAAAGAGTAGCATTGATATTGGTTTATCGCTTCATTTTTGAGCAGTGACTGTGTTTTTACGGTAGATTGACTTTTTCTCAAACGAATAATAGATATTAAACAAAGTTAAGAGACAATGTTTTGCGACACCAAAAGAGTTCATTTATAACAGATGGAAGAGATTCAACAATCTATCTGTATTCAAAACGTTTGTGTAACGTAAGTTTATTCAACATATAATGTAGGCATGTGTTGGATGTGTGTTTTGTCGAAGTTTAAATTAGTTAGAAAGTTGATTAAAGAGCCTATGGGTCTTGGAAATGATTAAATAATGTTTAGCTCGATTGAAACAATTGTATGTGGCTGTGTCAGGCGGACGATAGTGGCCCTATCAATACGCGTCAGTACGTAATTCGTCTTGGTATTAATAGAGCTAATTATGGTTTTCTCGTATGAAATTTAGTGTGCGAATATAGTCAACTATGAAAAGGCAGTTAGTTGCCAGCGATGTGCGAGATTTTGCTGTTAATATCGAGATAACTTGGACCTTTGGACGTGAGTGAGTAAACAGTAGTAGCATAGGTCGATTCGTCATTTACCCAGGCCCTTAAAGGTGGGTACTGGGATAATGTAATTGCAGCGTGCTGTCATCAAGATCAAACTTTTGAAGGGAAATAGTTTCAAAATATAAATGGATTATTGAGCGTGTCTGAAAAAGCTTGTGTGTTTAAAACTGAAACACAGGGTAAGACAAAGTTGTGGTGTGTTTAAATGTCAGTTAATTGTGAAGTGCAAATGTAAATTTTCATATATGCATGATGCCTGGAATTATTTTTTGGGAACTTTTAAAGTGGAACGTTCTGTTGTTTCTTTCCTAATGTTTAGTATAGTACATGTGATTGGGTCAAGGGGGGTGTAATAGAATTATTGTTCCATATTTTTATGTGACCATCATCATGGTAATGGTCAAGGGGGGAATGTCGTATCTGGACTCGATAATTCTGTACTATAGCATGCTATAATCAACTCTAAGTTGATTGTCTAGTCTGTCTGTCTGCAAGTTTGAAAGCAATCACTCAGTCAAGTACTCTGCATTGTTCATTACTCCTTTGAAGCTTCTCTCAGGTGTGAATCAAAACACACGTAGCAGCCATATGCTATTCCTATGCACGTTGTTGATCTTTATGTTAAATCCCAACCCCTCCCAGAACTCAACTGTTTGATGTAAACTATATATATGTCTGTAAATACAATGGAAGGGAGTCTTGTTGGGGGCAGTGTGACCGTACGGTCATGTGCCCTGGGCTCCGCGGCTCAACTCAAGGGCCGCGGAAAGCCCTCTGTCTTTGTCTGACTTACTGCAAATAAATACATCGATGAATATTCAGCTCATCTCTCTGCCTGCGTGATTTTCCTCATCCGACCGTCTAAGAGTTTACCGTCTATACTCTTCGTTACTTTGTCTATTTTAGTCCAGTTTAGATGAGTGTACTTGTTGAATTTACACGACACATGTAATCAAACTCGGTAAAATATATGTCAGATGATGATGTTTCTCAAAACCTGTAGTTTTGTCATAGGCCGATTTAATTGCCAGATCGATACGGTCTCATGTTAAAACAGCGGGGACAGCCATGTTTGTTTTTTGACGTCATCGAGTTAAAATGGAGCTGATTGGCCGTAGCCGTAGTGTCAGATTTTCAACCGAGGCTGCCATAGAGTCAACAGACCTGAATCGCCAAGAACCTATTTTTTTATGGCCGTGGCTAGCGATTCAGGGGCTGGAGCCAGGCTAGTGACACATTGTAATGACCTATGACATATCAAGCATTCCACGCATTCAGATGTATGCTCAAATGTATGACAAATGTATGCTTCGTCACACGCTACACGTTGTGAGCTTGTCGGTCAACTATTTTGTATGAATCAGGCTTTCTACAGGGGCAATGGAAGCTGTCCCTCGTTTCTCCTCTGTGGTAGTGGGAAGTTGCGTTTCCACAGCAACCATGCTCTGTGTGTGTGATAGAGCCGGGGGTTACGCAAGACCATTGTGAATATTTTATGACAGACCTCATTACTCCTCTCCAGCCCCTTTGTGAGAGCCCAGCGCTGATAGAACGCAGAAGGTATGACAGCTCAAAAATACCATTTATTGTCCACCCCCTTATTTCAGATTATAAAGCCTCCATGTGAAAGGCACCCTCTTCAAACAGACTGAACCCTCTGGTTGCTATATGCAGCCACACCTGACCTCCAACACTTTGGTGTGTATTTATCCGTCCTCTCTATAAGAGTTTTCACACACGCACACACACGCACGCACACATGCATGCACAAAACACAGGAGAAGAAAATGTGAGGCAGCATATACTACTGTAAGACGAACATACAGTGTTTTCAAATGCCTCCCTGGTGAGTGCCACTCCTTATCTGAAGAATGGCTAGATCTATTCATGCTTATCTTTCCTACAGTATGTCTGGAAATAGAAGCTATGAACATCTACACATGTCAAATCTCATTCTTATTTTGGTCATGTCATTATAGGCGAAGAATTGCAGATGTGAGTTTATAGATCCAATATTTTAGTCATTAACCCATTCTGACCGGGCACCCATTTTGGTGTTGGCATCATGTTATGCTTTAGCTATTGAAAAATAGCAGACCTACAAGCTCATATCGCGCCACCGAGTGGCGCGATACGAGCTTGTAGGTCTGCTATTTTTTGAAAAATCGAAGAGCGACTGACATTTTTAGAATCTGATCTCAGGTCAGAATGGGTTCATCAGGACCAGTGTGTGTCCGGCGGAAACCTCGTATGAATCTGATCTCAGGTCAGAATGGGTTAAACTCCATCATACGATGTAGTATAAGAAATTAAGGTTAAGTGGTTCCCTTCCTGTGTTGCTCCAACTCATTTCAGATTGTCTGTATCGCTCCAAAATAGAACTGAGCTCTAAGAGACACGTCAACAGGCTTTGACGCCTCCAATCGCCTGCAGCTATTGCAAACAATGTGTGCGTTTGATAACGCATGCATCTGAAGCTTGTAGTGGGGATTTAGAGTGTTGTGCACACACATGTACCAGGGTCAGTTTTTACACTCTCAGTAAGTCAAATGAACACTGGGGATGGCAGTGCTGCTTAGAAATTGGTGTGCTATAAAGATAGAAAGCTAATAGCTAATACTATTTATGAAGCCCAGTAGAACTTACTTACTTATGCCTATTACGCCTTCTGGGGCTTAGGCTGTCTACAAGAGTTTTCCAAGCATCTCGGTCCTGAGCCAACACCTCCAGCTGTCCCCAAGTGTGGCCCATTTTCTTGGCATCTGCCTCCAGGTCTCTGCGCCAGGTGTTTCGTGAGCGACCTCTTTCTTTTCCCTTGGAGGTTCCACTTGAGCGACTGTCTTGAGGTGTTTGAGCCTGGTTTACGGAGAGTATGGCCTATCCATCTCCAACGCTGTTTGCGGATCTCTTCCTCTGCTGGGTTGCAATGCAACCCATGCAAGACAGATTCAAACTTCTCGTCCTTGCAACTCACAGGGACATGTGCTCAGTGTAATAATTGGCTGTGGCACTGGCAACAAGCATCCGATCCCTCAATGTTAATTATTTATGGAACATACAGCAATGAAGTGCATAGGTTTTCAATGTGGGGCCACCAGGGGGTGCAACTGGAAATGACAGGAAAAGAAGAGAAAGAAAATGTATTTCTTTCCACAAAAAAGGTGGTAAGTTCTGGGCATTACATAGCCAAACCATTCTCCAGTATATGGACTTTTGCATTTTGTACAATAAGTCCTTACCCGTTTGAATATATGAATACCAAATACGCAAACAGTGTGGGTAATGCGACGGGCATGTTAGTTACTTCCCTTTATGCCGGCTGGCATGTAGGGCAGCAACAAAGGACTTCAGTCTGTCCTGGGCCAGCGTCTTTATAAGATCCCCAGGTGTGATGCAGGGCATGTCGTGTGTTTGTATCTCACAGAGACACGCACTGCAGACTGCATGTATGTGCGTCACGTGATCAGCATGTGGTCAGTCTAACCAATCACAGCTTTCTGTCGTGTAAAATGCCGGTGCAGTAAAATTCTATAGGTTAGTACGTTTGGTCAAAGAGATTTAGCAAGAGTCGCGATCTTCGGTTTACTTCCCGTATCTGCGTGGGCGGACACATTATTAGGAGACGGGAAGCAGGTTGGAGTCTGTTCATTTCCAATGGGAGAATGAACAAGACCACAGCTTATGAAACATTCCTTAACTCCATGGTCTAAATACTGGACCCAATCATCACAAGGCACACAATATTTCCAAGATGTTCATACTAAAATTACATTTTTTACTTGTTATCAACCTTTCTTTATCCCAGCGAGATTTTAGAGGAGTCCGGAAGAGTCTCTCTGTCCATCTGCAGTCTGACGGACGACACATAGAGGGATTCATGAGATTCATATTTGAATGTGAAATTAATGGACATATTAAAAGTGAAATTGATTGAAATGTTTATTTCAGGTGAATCCAATTGAGACCAAGGTCTCTTTTTCAACATTTACAGCAAGGATTTTACATACATGACAAACACACAAAAAGATATAATACAAAAAACACACATACACCAGAAAACAGAAACAGAATCAGAATCTTAAAAACACATATTACAAAAAGCAGGTGCATACGCCTTCTTCTAGTGTGAGGTCAGTTAAACATCTTTTAAAAATATCATATGAAACGAGGACATCCAGCTTCAACTTGTTTTGACATATATTCCATAGACGTGGAGCATGTACCCTGAAGGCAGTATCTCCCCATTTAGAAGAGGTTAGACAAGTAATGCATACACACAAGAATCAACATCATGTAATTTCTCATCCTGGATCCTGGATTCCCTGCACTAAATTGTGAAGGACAAGCTATTTTCCAACACAAGGGCATGTTCTAAAAATAATGGTGTAATGTGCTATAAGCTGCAGTAAGGAGATTGCATATACAACACAGCTTCAATCACAGTCACTGTATCCAAGGCAGGTATCTAGGCAAACCTCGTCATTCGACGATAACATGACAAATTATTATCACACTATTTCTACCTCAGTTGGAGAAAACACTAAAGCTCATTAACTCATTTCACAGGCATGTTATTAATAAGCTGGTGTAAATAGTGATGTAATAGATTGAACTTCAAGATCCTGATTGCATTCCAATTAGATTAAGCGGACTGCATTTAATTATCAAAATCGTTCTCATTATTTCGACCATAATGAGAACAATCAAATCTGGTAGGCTACATCTAATCGTTCTTTAAAAGTACAAGCCAGCGGCATAAGTTCAAGATGTTGGAACTACAGTACAGGTTGTGTGTACAACAAATATATTTCATATACAGAAGCATATTTTGCAGATGCAGTCTCATTTTTAAGATCTTAAATGGACTGAAACAGTTCATAGATGGAATTAAGGTACAGTGGTGATAGAGCAACAAGGGCAACTCCCAGAGGGGACTGCGAAGTGCCAACCAGAGTAGTGTGTTTGGTAAAACAGTCTTCTCTGTTAGAGCCTCCCATCACTGGAACAGTCTCCCTACAGGCCTCATTCACACGTACCAAAAATTAAGCAATGTTTGGTCGTTTTTTTGTATTTTTGGGCCACCACAATGCTTTTCCAATGGGAGTCACATGGTTTGGTCAAACATTTGTGTTTGATTGCTGATTGCTCCCCCCCCCATCAAACAAAAATGTTTGGTCAAACCATGTGACTCCCATTGAAAATGAATTGGAGCAGCAATCAAACAGCAATCAGACATCGCACACGGACCGAACATTTGTTGTGTAGGTGTGTACGAAGCCACAGAAGTAAGAGAGACCTCCAACTATTTGACCTTCAAAATCCACCTGAAGTGGTGGCTAAAAACAATCAAATATGTAATCATGAGTAATTATCATCCCTATTTATCACTGGTGGCATTTCTCACTTCACTCACTTGTTCTGTCCCCTGTGCAATGTTTTATTGTTATTGTATCGTATTGTATAGCGAAATTGTCGGGGAGGTGTCTCTGTATCGTTTACGACCGTCAGTCAGTCATATTTGATAAAGTCTGTTTCTAGCGAAAATGTAACTAATTCAGAAGCAGTTTTCTCTCAGTCAGTTGACTCTACATATCCATATGAGTGAAACGACCTGGATGATTTGTTTATTTTCAAACACATGAGTACTTATATGAGGCGATCTAAGCCTTACAATGCAAGTACATGAACCAGTGGACTTAGCGCCCTCTACCGATATTGACGCCAGACTTCGGTGCTCTATAAGCTTAACTCGTTGGCTCATTTACATGGATGTGAAAACTGACATGTTGATTAATGAGCATTGTCCCTGTCTAATAAATAAATAAACCCAAGTTTATATGAAATAAATGAAGAAAATGTGTTGGTAAGGTATATTAAACGTAAACAATAGATTTCTAACAAATTATATGTTATTGTTATTGTTTTGTTATGTATTGTGTGTGTGTGTGTGTGTGTGTGTGTGTGTGTGTGTGTGTGTGTGTGTGTGTGTGTGTGTGTGTGTGTGTGTGAGGCACATTGCTATCTTGGGGCAGCAGAAAGGGGCCGACAATAACCTGATCTACATCCCAGGGCAGTATATTCCTGCTGTGTAAAGCATGCATTAATCAGTATGTCTGTCAACATTAAACTGAATTAAAATTCTTGCCAGCTCTCGCATACAAACAGGTGGGGCGCATGCCAACATAGGGAGGTTCACAATGTGCCTATACTGCCTACTCTACTTGCAATCAAAACCCATCCGAATTTACAGAGAGCCACATTCAATACATCACGTTCAGCACATTCCTCGCCTTCAACATATCAGATGACATTGCCGAGAGACTCATCATTGAGGTTCAAAAAATAGCAACACAGAGGCGGGGAGAGTAGGAAGGCGAGAGATAGATAGGGCAAATGGGCTGCCTGACAGATACAGTTGTCCGTGTAATACATGTCATGTGCTCTGTCACTTACTGCAAGTTATTGCATCAAGATATCAAAATATGTCTTTGAACCAATCTAATGAACATTTCAAAGGCAGTGGTATGTAGGTTGAAAGTGCCGCAACAGGTGGCATACTGGCAATCCACTCCTATTTTCAAAGGTGCCCTCTCAGCTAATCTTTTTTATTTTCATGTCAAAATATCAGACACATAAAATGTGATTATATTTAGTTGTGGACCAGTTTCATCTTTTCAGTCTGAAGGTCACTGGTTTGACCCTCGGCTTGCCTAGTGGGCCTGCCAAAGTGTCCCCTGACAAAGACACTTAAATGCTTTGCCCATGCATGCGCTCATCTGAGTCATCAGCTGAGCAAGCTGCAAAAAACATTCACCCCTCTTCTGGGGACCAAACAAAGTACTCCCTTTCCCCTTAAATCTCTCTCTCTCTCACACGCACGCATGCATGCACGCACGTACACACACCAAGTCTCACCATATGTGACTTATGGCAACCCATCACCTCCTAACTTTGACATTTTAACATCGCAAACATGAAATGTATTGATCTGCTAGTATTAATCTAATCTATGTGATTCAGACCAAAGGGATTTTTTTTGCTTGAGAAACCCACATCAATTGCATTGATCTGCATCAATGGGAAAACAAATCCATACCATAATGATTCTAATTTCAGCACCCACCACTTTTCTTAAAATCTGCAATCCCTTCTTAACTATAATGTTTGAATTGGAGGTGGCGTTCTCTGGCAGTCTTCAACTCTCTGTAGCACTGTTCCTACAGTACTGTACGAAAGATGCCTGGCAGGCTGCTTTCGCTTCTCTGGTTATAGATCTGACTGTTGCTGGGCCTTGTCTGCACCAACATTATAGGATATTCCTTTGATGTTGCTCCTGCCTCTTGTCTATCGCTCCTTCTTTGAAAAAAATGTATCGCTCTCTAGAGGTTCACTATTACATCTTCTGCCGAGGGAGAATGGAAAGAGAAAGAGAGAAATAAAATAAAATAATAAAACTGAAATTACACCGCCAGTCTGTTCCAGGATCTTGATAACATTTAAGGCCTCAAATGGATTTTGAGGCTTTGGTGTGATAACACATTTTTTGACTGGGAGAAAAAAACAAGCTTAGCTCAATTGAAATAGGTCTAGGTGTAATTAGAAAAAGGAATGCTGAGGCAGAGTAATATCGGAGCTGAACTGGCACACAAGGGGCTTTTTGTACTTAAGTATGGCTAGTCTTGAATCCTGATGAGCAACTCCCCTAAGTACCATAAGCATTGGATTTTTATGTCCCTTCAAAGATTCTCAGTTTCCAGCTGCCATGCCCAGTTCAATTATAACCTTAATTCATGATTTAAGTGCAGCGGTGCAGAAACAAGCTTATGTCAGTCATACATAACTGAACAGCCCATCGTGTCATGAGCCCGGAGTATAGACTTCATGTCCACTTGGACCTTTTTTCAAACAACATACCGTAGGATGTCTAAAAAAAAAAGTGTAAATAATGTCACTCTTCAATTTAGAGTTGTGAACATGAGAGATGTAACAATGACTGACTCCCAGTGAGTCTAATGAGGTTGGTTTCCTTTGTCAGCTACAGTACAATCACTAGCTATTTCCAGCACTAAACCAATTCCGGAGTGCTCGGCTCCAACACGCCTATGGCTTAATCAAAACACTCATTCGTGGCTTGGACACATTAACCGAGCCTTGCTACTTGACTTGTCATATTCATTATGGTGTGCGTTTGTCTGGGACACTGTATATACAGTCTACCACCGGTCTCTTCTTTTGATCATCAAGGTCATCCTTCAAGGCAGACAATATCGTTCCCGCTGTCAGACTCTCGCGAGCAAACACACATTATGCTATTTGAATAAATGGATTGTTCACAGACGCACAACAAGGCACATAACATAACAAGGCATTTGTGGATAACTCTCTACAGTGCCGTTAATAAGATTTCTCATGCTTTTGTTGTTTTTGCCTGGTGGAGTTACAAGTTTATAGCGACGTGAACTCTGTTCACCCGATGTACTGTAAAATATATTATGTACCTCTTATTGCGCCTGGAAGGGGAAAGAATCTAAAGAAATTGAACCCGGTTTGGTTCATTTTGAAAATATGTCAGTGTAGGATTTCAATAGAATTTCCATTTGAAAACATTATAAGCAAAAACACATATAGAATTGAACCATGATGGTAGCTATGGACATTTCAGTGGCAGAAATAATGCTAGTATTAAACATTTAAACCTTATTTTGTTGACCCTAGCGGTCTACCAGCTCATGCCCCGTTGCAAGGCGAGGTTGTGAGCTTGTAGATTGGCCTAGAATTGGTTCACTATAGGCTTCAAGTGGTTAAATCAAACTCTGTTTGGTGCTTTCTCTCCCTAAACTTGCTGCACTGCTGTTGTGTTATGCTTAGAAACATACTGTATGTCATATAGTTAATCAAAAGGCATGGTGTGTGATTTTTTTGACCAGTTAACCCTCATAACCCTCCAGACTACCATTGCCCACATGAAACCCTCCTCCTGCCCCCTAGATATTGTTCCCACCTCCCTTCTCAAGGAATTTTTCCCACTGTTGGTCCCCACATTCTATCCATCATCAATAGCTCTCTGTCCTCTGGATCTGTTCCCCCATCTTTCAAAACCGCACTAGTCTCTCCCCTGCTCAAAAAACCCAACCTCGATCCGTCTACACTCAGCAATTACAGACCAATTTCCAAACTCCCATTTCTATCCAAGGTCTTAGAAAGGGTTGTTTTTTACAAACTCCTAGGCCACTTAAACACAAACAATCTCTTCGAAAAAGAGAGAAGTCAGGCTTCGGCAACATCATACGCAAACACAATCTCAACTTCCACTGCTACGCCGATGATACCCAGCTATATCTCCCCATCAACCCGGACGACACCAACAGCCTAGCCAAACTGCACTCCTGCCTTTCCGACATTCAAGTTTGGATGGGCAATAACTTTCTCCATAACTTTCTTTGGCCCACCTTCTGATAGAGCACGCTTAGAAAGCAACCTTGGTTCCCTACGCCAGCACATCACACCCGCAGCTAGAAACCTAGGTTTCACCCTAGATTCCAAACTCTCCCTGGAGGGCCACGTAAAAAAGGTTGTCCAGTCCTCATTCTACCACCTTCGCAACATTTCAAAAATTTAACCCTTCCTCTCACGCCCCGACTTAACTAAAGTTATCCACGCTTTCATCTACTCACGCCTCGACTACTGCAACTCCCTTTACTCATGTCTTTCAAAAAAATCCATTCACCGGCTACAATTGGTCCAGAACGCAGCCCGACTCCTAACAGGGGCAAAAAGTTTGACCATATTACCACTATCCTGGCCTCCCTCCACTGGTTACCAATCTCATTCAGAATTGATTTTAAGATTCTGCTCTTCACATTCACATTCAGCCTCGACCGGCCTTGCTCCATCCTACATCTCCGACCTACTCGTTCCCTATGAGCCTGCCCGCGAGCTGAGATCCTCAGGCAAGGCTCTACTTACCATTAAAACTTGTGTACAAAAAACTATAGGAGACCGGGCCTTTGAAGTCCGTGCACCCTTACTCTGGAATGCCCTGCCCCTAGAAATTAGAATTGCCGACTCAGTTCCCCGTTTTAAGTCACTCCTGAAGACCCATTTTTATAAAGCTGCTTTTAATCATTTATAGTTTTGAATGTTATGTATTTTCCTATGTTATTGTTTTCCTTCTGTTATCCAATGTTTTATTATCATTGTGTTCTTTATTGTGTTCTCTTTTGTTGTTAAGCACTCGTGACCTGTTCTTGAAAGGTGCTATATAAATAAAGCTTTATTATTATATTATTATTATTACCGGTATACAGTGTGAATGGACTTGTCTAAAGGGTTTGGACCCTGAAAGCTATAGGAATAAAAAAACTTTTGTCCCAAAGGAAATTAGTTTTGGGCACATACGTACAGCGTCTGCTGTATAAAAATACAAAAAGTAACATGCAGTACAAACACATAATTTCTCATCAATCCACAATACAAAGAAATGCACACAGCAGCTGTTTGATATATTGTGATTTCTCCGTTACTGACAACGGGAGAAGTGTACTGAACATATGTGCTGCGTTTTCAACTGTGCGGTAGATATTACACGAACGCCATTGGGAGGGGCCCTCTTAAATTTTAATGAGATAAGCGAGAGGGGCAGGCATAACAAATCAAAGCAGGACTCCTCCAAGGTCAGAAGATCGATGGTGAGTTTTTGGTGCTGTACTACACGCAGGCTATTACTGATGAATGTGGTGCTTTACGGTGGAAAGGCCGCTATAAAAACGCTATGGTCCTGGCACAACGAAGAGCAATCAGTCTCCATTTCTTTGTTTGAAAAAGACACTATATCATCTGGAGTCTGGACACTATATGATAACTGTTTTCCTTTTTTTTTTTATCCTAAAGGGGGGGGGGGGGCTTTGAGAGATGGTAAGCAAGATGTCAAATGTGTGACAGGTACTTTTTCCCCATTCAGCTGTTGCCAAATGTTTGTTTGGTCAGCGAGAAAGACAAAGGGACACCTGCACAGACAAGTGGAACTATTTAAGGCTGTCACGTCGATTAAACAGGTTACTTTAGTTGGCTTTCATGATTCTGACATCTGCCTTCCCTTCTTCGTCTCTCTCCCTCTCTCTGTATGTCTCTCTCTAACTGCAGGCCGTTGAGACGAACCTGGCATCCAAGGATAGCCACTGGGTGTATGCCAATGAGGTGAGGCCAACCACACACACACTGCTGCAGCAGAACACACTCACTCAGCACACTCAGAATGTCTCGCTGGCAAGACACACACACGGTTGAAACCCAATAACACTGTCACTCACTGTGCGAGCAAGATGTCACTACACAGTCTACATTAATGGGAGAGTGGGACGTTGTAAGTTATAAGTTGGACATTTCCGTCAACCCTATTTCCGTAGATTTACCCCTTTTCTGTAGATTTACAAGACTTAGTCTGTCACAGGTCCCATAATAAGACATAACGCACAATTTCACAATGATTGTCCTTCATTTTATGGATTTATTTTCACAGTGTACGTTTGTATTGTAGCAGGCTACTCATCTCCCTGTTTGTTTCATATTATTTAACTGAATTCACATTGAACGTTGCATGCCTTTCCCTACTCTGTCTGTTTCTGACATTGGCCTAAATGGTTCTCAAGTGGCTTTAGCAGCATAACATGCGGTGATGGACACTTTGTGAATGCAGAAACAGAGGCACTCTCTTTTTTTCTCTCTGTCGCCATAGTGCTTCAATGCTGCTGCATTTGCATTGATTCTCTCTGATTTGGGGCTCAGATTGGCCAAATGGTAAAAGCATTGGCTAAAAGGCCTGAGATGAAAGGATGTGCGCAGGTGGTTTTCCAGTAATATTTGTTTTGCCGCTCAGTATCGGAGCACTTTGGAGCAACATATTTCTCATCATCACACAACACAAATGCAGCTCTCTCCCTCCCCTCCTTTTTCTCATTGTCTATCGCCTGTGCACTTTCAGACACACACACGCAAGCACACGCACAGATTTTTACGATCAAATGTGCACGCACGCACGCACGCACGCACGCACGCACGCACGCACGCACGCACGCACGCACGCACGCCACACACACACACACACACACACACACACACACACACACACACACACACACACACACACACACACACCAGGCTGTGTCTATGCATCTTAATTAAATCTCATTATATGATTTATGACAACCCAACACCTCCTAACTTTGAACAAAATCCTAAACACGTATTGATCTGCTATTAATCTAAGCAATATGATTCATACCTAATGGAATCTGCTTAAGAAACACACACCAATTGTATTGATCTGCATCGGTGAAAGTATGATTCTAATTTGTAACAATTCTAACAAAGGATAATCTACCATAGTGTATAATCTGGATCTTTTTGTAATGTCTATATAATCTGTTTTAGGATAGGAGTTAATCAACTGGAAATTAAACCGTAACTATATTTTGTTGAAATGTGGAAAGGATTTGTTGTTCAGTAAATGGGATGTGGCCCAGTATTTCAGGTTTGAGCTGTTTGCACGTACAGAAATATTGATTTTTATCCTCAGCAAATGAGTTTCTGAAGCCTTTTTCCCCCCACATGTTCGGCAGCTTAATTCAAGTGCAGTACAGCTCATCTCATTCAGATGTGTGAGAACATTTCAAAACTGGATTTTGTAGACATCGAGACATCATGGTTAATTCAAAGAGGTATACTCACAAACACATCGCATGGCTTATGGACAATTACCAACGAGTGCCACTGTGTCATTAGATTTAATAGCGTCAGAGTCTGGGATATAGAGCTAATGGCATGTTAATATCTCAGTCACTCCCTTAATGGTTTGACGCGGTCTGGCATATTGTACAGTTATCTTTTCTAGTACACTGTTAATGGGGAAGGATGTGACTTGTCTGTGTCTGTGCTTTGAAATGCATGTGTTCGCTTCTCTCTCTTAACTCCAACTATTTTCCTTTCTCCTTCAGTCATACATTTATCACTAAAGGCACATTGTTCGTAGGAGTTGAGGATCCCTTTAACAGGGAATGAGACAGGCATGTTGAAAAGACAATTTTATGTTTACTCATCTGGAGTTGCATGCAGGCATTTGCCCCAAGATTCCACATCACACATCTGAATAATATGAATTTACTTAAAAAAATATGTCCGCTTCATCTGTATATCCCTTAAGGCAGAGCACATTGTATGACTTTTAAAGTGGTCTGGGTTGATCAGATTTTTAAGCATTTCCAAAAAAAGAAAACTGGCAAAAAAGATTGATTGATTGATTGAATACTTTATTAGCAGTTTGCAGAAATAAGCACAGGAAAGTACAGTTCAATAAGAGGATTTTAAACCCAAGAAAGCCCATGGCTTGTTTCCATTGAGGTCCTTTGTACTTAATTAATCTTCAACAACAGCTATGTTATGATGTCATCTCAAGCAACACAAAATAATTCATATTTCATCATATCCTAATACTGACCTGTAAGACTGAATACTGAGAGAGCATGTTTGTCAAGCTCCCAAGCTGCGAGGGGCGTGACCATTTGACTCAAACTCGTGGTGAAATCATTACTCGCATCTATGATCCATCTATCTGTCTGTTAAAACATGCTCGCACACGCACGCACACACTGGGCTCTCATTTTCTTCACGGATCTCCTCGCAGAGTGATCGTAAAACCATTTAGAAATAGAGGAATGGAAGCGCTGCAGGGATCTGTTAGTGGCTCTTAGATGGGTGCTCTTTGGTGATACAGGTAAAACCATATAGACAAAAGGTATCCTTCCTCCAAGTTGTACTGCTTGTAAAAATGTGAATTGCAGACTTGAAAAGAAAAGAATCCAAGGCACTCCGTCTTTGGTGAAAAAATCACCCTTAAATACAGCCAGGTGGTGGGTGTGAACCAATCATATCATTGCATCGTTATTATTTCATTGTCATATAAACTATTTCATTTTAGTTACATTATTGTGTTGTATATATATATCATCTTGATTATACATCAAAAGATGTTCAATAAATCAAAATATAACAAAACACCCAAAGTGACCAGCACCAAGTGAAAAGAAAAAGACAATAAATGGGAAAAACAGAGGGAAAAATATAAAGTAAATATTGACATTTAGATAGTAACCCAAATCTCAATATATATATATATAAATGCAGGACCATCAGAGGAAAGGCAGGAAATCAACTTCATCATTAAGGCCAGGAAACGTTGTGGCTTTTAGAGTAACTATCCAATATGTTTCTCTTTGGAGCAGTTTGTTAAGTCTGTCACCACCTCTGATGTCGCTTTGAATAGCTTCTATTGCTGTAGCTTTCAGAGAGGAGGGGCTCCCGTGCCCTTTTTCATGATAGTGGACAGCCATCGGGTAGTTTGGGTTGTTTGTACGAATAGCCGTTTTATGTTCTCCCAGCCTGTCTTTGAATCTGCGTTTGGTTCTGCCTATATAGAAACGACCACAGGGACATTCGAGGCGATAAACAATGATCGTAAAACCATTCATACTGTATGATGTTGGCGACAAAGCCAAATATCGAACGTGCTAGATATATAGAAATGCTCGGAAAGAAAGGCATCGCCGAATGCTGGGACCTTTCACACACATTGAGCAAAGCCTGATCTTGGGTCAGATGGGGGTAGTTGCCGGCCAGCCCCTAAAAAAGGTCCCTGACAGTATTATCGGAGCAAATATCTTGCAGTGTGTAGTAGCCGTATACGCAGAATATGGTGCCATCATCATATAGCTTTCATTACATTACTTCAGGTTCCTAACAATTAATAAAGAGGATGTACATTACAACATGTTATTCCCAGCATGTATCTGTGCTGCAAGGAACACCCATGGGGATTAATAAAGGTAATCTTCTCTCAAATTCCAGTTTAGCTCTAAAGGAGGAACATGCTTCTGGAGCTCTAAAGACTATTTGATTTGATTCCTCATAAGCTCATAATCTGTTCACATGACTGTCGCCCCTATTTGTTTGTTCGCCTTTGTAATGGAATCTATTGTCTCTGCTGAGAGAAGATAAATACATTGTAGAAAAAGATACCATGATCTTCATGTTTGTTTTGTGTCGTGTATTGCATTTTTTTTAATGTTTCTTTCAAACTGGTTCTACCGCTCCTGAGGCCAGGACAGAGGAGCAGAGGCCAGTGAAAAGCACATGGATAGAAGGAATCTAGCATTATCAAACGGGTGCAATTTGTGGTGGCCTCAAAAACACATCAAAGGAGAGATTCCAATAACACTTAACGCTAAACATTGCCAGAAAAACAACTTGTCTCTCTGTATTATCTATTTGTACCCTGAATGAGCCAGTAGTCGATTTGTAGACTACTGGCTGACTGTGACTCAACTGCACCATGATCCCTATGACTTGTGACAGTTATTTTAACAAGATAATGTTCAGGGCTAGTATATGCTTTGCCCTTAGCACCCTCCAGGCTTTTGCCATGCATCAGAGCTGTCTGCTGTCAGGAGACCAGCCACCATTAGCCAGCATGCCTCAACGATGCTAACAAGGACAAGGAAGCTCAGGGAGCCCTCATGTTTCATTCAAATTCCCATAATTAGCCTCCGATGCTAATCGACCATAGGGGGCAACAACGCAACAACGCGTCTCCAAAGAAAAGAGATGTGGTCATGCTTGGCCGGCAGCTTGGCGAGTGATGAAAAAAAAAAAGCTTAGGAGGGGAGAAAGATAGTTAAACACAATCCATGCTACCTGTTACAATAGAAACGCTGGCCAGGTGCCAGCGTTTCTATTGTAATAAATAAATAAATAAATCGCACACCCCCTTATGTTCGTGCTCCGAGCCAAATGTAGAACACAGTGAAACAATATTTAAAGGCTGACAAATGACTAATCTGTCTATGTATATATACTGGGCGAACCCGAAATTTGGGGACAATGTAAGTTGGAAATGATGCACTGCAGGCAATGCCTGACCCTCTTACAGTAAAGGTATAACAGACAGACAGACAGACAGACAGACAGACAGACCCTCCTGCAGAGCCACACCACAAAAAACATAATGCACCAAAAAGCCAAGTATTTCTCCCCCTATCGTAGCCACAGTCCAATTTCAACCTTGGATCTCTTAAAGGTCAACTTGTCTGGCTTTGCAAGGAGATGTTTCAGATTGGCGCGCCGCTCATGCATTTTTAAAACTCTCCAATGGCTTTTGAATGGGTTCTGTGAACCTGTGGGCCATGGAAAGTACTAGAAACCATGTGATATTTAGGTTCAAGAACAAAATTGGAAAACATAAAAAAAAGAAAAGAACCCTCCACCACTAGATGTGAACAGCCTTGAGGGCATTTAGGTGACAGGCAGGCATCCCGCTCGCTAAATCACTGGCTAAACTAGGGCGCTATAGTGCCGCCGCTGCTGCTGGCGCACAGCCTGGCGTCAGAATCTGACACTGTCTAGTGGGTCTGGATGGATGGTGCACCCTGGGAGATTTTTTTTTCTCCCTCTGAAAGAGAGGAGGGTGACACCTGAGAATGTGTGATGGATTAGGTGCGAGAAACCCTGCCTGACAGACGGAGTTGGGGAGGACAGTCGTGATATGACTGATGTCTGGGGTAACTGCCCGTCAAGATAGAACCCTATCCTGTTGACACTATCTCCGCACCACCAGACTTGGGTGGAGGGGGGCAGATTGGAAAAGAAAGCATATCTTACTGTACTGTAGAGAAAGACTTGTATATTTTATTATTCAATAGTTGCAGGGTTATTGACTTCAGGATATGGCGGGTAAAAGGAATGTCACTCTTGAAGGTGACCTGAAATGT
Organism: Protomyctophum parallelum; assembly: GCF_964188405.1. Lineage (NCBI taxonomy): Eukaryota > Metazoa > Chordata > Actinopteri > Myctophiformes > Myctophidae > Protomyctophum > Protomyctophum parallelum. The sequence goes on along the minus strand of NC_139704.1, from coordinate 42,671,074 downwards.
TTTAACAACACTGAGTATAGTACTTTAACAAATTTGCCCTGAATTGGTATTGCTCACCACACTGTAGTTTTCCTGTATAGTATGTCAAGGGTTATCAAGACAAACTTAAAGGACCATACCATTTAATAGTCATGAAAAACATTACCATTAACTTCAAGTCAATGTTGGCTAAATATAATTGTTGCCATAATTGTGCGAGAAGTCATGGACATCAATTAATCAATCTTTGCTCCAGAGACTATTTAGCGTGAACATTTTAAATCAGTCTGCACTTTTAAGGGCATTAAAACACAATGATCTCTAACTTTGACAAAAATTGGGCACACTTTAATTTAATTATGAATAAGTGATGCATCAACCCACTGTGCTCAAGCAAGTTCATTTTCAGATAATGATGAAATTAATGGAATCCAATGGCTTCCTGGAGAGTAACTACTGTATGCTTTGGTACATGATTGGCAGTATTGTAATGTAAAGTATACTGGGAGTCATTGTCTGGTGACTTTTTGGCACATTACATTACTCCAACGGATTGTGTGGCCCTAGTCTTTCCCTAGTGGGTCTGATCGAGGGTAGCTAGTAAGTCGGGACTTGATCACCCCGGCTGGGTCACCCGAGTGAGGGGTATGATGTCCGCAAGACCCGAAACCTGGTTGGGATACATCACTGTTGCATCCAAGCGATGTATTTTCATTCTATATACATAATATTACAGATTATGATTATGTGCAGTATGCAGTGTAGCAGCCGTGGGCGTGGGCGACTGTGGCTCAGGAGGTAGAGCAGGTCGTCCAATGATCCATGGGTCGGCGGTTCGAATCCCGGCTCCTCCTGTCTACATGTCGAAGTGTCCTTGGGCAAGACACTGAACCCCAAATTGCTCCCGATGTGCTGGTTGGTACCTTGCATGGCTTCCGCCGCAATCGGTGTATGAATGGGTGAATGTAATGCACAATCTATGTAAAGCGCCTTGGATAAAGGCGCTATATAAATGCACCATTTACCATTTACCAGCCGTAGAACAGATTTGACATTCAGTACCTTGCTCATGGCCATTTTATCAGCTCACAAAAATTGAACCTGCTACAACTATATGCACTTACTTGGACTATCTAGAGTAGCTCACGGCCAATCCATCACCCATACGCATACACTACTATTAAATCAGCACTGTGTAATATTCCTCATTGCTCTACCTTTAGTCATTGAAGAGCCATTTAGTGTTGAACTCACAGTTGAAAGAGGATCTCATGCTATCTATTTCAGGACATACTTGGTAGCCCATTACAATTGGTGGCCCATTACATAGGCTACTATAATGGCTATTTTACACTGCTTTATGATCCATTTAAAGTAATATGATGAAATGTTATATTATGCTGAGTGAAGTGCACACTTTCAACTTTTTAAAAGTATATATTATAGTCTTAGCCCGGTGCATGGATGTAACATTAGCTTGACTTACTCATTTGTAATTTCTAATGCCCATGCAGAAAAACAACATCAGCTCAACTGACAAATAACATTGAAAACATATTAAGAGCAATTCTTGTCATATCCAATTTCACAAGTGAAAGCAATTTAAAAGTCTTAGCTATTTGGCCGTAGGCTAAAGTCAGACGTATTAATTGCCTTTACCGTCATGCTCTTCTGCATCAATTTTGTTTCACAGGAATGACAAGTCATGTCTGTCCCCGCTATGGAGATGAAAATGTAATTGAAACATTCTTTATCATGCTCATGGTTTACTCATTATGCATGTGTGTTCAAGGAAGAATTAACTAAAAACTGACCAGCTTTTACTGGACAAATGTAAATCTCTTTGGTTTTGCATGATTTATATATTGATATATCTCGATATAGTCAGTCTATCTATCTATCTATCTATCTATCTATCTATCTATCTATCTATCTATCTATCTATCTATCTATCTATCTATCTATCTATCTATCTATCTATCTATCTATCTATCTATCTATCTATCTATCTATCTATCTATCGTAAATGGTGCACTTATATAGCGCTAGTGCCTTAACCAAGGCGCTTACATAGACCATACATACAGTACATACATACATACATACATACACCAATGACGGAGGAAACCATGCAAGGCACCAACCAGCACATCGGGAGCAATTAGGGGTTCAGTGTCTTGCTCAAGGACGTAGCGCGTGGAAGGAACACGTTATTCCGACCAGTTCCTTTCCCCTCCATCATCTTTCTTTAATATTAATAGTTATTACAGGAAGAGTTAGAATAGGCAGAGAAGGCACGAAGGCCCCCTCGGGGGACAGGTCTCCACCAGGGGACAGGTCTCCACCAGGGCAGGATGCATTTTGTTCCAAAAATGTGCTTTGCAAAAATCCACCTGTTGGTGGAGCTATAACAGGCCAATGTGAAAAGGGTGGGATATATTCCTCAGCCTAGTAGGAAAGTGTGTGAAAGATTTCACGTAAATTGCACACACACACACACACACACACACACACGCACACACACACACACACACACACACACACACACACACACACACACACACACGCAGGCATGCACATGCGCATGCATGTACATTTCTTTACTCAAAAGATTTTCCTGCTACTATTGTAAGAATAACTGTTAATCCACACACAGTACATCTACTATTTGCTCCCAGACTCCCAGTTTCGTAGCAAACACGCCTCTAGCTTAAAAAGACCACCTTAACTTCTAATTAAATCTCCATAGTGATTACCGGTAAATTCTTTATTTATTTCTCTTGAAAGATTAATAACGTTGACTGAGCAGCACAAAGAGGATAATTCGCCCTATCTGTCAGCCAAGCCTGATTTGATTAATGTATTTTGGTGCTTGTCTGTCATTGAAACATCGCTGTGTGCTATCTGGCACTTCTAGGATTGAGTAGTTTAGCTCAGGACCCCCGGGACGTTTACCACACAAATATGGTCACTGTCGGATGGAAACCTTGCATGTCCATGTTACTTTTCAGGATATGAAAATAGTCTTGATACATTTAATAAAGTATAAATACATATAACACATATTTAATAAAATATGGAATTGTGCATTCCAAAAACAAAAAGATTAAATATGGAGATACAACTGTTTGACCATAAAGACAACCTTGATGTCATGATGACCATGATGACTAATACTACACCATTGGGATGAATACTATAAGCATGCATATGTGTAAATATGCATGTGATTGGTCTCCCCCTGGTATGGAAAGTGGCTCATGATTTTTATACTGTTAAGAGGGTGTGGCTCAGGAGGTAGAGCAGCTGATCCCCGGCTCCTCCTCGCTTCATATGTCCTGGAGCAAGGCACTGAAGCCCCTCATATCACTCCTCCCGATGAGCAGGCTGCATGGTGCCTTCCATGGTTGCCTCCTTCACCCAAGTTCTTTGGGTGAAGGAACTATAGAATTGAAGAACTTTTCAGGTTGTGTCACTTGTTGTCTCTAGCTGTATGCCTCTTATCTGTGGCAGTGGGGATTCATTTGGGGAATGGAAATTTGCTATTGGCTTTGAAGAGAGTACATGGGCGCGCTCCAGAGCAGCAGTTTAACACCTGTGGTTGATTGAATTGATTGGATGCCGAGCTTTTAAGTAGTACCCAGTCGGCCCTATAAGCCTGTTATGTCTATTTGTACAGGTGGGTTATGCCACTGGACTCCCAGAGAGGTGATTTGGGTTAACCTAGCTGTTTGAACTTACCAGTCTGGTGATTTTATTGTTTATTTGTTCTGTGTTATCTGACGGACACTTTATGTTTAATCCTGGCATCCTCATTTTGGGCATGCCAATCAACTTTATTGTCACATCATGTGATTACAGGGTGTTTTTTGAGCAGTGCTAACCGATCCAACATGTGATGTTGTGTGTATGTGTGTTTATTAGTCGTGTATGTGTGTCTGTTAGTTGTGTATGTGTGTCTATAAAGCCCTAACCACACCAAAGGGTCGCCATGTAACTCCTTGGGTCTAAACGGTTGCAAGAATTCACATGGAATTTGGTGTGGTTTGGGCTGTTGAATTCAACCAGTTGAATCACTTGGGACGACGTGGGTCAATGTGCAACAGGACAAATCACACCGCTGGGACAGCGCTTAAACCGACTCCACCCTTTGGTGTGGCACTGCTTAGGGCTTTAGTCGTTTATGGGTGTCTTATTAGTCAGTAGCAGCATGGTTACTGTGGTTAGTGCATCTATACATCATCATAATTTGTGCATACTCTTTCTTCAATATAGTTATTACAGGAAGAGTTAGAATAGGCAGAGAAGGAACTAGAAAAAGTGCCCCTCGGGGCACAGGTCTCAGGGCAGGTCAGGTTGTGGCCTCCTGGTGGCGCTATAATAGGCCAATGTGAAAAGGGTGCCATTTCATTATACGCCTTGGATGATTTGATGCATTTTGTTCCAAAAATGTGTTTTGCAAAAATCCACCTGTTGGTGGCGCTATAACAGGCCAATGTGAAACAGGCCTTGTATGAAAGTCTGTGAAAGATTTCCCGTAAATTACACGCTGCGTTCATGATTTGAGGCTTTTTGTTCAAAACGGGGCAATCCTGCCAACTTTGAAAGCCAATGTTAGCCAATTAGGATGGCATATGAAATATCGGACAGAGCCGTCTTGGACACATGACTATAGAGATAGTGTGTAAGGATTTGCGGGATCTTTGGACAGAATCTGGAGGAGCAATATCAAAAAATGTTTTTTCAAAAGTCGGCCTCCTGATGGCGCTATAACAGGCCGTTCTGGAAAATCGGCGGGTTAACGGTGCCGGAGTTTAGCTGTACAGACGGACAGACGGATGGAAACACACACACACACACACACACACACACACACACACACACACACACACACACACACACACACACACACACACACACACACGGAAAAACGTACTCTCTCCCCATGCCTTCAGCCTGGTGGAGACAATAAGAATATAGAAAGGAACACCACAAAATAATTCAAATAAACAGGAAGGCACAGTCAAATCAAATGTAAACAATAGCACTGGATAGATGGAAAGCAGATGTTATTTTTGTGCAGGTGGAAAACATCTATCTAGCAGATAGAAATAGCGGCAGGTACCGGTATATAATATCACAGTGTCATGAAAGTTAAAGTGACATACAGTATGGTTAAACGAAATGGAAATAGTTTTCACCTATGTACATAAAAAGGAAATGCAAATGTGTATCAAATGCATTATAAATGCTGTCATTCTGTCCTCTGAGCCCCATCCCATATATATGTAAAGAAGTGACATTTCCATACATAGCAACGTTAGCTTCCATGTCAAACACAGCAGATGGAGACCCCATAGATGGGATGGTAACTGTTATTTATTTTCTTTATATACGGTACTTTACTGTCCAATATTATTGTGTGTGGGTATGACTGTGTGTGTGTGTGTGTGTGTGTGTGTGTGTGTGTGTGTGTGTGTGTGTGTGTGTGTGTGTGTGTGTGTGTGTGTGTGTGTGTGTGTGTGTGTGTGTGTGTGTGTGTGTGTGTGTGTGTGTGTGTGTGTGTGTGTGTGTGTGTGTGTGTGCGCGCGCGCGTGTGTATGTGTGTGTGTGTGTGTGCGTGTGTACGCTCACATATTGTTTACATTTCATTATTATCCTGTCTGTGTGTACATACTGTAATGTTCAATTGTTTGTCTTTTTGCTTTCTGTATGTCCTTAAAATACAGCAGATGGAGTAATCAATCCATTGGGGTCTCAGTGATGCAGTGATTTGTTCAATATGAAGCAGCTTTGGTGATGGTATCCATAGCGATAATCATAATCGGATCCTCCTGCTGCAGTAGGTGGCTGTGAATATGGAAGTAGGGCCATCATGGCTTATCTATACTTTTATATCTATACTATGGTAATGAATATCTGTTGCATCCAGACTGTCACTGACAGGCATTGGCTTTGCACTGTATGTGGGATGGGTAGTGCCATCAGATCAGCTTTCTGTTGTTGTCCTTTATACAGTAAATAAATCCCTTTGGCCATGGTTACACTTTAAATCTATTTCTGTATACACGTGGACAAAGAAAAACACATCTACTGTTTCTACAGCTTAATGATCTGTCTTTTCCTCAAAAACAAAAGGACTAAAAGGAGGTTGAAAGGGCTGCCTTTGTTCGGCCATATCCCATTGGTCAGTGTCAGGTTATGACACGTGACGGAGGTCACCCACGGTGGCGGGCAAGCACTTGGAATGTGTTGGCACCTGGCACAGGAAGTTATTAGCTTGGACGTGGGGTTGTGGCTCTGTGAACCGTGCGGTAAAACGTCGCCTGATTAATGTGCCCATGAATGTGCTCATGAATATTCATGCTTAACAGCTGACTGACTGTCAGGAGTTAGAGACTCGAGAGAAATATGAGGCTATGTGAGCAAACAGAATCACCGGACGAGACATTATCTGCACATATAATCATGCCGTGGTTTGTTTGTGCACACATTAAAGACAAATGTGGGAATAGTATATCCTCTTTATCGGCCGTGTCTAGTCTACTTGCGTGCTGCAATTTCATGTTCTGCACTCCTTGAAATTTGTATTTCCTATGACATTGGATGATAAGGCCTGAGACAAAAGGCTGTCAGGAATGAGTCAAGACATGCAGAGACACAAAATAATGTGAGATAAAAACAGAGGCCAAGACTGAATGTGCCAGCATAAGGGAGGAGCAGAGAAAAATTTAGACTCAAATCGAGAGAGAGAGGGTAAAGATAAGAAATTAGTAAAAGAGCAGATTAAGCATGCAGAGAAATGTTCTGTGGGCACTGGGCAGAGAGACAGATGTGGGTGGGGGCGTGGAAAGACATAGAGTAGAAGAAATATAAAGTACAGTACATGAGAGCTGTAATAAAACAAGAAAACCTAGAGAAACGGACAGTGAGATAGAGAGAGAGAGAGAGATCGGGGCAAGGGAGCGAGGGCAGTATCGGTGGGGAAGGCGGATATCCACCCCATGAGAGATGTTGAGAGTGTTGTCAGACAGCATGTGACCTCAGTGTTTCCAGGCGGGCCCTCTGTCTGCCTAAACAATGACCACTGTCCGGCTCCAGAGACTAGCCAGCAGCCTGGTGTCTCATCGCTATTGATCTGCACTCCACAGGCCAGACCTCACACTCAGACACTCAACTCTTACGCTCCCTGCGCCGTGGGTGGGCTTGTACATGCATGCATGCAGACGCAGGCTATGGGTCACAACAACAACAACTCCAAAGAATAACATCGTGGAAGAGAGTCTCGGGATCACACAAGTGGCATTAAATATGCAGGAGGCCTACAATATAAGCACCTCGTCTGCATTTGGTCTACCTATTATTCCTGATTACTTATGCATGCATTAGTCATTATTATGGCAACTGAAATCAGGCGCATTCTGTTCAAGTCATTAAAAAACATGCGTTGGATAAAATAAAATAAAATTCATGCATGGGTTCTGATCTTTTATGTCTTTATTTTCCTTATCCCAAGTCCCACTCAGGTCAAGAGCTTTTCACCACGCAATACAAAAAAAACAGCCTCATCCAAAACAGACGCCTCAACTCATCACTGCTGCAATACACTGGAAACTCCTGAATGTCCATATCAACACTCAAGGTTTTACTGTGGGGAATGGGATCTCAAATGCACCCCCCCCCCCCCCCACACACACACACAGTCGCTCCGGTTTAAGAGCATCTGCTAGATGTCTAAATTGTAAACACAGGTGTTGCCGTGATTTATTATGCCAGCCAGCCTCCCAAGATGCATGCAAACAATGATAATAATAATCAGAAAAACATTACTCAACATACAAGGGTACAACTCAAATAAAAACAAAAAAAATGTTTATAAATGTTTATAAAATGTTTATAAAATTTATTATGCCAGCCAGCCTCCCAAGATGCATGCAAACAATGATAATAATAATCAGAAAAACATTACTCAACATACAAGGGTACAACTCAAATAAAAACAAAAAAAAAGTGTACTACGGTCGCTAGTAGAGGTAGGTAACCATGTAGTCCAGGTGCTTATCAAGCACCTGGCAAAAATACGGAACAAAAAGTGCCATAATGACAAGTGATGACTACTCTTAGTCTCGCCTTGACGTTGTGAGTTGATTGCAATCGCTTAGATCTAAATCGATCTCATGCGGGGTGTGTGTGTGTGTGTGTGTGTGTGTGTGTGTGTGTGTGTGTGTGTGTGTGTGTGTGTGTGTGAGGGTGTGTGTGTGTGTGTGTGTGTGTGTCCTCAGGAGGTGAGTGATGCAGAGATCATGGAGCTGGTTCACAGCTCTCTGGGGAGGATGACGATCATACGACAGATCTTCCCAGTGTGGAGGGACAGCAACGTCCGCTGCATGAGAAACAATCACCGCATCCCCTCCCTGCTCTGTGACCCACAGGAGGGCTACCTGCAGTCCCTGGAGGTATGCTTTCAGTATATCTACAGCCGTGTTTCTTAAACATTTGGCATGTCAAGGACCCCCATATCAACTAATTAACTGCCAGAGTTAAAACGTCGCTGTTTGCCAGCATTTTTACTAACCTTTCGGGACTGCCTGACTCCCTGACGATGCAGACCGAGTGCCTCAAACTAAAGACGAGGGTCTCTACTTTCGGAGTAAAAAAAAGTGTGTTACTGCGATGCTCGGTTCCCCAGATATTGTCAGTTGAATGTAGCTTGTTTTCACCAAGATGCTGGCTAGCAACAGAAAGCAGAGATTTTTTTTTTTATAAATCATTTAACATTGTGCTAAACCAGCTTGTAAATAATGTGACGATGTTATTTCCGGGTGTAATCTTCTTTCGAGGTACTGGATCGACATGTTTCGGAAGAGCGAAAAAAGAGAGTCCTCATTCCTGACCGGTTGTAACCAGGATTCAGCAGATTTAGGCTCTCCTGGCCTATATGCTTATTACTATAGTCCATCATACTCTGGTGTCGTGCAGCAAAAATAGCCCATGTATAAGTTGACAACGTGGCACACGCTATTTTTACAGTGCGAACATCATTGCACGATGAAGTCTACTGTAGATTAGGGTTAAGTGTTTAATTACTGTAGTATGTCACACACACAACTACATTGTCCTCAAGGTACAAAACATGTACAAAATAATAATAATATGGGTTTCACAATAATGGTATGATTGATAAAGCTCTGCCCCAGTGGCAAGGCGGTGTAATAATGTGAGCAGAATGTTTTATGGGTGGGACAAGCACCATATGTCTGTGTTCTCACAGCCAACAGCTGTCTAGCTGTCTATGAGACAGAGGCGAAGAACAAATGTGCTGTGGTGCTGTTTAGTTCAATGTGTAATAACAGTAATCGCCATAAGGCTACAGGCCCTGCTTGGACAAAATGGACCACCACATTATTCTCCCATGGACACAAGCATCTGCCAAGTGACGTATGAATACAAATATGAAGTATGTATGCTATTGAATATGGATGAAATAGTAACAGCAATAATTATGAGTGCAATTCATGTCCATGAATATAAATGAACTGAATTTAGTATGACCGGAGAGGAAGGAATAGATCAAACCAGACTTGAATATAATTATTTGAATTAACCCCAGAACAGTAGGAGACCTTTATGAAATATGTATATATATATATACACACACACACACACACACGCTGTGGCAATTAGTTACTTGTACGTGTTAGTGTACACACCACAGTGGCGAATCTCCAGCGGAGATAGACATCACAAGAAGCTATCCTGCAGGTCATCTCATGTATTGAGATGACACTGCGGAGGCTTCGCCCATTCCAAGGTGAAGTCATCAGTGAAGGTTAGAGAGACATGGACATGCCCTGTGGCGCTGTCAGAGAATCCTTATCGCTCTTTTCCTGGCCAGTTTTGTTACCTTGCATGGCCTGTCCCTGCCAGTCCTCGCGATGTAGGACGGTAACCTGAGAGTAACCTCTTACATGTCCTGGAGTTGTTCCGTTGATCCATGCATCCAGATTGTGCTGTGTAGCTCCTCTGACATACTCAAATTCCATTTCATCCATAGTCGGGACAGATGGCGAAACCATGTGTCGTGTGCAGCCAGTGATCTCAATAATTCATGTGAAAGTGGGTTAACTTCCGGCTAATGCCAGTTAAAGTAGTCATCAGAGTAATGAGGACACAAAAGACAGATTGCTTTCCTTTACTAATGCCTCTTTCAGAAGCACCAAAATGCTGTATAATCTTAGAAAACCCAGATCTTGCAAAGTTATTTCACACTGGGACTGCCATCATACACTTGTGTACACTGTGTATGATTTTATGATGGCATTTTTCCACTCAAAAGTTTTGATCTAATTCTACACTTGACCAAATACGTTGAATGTCTGGAGCAGCAACTAACGCAAGCTTAAATAGTGTTTAGATCTCAGCTGAAGATGATGTGGCAGCAAAGGTGCTATAGCCATCTAGAGATGTGTCTGCTTGTTGGAAAATTCACCCTGAGAATCTCCTCAAGTGCCCTGGTGATGATGTCACAGACTGCTCTGATATCAGTTGGTCAGAGCAGATACTGTACTTGTTATTACTGATGTTGCCATTTTTGTCTTTTATTTGAAATGATTGGTAATTATAATTGCTATAAACAGTTACTGTAGACAGTATTATAGCCTGTTTACACTTTCCAATTACTTCATTATTGTCACAAATGGTCATACTTTTGCACAACCCGGCTTTTCACTCAGAGCAGCCAGTTGTAGTACAGGTATGCCCTCTGAGTGCATGCTGGCAACACATATAAATGCAGCTCAGCTGACACTGCTAATCCAATCACAGTCCCCACAAAAGTGAACTGTGGTGCAGGAAAGGTGATTGCTGATTGTTTGAGTTAAACAAATTAGACTGAGCTGGGTGTGATTACACACCTTGTGCATCAACGCACACCAGACCCCCAGAGAGCGGCTGGGAAATGTTGAAGCACATGCACGGGCAAAAGAGTGCGCAGCTGGGGTTTACAGAGCGTTCGTTCATGAATCAATTCAGGCCATAGAGTATTAAAAGGATAGAGACTGATCTGGCGCACGAGCATGCGCGTGCGTGCGTGCGTGCGTGTATTTGCGTGTGTGTATTTGCATGTGTGTATTTGCGTGCATGTCTGTGCAATCCAATCCAATCCACTTTATTTATATAGCACATTTCAAAACTCAGAGTTTACAAAGTGCTGTTACAGGAGAAGAATAAAAACAAATGCACTAAAGCTACCACACAGAAAAACAACAGCGAGAAAACAAAGTACAAACAGTGAAAACAACTGAGACACATTACAGAAAAACAACAGAAAAGCAACAGTATCACAGTGAGTGTTTGTCTGTGAACAGCTAATCTTCTGCACTGTTGTGTTGGACCTATCAGTGTGAAACGGTGCATGCAGATTGCAGACTCCAAAGAGGCCAAGGAAGAAGAACCTCCGTTACACAGAAAAATTATTTGTTACTACTACAACAGATTGTTATCCAAACCTCATGCAATTTGGTACACATTATCTGTAGCCTGCATGTGATCAAGACATAATCTGTGAGATTTATCATATTCCATTTCCACCACAAGTAATGAATGCAGCCCCTGATTACCGTGAAACTTTGGATGCTCACTCACAGTAGGCCATGGAAGAACCTCCCCCCAAATCGGCCTCATGGTGGCGCTACACCAGCCTACTTGGATCATCACTATATATATACGGCGCGGTGCCCTGTGGGCCAGCTGTAGGCTATCAGTGCCACCGCAGCACAGATTGCACTACTGGGCACTACTGGGATTTGTCTATATAGACCCGTTTGTGCCAGATTCCATTTCCTACCATATACAGTACGTAGCATTTTCTTCAAAACACACTTTTTGCTACTATTCCTACAGATTTTGTCCAAAATTCAAAATGTTCTGATCCGATTCTAATTGGCTACGACTGCCTTCCAGAATGGGTGGGCGTGGGCCGCAAGAACCGTGGTATATCAAAGTTGCTTCATTTGGTCGTCAAATTTGGTATTGCAGGACTTCCACATTTAAACTCTACTGCGCTTGCGTCTACCAATTGAAACCCTAGTGCGCCTGCTCGGTGCTCAAGTCTTTCTATTTGGGCACCATATTTGGTGCTCACATCAACAACAATGCGGAAGGGCCATCCGCCCTATAACTCTATGCATTGGGTAGGCAACCTGGCCTGGCAGAAACCCGAGCACACTTTTCTTGTTTGGATCTTATTTCTGTGTGGAGACAACTATAACTTGGCAAGCAGAATCCCAAATCCCAAATCGTTATTTGGGATATTGATCTTCTTTTCATTTAGTGCTTCCAGTCTTGCAAATCAACATTCCAAACAGTTACACAGGATGTGGTGTGCTTGCTAACTTTCCTGCCACACGATTGGCTGATTGTCACTCTGATTTGACAACGATTTACTGCATGCAATTTGTCCATCCACGCGTGGAAAAAATACATTGAACATTTTCATATCGTGGCAAAACATTTTATCAATTTGTCGCCAAACCACGATAATCAAATCCATGTCAACGTGACACCAATGCCGGTGGCAATGCACATGATCACCATGCTAATGAGGGCAACGGCTGAGGAGGGAGTTGATCATCTTTCTGTCTCGTCACTGTCCTTGTTTATCACTGTTTATCATTATCTTTGCTGGAGATGGAAAGTTCTCTCGTATAACCTTCCATAGTGTATGGTAGTGTCTGCTGTGAGATGCACAAATCCATGGTCACACAAATAAAAAATGCACAAGGTTATCTCTGTGTGGCTTAAAGGTGGCTTTGTAATCAAAGTGTGTGTGTGTGTGTGTGTGTGTGTGTGTGTGTGTGTGTGTGTGTGTGTGTGTGTGTGTGTGTGTGTGTGTGTGTGTGTGCGTGTGCGTGTGCGTGTGTGCAAGAGAGAGAGAGTATACAAAAAAACGTAAGAACTACCCCTGGGAGAGAAATCCCCTTTCCATCCAAACCTTCTAATCTCTCTGTGATCCTCCACACCTGCCAGGTGTCCAACCTGTATCTGTACGACAGCGTTCTGATGCTGGCCAACGCCTTCTACAGGAAGCTGGAGGACAGGAAGTGGCACAGCATGGCCAGCCTCAACTGTATGAGGAAGTCCACCAAGCCATGGAATGGAGGATGGTCCATGTTAGACACCATACAGAAGGTAGTCTGTCTGTCTGTCTGTCTGTCTGTCTGTCTGTCTGTCTGTCTGTCTGTCTGTCTGTCTGTCTGTCTGACTGACTGACTGACTGACTGACTGACTGACTGACTGATCCATGCTGATGCTGCATCTGCAGGAGATACAAATCATGTTTTTTGGGTGGGGGGGTTTTACTTCTTCTTCGACAATGGCACATTAATATTTGTCGTCGTCACTGACATATTGGCTCCATAGCATCAACATTATGCTGCAAGATAGTGTTCTGTGATTACAGTGCAATGTCTTCATGGATTTCCTATTGAAAATCTCACATCATTGATATGGTTTTCATTTTATAACCGGCCCATTCATCTTGAAAGCTATGTGAGTCGTGCCATTTGCGGACTAACACAAAGTAGTTTTATTAAAATGTGTAAAAGAGAGAGCGGAACAATAGCAAAAGGACATGCTGTCACCGCACTCCGCCTCGTCTGTTATTCTAAATGTCATTTCCATAGACTGAATAGGACACGAGGTTGACTCCAAGGCAAGCCGCACCCACATGCTGTTACCCTTCCTGTCCTCAAGTGTGTTGTCAGACGAAGCAGAAGTGACATTCACATAACACTTAAAATACAGTATATTTACAATTGCATTATGTTATGGAAAGAACTATAAGAATGTGCATAGAATGTAATTTCATTGTACCAAGTGTATTAGTCTATTTTCTTTTGTCAACATGCATGTATATACTGTAGTGTACACTGTAAAGTCCTGAGTGTTCATTTAATTTATTTTACTGGTCCATTTGGTTCGATTCATACACCCTCAGAGTTTAATGAACACTGAAGATTGTACAGTGTATGCGCAACACACTGTACACACACCCTGTGCACATAGCGTCACTGTCGGGTGGAAAGTTACTGGAAACCTTGTTTCTCCATATTTCAAACGTTTTGTTTGTTTTTTTCATAAATTAAAGCCCTACTTCATTGAATGACAGTGTTGGGGGGAAAAGCCCTGGAAAAATAGCTGATCTATAAGCTTACGACGTGAGCTTGTAGATTTAGATACTTGTGTGTCTGATATTGAACCACTGAAAAGTATTAACAAGAGTTTGTGACTAAAACTACATTGGATCCATTGGAACACAAGTCATTTTTTCAAAACGTTTTTGGTCAATCGAGGTTCCCGGCCGACAGTGACTACAATATATGCTCACGCTGACAAATGCACACAGAGACAAGCACAAGAACACAGCAGCCTTTCTAATCCTTGTCCTGGCCCATGGCGGTTCAATGACTGTTCTGCATGCTGTTGCCATAGGGACGGATCAGCGGCCTGACAGGGATGATGGACTTCCGCGCCGAGGGAGGAACCAATTCCCATGTTCAGTTTGAGATCCTCGGGACCAGCTACAGCGAGACCTTTGGGAAGGATGTGAAACGGGTCAGTACGCACGCAGACTGCAGAAGGCAGGAAGTTTCAGCCTATATTTCCCCTGCATGAAAAGACCGCTACAAAAATGTGTCGAGTACATCACAGCTTATTCCTGCAAATAATAATAACTTGAATTTATATAGCGCCTTTCAAGAAACAAAAACAAAACAAACAAACTACCGGTAGTTGCCAAAAGCCAGAGTAAAGAAATGTCTTTTCAGTGCAGACTTGAAAGAGTCCAATGTAGGAGTCTGGTGAATCTCCAAGGGGAGAGAGTTCCAAAGGGCAGGGGCTGGCAGTGCCACATAGAAGGCTCTATCGCTGAGGGTCCACTTTTTCACATGACGGATGGTGAGGAGTTCCATGTCCGAAGACCTCAGGTTTCCGCTCAGGGGTGTAGTCCTTGAGGAGGTCTGTCAAATACTGTGGGGCAAGGGCATGGGGGGGGATTTGTAGGTGAGGAGGAGCAGCAGGGCTTCCCTAAGTTACCTAATGCAATTTGCTCATGGGTGCTGTGCCTCTGGCTGTATGTGTCTCCTTTCAAACGGTCATCATTCAGCCCAATAACAGTCAAAGAAATCAGGACATGATGACACACTGTCAGAACTGCAAGCAAGTGCACAGCAGGGATAGTAATTGCATCGCAACTGAGTATTAATTTATTTCCTCTCATGATCAAAGTAAGACACCAGACCAAAGGTGTTCTAGCTTATATATTTTGGTTAAAAAAAGCTCCATATTCTGATAGTAGAGTGTTGGGTCTCCCCATCTCTCCAACTCATTATTAAACAGAAAATACATTTTCAGCTTTGATTTTATAATGTTCCAGTTCCATTATTGTCTGCTCATTGTTTTGTTTCATGATTTCCAACTGGAAATATATTTTCAGAGAGAACGCTGTAGACCACTGTCACTGCAAACACACTATTACTATATAGATTTACGTCACCTTTTTGTCTGCATGTTTATTTCAGGGGTAACTGAAATAAAGTCAGTCATGCCTACAATAAACGTGCAGACATTAATATTAAATTAATGAGTATACTGATACTCATGACTCTACTCTGACTACTTTTGTACAGTCTACTCTGTTTGATATGCACAGGTAAAGGGTTTTTAGTACTTACTTACTGTCCTTTACTGTTGAAAGCTGTTGAAAGAAATGAAAGCCCTTTCATTCAAAGGTGGCTGAAGCATGTTGGACTTCACTTTTGGGACATAATTATTATTCATTTTGTCTCATTATCTGAGAGCTTGCTTCTGAACTGTGTGGAGTCGTTGCCTGACGGGTGATGCAACGAGATACAATGAGAAAGAAAGTTTCGACTGCATTGTGCACTCTGCAATTCTCTAAAGTTTAGAGAATTGCAGAGTGCACAATGCAGTCAAAACTTTCTTTCTCATTGAAGAGTTTAGAGTCTAAAATGATCAGTTCTCTTGATAGAATAGTCACCCTACCTATCTGCTGTTCCATATATATTAACCACATGAACCCTATAGCGTCCCTATTCTGGAGCTGTAGAAATGTGCTAACATTCTGTGACAATACAGTAGCAGCGCGCAGCGCATTGTAAAGCAACACGTTGTGAGCTTGTGCATTATTGGCTATATGTTTAGCTATTTACATAAAACAAGGTATATACTGTAGGGTTTAGGTTGTTATAACTAGGCTACAGTAACACTGTGTATTTGCACTTTTGCATTATAAGTCTGGTGCTTCCACAGTGGCAGACCATACCCCACTTGGCTAGCAACTGCTTCAAATGACACCTAGACAACTCATTAGATAGTTCTACTTCTACAGCAGTACGAGGAGTTGAAGAAGGCCTCTCTGACCTTTTACTGTGCCAGCCTGCAGCAAAATGGAGGCAAAACCGCAATACTTGTTGGCACTTCATGCTCTAGAGAACAGGGAAGGTCTGTCTATCATTATTTGCATAGCTGATATTTATGCAACACTTACAGTAGCTAGGGATTTCTGATATAGTTGTCAGGATGTTTTTTCCGTCAGGGATGTCAGGAGGGAGGGTGCCCTCTACTGGTGTTCTTGGGCTAAAAGATGGGTGTGTTTTACTAGTTTTTACATGCTGTCTTCCATTTTGCAATTCCACCACTGGCTTACAAAAAGCGCACTTGCAGCCATAATGGCATTAGCAAGAAACTCATGAAAGCATTATTTTACAGTAGGCCTACATCATACAGTATTGTAAAATTTATTTAGAACTATAGTTTTTAGTCTTTCCATAGTGTCATCTAGGACGGAAGCATTTGCATAATCATTGTGCTGTACAACTTCAGCCTGTCAGCTTTTATCATGGGTTGTTTGCTAGTGTATGCAAGAAATGAATAGGCTACTCCCAATACTAACCTGTTTGACTGTAGTTAGAGGATGGGTTGTGCTTTCAGAACAGAGCAGTCTATATATCTCTTTTTTGCCTTAAGCAGAGCACGCAGTGTGACATAAGCAGTGATTCAACGTTAATTCTTTATTGAGGGGAGCTTTTGGAAATCGCTCCCTGGTAGCTGTTACAGTCTTCAAGTGTCATTGTCTCTAAATGAGAGATTGAGAGCTTTGTTTGTGCACTCCCAGCAGTAGTTTGTTTGTTGCCGTTGGTGTCCTGATTCCGTCAGGGACCTAGTGCAGAAATTAAGAGGAATTGAGTTTCCTGGCAATCTATGTGGAGCAGGGCTGACCAGAAGCGGTAATGAAGATTTAATCACCACTCAGCCTAACTGGAATCATGAAGCCAATTCATCATAATGTGCCATTAACATTAGCTGGAAAAAGACACATGCAGCACACACACTAGGCAGTGTAGGCACAGGCACGTGTGTGTGCACTACTGCACTGTACATGTACAGGCATGCGTAGGGATTAGGGATGCACCGAAGGGGAAATTCTTGGCCGAAACCGAATATAGGAAACAGTTGGCCGAAAACCGAATATCCGAATATGATTAATATTATATATCTTTTTTCCTACCTTTGCTGTCATGGCCGTACCTAAAAGCTACCTGATTTATGGCAAAATAAATGGTTATGGCAAAACTTTACTTAAATAATAATCACTATTATGGGTCCATAATAAAAAAAATCAGCTCTTTTGAATGCATCAATTGCATATACTATTCGGTGATACATGTTCTGCCTATTAGGGCCGAAACCGAATGGGCCGAAAATGCATTTTTAGCCATTTTCTGACAAATATTTTCTGCGGCCGAATATTCACTAGTAAGGATGCAAACACAAACAAACATGCACATATTATGATTCTATGCACATATTCACCATTGGATGAATAAACGCTGAAAACTGAAAATGTATCTGAGCTGAGCAGTACATTATTTCTACCTGTGTATATTTATAGTTTAGAGGTCTGAGCTTATGCACATACATGCATTATACACATGCTGCTTGCTTTGGCCCTGAGCTACTGAGAAACATGTCTAAAACTCAAAGTGATCAGTCAGGCACACAAGGAACAGAGGGCAGGGTACGCGCCAATGTGTGGGCTCTCTCGTATTCCCAAATCATTAGAGGCAAAAGGGGACAGCAAGGCCAGTTAATGTGATGCCAAATGCATTCAGGGCTGCTGTTCATTACCAGGCGTGGCTATCTTTTTGTCTGCTCGCCACACGCCATGGCCATTTACTGGGGGAAAATAGACACAAATACAAGTACCTCGCTTCCATGTTCTACCTGTAATAGGATGTACCCATATGTGTTCCTGCTCCCTGCATTGTGTGGAGCTGATGCAATTTAGTTGCGCAACATGACTGTTATTATATAGAAGGCCACCCCATTACAAGGTTTCCTCCCCAATACAATGTCATGTAGCACTACATAGATCTGTTGAGTGGTCTAAGTATGTTGCGTACATCTTCAACCCCTGTGCTGAACTCGGTTTCATTTGTGATTTCTTTTCCTCAGCTCGCCTGCCGCCCCCCGACACCCGCTCCATTTCCTAATCCTCTTGACACCTCTCCTCACCTCCTCCGCTCATCTCTCTGGCTCCTTTCTCCCTTTTACATCCGCCAGCCCTCCTAGTTTGGTCCCTCTCCATCATCGTTTATATGCATTCAGTCCATTTTCTGCCAGGCCTGATGGCTCTCAGATGAGGCGTCCTTTTGGTTAGAAACTATAATGAAGACTGAAATACTATTTCCTGGGCGGCTACTGAGTTTTTTCCACCGAGCACTGCTGCAGAGTGATCGATGTTGTTGTTGTTGTTGTTAAAAAAGGCCTACTAGTTTGCTCATATTGACGTGCCAACTCGTCTCAGCGCCACTAGACATCGCTAATGACTTATACAAAGATCTTCGGGTCTTATCATTTGAATGTGAATCCTGCCTCCCCCTCACCCGTCATAAACATCCTGCCAAGTGTGCAGGACATTATAAAAATGGTCCACATTATTGAAAGTACCGTGGTGATATTTGATTAGAACTTAATTGAGCAGAGTCGAGAACATTTGTTAAAGTCCTTGAGGAAGTGCATTTGCATAATGCAGTATTATAATTTGGCTACAATTCCATTATATGTGTCGCTCTAATTGTAATCGTGTATGATGATAAAACCAGAAACAAAGGGCGCTGCTGTCCTTTTCAAGTCATGGACCTTTACTTATATGCGAAACTGCCGTTCCGCCTGTGCTTTCTGGTCGTGATACTGTACGAGTGTACTGTACGTCACTGGCTTCCCCTCCGCGTTTTCAACCCAGCTCAGTGGCTCTTACACTACTGGCCAATCACAGCTCTTACACTACTGGCCAATCACAGCTCTTACACTACTGGCCAATCACAGCGGGCCTACAAGCTGCTCCAAATCAGCAAGCGAAATCCGCCATTACTAAGTCCGTCTATTAAACTTTCTTTCTCTTCAGAAGCGTTCATATTACCCATGCACGATGCAGCATAACGTCAGAAATGAGCCCAGAACGTCTGCGTTCTTGAACAGAACACCGCAGATGAAAAAAAGGGGTTTAAAGGCGGCGCTTAAACAGGAAGTGGACTGCGGGGAAATCCGAAACAGGTTGGGCGGGGCTGAGGCAGGCGTTGCCTAGCAACTGGGACGATGCTGAAAAATTAACCCCTGCGATATTTCATATGTATATAGGTTAGTCTGAATGCCTCAGCTTTAATCAGCTGTCAGTCAGTCAGCTGATTGTACTAATCAGCCTAGCTATTCATCATTCACATCTCAGCTGACCATTATATCACACATCCATACTCCAGTCAGAGCTCACGCTCTTAACAGAGCGTTCCTTTAAATACAGCTGCTTCATCACTCACAGGCAGCTGCTGCTGCACGGCTGCTGGCAAAGCTTGCCTCTTTCAGTTCCCCACCCCAGCCTCCACCTTTTGATCATAAGTCTGACTCTGGCATAGGCTCAAATACTTGAGAAATATGTCTGTTTATTCAAGCTAAATATCAATGTCAATGTATTGCTTACGTATTGCTCAAACGTGTAAACTGAATGTTGAACTGAAACTCTCGTGTGCATGGCTCTAAGTAAACTAGAATTCAATGTTGATATAGCTCTAATCTGATTCATGGCTTTAACGTTAAAATGCATTCAAGTTGTATGTTTTAATTTTGCATGACTCAAGTTAATCTCATTAGTCCCTGTTCTTGTATTCACATGGTTGGTTTTGCTAATGTTCTCTGATTTTGCTTACAGTAGCATGCTGCTTCGACAAAATTCTGAGATTATTTCCCTGAGCGCAGAGCCTTTAACGGCAAGTTTAACTGCATTTGTTGCAATAAATGGTTAATTGCGACGGCAGGTCGCAGTGAACTATGAAATCGTGCATTTCCCGTTAGTCAGTTAGTTGGTCACACGCCATATATGGTCATGCCATGTCCTCTTTTTGGTTATTCAGAATATGGTAACCCTAGATACTAGCCTGGCTAATAAGCCAGCAGATTCGCGTCTGGCTTATTTGCCAGGCTAGATAGATACATCTCTATTGTTGTAACAGAGCCAAATTCCATTCACATTCAATGTGGAAATATTATGCACATGACCTTCAAAAGCATGCAAAGGTGGTACATCTTAGCAGGTTTTAGGCAGCTGTACACCGCAGCAAAGATGAACTCAGCCCAGCACATTATGTTAGAGATTAGATTGTGCGTGCAGTGCTGGAGGATTTTCATCATCTGTCGTCATTCACTTACAGATGTGTTAATTGTGATTGCTGTCAATTACACTGGGTAATCTATTTTTAAAATTGCTTTAGAAACCCACTGCTAATAGGGTCAGGAGATGCATAATGAGGATCATAGATTTCTTTTTTTCTAAATTTTTATCCCACGATTTTGTAACCCAGTTTTTCTTTTTCACCCAGTGCCAATTATCTAATGTAATCCTGGGCGCTACACTTCCTCTGCCAACCTGGGGGGGCAGCGGACTGACCTCATGCCTCCTTCTATGCATGAGGAGTCCAAGCTGCTTCTTTTCACCTGACAGAGGGGAATTTCCCCGGCCGGACGTAGCGCGTGGAAGGGACACCTTATTCCGACCAGTTCCTTTCCCCTCCATCAGGCGCCCCGGCTGGCCAGGGGGAGGTAGTTTTAGAGACCAGGATTATGGCATGTTTTTGTGAGGGTATCTACCCTAGGGGACATGGGGAGAACATGCAAACTCCACACAGAAAGGCCCTATCGCCAACCCCCGCCTCGGGTATGGGCACTGATGACGCGGAGGAGGGAACACACCGCCAGCACCCACAGCGTTCCCAGTGGGAATCGAACCCAGGACCTTCTAGCTGTGAGGCGACAGCACTACCAACTGTGCCACCGTGCCCCTGAAATCATAGATTTCATGATTATTATTTTGTTCCTGCTAAAAATGAAATTGAAAGATATAATAAAATATCAGAGTTTGCATACAGTATGTTAATACCACTTTAAAGTGGCTTCATTGTCAAGGAACATGAGATTATGCAATAATAACATTAGTTTTAGGTTATATAGAAAATGAGCTCTGAGAATGTCTCTAGGAAATGACATGTTTTTGGTTTTCTGTCCCAGAATCCACAGTCATTTGTAATTCATGGTGCAATATCACACAGTAAAACCCTCAATAGTATTTAACTTTGAGAGGGTGGGTAATTACAGGCTAAGTTAAATTAACATTGAATCTTTTATTGTTTGTTTTAGAATTGTCTCATTGCCTTTTCCGAACCATCCTCTGTGGGCTCCTTGTAAATGCAAGTAATTGTGCAGAAAGGATATTCCACTCTTGTGGAATAATTGCCTACTGATATATGGGGTGAATATCCGTTAGCTTTGTCATTTGTACTTTTGCATGTACGTACATTCCTAAAATATAAATTATTCCTGCGGCACTCAAAATAAGATATATGCTAGTTTAACTATTTATAGTAACTCACATGGAATACAGAGACTATAGTCAAAGTGTCCCACTTTACTTAATATGTAAAGCTGCACTGGTAAGATGTAAATAGAAGTTGATAAAGACAGAGGAGAAAAAGTATATGTAATGTAAAGACTACATTGTTGCTGAAGATTATACATAGCAATACAATCTGTCTTCCTTCATATCTTCGTCCTCTCTTTACTTGGTCTCTTTGTCCCTGAGTGTGACAGTAGAGCTGCATGTTGTTGCTATATGGGAGTGACAGACAGTCTGTCTGGATCATCTCGGGTGCATCAGGGCAGATAAGCTTTCACTTGTTTTTATTCATTCAAACGGCATGCTGGTTTATCGCTGTGCTCCAGGTGGGATGAGATAAGGGTGCCAGCTCTGCATCCCTCTGGGATTCAGGTGCTCATGTAAAAATAAAAAGAACTGAGCAAGACATCTTTCCACGTGCAACATGCATGCTTGCTATGTGCATAAGCAGAAAAACTCCATTGTTCACATGCATCCGGGGAGGCACATATACCGTACAGACATTGATACACATACAATACAATAACAGTTATTCTGGTATTCTTTGATAATGGAAACCTCAGGATATCTGATGCTGCATGGCCTATACCTGTTGTTGAGATTGGTGGTAGTCTACCACCAATCTCAACAATACTAATTCTCTAAGTGAGCTCCAGGGACCCCCAGGGGTTCTTCGGGAGGTTCCAGGGCGTCCCCTATTTTACCAATCTACAAGCTTGCAACGTGTCACAATCATAGACTGTAAAAAATATGGACAAAGCGTTCGCCGGGTCTAACATGGACGTAAAATGAAGCCTGTTATTCCTGCACTGTAAATCGCCATCTTTCTAGATCCGTTTGGTACCAGCTGGCCATTGGCTGGCTCCGTTTTGGACCAGCTGGCTGCCCAGCCCGGGACTTCCCCCCTTCTTCTCCGTTGGTTTTTATTTTGACTCGAGTGGGAGGGGAATCCCGATCATAGACTGTAACGGTAGCCACGCCCCTCAGAACATACGCGATGTTTTTTTTTCTTTATGGTCATTTTTTTAATTAATGGGACCATAATTTTCCAAAAAGAATATTATGACATTAGAAATGAGACTTTAAACTAGTGACTGGAAGAAGAAAGTATTCATGACCATGTTTATTAAGGTAATACAGTCTAGGTGAAGTTGGGCCAAAATACATGGGCCTCTATGGAGCTATGGGGCTTTTTGGGTCCAGTCCAGCGCCACAACAGGCACATTATATGAACTACCGATTTCAAATGAGGCTTCACGAAATATCTGGCTGACTGCCCCCCTGGTCACAATGCATCATATCGTGACATATGAGCTTGTAGACCTGCTCCTTTCAAAAAGTGTTGACAAATCTTGACAAACTGTTCTCTTAAAGGGTGATCCCTGGCACACAGTGATGGCACACATTCTTGACATTCATTATTTTGAGAAACCACCACTACAGTTTCCTTAGAAAGCAAACTGCTCAGTCTTGGATGCAGAAAGCTTCGTCCACATTCTCCAACATCTACAGTACAGCATCTTGTTTGTGGATTTCATCATCTCTGCCTTAACACTGTTCCTCAGTTGCTACACAGCAAGATAACCCTGCTAGCTTTAACCTCCAGCACCTGTCAATAGATCACCATGCTTCCTGACAGGCAGGAGACTGGGGCCCCGTCTGTCCGACCCAATGTCTATCAGCCCTCAGGGCTGTGTTCTCACTCCCATCACTCTACTGTAAATCAATAGTTCCCAAACACTTTCATGTAGTCAGGGAATATTATCAGAATAATGTCAAATCTGGGAATACATTTCTTACCAAGACTTTTCTTCACCAATATGTTTGTAAAGGTGTCTACTAACATATCCCACATTGCTTTCTATTCAACCACCCCAGGGGACAGCTGCTGAAAGTTGGGGTACCATCAACAACCAAGCATTAGTTTTGCACGAAAAACACTGATTGGGCTAAAAACGGCCATAGCCGTCATCACAAATGTGATGAGGTCAGCACATTTGGGCAACTTACCCCAACTTTCAGCAGCTGTCAAAGATTCGCCTAGG
The DNA here is from genome assembly GCF_964188405.1 of Protomyctophum parallelum. Taxonomy (NCBI): domain Eukaryota; kingdom Metazoa; phylum Chordata; class Actinopteri; order Myctophiformes; family Myctophidae; genus Protomyctophum; species Protomyctophum parallelum. The sequence continues at coordinate 42,647,029 of NC_139704.1, read as the reverse complement.
GTGGTTGAATATAAATCAATGTTACTAGACACCCTTACCAACACATTGGTGAAGAAAATTCTTGGTAAGAAATGTATTCCCAGATTTTATTAATATCCCCTGACTACATGTCAAGGACCGCAAAATTGATAATGTATTTGGCCATAGTCCCCCTGGAACCCCCTGAAGACCTCTGGGGATCCCTGAACCCCACTTTGAGAACCAGTGCTCTCCATGAATGACTCTGCAGATCGTGGCTGTCAGGTGGAAACCTCATACTGTATGTCCAAAACTGTGACTTTTCAGGATTCAAATAAAAAAATACAAAAAGACCGATCTGCACGCTCAAAGCTGGTCACGATGCGACGTGTTGTGAGCTTGTAGATCGCCTATGTTGGCTACTTTTCTGTGACACTGTAAAGTAGGCCATTATTTTGCAATTAAAAATAAATAAAAATACAATTGTTGAAATATGGAGATACAAGGTTCTGCCTGATAGCGTCAAAATGACGCGTGTGACCTTCCAACATTTTGGATCATGGTATGTTCATAACCACCTTGAGCTCCACCTTGAGCTCAGTAACAAGACAGAGAAATATATATCATCATCAGATTGTCTGTCCTATCTGTCTTATAAACAAACTATTAAAACATTTTCATGTCGATGTATTGACATCAATCAATCAGTGTATTTCATATAATTATATAAAAAAATACTTCTCGTTATTCGATTAACCTACAATTGTCATGAGCAAGATTAAGTCAGTCATTGAACATATTTTCTGTTAATTGCCCAGTCCTACATCATCAGTAAAGCCCACCAGAAATGCTCATGAAGAGCTTTTGATTTCCTTGAGTCCCTGGCATGAGTTGTAAACAGCTGCCAGATGGAAGTGCCATAAACTGGAGACGCATAATAGTTGGATTAGTTGGAAGTTCCTTAATTAGGCAGCATACAGTAGATAGCCCCAATTTTAGGTGATAATGTAATTGAGACCATTGTTCGGGTACAAATGCAGGACTGTTTGATTCCATCCCTGTCCAGGAGGTTTCAGAGTCCCATTAAAAAGTGTTAATATAACATGTCAGGCACTCTTTCCTGTTCCCAGTGTGTTTTTAAAACAACCATATTGCAAAGCCTCATTAGCTCAATATTCTCTGCTGTGGAAGGGCTCAAAAGGTTATTCATGCATCATATTTTTGAGCTCATCCTATTGCAGGGGCTACTTGTCAGTATTGGCTCGTTAAATTCACTCCTGAACCTCCATTGAGGCACACGATGGATCCTCATGCATGGCATGAGCACACCTTAGAAAACTTTAAGTGGAAATATTAAAAGATAATACATCCACTGAGGAAAAAACACCAAGTTGTATTGAAGATGTGGTAATGGTAGAAAAGAAAGAAAAATCAATATGTCATCCAGGTATTTCTTAGCACCTCTTCAGAAATGTTTTCTCAGGCGAACTGTCGAATCAATAGAATTCTCTGTTTCTGTTATGTGAAAGGAAGAGGATAGAAGAAGAGGTGCTTTAACACCTGCATGCTAATCACTGTCTATGGCAAGCAAACATAATTAAATAGAACATAGTACTGTAATGTTTCTGTCAGGCGGAAACCCTGTAAAGTATGTTCAAAACTGTTCATTTTCAGGAAATGTGCTTGAAGGTTCTGTGTGCATGTTTCTGTTGCTCCTCGGTTGTAGACATCTATTATAAACATACTGTTTGAGTGAGTGTAAAACCTCCTCAAGCTTTCTCTAAAACCTTCTCTTTACAACTTCTCTACATAGGAGACAGGAGACAGATGCATTGCAAAGACAGTAGTGTCGGACAAGTGAGCAGTGGCGTGCACAGATAGACACTAGGGGGTGCTACACCTGCCCAATGTGCACTTTTGAAGAAGAGGGGGGGGTTCACAGTGTAAACCCCCCCCCCTTTTTTTCTGTACAGTATGTGGACCATGGTGACATTGATCAATTCTTGATAAAAAAGCTTCTAATATATTATTTAGGCCCAAAAGTCTCACACTATTAAGGCAACCGGCCGGTTCCCACCCTTTTTTCACTTGAGCACCTGCCCCTCTAAATGTCTGTGCACGCCACTGCAAGTGGGCAGTATGGGCACATTTCAATTAATAATGAGTGTGTAAGTGTACACTCACACTAAAGTAATGCCACTTTGTCATTGCCTTTTGCACATTATGGAATTGGCTTTACTGGATATATAGTCTCACAGTAGCTAGACTGTTTTGATATCTAATGTCTGGGCCACAGCTATATTGAAAAGTAGTTAAGGGCCCTAAAGTTAAATGTATTATTTGCACAACAAGTGTCACTATACACGTCACAATGTGTCGAGTATCACAACATTCTGTGTTTTGAGCATTCATACCGTCTTCAACTCGCAGTCAGCGATGGAACAACTTTTAAACATGGAAGTGATGGAGTTTACTTTATCTCTGTCTTCCTGCTGGCTAATTGTTATGTCATATGGGATTTGTTTGAGCCAGAATTCCCCAGACTACACAATATCTACTGAATGTTAAAAGGTTTGTTGGGTTACAATTGAGCTCAGAAGACAAAAAAAAGAAAAATTACAAAAACCTTTTTTTTGTTCACCAGACCTTTAAATATTAACCTATTGATTTGATTTTGATTTTATTTAGCATAGTATTGAGCATATAAAAATATATAAAAAATGGAAAGTGCCGGGTGGAGGCAAAAAGCCCTGGGGGCTTATACGAGGCCTCTACCTACAGTATATAAGATACAATAAAGACATTATAACAGGATATAAATAATTCCCAAAAGACATGATTGCAGTATATTAAAATAAATATATAAAATCATGATTCAAAATACTTCATAATCTAAGACATGATTAGAGAGGAGAAGAGAATACAAACTATGATAATTAAGTGATTTGGTCAATCAGAACAACCTTCAGTTTGTTCTTAAACAAGTTCAGAGAAGAAAGTTATAAACCAGTAGAATATTTGTCCCAGAGTGTAGTATTTAATAGAAAACTGAGCATATAGTATGATAAAGGGAGAGATGAGTAGCCTGTCTAGTGTTGTATTTGTGAACTTGAGAATTTGTTTGAAAGTAATTACTAAAATGCTTGGGGATGGAGTTGGGCGTATATTTGAGCTTGTAAATAAAAATGCTAATTTGTGTTTCTGTTTATCTGGAAAACAGTAAGTAAGTTTAGCTTTTTGAAAAGTGGAGCAGAGTGATCGAGTCGTTAGCAGTTCTAACAAATCTCTTCTGGAGTAGATAGATAGATAGATGTGTTGAATGAATAATTGACCAACCAAACCACAGACCTCCTCAGTCCAACCGCGGACCAACCACAGACTACCGCTATACCCCAGCCAGAGCCGAGGCTTACCTGCATGGGTTTTTCTGTTTTTCTCTAAGTGAGATTAGTGGAGGGGTGTGTGTGACCTTGTCAGTTCTCTGCGCCAACCACCCATACCCCACCCCAATTTCCTCCCACATGTGTTAAGTCCCTTGAAGTCGAATTATTCCTCGTTAGTGTTGTTCTTACAAGGCAGGAACTCGGAGAGAGAGAGAGAGAGAGAGAAAGCAAACTGTGCCCTCCTGACAACAAAGCCACTCAGGAGGAAAATGGCCCCATGTGAGGCAGGCAATGCCTCCATCAATTGCAGCATGCACACGCACGCACGCACACACGCACGCACGCACGCATGCACATACATACATACATACATACATACATACATACATACATACATACATACATACATACATACATACATACATACATACATACAGTACATACATACAGTACATAGTTACAGACAGACAGACCGAACAACACTTTTATCTTCCTGTCAGTTCGAATCTAATACCATTGTAGCCCCTCACGTCACATAGAATCCAAGACATTCTTAATATAGACACAGTCACGCTACATTAAGTACATACACTTGTGTAAATGTATAGTACATACATTCCCGTCATCTTAGCAGGAAGCATGCATTGTGATCAGGCTAATCTTGATATCAGTGACATACAGGCAGCGCTGTAGATAAAAAGCCATAAAACGCACACTGTGTGATTAACACAGCATGGGACAAGCAGGGCTCCATTTGACTGTACAGTTGGATAATACTCTTTCTGTACGCCCACATGAGAAGGAAAATATAATTCACGAGCAGTCTGTAGCAAGTTGTGAAACTGTGTATATACTGTGTATGGCCCTGTAAACTGCAAGACTGTGCAGGAATATACCCAGTGGATCAGAAGCTCTGCAATTATCAAAAACAAAAGACATTGATCGCTGATAACAAGCTAGTTCTCTTCTCAGATGAATGTGACTCATCTCACTGCCTTGTTCGCCTTTGTTCCATTCACTGTTGTTCGTCTATGTTGCATTTACCACCTGGTGAATGTTATATCATCGCGGCATCCATTGTGTGCCGACTTTTTCTGTCATCTGTCTCTGTCATTTCAAGTTGGCACAGAGACCACACGGAATCCAATTTGGTTGGAGGGGATTAACAGAACATACATTAGCATCAGTGATTGAGAATATTTCCTTTTTGTGGGATCCCGCCTGCTGGTACACTAATCCAGGCCTTTGTGAAAGATTTAATTACAAAATGTTATATATCCACTTAAATAAAACAAATAACGGAAGTTCATAATGGATAATTCCACCCTGCCAAATGTTAGCCTTTTATAAACAAATCTTGTTGTGTGGATACTATATGAATTGAATGGCATTCCACTACATTCTTTTTTTGTATTCAAGTAGTTAATCCCATTATGCATGATCTCAGCTGCTCAGCAGTACTGGCATCTTGTTGTTCCAAAAATCCAAAAGAGAGTCTTGCTATTTCATAAGGCAATCAGCTTTGTATAACTCTATGAGCTTCTAAAGTCCAGAACAAGACCTAGTAAAAAGAAAGAAAATCATATGTCACATGTGGCTGGGAGTGGGGTTGATCATGCTTTGAGTTGGTCTTTGTGGAAGGTCCAAGACCATCCTATAAGGGGGAGTGGCACTGTACTGCTTCCATCAACTGCCGGGCTGTACTAGTTCAAAGTGGGGCATAGTACGTACACCACATCTTGTTAAATCACATCCACTGAATGTCCACTGGTTTTGCAGCACAAACAGTGCAAGTCACACACAGTACGTACAGAACATACAGTATAATAGTTTGTAATTGTAGTTTGTAGGAAAGCAAAAATACTGTATAGAGTGAATAAAGTACATAAGATGACCTGCATATCTCGAAACTTTACTCCGTGAACAAAAGAGTAAAGGTCCCCAGCAAAACCTTCTTTCTTTTATTTATATTTTCTCCACTTCTTGTACTTTCCGCTTCATTGTCTCAGACAGTGCTTTGGAGAGCACAATGCATACTGTAGTATGTCTGTGGGCGGTGTGGGTATGGGGCCCTGTGTAGCAGCAAGGGCAAGACTGTCCTGCAGGAAAACAGGTCTGCTGTTTGGCCATGAAGATCGCTCTCGGTTTGTCTGCTCTTCGCAAATTATTTGTCTGGCAGAAGATAAGGTATGGCTCAGAGGGTTCATGGTGTGGAAAGAGACTTATTAGAAGATGTCTCTGAGAGGGCCAGCTGCTCCGTTCCATGGCCACTGTTTCACTGTAAAGTTGACGTTCCTGTGAAGCCATTCAATGCTCAACATCTACTTCTTATTGTCTCCACCAGGCCGAAGGCCTAGGGAGAGAGTATGTTTTGCACTCCGTCCGTCCTTCCGTCCGTGTGTCCGTCCTTCCGTCCGTCCGTTATCAGCTAATCTCCGGCACCGTTGGCCCGATCCATGCAACTTTGCACACACACTCCCTGGATGCCAACGACAAACCTCTGCCCCAAATATTCCTCAACGGCCTGTTATAGCGCCACCATGAGGCCCATTTAGGCAAAACACACTTCCGTTATCAGCTAATCTCCGGCACCGTTGGCCCGATCCATGCCAAACTTTGCACACACACTCCCTGGATGCCAACCACGAACCTCTGCCCCAAATATTCCTCAACGGCCTGTTATAGCGCCACCATGAGGCCGATTTAGGCAGAACACACGTCCGTTATAAGCTAATCTCCGGCACCGTTGGCCCGATCCATGCCAAACTTTGCACACACACTCCCTGGATGCCAACGACGAACCTCTGCCCCAAATATTCCTCAACGGGCTGTTATAGCGCCACCAGGAGGCCAACACCTGACCTGCCCTGGTGGAGTCCTGTGCCGATTGGCACTTTATTTCCTTCTACTTCTGATCTTCCTCTTATCAAAATCATCATCTTCCTCATCATCACAATCATCACCATCATGATCATCATGTTACCCTTGCCACCGACGTCTCAGCCACATTGCTCCATTATCTTTATTCTTTGGCATTTCCAAGCATAGTACTGTAAAGCACTTTGGTACAATGTTGTTGTTATTTATATGTGCTATATAAATAAAGGTGGTATGGTATGGTATTGATGGTAACGTCTAAGAGTGTTTTTGTCACTATTGTGGCTAAAAGCAGCACTAACGCTGCATGCTTCTCTCCCTCTCTCTCGCTCTCTCTTGCTGCGGGTAGGAGAATGAATAGAGGGTCCTGATCGCATGCTAATGGCCTCTACTTGTTGCCTTGGTGACTGGCTCAAGTGTTTGTACGACCAGTGCAGTGTCCGATCGCAGCACAAATTGAGACACAAAGTATCAGATACGATGATTAGTTCAGTCATGATTAAGCCCCTCCTTTGATTCCACTGAACAACAATTGATTGTTTAATTATGTCTGTGATAAGTTTGACGACGAGATGTTTTGTACCTTTTTTCATCACAGCGACGTGCCTCTGCTGCAAATGATTTCCTGCTCACGTGTGCTCTCCTTTTCTCCCCCCCCCCCTCCCCTCCCCTCCCCTGCTCTCTGCTTATTTGATTCTTTCATCTACTCAGCTGGCGACTTGGGATTCCACGCGTGGCTTGAATGGCAGCCTAAAGGAGAATCGGATCGAGAGTGGGATGCAGGGAGTAACACTAAAGATTGTAACACTGCTGGTACGTTTTCTTAGTTCACTGTATCTATATACACCTGAACTGTGTAATTGGTTCACTGTATCTATATACACCTGACCTGTGTAAGTAAACAACCGAGTACACACATGAACATTAGCATATGCATGATATTTACTGTCGAGCTCATATCGGCCATTAACCAGATTTTAAGTTTTCAAGCATCTGTGCTTCGAGACGTTTAATCAAATCAAAATAACATAAAATACAGAGTGTCTTTTCTATAGCTTCTTTTATCCATAACAATTTGAAAGAGCATTTGAGTGCCCCCCCAGCCCCAGTTTGTTGAACCCAGTTTATATTGGACATCTTGGTCCAATTTAAACTGGTTCAATGAGCTCTTATTCAATCTGCAGGCTAGGCTTATCACAGGTGAATGGAAGACTGATAAAGGGCAATATACAATCCTGAAGCACCAGACCGCTCTTTATCCACTCACCACTGCTTGGTCACAGTCTCTGGTCATTTCTCCCTGGCAAGTGGGATTTCTAAGATCCTCTTCTCCATCTCGCCCTGTGAATCTACAGCATCAAGAAGCCATTAAATTCACCGCCGCAGCACTGCGGCTTATCCTTGACTCCGCTAGTACCACAAGCAACAGTTTCTGACCCCTGTTCTCTTCCCTCGCACCTCTTTTTCCATCTACCTTCATCTCTCTCTCTCTGTTCATCCTCTTCTTCACACATGATTTACCTTCACCATATTTATTCACATAAGTTCTGCTCGGCTCCCCCTTGGCAGTGCCGTTTAATCAAGTCGTTTTCCCAACCCCACTTTCACAGCCCACCCCCTCTCTTTCTCTTGCTCGGTCCCCTTCATCTTCAGGTCTTCTCTCTCTCTCTCTCTCTCTCTCTCTCTCTCTCTCTCTCTCTCTCTCTCTCTCTCTGTGTGTGCCACTGTGCCCCCCCCCCTCCTCTCATGCTCATTCCCTCTCTCCTCTTCCACCCATTTAATTCCACCCTGACAATTCCAACCCATAAAGAAGAGACATGCTTGGGTGCAGTAAATTTACAGTGGCAATTGCTGGCTTATGAAGCATCATCGTCATCGCCATCATCACGGCGCCACCCATGTGTTACAGGTCAACAGTCACTCACAAAACCATTTTTTTAACATAAATTTGTAGTTGGAGATTCACTTGGAGCACCACAGATGCTCCACCCCCACCCCACCCCACCCTTCTCTCTGAGTTTGAAAGATGATGGAATGTATGCTCACCGTCGATCAGATGCCGAGGATATTATGGAGCAGCGTGACAAATAGCGTGCTCGTGATTAAGTACACTGCACTTGTCTTCCGAGGCCTGAGGATAAATGAAGGGGCTCTGAGACGAAAATGCACGTTCACATCACTCTGCATTATTCTTGTGCCATAATGCCTCGAGCTTACTCGCCAGAATAATATACTCTGCCGAAACAGTAATGCATTCCCCAAAAGCTAAACCCCCTTCTCCTGCTCCCTGCTTTGTATTTGGTTGAACAGGAAGAGCCGTTTGTTATGGTGGCAGAGAACATTCTGGGCCAACCCAAAAGATACAAGGGATTCTCCATCGATGTGCTGGATGCCCTCGCCAAGATCCTGGGCTTCAAGTATGACATCTACCAGGTGGGAGATGGCAAGTATGGGACAGCTCTCCCCAACGGATCCTGGAATGGCATGATCGGAGAGCTCATTGGCAAGGTCGGTTGTTATTTGAAACCAGTCATGTTCATGTTCAGATGTCAGTTTAGAACGAAAAGCATCATAATAATGCTCAGATACTGTAGATGATGGTCTGAGCCCAGAGTATAACAGTTTTTGAAGAAAACTGTTACTGTAGCCTTACAGTACATGCAAGTGTCTCTAATGATTTGTGGCATTTGTGCATATGAATACATTGTGAGCCAGCGGGGGGGGGGAAACTAAGTGACAGAACGGCCACTCTCCTTCTCCTTCGCCTCGTCTCATCCATTATTTTTCAATAGACTATGTATTTATTTAATCAAATATTACGCATTACTACATGTCATCAACTAATATAAACAGCTTAGAGAGAAGGGGGAAGAAATAACGGCAGTGGTTGCCTCATTTCAAAGGGAAATAGAACTAGCTCCCCTTATGCCCTCCTGACAGATGGTTTTCAGACCAATAGAAACCAGTGATACACATCGTTTAATGGATGGTGTCGTCAGGTCATTCCATATTGTGGTGGCGGAGTAGTAGAGTTTTAATTTTAGTTTGTTCTAAAATGTAGGGAGAACCAGATCGTGGTCGCTCCCTCTGGTCGTTGTGGCTATGGGTGTCACTCACCTTTTGAAGTAGTTAGACAGGTATGAGAATGGATTACAATACACCTACACAGTGGGCATGTTAATTTATTGACTTGTAACTCAGAAAATGTAAAAACATGCAACAAATGTACACACAGAGTTAAATTGACACATATTATTTCAGTGTCCTGAAGGATGTCTGCATTTTCCCTTCATATAGACCTATCTTAAATCTTACCCTGTGGCTAATAGGAGAAATGGCATGGTGGCACCCCATGTGAACTGTCAGAGCTGTCAACCCTACAATCTCATGCTAATCTGGCTCAGCTAGGGGGGGAAGCCTATCACTCTTCCTGTGACGGAGTGTCTCTGATTATGGACCAAGTGAGGAGGGTGCTGTTTCACTCAACAATCGCAATGTGATTAGTGTCACTGGGACTTTCCACAGCAGCAGGTGTCCACAGATATGCCCGTGCGAGATGGATGATGTGTGCTTATATAGAAAGAGAGAGAGAGAGAGAGAGAGAGAGAGATGATAGCTATAGTCTTGTGCATGCCAGTTGAAGGGACTCTTTTTAGAGAGCTCCAAGGGAGTCAGCGGATGATGAACCACAGATCTGACCATGGGGGTTATCATTGCATATCAAATGAACATATTATTCATAGCCACACCACCACTGTTGGAACCCAAATTCATCATATTCACTTTATGACACGGTGATTTATGTGGAACCTGATAGTTTCTGACAGTAAAATGACGAGACACAATATCATGGATCTAATACAGATTCAATTTCAGGATTATATATATATGCATTGTGTGCGCATGCGACGTGCGTGTACTGCATGTGTGTGAGTTGATCTCGACAGATTAAATTTCAAGATTAAACCGTATGCATGTTAACTGAACATGCCAGATTTCATTCCAAGATGAAACATCGATTGAACACACAGCAGAGGAGAGAGGCTGTGCGAATAATGTGGGCAGAGTTAAAAAATGTACTACTTTACAGTTGCTCTCTCTCTCTCTCTCTCTCTCTCTCCCCCATGCACTGCAGAGAGCAGACCTGGCCATATCAGCCATCACCATCACCCCGGAGCGAGAGAGCGTGGTGGACTTCAGTAAGCGATACCTGGACTATTCGGTGGGGATCCTGATGCGCAAGTCAGAGGAAAAGATCAACATCTTCTCCCTGCTGGCTCCGTTTGACCTGGCAGTGTGGGCGTGCATCGCGGCCGCCATCCCCGTGGTGGGCATCATGATCTTCCTGCTCAGGCGCATCCAGTCGAGGCGCTCCCAGAACACTGCGGGAGGCCACCCGTCCGTCTCCACCTCACTCCAGAGCGCCATCTGGATCGTTTATGGTGCCTTCGTGCAACAAGGTGGGTGGTGACAAAGAGGGATGATGGGTGAGGTGTCAGACAGATCTTGGTCTTTCTAAAGACAATATATAGAATCAAAACATGCACAAAAAAAGCCTGAACTACCACTGAATACTAGTGCCTATAGGATTAGTTATATCATTCAGGACATTTGCATCAAGCTACAGTAGTACAGATATAGTATATGCTATACAGCATGGCTTTGTTTGGTAGAACCGGGAAGGGTATACAGTATATCTTCTGAGACGATGCACATGAAACTGATAAGGTGGAAAAGTGCCTCCACTAGTAGAATAACCATGTATGCCAACACAGTCATATAAATATCCCATCAACACATTTCTTTCTAAAGACTACACAGCCACAGGACTAGTGATACAATTTCAGATACTGTATGACAGCCACCCTGGCCTTTCCTAAAGGTGCCCTTGTCTGGGAGAATATCATGCCTTTTGGCTCTGGTTGTGATCCAGGTATTTCCAATGCGGATAAATGACTAGCTCAGCAACTGACGTTAAAGCCTTGGCTACATTTATCAAAGTCTGGCTCTCTTCCCGACAGCCTTTTTGAGCCCAACAGCGACTGTATTTTGAGAAAAGCTGAATTCTTTCATTTTTTTCTTTTTTTGGCTCGCATGCCTCCACTGGCATTTCTTGATTCACAAGGGCATAGCGTTTTCCATGGCGCAAGGCCCTTTGATGTGGATCTGACTGCTGATGTTTAGCAAAGCATAGTTCGACACCAGAAACTTGGCACGCACATTTTCCCTGATGACTTGATAATGATATTCTGGCACGTGATCGAGCTTCGTTTTAAGGTTAGCACAGATGAGACTGACCGCCCACACATACATGCTCACACAGATTTTCCTCGAAAGGCAGTTATCTTGGACAATGATTGCCCTTCCTTCATCCCATGAGGAGGTCAGGGAGACGTACCCTTTCGATTTGCCCTTCACTAATCAGTAACTAATCTGAACCTTGCCAGGAGAGCGCTTTGCCTTATAATCAGAGGCATTAATCAATCAATTACAGAGCTGACAGAATTGTGGGCCAAACGTGTGGGCCAAACGGTTGGATATAAGATCAAGATCCAAAAGTTTTACATCCAAAACCCCCCTAAAACTCACATGCTGTGATGTTAGCACAGAGTTAAAATGCACATAATGACTATATGACATATGTGGCCAAATTTGACTGAGGGACTGCCATTAGATTTTTTTTTCATGTCATATGAAGGGAATCATAGTCAGGACTATCCCCTAATGGTGCAGAGCCATCAATTGACTGACACTGACACAAATAATGTTTTCATTACCTTTCAGTCTCACACATCTTTCAGAAGCAATTTTCTGATCAGTTAAATCCTCAACATTTTAATTCATGCCGAATTTGTTTTTGTAGGGGGAGACTTATTTAAGAGGAAGTGAGAAAGGAACAGAACAGCTATGTGATAGTCAATGTTAGTCATAATTAGTTGAACAGATCTGGCTTCGTACACACAAAACAAATGTTCGGTCCGTGTGCGATGTCTGATTGCTGTTTGATTGCTGCTCCAATTCATTTTCAATGGGAGTCACATGGTTTGACCAACCATTTTTGTTTGATGAGGGGGGAGCAATCAGCAATCAGCAATCAAACACAAATGTTTGATCAAACCATGTGACTCCCATTGGAAAAGCATTGTGGTGGCCCAAAAAACCCACCAAACATTGCTTGATTGGTGTTTGGTACGTGTGAATGAGGCCTAACAGAGCAAACAGATGGAGCGTTTATATGGAGGCTTAAGACATGAAAGAATGCTGATTAATGAGTACATTGCCAACACAGATTGAGAGATTTTTGAGGTATTGTTCAAAAACACAAGCATTTTATAGCCTGTTTGAGGATCCTTTGGTCTACAATGTACCATGTAGACTCTACATGGTACTGATTAGCAGGATCACAATGAAAGTGTTCTGGAATTTACCCCAGATTAGGACATAAGGCTGTGCCTTAGCCACATAATATGTGGCTAAGGCAATTGGAACAATTGGAATGCAACCCCGACATATTATGTCGGGGTTGCATTCCAATTGTATCCAAGCCAACCCATTTACTTGGAGAGAACTTGTTTATTTCACTTGTTTATCCTGCATGGGTTCTTTCTCCTGAAATTGGTATCCTGACCTGAAAATCGTAATTTGCTTACTGTAAATTAACCCTAAATTGTAATTGTAAAATTGTAAGAGAGAGAGCTATTACTGAACTTTTTTTTTCTTTCCAAACATATATAACACATAATTATAAGAGTTCTATTGTCTATTCTCAGTGCCTGCAGATGCTTGCTTGTGTTTCTGTGCGTATACTGTAGTATGCCCATACGTGTGGGTGTTTGTACCTGTGAGTATACTGTAGTATGCCCATACTTGTGGGTGTTTGTACCTGTGAGTATACTGTAGTATGCCCATACGTGTGGGTGTTTGTACCTGTGAGTATACTGTAGTATTCCCATACGTGTGGGTGTTTGTACCTGTGAGTATACTGTAGTATTCCCATACGTGTGGGTGTTTGTACCTCCTGCGTTTCAGCAGGCAGCGACTCCATTCTGGGATCGGTGGCGCTGCGGATCGTCATGGGCAGCTGGTGGCTCTTTACACTCATCGTGTGCTCCTCCTACACGGCCAATCTGGCGGCCTACCTCACCGTGTCACGCATGGACAGCACCGTGCGGTAAGGCTCACCGTCCTCGTAGGTCTGTCACCATTACACATTTAAGTTGACGATTGGTTGTCACACAAGTAATTGCGATTAACGATTTAACTGTGTTTTTGGCATTGGAAATTGGAATATTCTGAATAGAAATTACAATTTCGTTTGCCTTTTAGGCTTCCTGATAAGAAAAATGCATGGGCCATGACAAATAAATGAAACATACCAACAAATTACTGGCATTTAAAAACAATAAAAAATAAATAGCGGAAATAGCTCTGCTATTGCTACAGCTGATCTAGATTAGCTTTTTTAATGTATGAACATTTTTCAACATGGACACGATTATGACGATTATCACAAAATAATTGCAATTACCTCAAATTATTGCAATTAAATGATTATGTAATTATTGAGACAACCCTACATCCTCGTTAGTCAAACACTGAATTACTTCTAGTTCATTTTGATTTGAACTGCTTAAACCTTATATATTCCCATAATTCATACATTCAGAGTTGACTCACGTACTGTATGTTATGTATGCAGCTTAGTACTATGACATTGTACAAATTACAGCCACAATTTAAAATCATCAGTATTCATTTAGCTCTGAGAGTGTAAGAAGTATATTTTTACACAGGCATCTGGGAGAAATGCGGAGGGAGGAACAATGTGCAAGCTTCACTTTCCTACAAATATTATGCCAGGTTCTCATCTCCAATGAGTAAGAAATTGACATGCACTGGCCAATTTAGCAGCTTGCAGCTTTTAACAGTGTGAATGCACTTTCTTGTGGTCCAGGTCCACATTATGTTATTTTATTTGTTGTAAGGAAGCTATAGTTAACATGACATGAGTCATGTCAAGCAAGCTGTCACAGGAGGGGTCTCTGGGGCTGACACTGTCTGATGATCTATATGAGCAATTTAACATGGCTATGTATTACTCTACAACGAATACCGATGGAACACAAACCTGTTGCCCTGATCATAACTGATATAATCAGAAACCACCACCCAACCAGTCTGCCCTGCAGTGCAGCTCAAATTACTGGTTATAAAAGTAAACAGCTGCTCTTGTTGTTGCTGTTATTTGTTGGCCCCAAACCGACCGCAGCTTAAATAGGTGAAAAATCAACTGCGACAGAACAGGCTGCGATGCAATATTTTTCAGGGAGAACTCTCGGGGCCTCTAGCTGCCGTGCGTAGCGCTAATAACCGCCACTGCCTATTTTAGCTCTGACTCTGAGATGGAAAGTGTTTCTTAAAAAAAAGGTGAAAAAAAGGCCCTGTGCGGCGGCACCATTCGCATTTCGCACTACCTAAAAAAAACGGCCCTGTCTGGGAGGTGCAGGGTAAAGGTTCCTGTTGGGGTTATGGTTCCACCAGGGGAGGGCATCTCGGTTGTTGAACTACTGAGGTTTGATGGGGTCCTAAAAAAGTCAAATAATGGCCAATATACAGACAGACAGACCGATACAGTATATCAGTCTGGCTCTATAAAGTAAGTTATTACTAAATGCCTAGGGCAAGCAGATAAATGTTAAGTGACTTGGCCAAGCACTTAAAAATTGCACATATTGCTCCCTGCAACACCACTCTTTAGATGAAAACCTTTTCAGCTCAGCTGCTAGAAAACAGTCTGTCATCTACACTGTATAGCTGAAATGGTGTCAGGACTCAGAGCATTGTGTCTTTATAAAACACACATAGTTTGCACATTGAACATTAGCAAGCTTGCTGCCTTGCTT
This sequence comes from Protomyctophum parallelum, assembly GCF_964188405.1. Taxonomy (NCBI): domain Eukaryota; kingdom Metazoa; phylum Chordata; class Actinopteri; order Myctophiformes; family Myctophidae; genus Protomyctophum; species Protomyctophum parallelum. The sequence continues at coordinate 42,631,908 of NC_139704.1, read as the reverse complement.
GTTGGTTAATTAATAATTGGTAGCCTATGCTGGAAAAATGGTCACCTTTTCCTAAAGCATTTTGCACCTGCATGTGGGTGAATGTTCATTCATTCATTCAAATTCATGTATTTATTCTCAAAGACATTAAGGTCACCCTCATTTGCAGTGTCGTCGAGATACACATAATACAACATTTAATAGCAATAAACAAAAACCGAACAGAACAGCAACATTTCCTCATCGTGTGATGTAGCACGTATGTTTAAAAACAGTTGCAGACACTTGGGGGTAAGTCTGCAATAAAATATTTAAATTATTAGTATTATGGGAGAACAGATCTTTAATTTAACCCATTCTGACCGGGCACCCATTTTGGTGTTGGCATCATGTTATGCTTTAGCTATTGAAAAATAGCAGATCTACAAGCTCATATCGCGCCACCGAGTGGCGCGATACGAGCTTGTAGGTCTGCTTTTTTTGAAAAAAATCGAAGAACAACTGAATTTTTTTAAATCTGATCTCAGGTCAGAATGGGTTTAATCAGACCAGTGTGTGTCCGGCGGAAACCTCGTATGAATCTGATCTCAGGTCAGAATGTGTTAATATAAGCTGTAGGTAATTCCACGTGGTTGGGGCACTAAAATGAAAGGCTGTTTTCCCCAGTTCTGTGTTTACATTTGGGACCTTTAGTGTGAGCCATGTGACTGGAGCGTGTCCTATATATTACAGGGTTCCAATCCAGCAGAGCTTTAATATACAACGGTAAAGTTCCATCAATTGCTTTAAAAATAAACAGATACCAATGTTTATTTCGCCTGTCGGCCAAGTAGGGCCTACCCACTCTGTCATATAGTTTAGTTTAGTTTATTTGCACATGTAAAATAACAACAACAATATGGTAAAATAAAATAAAAATACAGAAAGCAAATATTTCAAATAGGAAACAAGATTCGTTACATGCATGATGTGCTGGAAGTGCCAAAAAAACCCAAAGGGGCTTATCGAGTGGCCTTCCCATATGGAAGCTACACAGTTGAGCTTAAATAACAGAAATTAAGGTATGAATAATATTGGTAAAACCTAAGGATTGTAAATAATAATGAAAAAATAAAAAATATTCTAAAAATAAAATATCAAATAATAACATGACTAGGGCGTGTTGCCCAAGCTTGTTAATAAAAATAGCAGTAATTGTCTCTTAAAGGAGCAGAGACTAGTACAGATTCTGATATGAGACGGTAAGTTATTCCAAAAGTGTGGTCCTCTGAACTTGATGGAAAATTGGGCCGATGTTGTCCTGAAGAAAGCAGAATGAAGATCAATGGATGCTCTGGTGTAATGATTGTGGATTTCATTATTAAAATGGAATACATTTTGAAAACAGGCTGGGAGTAGTTTATGAATTGATTGAAATAAAAAAAATGCATATTTGGAGTTTGTTTATATCAAAAATGGGAAGAATTTTCAAAGACTGAAACAGAGGAGTGGAACTGGTGAATTTGCTAGAAAAAGTAATCATTTTGATAAAACGTTTTTGTAATAAAAAAATACAATTAAGATTAGTCGTGAAATTACTAGCCCAAACCATGTTACAGTATGAAATAGGATAAATCATTGTATAATATAAATTAATAAGGATTTTTCTAGACACAAGGTGGCGTATTCTGCAAATTCTTATTCTTACTTATCTTGTTAGAAATAAGGGCTATATGATTTTTCCAGCTGAGTTTCTCATCAATTAGGACTCCAAGAAATTTGGTAACGGTGACCCTTTCTAATATATTGTTATCAATATCCAATATAGGATGCAGTGATGAGTTCTGTAAGGTTCACCAGATATAAATTGCAAAGCAGAATGATAAACTGCATCCAAGGGCTTGAGGACAGAAGGAGCAGCTTTTGCATATATGACATCTCCATAGTCCAACACAGAAAGAAATAACCCCTCAATAACCCTTTTCCTACATGGAGTTGGGAAACTAGCTCTGTTCCGCTAAAGAAAAGCCTATTTTTTGCCTTCGTTTACAGACAAGATGTAAAGCCATATTCAAGCCATATTCCAAGGTACTTGTATTCAGCAACCCTTTCTATGTTAGATCCATTCGAGGTACAGTAGTAATATAAAAGTTATTAAAATCAATTCCCCTGGCCCTAGAGAACATAGCATCAATTTAGTTTTTCCAGCATTTAGAACACGCTTCAGCTCTCTAAGGGAAGTATATGAAGTATATTAAATTAATGCTGCAAGTTGTCTATTGGAATCAGCAATGAAATAAATAATGGTGTCATCTGCATCGAAGTGTGCTTGACAACCATCTAAAGTCAAAGTTATTTATAAGGTAAATAAAACAGGGTCCAGGATCTGATCCTTGTGGGACACCTTGTCCCACAAGGATCTGGGCTCTCACAGCTTTCACACATTGAGATCTCTCAGTAGCTCTGAAACCACCTGCAAGTATTTCCAGGCTTTCAATAAATCTATAAATAATGCAGCACATTGTTTTCTTTTGTCCATGGCAGAAGCTTGTCATTTACAATTAAGGTAGTGATTGTGCTATGTTTAGCTCTAAAACCAGACTGAAGTGGGGTTAATACAAAGGCTCCTTTTCCACTGGTTGGTTCCCAATAGGAACCGGTTCAGTTCTTTTCGGTTCTTAGTCCATGAGCCAGGGCTCCAAGATTGGAACGTTAATTTTGAATTGAGTGGGCAAAGCCATACCTATATTAGATTGTTATCACCATGAAACTTCCCCAGTGTATTACTTACACGAAGACAATGATTTGTATTAAATTAATTATGTTTTTACATTTTGAAATATGCTACACATTATGTAGGAAAATATGCAAAATACTAGAAAATATGAAAAAGCTACTACTGTGGAATGTATTAATTTACTTTTGATCCTATATAAACAATTCTTTCCCACCAATTTTGGAGCTCTGCTCATGGACTAAGAACCAAAAAGAACTGCACCAGTTCCCATTGGGAACCAACCAGTGGAAACGGGGTCAGACTGAGTTGATAGGAAGATTTTGAGCTGATTATTTACTAATGACTCCAGTGTTTTCGCCAGGCAGGACAGCTTGGGGATTGGGTAATAATGATTTGGATCATTAACATTTCCACCTTTTATGTAGTGGAGAAATATGTGGCATTTTTCATATATTGGGAACTATGCATGTTGACACAAAAAAAATTGTCATATGCTCTGCAATTAATGGAGCAACTAATTTAAGAAAAAAGGGGTCCAAACCATCCTCCCCTGTTGACTTTCTGGAGTCAATGGAGAGCAGAGCGGTAAGAACATCGTTACAAGAAAAAGGTTCCAGGGAGAAGTGAGAGCAGTGCCAAAATAAGTCTTACACTGTTTCTGTTATTCATCTCTGTTGGGTATGCTTTCCAATAATTTCTGACCCACAACACCACCTAACGAGTAGGTTCTCTTCAGTCCAAATGTTATTTGTCAGTAAATCCAATTTGGTTCCCTCTATCTCTGTCCCCCTCCCAAAGGGTAGAAAAATTGGTATTTGATTACATTGAGTCAGCCTACCTCTGAGCAAATGGCCACATGTGGACATGGAAGGAGAGAGATGGAATGCTAAGCAGCAGTTTGGTTACGTGTGTGTGTGTGTGTGTGTGTGTGTGTGTGTGTGCGCGTGTGTGTGTGTGCGCAAGTGGGTGGGTGCGTGTGCAAGTGGGTGTGCATATACTGTACATAATGTGTACCTGTGTAGATAGACATAATGGGCCAGATTGCCGTTTACGCTCATATCGTGAGTGTACGGACATTTACGAGCATTCCCACGTTACGTGTGGAATACATGAACTTGAACTTGGCGGATGTTGGTCGTAAAATCCGCTCATTTCCAAGTTAGCTCAGAGGGTGCCATACCAGTGATCAAGGCATGCGTATATGTATTTAGAATGCATTAGTCTTCATGCTGAATCAATTTATAGTCCCCAAAAAGATATGTATGTGCCCAGCATTTGTCAACCACACCAACATACATAAAAGAAGAGAATGTGTCAACTGCTTAGCTTATGTTATGCTGATGCAAATTCCACTGGTTTGTATTTATTTTGTAGGCTATGTAATTGCATTCAGAGCTGAATTATTAGGTTGCTCGGCAAGTTGACAGACTGCAGCCAATAAAGTTTCACATAATGGTTTAAATAGACTATCATGCCTTTGCTGCATGAGCACCCATCTGCCTCCATTTGCGTCGTGCTATTTATAATATATTGAGCACATGGATGCCACACACAGAATAGCCTGATAAATGGATCGGATGAAATCTAGCTTTTCCGACATCCAAAAACGGTTTAATCCCTCGTTTTAATGAACGAAATAAAGGTATAACTGGTCCGGGATGGAATAAATCTGTCCTGTGATGCATGTCCATTATTCAATTTGCTTTCCAAATCCGATGTAGTGGGACAGCAGGGCAGGGAATCAATCACACCAGTAATCAATAAACCAAATAATAAAAATGATCAGATTAAAATTTTACCTCTGCAAAGGAGTGAAGCAATCACGTGCCAAAATAAGTTGTCAAGTTGACAAGTTTCTATACGGTGTTTCCGTCCGTTTCGTTTATAATTATAACTTGCGCTGTTTGCTTGAAGATCTGTCCGTGCGAGAGACCCGCCTGTCAAAATCAGCTGGTGATCCGATTAAGCTACGTGTCCAGAACAAATTAATTCCCCATAGGCATGATTCAGATAGCCTATACAACAGTGATCTGATAGTCAAGTCAAGTCAATTTTATTTCTAGAGCACATTTAAAACAACCAAGGTTGACCAAAGTGCTGGACAGCATAAAAAACAAACATATACAGTAGGCAAAATGCACAAAAAGATACAGTAAAAACATTTTTCACGAGTAAAATAAAAGAAGTACAGAACAAGACTGTAGAATGGGAGAGCACAGCAACACATGATTAATAATAAGTGGGGAGGCATGTGGTGTTAAAAGGCCAGGGAGAACATGTGTGTTTTTAGACGAAGGACCGTCTTCCCCCCATTAATCAATGCAACTCTAACATTATCATTTTTACCTCGAGTGTGCAACTGTAGGTAATATAAGTGCCAAGTATAGCCTTGGTCCTGAGCTTGAACTTAAATCAATAAATGAACGAGTTGGTTATGAGAGTAGCCTAAACTTTATAACGTTCAGTCCGTTGACATTGCGAGAGACTCGCCTGTCAAAATAAACTGCTTTACAAGCTTGTGCGGTGCGGTGCATCGCGGAGCACCGTGTTCACTGTTGTAAGCTTGGGATCTGTGCATTTTGCAGGCTGTGATGACGTTTTTCACCTGAGGAAAGATATTTCCTGTTGCCTTATATGGCGTGGAATGGGCGTGGATGTTCAATTAAACCAGGCGACACCAGGCGAATCGCTTGGGAAAGAGGCAAAATGAGATAGACGGGTGATCCGCACAAATGAAGTCATTACGCCACCTTTGGTGAATGACATGAAGTAAATATTCCTACTTCAAGTACACTAACTAACTGGACTAAAATAGACAAAGGACGAAGAGTATTTCGGCATCAAAAACCTCAGACGATCGGAATGAAGGGAACAAGCAGGCAGAGATGAGATGAAGTGTAGAGTTTGTATTTATTGCAACAACCGAGACAAACAGCAGAGCGCTTCCCCGTGGACCAGGCGAGCTGGCCCACGGGAGCAGGACAGCCTAACCACTCTCGTGGCTAGGCCGCTATAAGACTCCCTTTCACTTACAAAAGAGACACTTTATACAAAGTTCTGTCCAACATAGGTGTTTCACACATTTTACATATCAACAGTGGGGCAATGTATATATAGTGACGTCTGATTTAATCAACTGCCCTCTTGGTGGAAACAATAGCATGCTAATTCCTGTCACACCCGGCAGAGCCAGGCCACTTACTATCTATGCATGATGGCTCCAGCTAGACTACAGATTCCCACATTGACTTTAGCATAGTAGAATTATACGTCCAGATACGACAGACACGTGAGCTTGATCGGCCGAATTAATATGCTCTCATTACGCACTTCAATTACACCTGGTCGTAAATCTCCGTTGTGAATCTGGCCCAATGTGTGCACACACATTTGTTTGCACGCTTATTTATTTATTTTTATTTTACAAAACCCGAGCTGCAGTGTACAGCAGCAGAGACCAGTGTGCGTGCGTGCGTGCGTGTGTGAGCATGAGTGTGTGCTGAATAATGTGCACAGTAGCAAGACATGATAATAATTAATAAATTATTTGTTAAGGACATAATATTAAGAACTATGTTCCATCTCCTTTTTGAATGATTAAACATTCCTGTTATGCCTTCCCTGTTAAAACGAAGCAGTATATTGAATGTTATTTCAACGAATACACCGGATGTTGTATTGTTAATGAGTGGTATAAGGAAGTGAATGTTTTGGTTAGGCTATACTTTTGACAAGAGCTTGGAGGATTCATTCCTCCTTCGTGAGGAATCATTTCACATCCAACCTGTCTCGCATGCAGCTTGGATATGAAATCTATATCAAAGCTGTCTACTTTAATGTAGACTGATTGTGTTGTCAGTCTCTTTTCTACTGGGTTGTGTTTGCTGCACCTCTTTCAATATTGGTTAGAGACCATTATAGCTAATGAACAAAGGGGTAGAGGTTTGACCCCAATATATTGATCTGGACTTCTCAATGCTATGGTAAGAAAGGATGTCGAGAGAGGTGAACAAGAGAGACATCTAAAGGAAGTGGATATATCCCAGATAGATGTTCCTAGTGCATTTACACTATATAGTTTGACATGAACTCTACAGTACGAGCTCTATGTTGGTACAGTAGGACAACATCCTCACACACAATCTGTTCGTTATGATCAATTCATTTGGATATCCGTTTTACAAGCTCAGAGCTTGTAGAACGCCTATCTTTTGCGGCTTCCTTTGCGAATATAATAGTGACACTGAGGGATAGGAATTAATTTATGTCAAAATAACAAGATGAATGGAGATAAGTATGTGTTTTGCCTGACAGCGACATAATGATACTGTATTATCTGGGATTGGTTCCTAGCAATGCTTTAGAAAGCACAAGTTGACAGCTTTGCCCTATCTTTCCACCCCAGGTTGTGAATCACTTGATTTATGTTAAATCTATAGACCGGCCAAAAGTGCATGCACAAAAGAAGCCACAGTAAACACACACAGCCCCAATAAATATAGCTTTAAGAAAAGTACTGTGGAATATCACACACTGGATGAATGCCTGGCCCATACCTCCAGCTGTCAGACTGAACTGTAATCTGTGAAATAATATCTCTCTCTCTCTCTCTCTCTCTGCATTCTCTTTCTTTTTCTACGACAACAGCAGATAGACTGCTAATTAAATGACTGAATTAGTCTAACATTGTTATCTCAAGATGAGCCATTCGATTCTCTCACCTTTTAGGTAATTGGATGGAAGCCAGTCTTGGCTACGTGTACACAGACATTTCAGTGCTGTCCACATGTGCCAATTTACTGAAAGGATGAAGCGAATGCACGGATCAACATGTCAAGCATCAGCTGAACAACAGTCAGGGAGGCAGCTATAATCTTCACAGTATATTGGTATTCAAATTCTATTGGAAGTGAACCCTAATTGGAAGCGTATCATAACATTTGGTTCGAAATGAAACAAAAAAAAACCCAAAAAGAAAACGGAAGACATATTCTGTGAAATTGCCAATTATCTTTGCAGGACTTTATGCCTTGCAGCATTGAGCATTGGTGAGGCTGCAATACATGATTATGCCCACGTACAGTAGCCTATAGAGAACATCCACATCTTTTTACATGCAAGACCTTAACTGGAGCGATATTAGTCTGAGTCTTACCCTGGTCGAGGCTGCATCAGAATAATTTGCATCTCATATAAGAATGATCATAATCAATACCTAAGGTCAATGAAATCTTCAACCCCCCTTAAACAACTTGAACCTAGTCTTTATTCTGGGCATGTCATAACAGTCAAACATTTGGCAAAAAAATATCTGCTACTTTCAGCGAAGAGATTTTGTGTAGAGGGAAAAATAGAGCCTAGACCCCTGGGGGATGCCGGTCAACTGAAGTATAAAGTGGTTAACACGCCTCATGATTCCATAGTGCACTATGATACCATGATATTGGCACTGTCTGCATTGGTTTTCACTGTTACCTGCCTTGAATTTGAAGTAACTTGGGTTGTGGGTTACTTCTCTAGCTTGCCAGATTTAAGAAAAACTTTTTCTTGGGTAGTTAGTTTTTACAGTTGCAACTTAAATTCAAGGTTTGTGCATGCAGTTTATAGTTCAGCCCACGTTGTTTTAATTGAATCCCCATGCTTTGCAGTGCAGTAACCTGAGTTAATCAGCCTTATGGTGCCATGGGGGGAAATGTTTATTTATTTTTAGCCTATTCCTCACTAGCAGCCATAAAAGCAGACCTAATCCCCCCCAAAACTATGAACTATTTTTAAACAAATCTATCAATACATTAGTTGTCCTGATGGAATTGTCTTAATTTACAGAATCCCCATGTCTGTGAAGCACCTCTACTGTATGTGTCAGTGATTGCACTGCATTTAGCCGAGAACAGTTTTAGCTACATGTTACAGATTTAGATTATGACGGCTGACCATTGTGGGTGGTGCACTTCCATCTAACTTATATCCAAGCTTTTGAACAAAATGTGAAAAGTGTTTGTAAGAAAGCAAAAACACATGTGTGTTACTACAATGCAAACCATGGGGATTAAATTCAAATAGTGTATGAGCTGAACTCCAAACAGCATTCGGGAACCTAGGTGTTTCACTTAGAGTATTCGTTTTATTCTTCTTTCTTTTAATCTGGCAAGCTTGAAACATTGTTATAATGAGACACGAATTATTGTGATAGTGTCCATTAGAGTTGATAAATGAGGCAAATGGGCAACTTACTCAAGAATCAGACTAATTATGTAAAAGAACGCATGAGTGAACATCAATCAGTAATGTGCAGTACCTGTGTGAAAAAACAAATTATCGGCATGAACATTGTGTTAATTGCCTGTCAAATCATTGCCGTACACAGTTCTTAATAGAAAAAACCCTTTCATCGGAAGAGTTTTTAGTTAGGAGAAAATTCAATGTTTTCACCATTCTCCCCGAAAAGAAAACGTTAGCTTTGATTTGGTTCTTCCAATTTATTTATTTTTCTCACACTTTCACTGCGATCACATTCTTTCTGTCAAGTCTCACCAAGCAGCGTGGTCTCTCCAGGTCCTTCCAGGACCTGTCCAAGCAGGTGGACCAGGTATACGGGACAGTGAGGGACTCTGCTGTCTATGACTACTTCCGGGCCAAAGGCACCAACCCTCTGGAGCAGGACAGCACCTTCGCTGAGCTTTGGAGGACCATCAACAGGAACAATGGCCACGAGAACTCTGTCCCCAGCGCCTCTGATGGTATTAAAAAGGTTAGTGCCCGATATTACTATAGTTCTTGGTCAACGTTCTGGAGCAAACCTTTAAGAGTTTAATTAAGTCGAGCCATCCTGATTTTAAACATGATAACATTATTATATTTGTTCTGCGGCTAACGTTGCAGTTAGTTGCTGTCAAGTTATTCGGGATTTTTTCCAGAAACCTTTATGCCCAATCTTGAAAAACGGCTTGGCCGACAGGGGGAACTGTGGTCAACTCAAAAAGACAACTTCTTTCCTCTTTTAATAATGATAATAATAAAACTTTATTTGTAGGCCTATAGCACCTTTCATGACATGAAATGCAGCTCAAAGTGCTTTACAGAACAATGTAAAAAGCAAGGCAACGACATTAAAAAACAAGCAGTAATGCAGTACAGTGAGGACATGAAAAATAAAAAATAAAATAATTGTTTGTTTTTACTTTGAAATTGGTTGTGGTACAGGTAAGTACAGTTGTAAGGTATAGGTATTAGGTTGAAAACCTTAAACAGAGAAAGAGACAAAAACAAAATACAAGCTGTCATTAACTATGTAAGGTCATAATCAAACAATAACTGAAATGCACTCATTTCACTTCAATAACCATAGTTGCATCAGTAACCTACAGCACTGAATCACTAGTCACTTCAGTAATCTAAATAAACAGGTTGTTTTAACTCATATTTCTTCCTAGCCCCTTTCGGGACCCTACGTAAAACTTTTATGATATTTTGTTGAGTTTTACGTTGGGTCCCTGCTCACTACTGTATTTTCGTATGGAAATTCCTATATGCGGAAGTGGAGATTCTCTCTAAAATAGGACCCGCGGCATGTGACGCCATTATTTTCCTTGAGTTATTCTGAATTCGGTAACTTTAAGTAGCTATACATCCAGCTGCGAATATCTCCTGTGGCGCGGAAGCCGTTAAGTATTTTTAATCTTTGTTTGACCGATTTGGTCGCTTTATTTCTTCTTGTTTGTTTACCGTTTATTGTACCGCCTCCCGGTGTGCGGTTGGCTTGTGAGGCTACGTCCCTGCCTCTGATCTGCTGTGTCATAGCTATAGCGCCACTAGCTAGCCAGATAGGCGGTACAATGAGGTGTCAATAAACAAGGAAGGAAAAGAAGAATCCAAGCTTCCAAATCGGGCAAACATATATTAAAAATACTTAACGGCTTCCGCACCACAGGAGATATTCGCAGCGGCATGTATGGGTACTTATACTTTACATATTCAGAAAGCCTCATACTGAAGAATATCGTCAAAGAGCGCGGGGAGGCGGTAAACATGTAAACATGAGCCAGTAAATGTTTTAATCAGGTGGCATGGACGACGTGGAACAGGACCCAATGCACTGGGTCGAACAAATGTCAGAAACTTCAGTAGCATTTGGGTTCTGCTTGGAGGGCTAATTTCTTCCATATTCAATTAAAGATCATCACATCAACTTAGCAAGCCTATATGCAACTTAAATCAAACTATTATAGATAATTATAGCAGTTAAATTTGGCCTAGCAGCACAAAAAACATAAATAACTTTTAGAACAAATTTAAGCAACAAAAATAAACTGCAATGCAGAAACAATTAACGCACCAGTGGCATTCCCCTTGATGGCTTGAGGTTTCAGTCTTCCCAGCTCCAATGTTTTCAATTAGTCTTTCAGTTCTTCTGCTTTCTTCTGCTTCTCTCCATGCAGTGTTCTCCACTGCTGCTGCTCTCATACTGAACAAACACTTCCTGTTTTCAGTGCCTCTCCCCAATCAGTGATTGTCAGCAGGTGCTGACTCATGATCAGTGATTGACACAATGACACCAATGATTGATGCCAATTAGGCCTTCTTTTTTTGTGTGTCTTAATTGAACGTTTATTAAAACAAAAATCAGTTACATGGGACAGTTACATTGCAACTGGAGCATGAAAAACTATGCAAACCAATAAAAAAGGAATATGTGTAAACAGCTGGCACACATTCATAAAAAATGAGCTAAATGGATTGAATTGTATATTCAATGTTCCTATGTATTCAATGAGATGTGTATCTGTAAGATATACATCTGAGATACACATACGATATTTACATCGGTCAAAAACACCTATAACACGTGATACTGCGAGTGCCAACGCATGTTCCACACTCCATACGGTGACATTTGTGACATGACGTTGTGGTTTTGTTTCCGCATCTGTCCAGCTGACACTGCCTTCTCTTCTTTGACGGTGGCTCTGTGCAGGGTGTGTGGGCAGCGCCATGTTTCTCTGTGAGGGGTGTGTGGGCAGCACAGCACAGTTGCCTCATTGTCTATGAAACACCACCAAAACTGTGCTGAAAGGTTGCTGTCAGTAGGGGGAGTGGGGACTACCTTTTTGCAGAGCGCGGGACACCTGATGGGCGCTTGTTTTACCCCACCGGGCCAGGTGGGGAATTGTTCATTTGGACTGGTTATATAACCTCACGGAAACTATGCCTAAACCTAACCTTAACCCTAACCTCACAAAAACTATGCCTAAATCTAATCTTAATCCTTAATACTACAATATATCGTCCGAAAGTACAGAATTCATTCCATATGTTGACCTGACCTCATCAAACTCTTAGATCTCCATATTTGGAGCTGACCTGTTCTGACATTTCATATGTTGATCCATATATGGGTATTCCCAGACGATGCCCTGTTAGAGGCATCGTCCTGTTAGGGGAATCGGAACACAATCCCTTTATGCCCATAATGGAGATCCCTGATGTCATCAATAACATCCATATATGGACATATTGTGTCTGTCTCATGATAACCAGTGTGGTTGCCGCGACGCGAGTCACACTTGCAATTGAACCAAGTTGGTACAACACATGGATCTCCATATGTGGAGCTGACCATCATCACCTGGATCACGAAGATCACGACACTGACCTCATCAAACCCTGGATAGCCATACATGGAGAAGACTGGATTATCGTCTAGATCTGCATATATGGAGCCACTCTACATCTGACCTCACGGACACCAGATTAATAGTTTAACTCCTGCTTTTTAACTGTGCTGGATTAAGCAGCTCTGTTTTTTCAGCGCGACCACACCCTTCAGGGCGAGGACACTTCTCGCCCTCAGGGCGTCTAAACTGGTTATTATACATTCTGGATTTGCACTCCATTGGCTCATTGGTAGAACATATTTTTAAAGTCATTGTACATGTGAATGCAGATGCTTGGTGGTTGTGCACATCTTATTATCTCCCATACAGTCTGCGCAGGGTCTGCGCTCGACGCACGCATGCACGCACGCGGAGCTCTGGATGAATCCATTCATTGTCAATTGGAATTTAATGTTTGTGTAGGACAAGGTTTGTGGACAGACACCAAAAGCTGGACATTTTCCCTTGGAGTCATATGTAGTCAAGTCATAGATGACTGGATGGCCACATGAATCCACATTGGAGTGATGGAACCCAAGATCCACATTATTTCCTAGTGGTTCATTATTAGATCACTTGGTTGTGCATGTAAACCCATTCCCCAGGACCAACATGCTGTTTTGCCCGATGTGCTGTTTTGCCAATGTCTTTTTTTTATGCACCTCTAGCAAATTAGCAATGCGTCTTGGTGCAATCACCCCCTAATGGTGTTGTTTTTATCAAATAGACTGTAATAATCAGCACCAATGTGGGGAGTTTCAGCATTACTGTTTTCCCTTTAGTAAGAAAATGAGGCAAATGTGGCCTCAGACATGGGGTCATAACAACTCATTTAATATGATCAATGTTATAATATCTTCCCGGTCTGTGTACCATTATCTGAAATGAATGTTCTCAAACTTCCACATTCTTAAAAAGTGTTTTGCATTTGACTTGATTTATACTTTTTTATGCGTGCCAGGCAGTTTCACCCACTGAAAATAACTGTCTACTGTCCATGTAAAAGCTCACAATGTGTCTGCATTGCTTATAAAGTATATACTTTTATGTACAAATCAGGTTTAAGAGCAATCCAAGGGGAATAATCTGAATGTCTGAATTTATCAAATTGGTGGGTGATTTAAATCACTTCAGCTACCGGTACTTAAATTAGCAGTTGATTTGAGAACCTAGTTTGACACATTATGCCACAATATATATTGATCACAGAATCAATTAACCATTATTTTCAGTTGCAAAATCAGCTACATTGATTCCATTTTGATACATATTTTTAATTACTGTTGAACAATACTAAATCTGGGCAATCTTTGTTATTATTATGTGCGTCAGTGATTGCCCTGCATTTGAAGTTATTATTATGTATAACTTCTCAAGACACAGGCATGCAGGCTGACACTGTGTCATTCATAGTGCACAGATTCACTGAGGTGTTGGATTGAAATGACATTCTTAAGCTCTTCAATTATAATCTGTTTTCATTCTCTCTCCCTTTTGTCACACACACAGGTCTAGTTTTGTCACATAATGCTATTATGGCCAAGAGCTCAAGCTGTGTTCTGTCACTGTGTGGGAGGTTTATCGGTATGGTGGTCATCCTGCTTTTCAGGAGTCAACAGGTGCTCTGTTGAACACATTATCACATAACGCTAGTATGGCCAGTGTCTGATCCAAGAGCACAGCTGTGTTCTGTCTCCATGCGGACGGATATCTATATGGTCTTCCTGTTTCAGGAATCAACAGGTGTTGAACACATAGCTTAAGGTTGGTGCTGAACGGTCTGCTTTATGGGGGATTCTGATGATTCTGATGAATGAGCATCGCGGCCTGTCATAGACATGCACAGAGCAAGTTCTGTCAGGGAACTCAGTGCAGTTGTTGGCGGCCGCCCATTGGGTCGCCTCAATTCCACGTCCACATCCACTCATCCAATCACACACTCATATAATTCTTAGGCTTCGTACAGTATCAGCAATCGGCAATCAAACACAAAAGTTTGATGAAAACAATGTGACTCCCATTGGAAAAGCATTGTGGTGGCCCAAAAAAACGACCAAACATTGCTTGATTGGTGTTTGGTACGTGTGAATGAGGCCTCAGACCGCTCTATTTAATCTGGAAATTTGCACTGCTCATTCCTTTTTGCTTGTGCTGCTGCTCATGCTGCTGCTGCTAGGCTCACCACTCGCTGTCTTTCAGAGTACATAAAAGCAGATCCAATTAATCGCCAAACCATAATAAATATATTGCTCATTTTATATTCAACACACACACACACACACACACACACACACACACACACACACACACACACACACACACACACACACACACACACACACACACACACAAGAATCATCCAGTAATTAAACACATTATATTCAGTGAACTAGATTTAGATATACACACTTGTCTTTGAGCCTCCTTATTATTTAAACGGCTAATTGCATGGTGTGCATGGCGTAGATCAGTCAATATAAAATGGCACTTTTCAGCCTTTACCTCCTCCAGCTCCCGACAAGTTTGACTGAGCCCTTTATTCAAAAATGGGGGAAAAACAAGACTTAATCATTACTTGATTGCCGCACTCTTCATCGCCAATGAAGCAGGATAATTAGCACCGTTATGCATTTCATTACAATTTTACCATGATTTGAAGGAGAATAAATGACAACCTGCCATGTGCTGCTATTCCAGGCATGGGTTTGAACTGTGTGTGAGAGACAACAAGTGACTAAGGGAGGGAGGGAGGCGAGATAGATTTCTTTCTAAATCCTGATGGCTGTCTTAAAGCAGCTGAACAGTCAGGACATATTGTGCAGTTGAAATGGCCTGTTCACAGTTTTCTTCACGGACAGCACAGCATTACCTTGGAAGACACTAGAGACATTGGGGGTAGAGGGAGGGGGACAGGACAGGACAGGACAGGACAGGACAGGCAGAACAACAAACAAGCTCACGCTCTGAAAGCATTTCAGACAGTCAGAGGTCGACCTTGCTCTACAGAGATTCCTACTGTGAGAGCCCAAGGCTAGAACATACATGACATGTGTCCATATGTGGAGTCTAGAATGCTTCACACTCAGGACATGCTAAGAAAATTATGCTAACCTTATTCCAAACAATATGGATGAGAATTTGCATCAGTTTTGAACGGATAAAGTATTGTCTTGGTGTTTTTCACTTTTTCAGCCTAACTATACACTATTGTGCATTACACATTCCATAATTTATTATGCAACCAATTACCTTCATCTACATTTTAGTTTTAATTCATGTCATGTCAGACATTTCTGATTGTTATTGCAGTCACTAGCCTACACCATGCATGAATATATGAATACATAAACATAATTAAATTAATTGATAAGCTACAATATGTGGGTTTTATGTCCATTTTATGTCTCCCTCACACAATGGACAGAGATAATTGCGACAATGCCTGAATTAAATTAAAGACGGTGTCTGCTTAAACTTTATTGGCATTGTCAATTATCAGGTGTCCGGCCTGACTACCTGAAACCACTGCAGCTGCTGTGCTAGGGTATTTGTATTATCATGCAGATTGGTCAAAATAAAGTCTTATTCATTAAAAAGCAGCTTTGATTAATACATGAATAATGAATCTAAAACACATAACTTCTTTCTAAAACTTGCCAGCCTTGCTTTGCATATCAAAGTAGCGCCCTGGGCATGATCTGTCTACCACTGACCTGTCTACCGCTAAACATCGTGCCTCGCGGTGCTTTTTCTTGCTTTTAAAGAGTTTGAAGTAGCAATAGAGATAACTGCCTGGGACAATTTGATTAAGTAGCATGGTCAAGATGTCATGATAGGCCCCCCACACGCGACATGTGCGCTGAACGCAAAATTCCAGTCGTCTTTCAAAGACTTGTGTTCAAGTAATTTGTGTGTCTGTGCATTTGTGCGGGTGAACTGTTGTATACTTGTCCAGGTGAAGAGGGAGTCCTTTGCGTTCCTGTGGGACATGGCGGTGGTGGAGTATGCGGCACTGACAGATGATGACTGCACGCTGACGGTGACGGGCAACAGCCTGAGCACCAGAGGCTACGGGATGGCCCTTCAGCATGGCAGCCCTTACAGAGACCTTTTCTCCCAGAAGTAAGTATAGGACACCATGTTACATAGGCGGCGGGTGCGTTTTACCTTTGGGTAGGCTATAGAATTGCGTTGGGGGGGGGATAGCCTGACCTAAGCAGAGACATTTCTGGCCTAGATGGGAGGGTCGCGCCTCAGAAATGCGCGCACCCTGATTGGATCTCATCGATCTGTCCGTCACCCCCGGCCCCTCCTCTCCCCCCTAGTGCAGCGCTACGTCACATCATTTAGAGCGACGCCCACCCGGAAGGGTTGACTCCCACTTTTAGACTGGTTCAGCCCACGGCTTTTTCCAGGCTTTCATCTTTCGCGCAGACGAAATGAAAGCCTGGGTATCGAGGCTAGGGGGGGGACTCTCGCGGCCGAGCGAAGCGAGGCCGCCGCCGCGGATTTATTTATTTATTTATTTCCCAGATGGTCTAAAAATGAGTTATTTAGCATACTTTAACCAATGAATTAGCCTATACACAGACAACGACTTTTTCTCAAGTCTCGAGTCAGTCAGTCAGTGTAGATTACCCGGCGGTGTTGCTGCCCCTCCGGGAGTCGCGGCTCATGGCTCTTGAAAGACGGCACAGAGACAGCAGTCACTCCGCTGAACGTGTCAGTGTTGCTGCAGTGGTGTGAACTGTGAACCGTGCGGACATTGACTGGTGGTGCTGAGTTCTGACAGCCACTCACTCTTGCTGTTTCCCAAAACAAACCAGCGCGCGCTACTTTTTGCTACAAAGCGACTGGAAGGACGAGGTTTACAGACATACCAATAGTAGTCAATCATATGCTGATTAGGCCAGTTGCTGTATAGTGTATAGCTATAGCCTATCCGATCAGCGATCACCAGGGGGCAGCGACAACACACACACACACACACAATAGCCTTCTATAATGCTGCGCACATATATTATATATATTTAAAAAAATACCCAGCATAATTTTTGGGAAGGCTAAGCCTTCCCTAGCCTTATGCACCCGCCGCCTATGCCATGTTAGTATTGTACCGGTACAATAATGAGGCTGTTACATTTGTTTGCAGCAAGCCACATCTGACCTTCTCTTTGACCTCTTCCAACCTACTTCCTTATTTTATAAACACATCTTCAAAACGTTGATATATTTTTAACCCAGACACCTGCAGACAACAGACCTACAAGCTAACAAAAAGCTTGTGGGCCGTCTATTTGCCATCACAAAATGTAAAACAGGGGGTTAAAGCATGATCCCACCATAGCAACGTTGCACTCCACTGACTACAAGCATCTCCCTTTGGGTCATGCTGCCTCTATATACACCCCCTGCCCTCTGTCTATTCCCGTTCTTATTAGGCCCAGACAACCTTTACTCAATCTCATACCTCGCACAGTCACCCCATCAAATCTCATTCATACAGTATTCCCTGTAGACCCAAGACTCCTCCCACTAAATGTGATAACAAGCTTAACCTTGCCTTGTTTAACATCAGGTCACTAACAAATAAGTCCTCCTCTGTAAATGATATAATCTGTAAAGAGAAGCTAGATATAATCTTTCTAACAGAGACATGGCTTGGCTCGGATGGAGCTGTTCTCCTAGCGCCAGCCTGTCCCGCAAACTACAGTTTCATTCACTCTGTTCGCGAGGCTAAGAAAGGAGGTGGACTGGCAATAATTTTTTCAGACACATTAAAATTCAAGGCTCTGACCCTGGGCAGCTTTACATCCTTTGAATACCAGGCCACTATATTACTTGGTCAATCCTCTATGCCAATGATTAGCATTTATCGCCCGCCAAAATGCAGTAAAGCAATATTTCTAACAGAAATATCAGAACTTTTATCTATCTGCTCCGCTAACTATGACAGAACTCTTATCTCAGGTGATCTTAATCTGCACCTGGATGATGCTACAGATGCTGTGGCTATGGGTTTCTTAGAGTTATTGCACATGTTGTTGGGCCTACACATAAACATGGGCACACTCTGGACCTGGTGATTTCTAGAGGGATGAACATCACTGTGGAAAGGACTATTGAAAGGCCTGAGCTATCAGACCACTATTTGCTGTGTTTTAATATGACTGTCTCTGATCTAGAGAAAAACATCACTGAATATACAAAGCGTTTTTTTAGCTCTTCTGCAGCCGACGAGTTCTCTCGTCATCTGGCCCCCCCCTGCCCGATACTCCCCCAGTAAATGATATGGTTCAAACTTTTTTATCTTAAACTAGAGTCAGCTCTTTATATAGTGGCTCCCTTTAAAACAAAAAAGAAACATAACACCAGAGTAACGCCCTGGTTAAATGAGCATACACGCTCACTGAAGCAAGAATGTCGTAGAGCTGAGCGAGCTTGGAGAAAAAATAAACTCACCATCCTCTTAGAGATTCTTAAAAAGTCAACAGTCGCCTATAACAAAGCCTTGTGTCTAGCAAGGCAGGCATATTTCTCTGGCATTATCAATGAGAACAAGAAAAATGTCAGAGTCCTATTCTCTACCATTGAACGACTTTTAACCCCCCCCCCCAGTCCTACAAGCAGTCATTCGCGGCCTCTAAAGCTAAGTGTAATGAGTTTGCATGCTTTTTTGATAACAAAATCTTTAACATTAGAGCTGATATTATGAATGGTGCTGCTGCTAGCGCAAACCTTCAAACAGCAGCTAATGGTCCCGGGTAGATCTCTCCAAGGGGAGCCTATTATCGTTCTGCGCAATTGATGAAGACGAACTCCGCAAAACCATTTCACAGATGACATCATCCTCCTGTTCATTGGATACAATTCCCACCACCTTTCTCAAAGAGGTCTTAGACAGTGTGATTGGAGATATCCTTAAAATTGTAAACAGCTCTCTACAATCAGGCGTCTTCCCAGACTCACTGAAGACTGCCGTAGTTAGGCCCCTACTCAAGAAACACAATCTTGATCCCTCTGTTTTGGGTAACTATCGACCCATTTCAAATCTACCCTTTCTGGGCAAGGTTTTAGAAAAATGCATCTCTCATCAATTGGATGTATTTCTACAGAACAATAATGTGCACAACAAATTCCAATCTGTCTTTAGGAAAGGGCACAGCACAGAAACAGCACTTATCATTCATTACACAGCAAAAGTAATGAATGATCTTAGGGTGTCTGCTGACAAGAAACATGTATCCGTTCTCTTACTTCTAGATTTAACGGCTGCATTTGACACGATTGATCATTCAATTTTAATACAGAGTTTGGAGCACTGGATAGGCCTGTCCTGGTTCACCTCCTACCTATCAAACAGAAGTTACTTTGTCAATCTAGCCGAGTTTGATTCAGACAAACACGACATCAGTTCTGGTATTCCACAGGGCTCGATTCTTGGTCCTCTGCTTTTCTCCTTGTACATACTGCCATTGGGCGAACTCATTACCAATCACGGAGTCAATTTTCATTTCTATGCTGATGATACCCAACTATATCTCTCTGTGGCCCCAGATGATCCCTGTGCTTTAGACCCACTGTTGACCTGTCTGTCTAGCATCAAATGTTGGATGAGTGAGAACTTTCTCAAGCTAAATGAGGATAAGACAGAAGTTCTCATAATCGGTTTTAGCGAGCAGAAAGAATCAATCAATCAATAAGCAGACTTGGCAACCTGACTGTAGAAAGTAACAGTACAGTAAAGAACCTGGGGGTTATTATTGATTCTGAATTGAATTTTAATTCACACATTAATAAGTTACCAAGATTGCCTTTTTTCACCTTAGAAATATTGCACGAATCAGAGCCTATTTGTCCTTGGACGATGCTAAAACGCTAATCCACGCCTTTGTTTTTTCTCGGCTTGACTACTGCAATGCACTCTTTTCAGGACTGCCTAAGAAAACAACTGACAGACTACAACTTGTCCAAAATGCAGCAGCTAGAGTTTTAACTAGAACTAAGATGAGAGAACATTATTACCCCAGTTTTGGCATCACTGCACTGGCTTCCGGTTGTTTTTAGGATTGATTTTAAAATTATTTTACTTGTCTATAAAGCTCTCAATGGTCTCGCACCTTCCTACCTACGTACATGACTGCCTGCCTAAATATGTCCCAAACCGGCCCCTAAGGTCTTCCACTGCTGGCCTGCTCGCTTTGCCTAAAAAAATGGCAACTAAAAAATACGGGGAAGCAGCTTTTTGCTTCTACGGGCCGTCGGCATGGAACAAGCTCCCACTGTACCTTCGTCAGGCAGCCTCTGTAGACATTTTTAAAGCTCAGCTCAAGACCCACGTCTACAACATTGCTTTTAAGTGATCTTTTATTTTATTTTATTATTATTCATGTTCTCACTGTATTTTATTACTGCTTGTTTCTTTTAATGTCGTTGCCTTGCTTTATCTGTTCTTATCTTTGTACCACTGCCTTCTCCTGATTTGACACGGGAACAGCGCATGTTCGCCAACCTTAATGCATGTTCGCCAACCTTAATGCATGTTGGGACTAACGGGACTTTGGATCTATGGGCAGTCTACCATCTCTTTTGAAAACATTGATACTTCAGCCCCACCTGAATTTCTTACCGTGTCATTTAACTTTCTCTGAGAGTAGCCTACAATGCGAATTAGGTCCCCCAGGGGCCTGTACTTGGTTCCCTACTTTTTTCACACTACACCAAATGTCTTTGCTGGGGGGCGTGGTTATGGCTCTGAGCTAGGTGCACGTCTTTTCGTTGAGCTCCTGGTATAAAGTGCTTAAATTCCTGTAAACTATCCTTTTATAAACAAACCAACCCGATTTCCGACGGCTGAGGCGTAAGCAGTACTCTTGTACAACATTATGACAAAAAGAAAGACAGCGACGAAGAAACCTGAGGCGTCGCCGACCGAGGAAGATGTCGAGCTGGCTAGTACTCCTAGTAGCCCTGCTAGCTCACATGTTAGCCCAGCAGTCTCTGCTACTGCTAGTCCTGTAGCTAATTCTGCTAGCTTGGCTAACTCTGCTAGCACTAGTGCTACTACTCCCCAGAGGGACCTGCCTGCGGCTAAAGAGACCCAAAACATGGACATTATTCAGAGACTTGATTCGATGAAGAATGACTTTGCTTCAAAGTTCGAGGGAGTCCTGCAGGCGATTCAGGAGGTTAAAGCAGACGTGCGGGGGTTCACTAGCCGTATGGATGAGGCGGAACAACGCATTAGTGACATTGAAGACTTTGTTAACTCTGAGAAGAACAAAACTGCCACACTAATCGAACAGGTCAATTTCCTTACAGACAAAGTTGATATGCTTGAAAATCGCTCAAGGAGATGTAACCTACGTTTGATAAATCTACCGGTGAATATCGAGAAGAACGATCCAATTGGGTTTATTACCAAATGGTTGCCTGAAGCCTTGGGGGCCGCTACCTTTCCTTCACCATTAATCATCGAGGCAGCTCACAGGCTCCCGGCGGGACGTCGAAATAGGCAACCCAACCGACCTCCACCACCAAGAGCCTTCATCATGAAGTTTCTGAACTTCCAAGATAAAGTCAGAGCAATGAAAGCAGCGAGGACCTTGGGGAAGATCATGTGTGGAGACCGGGAGGTGATGTTTTTCCCGGACCTATCGGCTGAGCTACATCGACGAAGAAGAAGATTTGATCCAGCAAAACAACAATTGAAAGCCCTGAATGTTCGTTATGGGTTAATGTTCCCCGCAAGACTACGGGTGTGGATGTCGGATGGACAGACTTGTGAATTCGAAACACCAGAAGAGGCAGATAAGTTTGTCCAAGACATTCAACGAAAAGAGGGATCCAGGAAGAAATAAGTCTGACGCAGCTACGGTCTATTGCTTCATACAAGAAAGAAGGTGAAGAAATAATGTAACGTGTTAACTCGGTGTTTTGTCTGTCTGTCTGTCTGTCTGTCTGTCTGTCTGTCTGTCTGTGTCTGTCTATGTGTATATTATTATCTGTCTCTACTCCTTTATCTTACTTCCATATTTTTGTTATCTTTTTTTAGAGCAGATATGTTTTTCTTGCCAGGCCAAGTTATGGCATCATGTTTTCCTTCACGCTCAAGAGGGGTCTTGGTATTGATTCATAAAAATGTTCCATTCCAGGTGACTAATACTATTAAAGGGATTGTGACATTAAAAAAAAAGGTTTTGGAATTGTTCTTGTTTTTTTTAGGTTTTCTAATCTCAATTGCACCCAAAAAACATGAACTTTTAACATTCAGTAGATTTTCTGTGATCTGGGGTTTTCTGGCTCAAACAGGTGCTCTGATTTGCCGGCAGTAAGTGACATCACTTACTGCAAATCCCATATATGTCAATGGGATTTGCCAGCAGATGTCACTGTTTTACTGTGTTGCCTGTTTTCATTGTAGCTCAAAAGGCCCAAAAAACCCCAAAGAAAACTTCAGACCACAGAAAATCCACTGAATGTTCAAAGTTCAGGTTTTTTGGGTGTAATTGAGGTCATAAAACCTAAAATCAAAAATCAAAATCAAAATAAATGAAAATGAATGTCATAAAACCTTTAAAGATACAGCCGGTAGATATTTGATAGTGCAGGGCACTCTGTTAAATGAAAAGATTCATCTGGTGAATGCTTATTGTCCAAACGATGATAATCCCTCATTTTTTGAGAATTTATTTTTACTAATTGCCTCATTGGCGGGTAAAGTATTAATGGCAGCTGACTTCAACCTTACGTTGGATCCGCTGGACCGTTCTTCAGGGCTAGATACTTCTCATCCACAAAGTAGGAAAAAAGTAAAACAATTCATGAAAGACCTATCTTTATGTGACCCATGGAGGATGCAAAACCCAACAAAAAAGGAATTCTCATGTCGTTCTGCAACATATAAAACGTACAGTAGGATCGATTTTTTTCTCATTTCTACCTCCTTATTACCGAATGTCAGATCATGCTCCCAGTTCCCTCATTTACAAGCACCCGCAGCTAATTAGAGGCTCCACAAGATGGCGCCTACACCCTAGATGGTTGCAAGACCCTGACTTTATAAAATATGTGGAAACCCACATTGACAATTACTTCATTACAAATACAAATGAAACTTCTGCAAGTATTAGGTGGGAAGCTTTCAAAGCATTTATTAGAGGGCAAATGATTAGTTACACTAATTCAAAAAGTAATACATTTAGACAACAAATGAAGGAATTAGAGTCTAAAATTAGAGAATTGGAAAGTGCAGCTATTTTAGACAATTCAACACAAACAAAACAAGAATTGTTAGCTCTTAAGACAGAATATGAGGGGCTTTCTACAGTAAAAGTGGAGAACAGTCTATTAAGACTTAGGCAAACCTTTTATGACCAAGGGGAGAAATCTGGAAGATTGCTTGCCTGGCAGATTAAGAAACTGGACTCTCAAAGAGCAATAAGCACGATCAGAAATGAACAGGGTGATTTAACATCAAATCCTAAAGAGATTAATCAAACTTTTGCTTCTTTTTATAAGGGTGTATACTCCCAATCTAATATAAATAGTGTAAATCAGACAGTTTTCCTAGATGGTTTGGATATCCCCTGTATTTCTGAAAATGATAAGCAAGCCCTAGATAAATCATTGGGTTTAGAAGATGTTTCCAATGCCATTCTTAGTATGAGAGGTAGTAAAGCACCTGGCCCTGATGGGATTCCAATCGATATTTATAAAGCATTTAGGGAAAAGTTAATCCCTCCTTTGCTGGATATGTATAGAGAATCGTATGAACAGGGCCGCCTCCCGCCTTCACTTCAGAATGCCCAGATTACTCTTATTCTGAAGCCGGGGAAGGAACCAACTGAATGTGGCTCTTACAGAAGTTTTACCATCGATAATTAAAAATGATCAAAATGGCTTTGTCATGAATCGTCAAGGATTCCACAATGTGAGAAGGGTGCTCAATATAATCAATACATATGAAGGGTCTCCGGATAAGGCTATATTGTCGCTGGATGCCCAGCGTGCCTTTGATGAGGTCCAGTGGCCTTATCTGCTGGAGGTGCTTAAGCGTTTTGGAATAGGAGAGTATTTTTGTAGATGGATTGATATCCTTTCTGTTGACTCCTCTGCCTCGGTTTGTTCAAATGATTTGACCTCTTTACCATTCAACTTATTTCGTGGGGTCCGTCAGGGTTCGTCAATTTTGCCTTTGCTCTTCGTAATTTCTCTGGAACCACTTGCTATAGCAATAAGGTCACATCCCTTGATCAGTGGTATAAAAGTTGGAGACCTAGAGCATCACTTGTCTTTATATGATGATTGTATTTTATTCTTATCAGATCTTGCTAGATCGATTCCATCTCTCTTAGATCTGATTAGTCTGTACGGTGGCTTCTCTGGGTTCAAGGTGAATAAAAATAAGTCATATATTATGTTTCTGAATGAACAGGAGAGAAGAAATCCAAAAGTACCATCTACAGCATTTGCAAACGGATTGCAAATGCTGTAGATGGCTTTGTTTATCTTGGGGTTAAAATTACGCCAATGATAAAACAACTCAGCTCAACTAATTATGAGCCTATGCTAACTAAGGTGTCGGAAGATATCACTAGATGGTCATCTTTACCTCTCTCCATAATAGGACGAATAAATACAATTAAAATGAATGTACTTCCAAAATTCCTATATCTTTTCCAGTCAATTCCATTGGCTCCACCACTACATTTTTTCAATAGAATAAAAAAGTTTTTTACAAATCTTATTTGGAATAACAGAAAGCCCAGGCTTAGACTCTCTCTTTTATATTTGCCATATGATAGAGGGGGTTTACAGTTCCCAAATTTGCAGTGTTACTATTGGGCGTCTCAACTACGCGCTTCAATGTTTTGGTTCACTGGAAATGTTAAGCCATCCTGGGTCCAAATTGAACAACTATCCGCAAGAGATCTATCTCTGGATTCCTTGCTATACTCAGCTCCAGTTAAAAACCTAAGGAAAAGTGTGTCTTTTGTCATCAATACTATAAATATATGGTTTGAAATCCATAAATTCATGGGAAACACCCCAGAGCTGTCCTGCTTTGCACCGATTTGGGGAAATTAACATTTTATTCCAGCTAGAAGGGATATGGGATTTAAATTATGGTTCAATAAAGGCTTAAAGAAAGTGGTGATCTATACGAGAATGGCAATCTAATGTCTTTTGTGGGGCTGAGGAGGAGATACGAGGTACCGCAAAACCACTTCTTTAAATACTTGCAAATCAGAAACCTTATTATTATTATGTGTCAAAAATACAAAACTACCTCTAACCGTGCTTGAGAGGTTTTCCAAACAGGATTGTATTGGAAAGGGGTTGGTCCCACAAATGTATGGTATACTAGAAGGGTTTCATAAAGATGACTCAGAGAAAATAAGACAAAAATGGACACAGGACCTTCAAGTGGAAATCTCTGAAATTGATTGGGGTTTAATATGTCCCAAGGCACAAACACAAACTATCAATACTAGATTAAGACTAATTCAGTATAATTGGATAATGAGAACTTACATAACCCCGGAGAAAGTAAATACATTTGATCCAAACATTCCTGATTTATGTTATAAATGTGGGGAACATAAAGGTACACTGTTCCACTGCTTATGGGAATGTGAGGAGATTAAAACATTCTGGAGGTCTGTGGTCCATTATGTCTCTCAGATTACGTCAGGTCCAGTTCCTCTTTGTCCTAAATTATGTATACTCAGTATTTATCCATTAAATTGTACACTAAATAGTAATGAAAAAATAATGACCGACCTTTGCCTGTTACAGGCCAGACGCTCAATTGCACTATGTTGGAAGAATGTCAATGCCCCTACGATCGGCTTTTGGCTGAGGAACTTAACAACAAGTTTGGCACATGAGAAACTAACATATGTAATTAGGAAGAAACCTGCGGTATTCTATAAGATATGGGAGAAGTTCTTGGACTTCATTAAGCGAGGTGATATTGAAGAGGCTTTGGATGTATAGTGGTTAACTGAGTAGTCAGCTGTGGGGTGGGGGTAGGGAACTGTGACGGACATTGGGCATTTGTTTGTTTAACTGTATGTAATGTGTTTTATTTTCGTTTTATTTTTCTTTATGTCATTATTTATTTATTTTTGTTCTGTATTTATTATTGTCAAAACATTTTGTGATAAGATTTTGTTTGTATGTGTGCTGCCATGCACACATACAATTCAATTGTTTTGAAAATACTTATTTGTACTGTAAAGAAAATGAATAAACATATGTTTAAAAAAAAATGTCTTTGCTGAAAATACGCAATGTGCAAGGTAGATTCATTTTATACAAGAATGTGATTCAGGGCTCACTGTATGGGAGAAAATAAAAGGTCAAAATGTACTGGCATAAGTGTGTGTCTGTCAGTCACACAGACAGAGTGTGTCAGACACACTACAGTGTGCACGAGCGACACGAGCAGAGGGCATCAATAATGACTCCGTGGAACGCCGGCCTCCCCAGGGAAGAGATTCAGAGTCTTGCTGCTGTTTCCAGTCAGCCATCATTATTCTCCACCACAGCATCCATCCATACCTCTCCATGGCCCCATCACCCACCCACTCCACCACAGCATCCATCCATACCTCTCCATGGCCCCATCACCCACCCACTCTCCGTATGCTAACTAATGGGTTGGCTTTAGCATTCGCTCATCTCTGTGGCAGCGATTATTCGACTTGATATAAAACTCATTTGTTCTGAAGCTGCTTTTGTTTTTCTCTTGCCCGTGTTTACGTGGGACTGTGCTCATGATTCTTGTAGAGTTTAGTAATAGATGCAACAAGTCAATATTTTGTCTTCCCCCTCTGCTAACCTACAGTACAAACTAAACTATTGACAGCACTCTTTGACTATGGTTGCTAAATGCTAATGAGATGAAAATCAATGCTAACACATTACTAGTGTGCATTATGGATTGTGTTTTCGCTGTCTGAAATGAATTATATTTATCGTCGCCATCGGTGTATGAATGGGTGAATGTAATGCACAATCTCTGTAAAGTGCCTTGGATAAAAGCGCTATATACTGTAAATGCATTTTTAAAGCAAGGACGCCCGCAAGACTCCAATGTCTTAGTTTCTCTGAACAGTCTTACCGGGTGCGTGGTCGAGGAAAGTTAACTTTACAAGAAATTCTCTAAGGAGAGAATACCAGCACTAGTATAACGCTGACGAAGGCTATACGCCGAAACGCATACGTTGTGCTGTCTGCTCTGCAGCATACTGTGCGAATATAAAATAATAAAAGTGCCTTAAACCAAATGTCCGTGAGTGCTGGTATTCTCTCCTTAGATAATTTCTTGTAAAGCTATATAAATGCACCATTTACCATTTATATCACACTGGTCCTCCACGACCTCTACTGGCTGCCTGTCAAACAAAGAATCCAGTTCACAAAACCACAACATTCTCCTCACCTATAGGGCACTCCACAAGGTGGTTCCCCCCTCCTCAAGCCCCATGTTCCCCCTCCTCAAGCCACATGTTCCGTCCCGTTCCCTCAGGTCCAGTGATGCCGGCCTCCTATTTTAAGAGCAGGCTCCGAACCTGAGGCCTGGAGGCAGCCTTCTCTGTGGCTGCCCCATCCTTCTGGAATGCACTCCCCAAACATATCGGAGATGCCCCCTCCCTCCCTAGGAGTCCCTACATTCAAAACCGCCCTGAAGACCAGAATTGCCTTTCCGAGTTGACTCAGTTTCATCCATCCATCCAGCCATCCATCCATCCGTCCGTCTTCAACCGTTTATCCGTAGTCTGGTCACAGGAGCAACAGCTCCACCAGAGAGCTCCAGACTTCCCTCTCCAGTGTCATTATTCTTTTGACATTTTGTATGTTCTTTTTCCCGTTCTCAGGATCCTGGAGCTGCAGGAGAAAGGAGACCTGGACATCCTGAAACAGAAGTGGTGGCCAAGGAAAGGCCGCTGTGACCTGGACAGCCATGCAGAAGCCCACCCCGAGGGGAGGGCCCTTCGGCTCCACAGCTTTGCGGGGGTCTTTTGCATCCTGGCAGCAGGGCTTCTGCTGGCCCTCCTGGTGGCCGCCCTGGAGACCTGGTGGAATAGCAACCACTGCCGGAGAGAGCAGCCCAAAGAGGTGACCACCGACAACTCGCCAGGCCAGTGCCCTGGCCCATGCCCAACCCTGCTAACCCCGAACCGGGCCGTGGTGGTGGCCGCGGGCCACCCGGCCGCGTCAAGGCCCCGGTCAAGACCCAGACCCCCGGGCCCCCCGGTCCTGCCCAGAGATGCCACTGCCACACTCTACTTTATGGATCCAGCAGGCAGTGACGCCAGCCCCGATTTAGTAGAGCTGCAGTACACCCAGTTATAATAGGTGTGCCCCTGCCCGGACCATGATAGTCCAAACATCATTTCAACTATCTACTCATGCCTTCTCATGTTGGGAGAGAGGTGGGGGTGATTTGTCAGGGACTTATTCGAGGTTTCGGTCCCAAGAAACCGTGACTGTGATTCTTTCTCATACTGAATTTGATCAATTATTCAAATTTTTGGCTAATACCAGATTTATAATCACTGAGTGATATATTATAGATTATAGTGAGAGAACCACAGTCCCAATGATGACAGCCGATAGTGTGGCAAATTCACAAATATAATGATTGAAATTGTACTATGAGCTATGGCGATGTGTACTTCAGTTGTGCAATATAGCTATATTTAGCTCATCCATTCAAGTCTTAACATTAGAACACTGAATTAATCTAGTTGCCGTGGAATGGGCAGCCCTTTTGCATGAGGTGTCCAGACAACTAAGGCTTGACATGGATCCCTAAACTAAAGTGTGAGCACAAACAATCGCTCCATAACTCTAAGCCTTGTGTCGCCTGTTTGACTTGAACGTCCCATAATGCAGAGCCACTGGACAAGGACACACACATGAAAAGTGCAAATCTATCCTGAAATCTGCTAACCTATGGTCATTCAAACTTCCTTCCAAGTTTGAATTGCTGATACAGATTTCAGATTAACATCCAGTCTTGTTTATTGCTGCTCTCATAATGGCCACATAATGCTGTAATATTTCCAACCTAACTGCTGCTGTTATTGGCAGCATATTTTAACTAAATGTGTTTGTAGCCTACAACAGATATTCCATCATTATTGTGTCAGTAGACTTGTCTTGAGATGTGGTACCTTCCTAACCCCTACAACAGCACAATCATATGTAGACATTATGACAGCCATTGCAAGTGAAAACCTACTGTAAACCTATACACCTATGAGCCATTTTAGCAGAGTAACGGCTTATTACAATTATATGTCAATGTCCGGATAAGCACAAAGGGACCTTTTTGGTTATACATGGTTGTCTATGATCTTTGGCAGGTGACTAAGGATTACAGTCTGGAAAGGGTCTCTGGTCCATTGACATATAATGACATAACAAGTACTTCACCGGAAGGCAGGCGGGACATATGGACAGACAGAGAGGGAGACTGGGAGGAGGCAGAGGCTCTTGACACAGGTCAGGATAGGCCTAATATACTGGATGATCATTGGCTTTGACGAACAGAAGGGGGTGGGGGCATGGGGCTCTGCGGTGTGGGTGTTAGATTTTGGTTGCTTCATAAATCATCTCACCCCATGATCTCTGCTGTTTGCTCATTGTCTTGTCTGTCTACTGTATGGCTTTGGTTCTATAGGTGCATGGGGGATAGAGTTTGTTGACTGAACTGCAGTATGGAGGACAGAGAGCAGCTAAACAATCTTCCATATGATATGATTTGCCTGAGAATTTTATTTCAACATAGAACTACTGTTTTCTGACCTTTTGTCCTCCCCTCACTCATACCGTGTTTGTGTCACTCATGGATGCCCATTCTGATGGTAGAAAGAACAAAGTCTTAGATGAATGATGCTTATGATTTAGGTGGAAAGGCACGCAATATTTCCACCTTTTCCTCTTCATTTGGATCACATTTTCTCATGACGTCTGATCCACTGGCATTTCATTTCAACCTGTCTTGTGAACAAAAGGTGCTCTTCATGCAGTAGTATCCTGTTTGGCACCTTAAGGCACATACTGTAGACACTAGACAACACACTATTGCATGAAGAGGCTCCGTTTTAAGTGAGAGATCTTACCTCATAAGATCCTCTATTTGAGATTCTGTTCTTAAGGTAATGTCTCAGCAGTATAATTGGCTGTTTGCTGCTGTATCGTTTGAGTTTCTTGAATGAAGCTGGACTTAATGTATGTATGTGTCATTTTGGCATCATTCAACTTGACACGTTAATGAAGAAAAATAGACTAACTATACCTAACTGGATATTGATTGTTGGATTGACGATGTTAAAGTAACTGTTAATGACCTATATCTTTCTCCCACGTCTGTCCCACCTCTGTTGTTTTCAATTCCTCATTTTACCATATCCACCCATCTATTACTCGCTTCTCACCTTTACTTCCACTCTGTACTTTTTCCACCACCTTCTAAAATCTGCATCTTCCTCATTCTTCAACTAAAAACCCTGTCCACTATCATTTCTCAATCTGTCCTGATCATTCCACTTCCTCTCTCCCTCACGCTCATCCATCCATCCATGCATCCAGGACAAAGAGATGAATCTGGAGCAGGTGCACCAGCGTTTGAACAGCCTCCTGGACGAGGACATGGCCCACAAGCAGCTGCCCGGCCAATCTATCGAGATCTCTGCCCTGGACATCGGCAGCATGCAGCCCAGCCAGTCCCTGGAGGGCTTGTCTGTACGGGACTACCAGACCCACCGGGGGGTGCCTCCGCTCTCTGTGACAACCTTCCTCCAGGAGGGTCGTGGGGCAGGAAGGACACTGGGCGCGTCCGGTGGCAGGACCTTGCCCCTGCCCCTCAGCAGCGCCACCATGCCCTCTATCCGCTGCAAGCACAGGGCGCCCAACGGGGGGCTCTTCCGCCAGAGCCCCGTCAAGACACCCATGCCAATGTCCTACCAGTCAGTGCCAGGAGGACCCATCCCAGAAGCCATTGAGCCCAGCCACGGGACGTCCATCTGAGCACGTTGGAACCTCGAAAGACACTCAAAGCTCAAACTGAACGGTGGAGAGCGACGTAGGGTGAATATGGACTGGAGGGATATTCATAAAACATGGACAAAAAAAGAGGCTTTTTATTATCAGTGAAGAGGAATCGGTGTGGCCACAGGAAAGGACAGTAAAGGACTTCTGTGTACATATTTGTAAGTACAAAGAAAGAGGTGATGTTAAAAAACAAAGTGTATTTTGAATATTCTCAAAAGTTGAGTTTAAAAAAACAGCTATAAAAGTATTAAAAAAATGACTGTTTGAATGGCTTTGTAAATTTTGTTCTAAATGAATAAAGGTGACAATTCTTTGTGGTTGTTTTCTAAGTGCCAAGTTCAAAGATGTTTTCTTTCAAATGAACATTTAACTGAATGTACTATGAGAATCTATGAAAAAAATATATACATTTCACACTTCAAAGACACTGAAAGAATTGATCTGTTTCATATGAAAAAAATAAAAAGATTATAGAAAAAGTGTGAAATGTGTGCTTGTGTCTCACTTTGAATGTCTTCAGGTTGAATACAAAGTGTGTGTGTGTGTGTGTGTGTGTGTGTGTGTGTGTGTGTGTGTGTGTGTGTGTGTGTGTGTGTGTGTGTGTGTGTGTGTGTGTGTGTGTGTGTGTGTGTGTGTGTGTGTGTGTGTGTGTGTGTGTGTGTGTGTGTGTGTGTGTGTGTGTGCACGCGTGCGTTCTGTTTTCTTTTGCTATGTGAAAGAAGATCAGATCAGTTTACCAGGCAACAAGCCACACTTGCTCAACCAGTCAAAATACCATTGAACAATTTTACAATTAATTGTCAATCAGAAATGATCTAGCTTCCTATCAAACAACTTTATACAAAGCATCTGTTTCCAAAGATCTCTCCAAAAATCTCATAACTTATCGAATAGACCAATTTACGGCAGCTATATATTGAAATGAAATGGCTAGACATAGGCCTATGTAAACATCTGCATATGATGCTATTGTTCTAAACATGTATCTTTTTGATCATTTGTCACGGTAAATATCATGTGTTTTCTCCTGGGAAAAAAACCACCCACTTCTTTATACCTGTGACAGTAAAGCTGTCATATGTCACAAAATTCTGATTCTGAATATCACAAACCATGCCCCCGGGCCCGTCACTGTGAGATTTCATATCACTTGACAACAAGGCAATCGCCCTGACAACGAGGCTTGAGACCGTGGGCGCTGGATAGAGAGTATGCACATGCATGATTTTCCCATCAGGACACGCCCCCCTAATCTAGACTGAGTGGCAAAACATTGAGCAGCATGGAGTGTTTGGAGTTTGGAAGCGCTTGTTGGAAATCACTCAACCGTGCTGTGTACCACCTGTTTCTAAATGTCACATCATGCAGGAGGCAGCAAAATGTTGTGTTATTGAAAACAAGCACTTCCAAACTCTTGACACAAGAGAAAAATAATCAAATGCAGGGCATTTCTTGACAGAAAGTAGCTACGTTTCTATGGTGGATTTTCATGAAACAAAAACCTTGCAGATAGAAAGAGGATAATTCAAGCTTTTCATACAGCTGCAATGTTGGTGAGTTTAATCAGACAGGACTTTTCTGTTTGGATGAATGGGCTGTCAAGGCCAGAAAGTAGTTTTTTGCCACTCAGTGGCGTAGCCAGATGGTGAGATCACAAAGTGTTTGGCCTCACCTCAGTGTTGGTTTTAATAGCTCATAAGAATGTACAAATGTCCAGGAGGGGCGAGATCCAATCGCCGACCGACATTGCCGTCGGTCCCGTCTGTAGGTCGGTCGGTCTCTCCAAATGCAACCAATCTGTACAATTAGTTACATTTGTACATCGGAATGGCTGACTAGTAGCCTACATACTATCCACAATAAGTTGGGCTGTCATGTATTCCTTCTCCACCTTATACACCATGAAATACTGTAGATAGACGAGAAACAAGGTTCACAAAGACTGTAAAACTATAAAAGTTTTAAAACTTTCAAAATCATCCAATGAAATATCACATTTCATTTCATTTGCATTTGATGGATTGATGAGAATGAGTTTATGGCAAGACACCAATGACTTAATTTGCAACCAGTAAATTAATTACAGTTCAACATAGTGTAAAGACAGCCAAGAAGTGATTGAATTATGGTGAAACCATGCTGAATAGATCCATAGACTAACACGATTAAAATAGCTCAGTGCATAAATGCATAGATAATCACACAAGTAACATTGACATAGACAGTGGCAATACAAAACAGTTCATGAACCTTTCTTTGATAGAAATATATATATATATATATACTTTTTAAAGAATCACTGAGCAAGACAAGAGCTAAGCGTGGCTATAACGAGCTCTATTTCCTTGCGTAGCATAGCGGGAGCATCGCTTTAGCTCGCTCGTGGTGTCTCTCGTGGCTCAACTTCGCTTGAGACGGGGCCCCTCCGGCATGGTCTAAAACTATAGGGCGAAAGTCCCTCCCTTCGTGGTGCAGAAAAGTCCCTGACGCGTTTTGTGTTGAGCCTCCAGTCCAAAGCATCCATCTGTATTGTCCCTCATTGCTCCATGTACCAGTCGTCTTCCACACTGGCAGCTGGCAGAAAATAAACAGCCCACTGTAGCACTTTTCCTCCGAGGTGGTGGAAAGCCTGGTGAGGCGAGGTTACTGTAGCACTCATCTGGTCCGTGTGTCATTGCATATTAATACAGGCTTTTGAACGTATCGATCCAAATTAAATGAGATAAGGTATGTACCAGAATGCACACTCTGAACTGTGCTCTGTCGTTCCATTATCTTGGTCTGGTCTGTGCAAATGCTCCAAAAATATTATCATATTTCCTGTCTCTGTTTCCAGTCTGTTCCCTCTGAGCCATCATTTTCCTTGCAAATATCCCACATAATATCCCCATTTATTACAATTTCCCTCGTTTTCTTTTGCCACAAAACAGCATGCACACCGATTACACTGTATCCAAACAATACAAACATAAAAGAAAAAGAAAAAAACACACTAGTCTAGACAGACATTCATGTAACCGGGTGTGATTTTGACAGTGGACACTTCCTGGGATGCGTACTATATTAGACCCGCCAGGCCGCCAACAGACCAACAACTACCGCTCGAACTGTGCTGCTTCCGTGCTTATGAACGGTTATGTTTAGGTTAGGGTTAGAGATAGGTTGTCGATGTCGGACTAATGACTGGTCACCCCACTCTTTTGCCTACACACATGCGTGGTCTGTGCCATTTTGAAATAGGGCTAAACAGTCAGTTGAAACCATTGGCAAACGGTGCAGAAGTCTTGCAAAGTTAGCGTTTTCTGTGACAATTCCTAGTTTCCGTTGTTAGTTTCATTGAACTGTTGTTTTATCATATTTATTTTCAGTTTTAAATATCAGCTGACTACTTTTAAGGGCTTGATGGGGCCACATACTCACATACAATGTGGTTCAATAGGTTTTGACACATTCATACCTTCTTATTGTGTGTGTGTTGCGGCAAACCAGAGAAACCGCCAGGCCTATTCCCCACAGAAGGAGGCTGGGGGAGGTGATAGAGGGAGTATATCACCCTGTACAGGTATTGCAGCCAATGGGAGCCTGGACATGGACGCACCTGCAGCCAGTAAGGCAATCACCAGAAGCTTTTAAATAGCCGACGCCCAAGCTGTCTGGTGGGTCAGTTTGGACTAATGGAGGAGTGAGGAAGCAGGAATCACTCTGTCCATGAGGAGGCTGGTATGAGGGAGATCTATGGAATTAGATGGCACTAATCTAATTCCATAGTGATCTCACAAGCCGACTGAACTCCACAAAGGAGAGCCTACACAGCACTCTCCCCCAACTGAATAAAGTAGTCACTAGCTCTCTCTCTGCTCTGCCCACAGGACTGCATGTGAATAGAAGCCCAAGCCCCTGACAGGAGGAACCCTATGTTGACGTTTTGCCCTTCCCTGAACAATTTAATAAAAGACAATTTAAGTTTGTTGAATCTGACTCTGAGCCTCTTATTTTGTTGTGAATCTGTGCCTATTCTCCCCTGGGTTGCCACATTTGGTGGAGAATTGGGTAGCCTCGGTCCAGCATTGACAGATTCACAACAAAATAAGAGGCTCAGCGTCAGATTCAACATAAACTTAAATTGTCTTATTAAATTGTTCAGGAAAGGGGAAAACGGGGCAAAACGTCAACATAGGGTTCCTCCTGTCAGGGGCTTGGGCTTCTATTCACATGCAGTCCTGTGGGAAGTGCAGAGAGTGAGCTAGTGACTACTTTATTCAGTTGGGGGAGAGTGCTGTAGGATCTCCCTTGTGGAGTTCAGTTAGGTTTAGGTGTAGGCTGTCAATCACAGCGACTGGCCAGTCACAGCGCACCATTTACTCAAACCCGCAGATGAAACCATGGTAGCCTCCCACATACCAGCCTCCTCATGGACAGAGTGATTCCTGCTTCCTCACTCCTCCAGCTTCTAGTGATTGCCTTACTGGCTGCAGGTGCGTCCATGTCCAGGCTCCCATTGGCTGCAATACCTGTACAGGGTGATATTTTGTCTTACAATTTACAATTACCATTTACATTTTAGGCATTTAGCAGCTTAGCATCATCCCCACATTCCTTTCCACATCAGCTCATTTCTTCTCCCCATATCCTGTTAATTGTTCATTGTGTTCACCTGTGTAATTGTGTTAGCCCTTTGTTTGTACACTCCAACTGTGTCTAGGCCAACTTCTTTGGCACCTTATGCTAGCTAGACTTCGGTTTTAAATTTTATAGCCTATATTTCGGAGTTAATTGCGCCTCAGATTCAGTTATGGTAGATTCAGACTTTTGTGGACTGTTGTACTGCTTCTAAACCATGTCCCGTGTAGTGTGACACTGTCGCTGGTTGTCCTGCATTTGGGGCCTACTTGACGCATATGTAAAAAGAGAGCTAAGAAGAGTCTGCAACACTGACTTTGTTGCTGCAAAAAGGACCGAAGACCCTCAAGCAGGATTACTTAAACACAATGAAGACATTATATAGAGATCTACAGTGTTTTGAAAAAACATTACCATGTGAACAACCTGCCATTCACGGTTTACCATCTGGAGTCCGACTTAAAGAAAATAATGGTGTTGACCTGCTGGGAGTACAGCATCACATGGACTGCATGGCATCTCACAGGCAAGTGAATTCATTTGAATTGCAGTATATGGTTATAGTAAATACATGTAGCCTAGTTGTCTTTTCTTTTTAAGGTAGGATTAAGGTAACTTTGAAAAAAGCACCCTATGCCTATGGTGCATATCATACATCATACGTGACCATAATTACCCCCATACCCTCTACCCCCCCCTACTCCCCCACCTCCCACTGGCACAACTCCCAACCCTCAACCCCAACTAGGAATTGTATTCCATCTGCAGGCTTTATTTTAGGTAGGCTACCAAACCAGTTAAGGATGCAGTGCCTGAAGAAGCAATTGGCCTATCCCACTAGTGAAAATAGCAATATTTAGCAGATATAGCAGATATACGTGTAGAACATATTTTCACTTCCGCTTAAAAGTTTTTGTTTGTGGAATTTATTTAATTATTATATGAATTAAATTATTTAGAAAAAGGGTTAGGCTTGTTAAATATTTTGTATTACAAAAAAGGGGGATATTTAGACCCACACAAATAAATGGATCCCGACCCAGTGTTTGGGAAACAGCTCTAATGCTCTCAATCAAGAAAAGCAAGAGTGGCGTGTTTCTAGCCTGGCTACAGCCCCTGAATCGCTAGCCACGGCACGCCCATTAAAAAATGTGTTCTGGGCGATGTGAAACGAATTGAAAATTCAGGCGTCCGGCTTTAAATTGTTCCTCTTCTAAGCTCTCTCCTTTACATTCTTTTAAAATAAATATTAGCCTTTCAGTATGCTAGCGATAGTGTGAGCAAGTGTCTGCACTTGCAGAGGCACCAGTAAGTGGATCTCTCTGCTTTTTATAATTCTGCAGTGACTTGTTTATTTGCTCTCTTAACTTTCCGCTGTCCCTGTGACTCCAACTTGTCAGTCAGAATAGAATGATATAGTTGTAAAGTCACTGTGGTCACTGCATAGTCATGCCCAAAGGAACAGCATCGGCATTCTGAGAGGACCACATTGATCCCTGTCGGGGACACGTTTCCCATTCCACCAAATGCAGATGGTCCACTGCCAACATTCTAGGTTAAGATTCATCTGATGGCATGGCCTTCTTCACCAAGTGAAGTTACATCACACTGATGTACTGATGCACTGAACCAAATGAAGCCTCCCCGATGAGAGTAGTATCTGCAAAGATGTCTTATGTATTACTCTTGCATGAGAGTGCTGTTGGCCAACACAATGGATTTAGTCGACTTCAAAAACTATCAAACAGCCTTTTTTATATCTACTAAAATTGCACATTTATCTTATAATTACTTCATGATGTCTTCACTTAAGGTTTCCATGTGCTATCAGAGACAAAGACCACCCTTTTCACCCATGATTTGTGCAATTACTGGGTATAACAATGAGATACAATAAGATAATATACTGCGTGTCTGGATGTCAACATCTCCCTCAAACCACTTTGTGGTAGTTCTGTACATCAAGCTTCCTCACGCCACAGAAACACGAGAGTATGTAGAATCCTGAACTATGGGTCACATGGCTCAGGCATCCTTTGTTCCCAAGGCTACTTAATTGTGGGCTCGCCACAGCGAGCACACACTAGTTATTGTCAGTTTATATTTATTCTTATTCTTTATTCCAATTTCCGCTCTTTTTTTGTCACGTAACTACTTCCACATACTTTATGCTAGACATTTAGTTCAAACTTCATTTGCATTCGACTTTAACTTTTTGCGATAGAGCAATTTGTTCGGGCATAGTTTTCCCCCATTCAGGATCATTGAAATCTCCCAGTCATAGATGGCAGACCTACAAGCTTGTAGCGCGCCACCGAGTTGCGCGCTACGAGCTTGTAGGTCTGGCAAGTAGTAGAACTCTTTTTACTTCCACAGCTGAGACATATAAGGGCTTAATTACAGGGCTTGACATTACAAGATCTCAATGACTTGCTCTGCGATACCTTGTGAGCTTGTAGGTCTGCTATTTGTGCAATTGGCTGGCCTTTACACAGCTCTCGCAAGAGCACGCACACACGCACACACACACCCTGTCTTCCTATTGGCTGGCCTTTACACAGCTCTCGCAAGTGCACGCACGCACGCACGCACCCACGCACGTTTATAAAAAATTAACTTTAATTAAAAAAAAAATATATATATATATATATATAAATAAAATAAAAAATGAAAAACATTACTTTAATTTTTTTTTAAACCTTAAAAAAGAAAACTTCAAAATTAAAAACTTAATTAAGATTTTTTTTTTTTTTTTACATTTAAAGAAAAATCTTAGACCATTATCAATAATCATTGTGTTTATGCTTTTAAAGATAGGCCTATATGCTATTTGAACCTTCTTTTTACATGTAAAAGTATGCTATTCAATACAATTTCTGTTAAGCTCATGAATGCTTTTATATGTATACTGGATTGACTCTTTTTTTTTTCTTTTTCTTTTTTACCTTTTCTTAATTATTCAATAATACATTGTAGTGCATTATTCATACATTACAAATCATTAGCAGACAGTAATACTTTACTTACTTTATTCTGCCAGTTTTTGGGCATCATACTACTTCCACATACTTTATTTCCGCTTAATGCAGTTATTTATGCTTATTCGTTTTACAAATTTGTATACATTCTTTTTTTTAACTTTACCTTCAGCTTTAATACATTTTCTACTGTACATTATATACATTGCGTCTTTTGGCGAGCCCACGCAGTTTCTGCAGGGAACTGCTTTCTAGTTACTTACTGAAACAGGCTTACCTCCTGCAGCTATAGGCCCCCTCCTTGTAGTTTGAGAGTCTAATAATAATGATTATTTTATAATGAGATAATTATAGAGATTATCCCAGGGAAAGTTATGCATTTCTATATTAAGAATGAACGACCCAGGGGCACAGTCGGTAGTGCTGTCAAGGTGTCACCTCACAGCTAGAAGGTCCTGGGCCCGATTCCCACTCGGGACACTGTGGGCGCTGGCGGCGTGTCCTCTCCTCCTTATCAGTGCCCATACCCGAGGCGGGGTTGGCGAAAGGGCCTTTCTGTATGGAGTTTGCATGTTCTCCCCGTGTCCCCTAGGGTAGGTACCCTCACAAAAACATGCAGTAATCTATCTTGTTCTCTAAACTGATGGAGGGGAAAGGAACTGGTTGGAATAATGTGTTCCTTCCACGCACTACAACCAGGGAAACTCCCCCGTGTCAGGTGTAAAGGAGCGACTTGGACACTCATGCATGAAGGAAGCATGAGTTCAAGTCCGTTGCTCTCCCCAGGTTGGCGGAGGGTGTGTAGAGCCCAGGATCACATTAGATAATTGACACAATTTGCCTGGCTAATAAGACAGACCGAATCAGCCGTTGGCAAAAAAATAGCCTGTTATTAGTCTGGCTTATTAGCCAGGCTAGTGAAAAATGGGTTACAAAATCGTGGGATAAAGATTATAGAAAGAATGAACGACCCCCATCTTCTACATAGACTTCTATTGAGCAAGGGGATAACCGGCATAGGCGGCGGGTGCATAAGGCTAGGGAAGGCTTAGCCTTCCCAAAAATTATGCTGGGTATTTTTTTTATATATATAATATATGTGCGCAGCATTATAGAAGGTGTCAGAACTCAGCAGCGCCAGTGCCCGCACGGTTCACAGTTCACACCACTGCAGCAACACTGGCACGTTCAGTGGAGTGACTGCTGTCTCTGTGCCGTCTGTGGAGAGCCATGAGCCGCGACTCCCGGAGGGGCAGCAACACGCCAACACCGCCGGGTAATCTACACTGTCACTGACTGACTGACTCGAGACTTGAGAAAAAGACGTCCAAAAGTCGTTGTCTGTGTATAGGCTAATTCATTGGTAAAAGTATGCTAAATAACTCATTTTTAGACCATCTGGGAAATAAATAAATAAATAAATCCGCGGCGGCGGCCTCGCTCCGCTCGGCCGCGAGAATCCCCCCCCAACGCAATTCTATAGCCTACCCAAAGGTAAAACGCACCCGCCGCCTATGATAACCGGCAGTTTACGAACTGCATTGGAGTCTATGGGCTCGCTCGAGTACATGAACCACGTGACCGGGCTGTTTTCTTCCCCCTCAATATCGCAACTCTTCTATTAGATGGCTCTCCATAACCCTAAGCCTAACCCCTCCCCTCACCCACAACAGCTGTGGGTGAGGCTTAAGTTCAGGTGGGTGGTGTTAAGGTGAAAACCAGGTATACTTAATGAACTGGTGGGTGTGGCCACATAAAAACATATTTTTTTGAAAGAAATCTTCCTCCTAGTATAATCCTGATGATCATGTTTTAGGGGGGGGGGGAGAGATAACAGCACTCCATCTTTAAGTTGCTTGATTCAGTATTTAGATATTTGATATTAATTTTATCAGAACATTGTAACTTCTCAATTTTAGAATAAGATAATATAAAGCACATCCTCCAGTCTTGGTGCTGAGCCTAACTGTTATACTATACAGATATCATAAACAAAAGCAACGGCTCACAACTCACTTTGTAATGCTCCAGGTATATGTATTCACGAACACAGCAGGCAGGATGTCCTGCCTGCTGTGTTCGCACAGCAGGCAGGCAGGTTTGATTCCCAGCGGGAATCAAACCCAGCGGGAATCAAACCCAGGACCTTCTAGCTGTGAGGCGGCATCGCTACCGACAGCTTGTTTTTCCATTTCTGACAGACTGAATATAGGAGGCAAATGTATTTATTTATTTAACTTTTTCAAGCTTTCAGGAAAAGATCCAGCTGTATGGTTGAGTACTAATAAAAGGGATTTTAATTCACTGCATGAAGTCCAAAGTCCAGATTTTATAACATGCATTAATATACAGCCCATCCCCACATTCTCTGTGGTGAGACTATGCCCTACGCCTCTTCAAAAACCTGGGAAATATATAACATTTGTTTAATCTATGATCATCATCAATAATGTATGTATGCAATGGATGCAGCCCCACTTATATAAGCTTACATCACACACGTTCCACCAATGTGCCGAAGGGACCATGGGCATAAAAGTGTTGCAGTTATAGGGGGTTGTGGTTGTGGCAAGCTGCCACATGCGTCTCCCATAGTCATGCAGCTGCTATAGTGACCATGTGTGCAGTCTGTAATAGTGTTATTCAGCATGGGTCTGTCTAGCTGGCGTCAATGTGCAAAGGCATCATGTTTTATCTGTGGATTTTTAGGGTCTTCATGTCACTCCACTTATAGGCCCTTTCTCAATTCTATTTTTAAACCCTACCGCTTATCCCTTGCCCCTTCCCCCTACATAATGAGTGTCAAGGGGAATCATCCCCCTAGGAATTGGAACCTAAATATTGAACGTCCCTTAATTGTAGATATTGATATTTGACAAGTGACATGAATCCCCCCCCCACCCCATTTTCCCTCACTGTATATTGTATCTTTTCCCTTTTTTGCTTCCCATATGATGAATTTAGCTACATAGAAATGTCTATTTGTATGTCTCTAAATGTTTGTATGTCTTTAAATGTTTTGATGAATTGAACAATGTGGACCCTGTTGTAAACAAGTGTAATGCTTAATTGGGTCGTCCACTCACAGTTGACAGTCTTTGTATTGAGTTTGTGCTTAAAATGTACTGTAAATTCTACAAACTGTTAATAAATATTTCAATCAATCAAAAACATAATATATTGATATACAACCTGTTCTCAGAAAATAGCTGATCTGCAAGCTCACTATAGGCCAGTGGTTCCCAAACCTTTTCATGTCAAAGACCCTCAAATTGAC
The DNA here is from genome assembly GCF_964188405.1 of Protomyctophum parallelum. NCBI lineage: Eukaryota > Metazoa > Chordata > Actinopteri > Myctophiformes > Myctophidae > Protomyctophum > Protomyctophum parallelum. Next base: position 42,589,614 of record NC_139704.1, on the reverse strand, counting down.
ACTAATTAGCCCGCAGACCGCCATTTGAAGAGATATGCCAGGGACCCCATAGATCTTTACGGCTCTAGCAGTGTCAAGGACCACCAGTGTAACATGCATTAGTCCATGGACCCCCATTTGATGGCATTTCTGTCTCTGGCACCCCCAATTTAGATTGTAAAATCAATGTTAATTTAACTCTGAGAGTGTACAAATGGACCCATTTGGTTACAAACTATTTAGCTGGGGACCCCCTGTGACTCTCTCAAGGACTCCTGGGGGTCCCCATAACCCTTTGGAAACCACTGCTATAAGCTGTAGATCGGCTATTTTGGGAGAAGAGATGGAACGTAAATGTATTTATTCATTAACAGTTTGCAGAATTACAGTACATTTCAAGCACAACTCAATACAAAGACTGTTAACTGTGAGTGGACGACCCAATAAAGCATTACACTTGTTTACAAGAGGGTCCACCATGTTCAAATCATCAAAACATTTAGAGACGTACAAATAGACACTTCTATATAGCCAAAGAACAGAACAGGAGGTATCATAAAGGAGGTAAAAAAGGGAAAAGAAACATATATCGTGAGGGGAAAAAGGGGATTCAGATAATACGGGGGCCAGTTTAGAATTGCAGACGTCCGTACGTTCCCTTTTTTTTTTCTTTTTTTTTTTTTTTTTTTTGCGGCTTACGCCTTTTATTGGTTTTTGAAGGGACAGACAGTAGGCTGACAGGAAACGGGAGAGAGAGATGGGGGAAGACATGCAGTAAAGGCCGTGTCGGGCTCGGGAGTCGAACCCGCGGCACACTGCGACTGGATTACCAGTCAGGTGCCCAGACCGTTACGCCACGGCCTGGGCCGTACATTCCCTTTGAGAGTGGTTTTGAAGGAGTCAAGGGATTTGCATGTCTTAATGACTGTTGGTAGGGCTATAACCTCTGTGCCCAGAGTCACATTGTTGTATTTTGTATTTGCAATGTTTCAACTTTCATGTACTTTATTATTTTCCACCAAACCGCTACTCTATGAGATTTTCCTATTTATCCGCTGGACTATATGCCACAAGTATCTCAAGAAGTGAGATACATGTGTTGCTATGGCAACAGGCAGTGATTGTGAAGCCCCGCCCACAGCTCACCTGGCTGATGGAGTGATGGGCAATCACAATGTTTGGGCCACCTGGAGAGTTTGACTCTGTCAGTCCAGAGTGGAGGTGAACAGAGAGACAGACAGGCTACTGGAGAAGCAAGAGCAATATTTCCCAAGTCTTGCCATATTTCCTTTCTGGAGTACTTCCCTGAACATTGGATATACGCCATTGGATTTAGAGACCTTCTTTCCATTTTGGATTAGTTCCCTGGAGTTTGGATTTCGATTGAGGACGGACTTTGCGGAACAGTGTAAAGGGTGGTAAGAGGAGACTTACCACTACACACAGCATTGACTGGGTTCCATTTGGATTTATTTTTGGGATATTTAAGTGTAGTTTTGGACAGTGCCAGGACACTTGAGCTTTACACCCATCCCTTTTGAGGCAGTTTTATTTTATTTTGATTTCATTAAGTGAACATTTTGTTATGGAAAACTTTATTTTGCTTTTGATTTAATAAATTGCAGTAAACGTATTTACTGATTCTTTAGTTATTCTTATTCTGAACTGGCCCACCACCTCCCTCATCTTTGCTGTAATTGGTTCTGCCATTGTTGTTATTGCAACCGTTATAGGGCGTTCCACATTTTGGTGGCATAGGAGCGGAAATAATTTAGTCCCTTGTTTGTGCCAAATCTGGGTTGCACATGAATTGTTGCACTCGGTGTGCATGGTGTGTTGTGGGTGTGGACTTCGTTAACATTAAGGAAGTATTTAGACGGGTACATGGGTATCTTGGTGGTGTAGCGAATCTTGTGGACCAGACCCATTGCAAGATGCTGTACTCTGTCATCGACCCTAAGCCATTCCAGCCTGTCAAAGTGGGCAGGGGTGAGGTGGGTTCGGGGGGGGTGAGGCCAAGTAGGAGCCTGACCAGTTTGTTTTGGGAAGTCTGGAGCCTTGTTTTAAGGGCCTTTTGAGGTGCTGTGGTACCAAGAGGTGCATGCATAGTCAAAGAAACCTTGTACGAGGGCTCCTGTTAGGGTCCTCAAGGTGTTTTGTTGACCAGTGAGGAGATCCTGTAAAGGAATCTTGTTCTTTGGTTGACTTTTGTGATTACGTTGGTGGCCATTTTATCACCGGAAAGATTAGCCTCCAGGATGGAACCTTGGTTATTATCATATTTTTACATAAAAACGGACAAAAGAGGCTGCTTACCTCGTCCGCCTTCCACCCTCTGCGATGTCCCTCCGTTTTAAGTCAGGTCGCGATGTCCCTTCGTTTGAAGGGGATTCTAGCCCTAACCCTCGGCCCTAACCCTCGCTCCAAAGATAATAAAGAAAACCCATCCTCCTCACGTGAACGCGCATCAGCAAAGGAAAGGGCTATAAATTAAGGGCCAGGGAGAAGGGAGGAATTGAGAAAGGGCCTACTCTTCATTGGACTGTTGGGGTGGCAGTGGCTCAGGGGTAGAGTGACCGGATGGCAACCACAAGGTTCCCAGTTCGAACCCAGACTCCCCTAGAGTTAATGTCGAAGTGCCCTTGAGCAAGACTGAACCCCAAATTGCTCCCGATGTGCAGGTTGTACACACACTTGTACCGCGCGGTGACTTGTTTTCTGCCCGGTGGTAAATACAAATAACAAACAAACGCAGACTACGTTTTGGGTCACTTCAGTGACAAACTGAAAAAGCGTTTAGCCACAAATAGCCAATCTTTGCTATTTGCACAACCTGTGTATCTACTGCCTGGCCCATGCCCAGTCGGCTCTAGAGGAGCAGAATGTCGTTAAATGTGCAGAGCTATCACGAAAATACAAAAAGAAGCGTCTGAGACGACGAATTTGACCAGGATATCGAGCAAAAACGTCGCCCAGAACCGCCTGTAGTAGACCCGTGGCCCAGCCACGTGCTACAAATACTTAATAAAAAGAGACAAAACACAGACGAAACAATACAACAACAAACCCGAACCCATATGAACTCATCGCTGGGGGCGGCTGCCTTCAAGCGGTGCATCTCCCTGTTCAGGGTGGGCCGCAGGATTCAGTTCAAAATGTCCCAACGCATGGCAGGTCTTATGGCCTCAGCTCGTCTAGCCAGGCTCCACATGAGGCCCTTCCAGGCATGGATGTTGTCTCTGCGGATCCCGAACGAGCACGCACACCACAAAGTCCTGATCACACAAGAATGTGTAGACTCACTCCAGTGGTGGAGAACAGACGACGCTCTCACAAAAGGCCCTTCTCGCTTTGCTTTTGCAGAAGAAAGGGGTTTACCGGGGGTGAGAAGCGGAAGTCTCACCAGGGTTTTATCCCCTCATGCGCGGGAGCGCACTGCGTCATCAAGCACATAGCCCGTGGTCTTAAAGTGACAGGCCACAGGAGTGCATCAATTGGGATGTTCTCACTGCGATCTATCGCAGATGTTGTGGTTAGATAACCACGGTTATGACTTATGATATAACCTCCAGTTTATCACATGCTATACATTTATGTCTATAGGCTATGTATCATCCATTTCCCTTTCGTTATTAAGCCAATGTGTATGAAGTACAGTACAGCCAGTTGTCGGGATTCCATTTTAAAGTACATATAGTGGAGGCACTTTCTAACACCAAATACTAGGTTTTGACCTAGTCTTGTGACACCAGCTGCAACGAAACAGCAAATCTGCATACATATATTTGATGTGAATATCTCACAATATATATATTTTTTTTTATAAAGTATATTTATTGTTTTTTTAAAGACAAACAGACATTACACAACGAGAACATAATAACAAACAACAAAATAAAATAAAGAGAAGAAAAGAAAAACAGCTCAGGCACAACACTATTATAAATAAAAATATTGAATATACAAAGATATGACAAGGACAATGAACCATAATGACAAGTGGCTTTTGAATTTTGATAGACTCCCATTCAGGAAATCCATCCATACAGTACATAAATACATACCGGTATATTAAAAAGGCAGACAATGGTTATCATAGGCACCAAATTATTACAAAAAGAGCAGACCCATGCATGCTCCACTCAAAGGCGGATCTCACTTCTCTTAAATAATTTATGCCACCTGTTTTTGCAAGCAACATCGGTGGAAGAGGTGACGAGGAGTTCATCTCATGTCTAGGTCAAATGAATGTGTACCCGTCTATTTTTCCTGCCTTGAAAATAAATTAATATTTATTATGATGCCTAATATATGTGGAGTCATACCACCAGGCTCCTACCTGAGCAGAGCAGTATTAGCGCGGTGTGATAAACAACTTCTTGCCATTTGATAAATAATCCAGGAGAAACACAGCACCCCGACAGAGCCATGAAAGTTTTATGGCCTGCGCCACAGAGCCCACCCTCCCCCCGTCTCTCTCTCTGTATCTCTCTCTCTCTCTCTCTCTCTCTCTCTCTCTCTCTATCTCTCTCTGTCTCTCTCCCTGTATCTCTCTCTCTCTCCCTCTCTGCAAGTCAGCCCTGACTCAGAGAGCGAACAGAATTCCAATATTCCTCTAGCCCCTCCTTCTACTGTCCAATGCTGTTGAACTCACCACCAATATCTCTAGTGTCCCAATTTGCTTTTCAAATTGTGAAAATGAATGCATCACTTCTGTGTTGCAGTAATGTGTATTTTGCACCCATACAGTATGCACTAATAGCCATGGCCGATTAAGTGTCATTTGATTGCTGTTTGCCACAATGAGAATAGTGGAGATATGACCTGCTCAAGCTGGTGTGTGTGTGTGTGTGTGTGTGTGAGACAGATTGTGACTTATTTTTAATGTGACAGCTTGTAATGCCATCTGGTCAAAACGAGAGGCACTGAATTCAGTTTCTCATTAAGTATGTTATTGAATGCAAATAAATCAATTAAATTCTACAAAGTAACCAGGTAAACATCACGCCTATAGTATCTGAACAACATGTTAACTCACCTAGCATTTGTTGTACAAACAGTATATCTAAATGGCATATTGTTGCTGTGTATGATAATAATGTAGATAAATGGTGCATTTATCGAAGGCACTTTACATAGATTGTGCATTACATTCACCCATTCACACACACGGCAGCGGAAACCATGCAAGGCACCAACCAGCACATCAGGAGCAATTAGGGGTTGCTCAAGGACACTTCGACACTAACTCTGGGGGAGCCTGGGTTCGAACTGGCAGCCTTGCGGTTACCATCCAGCCACTCTAACCCTGAGCCAACGCCACCGCCGCCCGGTAGATGGGAGGTTTCTGCCCGACAGCAGCAATGTGAATAAGTAACCAACATACATCGGTATCACCCTGGGCAAGACCTTAACTGAAAAGACTATCAGCGGAAGTGCAGGATTTTAGCAGAAGTATCGCCGAAGGAAATGGCGTTGATGCTTTACAAATCAGTGTACATTCTCCGCGAATGAAACAAGTGTTGTCATTGGTCGGGAAAATATCGTATCCGGGGGAAATACATCTGACGGATATTCCGGAGGATACAATACCGCCGATAGCTTCTCTGCCTTAGGTTGTGACCAGGCTTTTCTTTTCGCAGATAAGTAAGCCTGGGACCGAGGCTACATCGGTATAGTATAGTAGGTTATCTATCAGAAATAGGCAACAAGAAGTGGTACACATAATGAGGAGTGCTAGTCTGAAGAGGTGTAGTCTGAAGAGGTGAATTTTCAGACTGCGGCAGAAAAGATGAGTGAGTCTGCAGTCCTGACTGAAGGGGGAGGTCATTCACAGCTTTGGAGCCAGGAGAGATAAGAGTCTTGGCGGTGTTGGGAAGGGAGCAGTGTTGATGGACATTTCAGAAACCCGTCTACATCATCATCAATGGGGAATCCACGCTAAGAAACTGTTTCTGTTCCTGGAAAAAAGAAATCTTAAAAAAAAGCATTAATGAGGACCAATTATATGAAGATAAATTGAAAACTGGTCTTCCTTTAATTTTTTACAGCAAATTCTGATTTAGTCTTAGTCTTTTGAATACACCATTTAGTTGTAGTCCTCTATAGTCACCTGAAATGGTTTAGTCTTTGTCTAGTCTTAGTTGAATCAAATATCATAAACTACAGTTTTTTTGTCAGTCTGGGAGGGGGTGTAGGTGTGAAACATGTCTTGAATGTAACATGCTCTTCCTTGTACATGTAGGTCATGACCAGTCTTGAATTGGAATATTGGATTGTGAACATCTTTGGAGGTTGAACACCACAGCTCAACTTTTTTGGTTGTCGTCACAGGTGTTCAGGTGTAAAAGACAGTGTATGAAATGTTACGTCCGTACAAGCTCCATCATTGTAGTTTCAAGAGATAGAAAGAAACCGAACAATGGGTCAAATCAATCTGAAAAGTGTAACATACTTAAGCTGTGTGGTGAAACATGGCAGTGAAATGAGGCAGTTCAATGGCAGCAGATGTAAAATATCATAAGTTGTGTGCTGGATCCAAGAGTTTGAGTGAGTAGTACTGTACTGTATATGCCGGCAGACCAGCAAGTAGGGAGTTGTAATAATTAAGCAGTGAGATGACCGGCTTTCATGGTTAAGGAGTTGGGCAGACTCCTCCAGTAGAGATACTAGGATAAATTACAAAGGAACTTTATGCAGAACAACCAGTCAATCAAATAAAATAATTCAATTGAAGCAGGAGCAATCGTGGTGAAAAAAGGTTTGGAGCATTCCTTTGAACTGACCGAAAGATGTCAGGGAGCTCAGTTTTAAAGAGTTTTGGAGTTCATTCCACTAAGTTGGGCCACTGACAGAGAAAGCTGTCTTGCCCAAATAACGTGGTTATTATAGCACTCACGTCAGCTCTGTATCTTGGAGCCCGGAAATGTGGGCACTGGTCCCAGAGGCCTGTTTATGTTTACACGCCAGCTGCTGCTCACTAAGTGGCCAACAACACACAGAACGAAAAGTACAATACAGCGACCCATGGCTGAAAGAAACAAGGGACGACTGGCACTTCATCAGATTCACATGTTTACCACTCCTGCATTGTCTTTTGTGTGTGTGATAGAGACTCTCAAAGACGTCTGGGGACATCAAATTCTAATTTGATTTGGGGCAAAAACTGGATGGAAATGATTCTGATTAATCCTTCATATTGGGACGGTGATGTGATATGTTTTGTAGGCAAGGATTTATAAGCGTAGGTTTACTCCAGGGCCGGATTTAGTGCTGGGCTAGGGTTGGCTGCAGCCCACCCTCAGATCGTCTGGCTCGCACAACTAGTTCGGAAGCTGTCAGAGTTCTCCAACCATCATGTGCCCCCAGTTACTAATTCAAACCACAAGAACCTGCTAACGTCAAATTAAAATAATACATTTAGAAACTTGATTTCAGAATCAACTTAGGACTAATGTTGGCATATTCTTGTGAGAACATCAACTATGTACATATAAATGTATTGGTGGCATTCAAACGCCCACTGCATTGTAGTCCTTAATTGACCTTTGGCTCAATTACAGTTCCTTATGGTGCTGCACACCTGCTTAGAAAAATATGCACCATTTGCTCACTTGGTACCTGATCAACAGGATCCACATGAGCACCGTTGTATGCCAAGCAGACTCATTATGACTGCAATAACATGGCTGGCACCCCACCCACCCCACCCCGCTGCCTGCCATTGCATTCTTGCTGACTATGTAGTTTTGCCCGTATTGTCCTTGGTCTGGACACCAACTCTCCTGAGAACTGTCTACTTTTTACTAGTGTGTGAACATAACCCATGGCATTGGCTTTTAAATATATATGTGAGTTTGTATTTCCTTCAATTGCACTGTGAAGTCTAGAGACGATTAATATATATTTTTTAAAGAAGTGATATTTATTTACACTAAAGCAGTGTCTAAGGCACATGTGATGGATTGATTGGGGAGCTGTAGAAATAATTGGTATGCTCTGAGTAGTTCTGTTAGACCTTGCAATGGAAACCGGGCAATAGATTTCTCATGAATAATAGTTTTAGGCAGACCTGCATCACTTGAATATTAATCTCAAAGCATGGCCATTCTGCTAGAAGGACACAACAGACACTGAAGCTGTTTTGTTTTTTTTGTGGTTTAAAATTGCAGAGGCTACAACAATTGCACAAGAAGCACACACACATGCATGTTTTAAAACCGTCTTGCAAACACCTAGTTGACAGCATGAGTGAGACACTCGGTCCACTGAAGGGAGGAGACAAGGACTTGTTTGGGATAGGTTGACTCATATATAAAGGCTAGATGGCTCAAGGCGGAGTCTCTGACATGCACCCGGCGGCCATCTTGCTGAGGGGCTACAGTACAGTAGGTTCAATGGCAGTTCAAACAAACATAGTCATAACAACCTCAAATCTTGACTGATTTACAAACGGGTTTGGTTTATTACAAACATTGTCAACGTGGTTATGATTCAGGATGCTTATCTGCATAATTTAGGTTTTTTTTTGCTGGTCAATTTGAGAAAAGGGTTAGTGAAAACACACTCTCTGTGTGTGTGTGTGTGTGTGTGTGTGTGTGTGTGTGTGTGTGTGTGTGTGTGTGTGTGTGTGTGTGTGTGTGTGTGTGTGTGTGTGTGTGTGTGTGTGTGTGTGTGTGTGTGTGTGTGTGTGTGTGTGTGTGTGTGTGTGTGTGTGTGTGTGTGTGTGTGTGTGTGTGTGTGTGTGTGTGTGTGTGCGTGTGCGTGTGCGCGTGCGCGTGCGTGCGTGCGTGCGGGACCCTTTATCTTATCACTTGTACAACAAAATAAAGGACAATGTGGAAACTGACTTTACTTTGCACTCAGCCATGTTGTTTTGTTGACTTTGCGATTTGCGCTCCGTCTGTCATGTCTTTTTGTTTACTTTACGTTGAGCTAGCTATCTGCCAATGCACTTTTGTTGACTGTATACTTTTCACGGTTTGCAATCTTTTTGTTGACTATATTTAGCACTCTGTCTGCCATTATGTCTTCTTGTTGACTTCACTTTGAAATTGAACTCTGCGTGTCTACCATGTCTTTTTCTTTCTGCGGCACATGGGGGGGGGGGAAGAAAAAGCATGGGCCTACTTCTCAGCAACTCATACCATACAAAGCTTGACAGAATGGTCCTGTGTTTAACTCCTGCACTGTAAGTTAGAGTGTTAGACCATAGCCAAATAATGGCTAAAACATGCACATGAATGTGTGGGTTTTTTGTGAGTGCGGTGTTCTTGAATTCCCCTGCAGTTCTCCACAAGCATAATGCCGTTGTGTGGTACATTTTACATGTAATCACTCACTGTACTGTCTGTTTATAATGCGTGAGCATCAAATACAAAGCTCTTTGTAGTCAAACAAGTCTCATAACAGAATAAATATACAGTAGCTGCTGACAAGTCGTGGATGATCACTTGTTACTTTACTTTACTGACTATTCAAAATGTCTTGTAATAAATTGAAGATGAGATGTATTACCACACTCATACGGAGCCCCTAAGGGGACATGTTGTGTGTATCTCAGTATTAGTCAATGAAATATTGAGTTGAATATGAGCTACTGAGAATAAGGCTTTTTATTATGTTACTAAATACTATATAAATAATTAAGTTATAAGCTCATGTAAGCTCTATGAATAATTTGTTTTCAAAATGGCATTGCTATTCACATCCAAGGAAGCCGATAGTCAATCTTTATAGAATATAGTTTAGTTTATTTCGATCTTTATAGAGAGGGAGACATTACACAAAAAAAACAGTTTACTTTTAGGTGATCGAAAAGGCATAGGCAGAAGCTTAAAGCTTATTAGTGCCTATCCTTATCTCAACGTATTCCAAAATACTGTTGAAGATACAATCAACATATAAACAAAACAAACAAATGCCATTTAACGAAGGAGAATAGAAAATTAAACAAACAGAAAACAAAACAGACAACGAGAAAAACAAAACAAGGAGGGAAAAAAAGACAAAAAAAACAGACAAAGCTACAATGTTATACCTTAGTCCAACACTACATGGCATAAACATGGCTCAGCTCCCCACTCATTCCAGGTTATATCTATGCAATAATTCCTGTTTGAGCCTCTTTTTAAATTGTTTTAGGTTGTTGCTTTGCTTTATTGGCTCAGACAAGCTGTTCCACAGCTTAACTCCATGAACAGAAACACACATACTCTTTAAGGTAGATCCAACACTTATTTGTTTGAAGTTTAGTTCCCCTCTCAGCTCATACCTCCCATCCCTATCTCTAAACCTTTTTTGTATATTTCCAGGAAGCAGATTATGTCTTGCTTTATATAATAATTGTGCTGTTTTAAAATCAACTAAATCAAAAAACTTTAATGTATGTGAATTTAGAAACAGTGGATTTGTGTGTTCATAGTAATTTACTTTATTGACTATTCTTATTGCTTTTTTCTGCAGTAAATATATTGGCTGAAGGTTGCTTTTGTATGTGTTACCCCACACTTCCACACAGTAGGTGAGATATGGTGTTATAAGGGTGCAATAGATCTGTAGTTGCAGAAGACATAGCCTGACCTAAGCAGAGACATTTCTGGCCTAGATGGGAGGGTCGCGCCTCAGAAATGTGCGCACCCTGATTGGATCTCATCGATCTGTCCGTCACCCCCGGCCCCTCCTCTCCCCCCTAGTGCAGCGCTACGTCACATCATTTAGAGCGACGCCCACCCGGAAGGGTTGACTCCCACTTTTAGACTGGTTCAGCCCACGGATTTTTCCAGGCTTTCATCTTTCGCGCAGACGAAATGAAAGCCTGGGTATCGAGGCTACAGAAGACATAACATTTAGTCCAATCGTAAGAAGATAAAAAGAAAACAATCTCTTCTGATTGCCTATACCTAATGGTGCTTCTGAGTAATATCAACTTGCATACTAGCCAGTCCCACTGCACAGCCCCATTTACATGTTTGCTTGTAAACAGTGAATTCATTAGCAGCATAACCAACAGTTGTACACACTCATCAGCCATTTCAATCTCCAAGGGGTTTTATTTGCTGCCCGTGTTTTCATCGGCCAAGACATTTGTTAAACATGTAATTCAAACAGGTTGTCCACCATTTCTCAGGCTCTCCTTTCAAGTACACAAGAACAAAGGTACTGATGCAGAGTAAGATTGATCTTATATGCTGTGCCTTCAGATCAAGATTTTAATTGACTTACCATACATTATCCTCCTTATGAATAGACAACTGACTCTTTTGTAGAAAACACTTTCACTGTTATTCACAAATCCTTTTTTTTCTTTTTTTCCATAAGTCACATCAACACTACATTCCACTGTTACTCTCGTCAGTGTGCTCATTTTTCTCTCATTTCTCACATTTTTGTCTCCACCAGCCGAAGGCATGGGGGAGAGTATGTTTTGCACTCCGTCCGTGTGTCCGTCCGTCCGTCCGTCCGTGTGTCCGTCCGTGAGCAGCTAATCTCGGTCACCGTTAACCCGGTCGATGCCAAATTTTGCACACACACTCCCTGGATGCCAACCATGAACCTCTGCCCCAAACTTTCCAGAACGGCCTGTTATAGCGCCACCAGGAGGCCGCTTTGTGCAAAACAAGTTTTTGCACAATACACCTACAGATTTTGTCCAAACATCACGCAAATTGGTACACAGTCTCTCTAGAGCCATTCAACCAAACCGGTCTTTCAGATTTCTCAGACTCCATCCTGATTGGTTAAGATTGGCTTCCAAAATTCACAGTGTGCTCAGTTTCAAACAAAATGCTGCAAATCATGAACACATCGCGTGATTTCCGTGAAATTGTGCACCCACATTCCCACTAGGCCGAGGACGAAATGCCACATGAACAATTTCAACTCAGCCTCAAGGTGGCGCTATAACTGGCCCAAAAGTGTTTTTACGTCTCTAACTGCACGGATCTGTGGATAACTTTGTATGCCAACTCCCTAGAGGCCAAGGAAAAACCTTTGCCTGGAATTTTTCACATCTGCTCTTTATAGCGCCACCAGGAGGCCGACATATGTAAAACACATTTTCTATTATTACTCCTTCACATTTTATCCAAATTTCACGCAAATCGGTACACATGATCTCCATAGTCATGTGATCAAGACAGGTTTGTTTGATTTCTCATATTCATCCTGATTGGCCACGATTGGCTCCTACAGTTTTCAGGAGTAGCAAATGGCCACAACTCCGCGTCCGATTGCGATGAAACTGTGCATGCATATTCCCACTAGGCTGAGGAAGAATCCTGGTGGAGACCTGTGCCGATTGGCACTTTATTCTCTCCTAAATCTATAGTCTTTTTCTTTTACCCCTTTTTCACTCTTCCAATTCAGTTCATTATGCCAACTAATCCTCCCCACACATTGATGTACAGTCATTTGCCACTGCTGTCATACTCTACTGGCTCACCTGCCAGTTAGGAGCCCCCAGGAGGACTCCGTTCTCCTCCCGTTCAACACCCCCCACTGACGGGTGTCGACCCAGCCCGTCAGAGAGGCTGCCGTCGCGACAAACATCTCCCTCCCTGCCCGGCTTCCCTCAGTCCGTGTCCCCAGACACTTGGCCAAGCCAGACGCACAACAGTGTATTTGAGCCCCCTTAGGCACATTTTGGATGGGGATAGATGTGTATGCTGTTTTGGCTTCTGTTGCAAATGAGCCCAGAATGCCAAACTCCATTCTACAGAAGCCTAAGTGACCGTGATCATGTGAGTTGTTTATCTCCCGTGTCCAATTGGAGCTCTCCATCGATTCCTTCTACCTATCACTAAGGCTCTGGCAGCTCCAATCGTCCCCTGTCTCTTTACCAATCTACCCGGAGAATCCAACCTGTGTCTTCGTGTCAAAATGATGTATCCGAGAGAAAAAACTGCTCTCAGCTAGCTAAGCAAGAATGAGACATACATCAGATATGGCCTTTATCTAAAAGTTAAATTACATTGTTGTGGAATAAATTTGCTACAGTGGTTGTTTGAGCATAAACACTTTGATATAACTTTCCTTTCCTCTACCTACTGTAGTATGGCGTTAGAGAAATTAAGCTCTCTTCTGTTGTTAAAATATAATTTGTAATGCTATTGGCGATGACCTGATTCACAATTGAGACTGCAGCCACGAAAGGCCAACAGTTTTCTCATTAAGCAAAATGCAATTAAAACTTAATTGCTTTCTGATCCAGAAGCATACAGTCTTCTCATAACATTTATCTGTATTTCAGAGAATGGATAGTACACATTTGTAGTATTTGTCGTTCGTCTCCCCCCCCCCCCCCCCCCCTCCATAGTTATGACAAATCTGTTTAATTAGCTAATGCAATTGAATAAACTCTTTGGGGATTAGGGACACTGAGCATGAAAATTATTTAATTCATTGGTCACAGATTTGGCTCCTGCCTCAAACAGAAAATCAAACAAATACAAACCTGACTCGCCTGGTCTGCATGCATTCATACATCACCAATGCGTGGACTATTTAGCACACCCCAGGGGGTGCTGACACATTTACTTGCAGTAATACTACTACCGCTAAAGAAATGTCACAGAAGAATGTTTCTTTTGGGAAGTGTTTGGCCACTTTCTCCTCTCCCATTGACAGTGCAGAAAAGGTGTATAATGTCCTATAAACAGCTGTTGCAAGCAGAGCTCCAATTCCTGGACTGAAAAGAGAGGGCTACTGTGAATATAAATGGTTGTTGCTGTTGTAGTCCTGTTTAGTTTCTTACAGTCGCTTCATCTTCCTCAACATCTTGCTACATTGACCAAATCTTCCTTTACATCTTATTCTGGAAGAAACATCAACAACAACCTAATTGTTTTTTAGTTAACAAGATTAATGACTACTTTTGAAGGGGGTGGCAGGGAGCATGTTAGAAGCAACCTGATTTCCAGCAGTCGATTGTCTGGTATACAGATGGGTTTATTTCGCTTGAACAAAACCATTCATTTTCAATGTGAGAGCACATATAGGATCTTTAGTTCTTTACAAGCACAGACCAATATATAATCACTTGACAGTGACCAGGAAAGAATGTCTCAGGGTCTCAGGGACCCCCAGGTGGGTCATAGTTTTCATATTAGTTAATCATTTAATCGACTTACTGCAAGTGTTCATTTATTATTATAATGCATTTGTTCGGATTTCGGGAGATTAACCGAGTATCCGACGGACTCAGCAACCGGCAAGACTTTAACTAAGATTCAACACGCATAGACTGAACTAAAATGTTCCAATAATCGCTTCTCTTTACAAACGCATGCTTTTTATAAGGTTTTATTCACTCATTATTACACATAAACACTCATACATACACACTGTTTGTTTCCCCCTCCCGCTGACACAGGTGGATACAGTACCCCGGATCTTTGCCTAATAGCCTGTTCCTATCCTATCTGTCGGCTGGGAGTTCAGCTCTCATTGAAACATTCTAAGCTGGCCCAGACCGGCCACTTGAGAGCCATTCTTCGCTCTCTCGATCTGGTACAACTTAGCTGTTGGTATTAGATTAGTTCAACACTACCACCTTTGCATCACCTATGCTCATGTTTACCTATGGTTTCTCTATGTTACCTCTATGGTTTTAAATCTGATTTGGGAGACAAACAAGAGGCACAATACATACTCTGTTACAATCTAAACACATTACAACACAACATGTTATTATAAATGCACATTAATATGTATATTCACCATTGGCCTCTCGCCTGTTGCTCTCACGATCTTCTCCTTGAATCTACCCCACTGTTGGTTTACACACATGAATACAGCAGGCCCTGACTGGGGTCACACCTCCCTGGCAAAGTTATCAGCCAATCGAAAGCCCAGACTGCTCCTTATCTGCCTGAGAGAGGTGGTTCTGTTTCCACCACACTTCCTGTGGTGTAAGGCTAGCTGCTATTTCAGACTAGCATAAACTGGTCGACTCTTAGATATTATACAGGTGTTTTGCTAACCCAATATCTAGGTGTGGACCCTAGAACACGTATCGATACACATTACAGGAATTGAAATGGTAAGCTACTTCATACATTGCTCCCCTGCTATCAACATGTGTGTAATCAGTGAGTCAGCCCCCCTTCCTCTGTAGAATTGTAAAACACCCCACACTCTACAGGAAGGTAGCCTCTACCCAACCCCACTGGAGTTGCATGCAGCTCATTTATTGCCCCACGGAATGTGCTTAGAGACCTTATCTATAGACAGTTCCCTCTCCTCTCTCCCTGATGAGAGCACATGTCCAGATCACCTAATACATCCCCAATCTTGATCATAATCTCGTCCATTGATAATTGGACAGTACAGCATTAATTAATGATAATGTACTGTGGTGGGTTAATGTCCACAGCATTAACACAATGAATGCCCATGCATAATTTCATGAGAGGAAATGTCATAAAATCCAAAGGTACAGTAACATAATATAATCCTGAACCTGTTTGTACACATAAGGGTAGTAGGGAACAGCTGTGTTTATCACATTGCAGGCCTAATAATGATAGTTGTGGTCAGATAATACCATCAACCATTAACATAATAAAAGTTCAACTCTTTACTCTTTGTGGTGTTATGGTAGGGTTCATGTGTTTTTTAATATTTTGTCAGAATGTGTTGTGGTGATGTAGGCTACATTGAGTGTTGAGCATTATTGTGCTTCAGCCATAATAATGTCTGTTACTTTGGGGCATGCATGTTTTGTTTGCATGTGATGTTATACACCAAAAATAGCAGAAACACTAGCTCGCTATGCATGAAATGAGAATGTGCTGTGAGCTTGTAGTTGTTGGGGGAACCACACTAATGACATACTAGAAGGTACAAATATCATTTAAAAGACACATAATTGTGTCGTTAAAAAGAGGGATAGACACAGGGTTGGGCAGTTTGAGTGATTATTTGCAGCTTATTCCAATCAGTGGCAGCATAGGATTGGAATGAGCTGTGACCTATTGGGGGTACTATAGGCTTATGTGCTGAGAGGGTGCTGAAGCCTGATTTATAGTTAGTCGTACAACAGTGTCTCATTCCCTACGAACTCAGCACTGCATTGCGAGCGTCTAAGAGTTCTGGGTGAAGTGCAATAGGTTTCGGTTGGTGGACGTCTACCAAGAATGTCTTTGTAAATAAACGTATCAGTTGCATCTGTTTAATGATGGCCAATTTACAGAAGCGTAATGTTGCAGTGTGCGTTGAGTGGTAATCGTGGAGGCTGATTCGCATTGTCAGGGACTACAGATGAAATTTAGCTTTGGCTAACTCTGGCCCATTTACATTGATGTGAAAACTGACATGTTGATTAATGAGTGCTGTCCCTGTCAAATAAATAAATAAAATAAATGTGGGGAGAATGGTATTTGAACTAAAAGAGCAATTAAAAAATCTGTCTCAAACCACAAAACACATTTGAGCTTTAGAATGAAGATAACACAAGCTATTAAGCGTATATTACTAGACTATATCAACATTACTAATACGTCTAAATGAGCATTAATTGTCTCCACCAGGCCGAAGGCATGTGGGGAGAGTATGTTTTGCACTCCGTCCGTCCGTGTGTGTGTCCGTGTGTGTGTCCGTGTGTGTGTCCGTGAACAGCTAATCTCGGCCACCGTTAACCCGGTCGATGCCATATTTTGCACACACACTCCCTGGATGCCAACGATGAACCTCTGCCCCAAACTTTCCAGAACGGCCTGTTATAGCGCCACCAGGAGGCCGCTTTGTGCAAAACAAGTTTTTGCACAGTACACCTACAGATTTTGTCCAAACATCACGCAAATTGGTACACAGTCTCTCTAGAGCCATTCAACGAAAAGGGTCTTTCAGATTTATCAGACTCCATCCTGATTGGTTAAGATTGGCTTCCAAAGTTCACAGGAGTGCTCAGTTTCAAACAAAATGCTGCAAATCATGAACACATCGCGTGATTTCCGTGAAATTGTGCACCCACATTCCCACTAGGCCGAGGATGAAATGCCACATGAACAATTTCAACTCAGCCTCAAGGTGGCGCTATAACTGGCCGAAAAGTGTTTTTACCTCTAACTGCACGGATCTGTGGATAACCTGGTGGAGACCTGTGCCCGGAAGGGCACTTTTTCTAGTTTACTCATGATTTGATCACGCAGGCGTGAATGGCGACTTAATAATTTATATTTTTCTCAGAATAATTATGCTTCAAGCAGCAGGATTCAGCACCTTGGAGAGCGCCACAGGGCACTCAGTCCTGACGGTTTTATCACATGTGTCCGGCTGTTTATTTGGTACTTTAATTTCCATTAAAGTAATATTAGGCTTTGTTGCATTCATGAAATATAAATATAAGGGAAGTCTGCAGGCTCTCGTCTGTGAAGCAGGAGCAATATTTAGACTTTATGTAGTTCATGCTCAGACAAATGCATTGATCCAAAGATGTGCAGGACTGCATGCATCATGTTCATATATGATGGGTGACATGATTCACTAAGCTGTGTTTTTTACGGAGGCCCGATGTTATGTATACTTAAGGATACATATTTACTAATTATGAATATTAATAGCCCAACACTTTTAATGTATAGCTCCGTTGTGAGGGGAGCATTGTAAGAATGTAATAGAGTAAAAGTACTCAAGTCAAAGGTACCAGCCTTACCAAAAATGGTGATAAAGTGAATATTAAACTTTATCTTTAATGTTATAATGTTAGACTGTAATCCTATATTAATAACCTTTTAAGGATAAATACGTTTAGAGGGAAAACTACAATACTTAAAGAGTAAAAAAGTAAAAGTATTTCAGCGTATACCAGAATACCTTATAATGATTTTGACACAGACACGAAAGAAGCTAAGGATTTTCCATTTGATATATTCCAAGTTACATCGGGAGAGAAATGGTAAATGTCCTACAGCGTTCAAAATATCTCTCACTGACACATCATCAGTGAAAACAATTTAAAGGGCATAAGTCATAACATCCCTTTGACATGGGGAAGTATTCAATTTGAGTTCAGAGGTTAACACAAAAGTGAATCATAGCGACACCTATAGCTGGGAGGTTTACTTGGATATGTGGCATTTTACACTTCTGGTAAAATGTAACTGTGTAACTGATGGGAATCGTAGTTCTTTTTAAGTCAATGTAGTTCACAATTCAAGTCACTGGCTACTAGTCGGAGACGGGTTGTCTCAACTCTGGGCGCCAGCGACGTAGAGTCTGTGGGGGCCACGGGGCCATGGCCCCCATGAAGAATCCTAGGGCCCCTTTCGGCCCCCATGAAGATTTTCGTGGACATTTTACATTTACATTACATATTTTCTGGGAATTCCGAACATTTTGGACCTCTCCGCCGGCAATCTGAGAATCCCATCGTCAAATATTCGGGAAAACAGCGCCTCCCCTGTTGTTCCTCAGGCAACAGTCTGTCTTGAGAGACACCGGCCGTCCAAGAGGTGTTAAAAAGTGCTAATCGGGTTTCTTTTGTATAGTTGTTCTTGAGGCGTGACATAATAACACTGATCAAGAATTCACCAAAGAGACCTAACCACAGACTAGTGAGACTACACACTGACTCGAGAAAAGACCCATATCGTCCAAAATAGGCTGATCAGTCGCTGTCTGTGTATAGGCTAATTCATTGGTAAAAGTATGCTAAAGAACTCATTTTTAGACCATTTGGGAAATAAATAAATAAATAAATCCGCGGCGACAGTCCCCCCCAACGCTATTCTGTAGCCTACCCAAAGGTAAAACGCACCCGCCGCCTATGATCTCTCTCTCTCTTATCTCCCTCTCTCTCTCTCTCTCTCTCTCTCTCTCTCTCTCTCATAATAATAATAATATAGTCCTGAAAGTCCTCACATTGGCTTGGACATTGGCCTATAGAAGCTGCTTTAAAAGTACCAGCGAAAACAACTTATTTTTTTCCGCGCTGCGGCGGGGGGGGGGGGGGGTGCGGGGAGGCGGGGCTGCGGGGGGACGGGGGGGGGCCCCCTTGAGGATTGATCAAACTCTTCGGCTCTGCTGGGCGCATAGAGACCAAGGCCAAATAACATGCTTTTCACAGAGGGGCAGATAAACAGGCGCCACTGAATGTAGTTACACCGGGCATATGAAGAATAAGTCATTGGGAACATGTAAAAAAATCTACAAACAACAAATCTACAAATAAGTCTCAAAATAACACCCGCTCGGAGACAGACTTATATGGGACCAAAGCTCCCCCCCCCCGCCACACACACACACACATACACACACGTCACACACACACACACAACCCCACCCCAACAGTCATTGGATTTTGTTATGCAGCAGGTGATTCCAATTATGTGCCGTCAGTGGTTTAAAGGTTTTATGACATTCATTTTCATTTATTTTTCTTTTAGGTTTTATGACCTCAATTACACCCAAAAAACCTGAACTTTGAACATTCAGTGGATTTTCTGTGGTCTGAAGTTTTCTTTGGGGTTTGGAAGCCTTTTGAGCTACAATGAAAACGGGCAAAACAGTGACATCTGCTGGCAAATCCCATTGACATATATGGGATTTGCAGGGTCTTACATCACTTACTGCCGGCAAATCAGAGCACCTGTTTGAGCCAGAAAACCCCAGATCACAGAAAATCTACTGAATGTTAAAAGTTCATGTTTTTTGGGTGCAATTGAGATTAGAAAACCTAAAAAAAATAAGAACAATTCCAAAACCTTTTTTTTAATGTCACAATCCCTTTAAAGCCTTTTGCCATTATTTTGTTACTATAAGGTTCATCACCTCCATAATACACTCAGGGCGGAATGTTTGAGCACACAGTTCTGCTTTGTGCAAGATGCAGTGAAACTTAAGCAGCTTTAAATCCAACAAAGTCTGTAGTAAAGTCAAAGCCCTTCTGTGTCCTTCCCATGCTAGGTGCCCCATCTGTAGCTACTGACACCATGTGGGTGTGTTTATTTATTTGGCATTTAACTAGTTCATAATAGCCTCACAAATGTTATCCCTCCATGTGTTTGGCCTTCAGCTGTATCACTATAATATATCTTTTCTTCCTCCTTGGCCTATCAGAGTTCACATACCTTCATACCAGCACTGTCTGCTCAATGTTGTTCACATCACAGGCAATTTAAGGCTGGCACTGATGTCCTTGATTGTTGCTATTTTCATGGCCCTGTCTTTGATGGACTTTGTGGAGAGAGGCATATCTTTATTCAATCCCTCAAAGGATGTTGGAAATGATTTGATAATGTCAGAATGAAAATACATCGCATGGATGCAACTGGGACGTATCCTCTGGGATGTATCCCAAGGTCATCGGGGTTACGGGTCTCGCGAACATCATGCCCCTCACTCGGGTGACCCAGTCGGGGTGATCAAGTCCCAGTAGCTACCCTCGATCAGACCCACTAGGGAAAGACCAGGGCCACACAATCCGTTGGAACCACTCCGGAACTACTATGCCGGGACTGAGAGGTACAATTCTGGCATGTGGAGGGACTAGGTTGTACTACATTTGTATAGTCATAGGGTACACGTAGGCTACACTCATCTCATGTAAATATTTGCCATGACAAATATACCACAGAGCACAACAGAACAGACTTGCAGAAATGCAATGCTATAAATATTGTATTATTATATTATATTATATGTAATGCAGCCTATACATTGTGCACAACAAATGTAACAACTAACAAGAGTACTATTGGGCACTTAAAAACGGTAGCAGGGAGGATAGTGTATGGAGATTGAGCATCCAAGGAATACAGGGGGGGGGGGGGGGAATAGTTGTATTGTACAACCTATTGTTCAACAGTTACTGGCCAAAACTTTAAGTGGGCTGTTGTAGCAAACCTCTGGAACTCTCTCCCCATGGAGATTTGAATAGGTACCTACATTGTCTGCATTGTCGGCATTTGGCAAATAGTACATTTTTATGGGGCCTATGTCCAGCTTTGAGGGTCTGTGTAAACACAAACATTGAAGACAAAAGTGTGTAAACACAAACATTGAAGACAAAAGTGTGTAAACGCAAACATTGAAGACAAAAGTGTGTAAACGCAAACATTGAAGACAAAAGTGAGAACGCAAATTGTGATTGGCCAGAATGAGATAATGTATGATGACTTATGATGATAAGAGTGCCCCTCACTTCACATGGGTGTTACTATGTGTTACTATTTGTATTTAGTCTATTTAGTCTACATAAATTGATTTAATTTGCATGCATGTCAGACTTTCTGAGTCCTCAATGTAACAATACATAATGTACACTTTTAAATGTGTGAGCAATACAAATATGTTAATATTTAACTTTAACCCTAAAACATGATCATCAGGTCTTATTGTTATATAAGGAGGTATCATTTTTTCCAAAAAAAGTGTACAGTATTTGTTAAAATGTTTTTATGTGGGCACGCCCACCAGTTCATTAAGTATGCCTGGTTTGCCTGGTGGGTGGTGATGGGTGGTGAATGTGATCCACCTGAACTGAAGCCGCACGCACAGCTGTAGTTGTATGATAAAGGGGGAGGGGTTAGGGGAGGGGCTGATAGTGTGATGTCACTATATTACTGTTTATTTCATTGGCCCATTTGACTGTCAAGGGTTCAGCCTCCAGGAATGAAGTACTGTCACCTCATAGACACATGAAAACCTGGAAAAATAAAGATTAATTGGCACCCCCTCCCCTATTTAAATAAATCTGGTGGCCTTAAACGTGTTTTGTGTGTGGGACAAGAATATTCAGAGCTTATTTTGATACTTTAACAGTCATTCACACATTTACACTATTCTGAGGGTTACAAATGGAACCATGTGGACAAATTTGTTTCCATTTGTACGTACATTCAGAGTTAAATTAACACCCAGGATTTTACTGTGTGAGCTTCAGTGACAAGCCATTAAATGCATTATAATGAAACACTTTTCATTTTGGTGGTGTGAGTGGGATTTGAAAGAGGCTACATGCACCCATTTTCTTGGAATTGTGTACTGGGGATCAGAGGAATTAATCAAATATGATGAGCAGACAATGGGAGGCAGACAGGCAACAGTTTGAGTGGTGCCTCATTTTGAGTGTAATGTATTAAGGTGATTGTTATTCTTGGTGTGTGTGTGTGTGTGTGTGTGTGTGTGTGTGTGTGTGTGTGTGTGTGTGTGTGTGTGTGTGTGTGTGTGTGTGTGTGTGCAATTTCAGCTGCATTTCTGTGTGCTATATAAACAAAGCTCATTATCATTCTATGGCTTTGTCTATCTATTAAGCATGTCTGGTACTAGTTTGCCTAATTAATGGTCTTTTATCTCCTATTGTCTTTACTTAGCCAAATCAATAAATGGTACCTTCAATCTTCCACCTGGGGGAATGAATGCCATCATTTGTAAGATTGATTGAAATCAAACAATAAATGTGGACAAAGAAACAGCACATTTTTCTGAACCACTAATTCTCTCTCCTATTAGGATACAAGATACTCCCAGACACTCTCTCGTATCTGGAAATAAAATCATTGTTCTCCAAGAATTTGAATACAAAGACTACTTATAATTATGTTGCACACACATTTTGTCGACTGTTCAGCACTTCAGAGATGTCAACTTTCAGATGCTTAGCTTGAGAGATTACAGAGATGTAGACTTGGATAAGCATGCCGTATACCTACAGTATACCTTAATTTCATTTTTAAATGCAAAAGTTTCAATGGTGCATTACAGTGTCTGTGAAAATGCACCAGCATGTTGATATTGTGCATCATGCGGCATAAATTATTTCAGTATAGCAGGGGATATGAAGGCAGCATTGGCCTTTTTTCAGTCACAAGCTCAGAACAGTGATCATTATAGCATTGTGGATTTATGAAATAATAATTAATTCAAATTGTACAGCACCTCTCATCTGTGCTAGGCAAAACCCTAGCACAGACAAATAAATAAAAATAAAAACTAGTACACTTCTGGAATCTCACTTTTATAGATCTTATTTTACCTGTTTTATTTCACACTTTGAGTTGAACTTCCAACGAGGGAAGAAGAATATGTCACTGCATCCAAACTTAACTTGCAGTGACATTTTATTTAGACCTCGACGCAATATCACTGTTTCTGGTAAAGGATCATCATCAATCAAAAAGATGAATTAACTATAGAAAGATAACCAAGGGGAGATGAGAAACCTTTGCACAGCATGTTTCTAATTTGAATGCTGATAATTTCTTTTGAAGTCTTTTTCTCAAGGCAAAGGAGCCCATTAGCAAAGCATGCCTCTCAGAATAGTTGATGTACAAATAAGTATTTCTATACCTTTTTAACTGCTTCTCATGTATGCAAACTGAGACCTTTTAGCAGGGGATACAGATTTATTATACATCAAAGTATAAAAGAAAAGAAAAAATACACTATAATAAAAATGAAAAAAAGGAAACTATAATTAACATCGAATTACCATTTGTGAGGGGGACATTTACTGTTGTAATCTAGGTATTTCTAGGCACACACTTACATAATCACTGCAGGCTTGTCCCATTTAACTGCTTAAACCCTCTATACTTAAAATATTAATACTGTGTTGACTGGTTCGGCTCTGTACTTTTTTCCCCCACCTCTACACAAAATCTATTTCCCGAAAATAGCCCATCTACAAGCTCACAACATGTTCCCCCAGAATAGGAATGCTAGAGGTCAAGTGATTAAATATTGAGATAGTATCAGTCATCTCCGAGTCCAAGCTATGTTAAAAGAAATGTAGGCCTATACCGTTGCACCAAAATGTTAAACAGTATTTTCTGTCCATGTTAAATGATCATGAAGGGACTGCACTGTTGCCACCACAGCCATTACATATATGGAATTAAATGTGTTACCATTTACCATTTCAAATTCCATTAAATACCCCATGGCATATCATTAAGTTCCATGTACATACTTTATGATGACTGAAAGTAATACCTTAACTTTGGATTAGCTTCTCCAATGAACCATGTTCAGCGTTAATTACGTAAATGCTCCACACATCCTTGCAAAATGGGTTCTGGTTGTCGAGTCTAAGCTCTTTGTAATGAAAACACGCTCTGGGTGAGTTTCATTGAAAACGTCACAAATCGTGGCAAAGGCTGAATGTGAGCTTTGTCTAAATAATCTAAAGCCACTCTTACAGTATCTCGTCAGCCATCAATAATGATGGCTGAAGAAGGAATATAAACGTCTAGTTAATGTGAAAGGGTAGAATCGTGAAGAGGTGACTCATACTTTCTTAATTGAAGCACCACGTATTCTGATTTCTCTAACTTTCTTAGCAGAATAGATTGTAAATGAAAAAAGGCAAGCAACGCCTCAACTGCAATCTGAACAAACTAGCAACAAGACAAAAATGCCAAACGACGCTTCAAAGAACTATACCAACCTAGTCCAACAGAGTTTAAGTACTGGTCACAGACATGAAGGAAATGATTAAGAGCTTGATTGAAAGCCACTCGAGGAGCATTTAGATTCTGTTCAATAAGCCTTGTCTGCCTTGATCAATGATCCATGGTTTATTATTGGGGAAACAGTCTACTGTACAGTCCTGGCTGGTATAACAGTTAATGTAGTCAATGGTGCAGTCAACCATTCTGTCAATGTCAGTGTCCATGTTGTTCCCCTGTGACTCCTGTAGGCCTATAGTATGTTCCAATGCATGCATTCACAACAGGCCTTTAAAAACTCTGGATTACCTGTAGATATCCGCAATGAACAAAACCTCCATCACAATCACCGCTAAGGGCATATTGTTTGGAGCGTATATGCCCATGTAAAATATCACAACTTGTTTTCTAATCAGTTGCTTTTCGATGTGCACAGTAGGCCTACATCATTTTATTTGAGGATTTAAACATCAGCAGGTATCGTTTCTGTTCCCGGGGGTATCGTGAGATTTGGCTGCCAGACAGGAAACGGTGGACAGTCTCGCAATACTTGGCACGTTCAGAAACATACTTTTTGCTTGTTTCTTCTGTTATTTGCCAGAAGCGATTGCTTTACAAAAGATCTCAGTCATTCAGAAATAGTGTTCATGAGCTGGTCACTGGGCTCTCATTGACTCCAGTGCATTCTGCCGAACTTCCGGGTGCAGTTCGGCTCCCATGGTGCGATGAATCTGACGTCTGGAATTGCGTGATAGCGAAAATGACGTTGGTAACTTTACCTCCATTTAATATACCTTGCCTTCCTCTGCATATGGTTCCTTGTTGTTATGTTTGCTGTGATGTTTGCTGTTCCTCGTGGTTGTTGCAGCTGCTATTGTTGTCCATGCTGCTACTGCTGCTTAAATCATGCTTCTCAGCTGCTGTCCATGCTGTGATAAGGGCCAGGTTGTATGGCAAAATATTGAGTTTGGTATGATTCTGCTAATGCTGCTGAGTTCTATTGTATGGCTTCAACAAGCTACAGCCTGTTTTGATGATTAAGCTGGATGCTGCAGACAGTGCTGCAGCTTCTAATGTAATGTGGTATGTGTTCTATAGTTAAAGCCAAGTTATCATTTGCTAATGGTTTGCCAGCCAAGTTAGCTCAGAAGCAGTGGTTATGTGCATTGTGTTGCCACGTTGGGCTTGTTTTCTGTAGTCACTTGTTTGTTTCTGGTGTCTGCCACGGATCCATAATGAACTTTCAGAATCTTCGTAGTCATTTAAGGGTAAGGTATATATAGTACTGTAGTTTTAAAGTGGCGAGTCCTAGTCTGGCTCGAGCTCGAGCTTGAGATATTTATGTTCCCCATGGGGGGTTTATTATATCTATCTACCTGCTCTTAATGTTTTATGATGATGTTTAATCGTGCCGAGCAGGGAGAGAATGCATCAAAAAGGCAGTTCTCAATAAGGTATCTGATCCTAGGCTGAAATAAATCTCCATCTCTGCTGGTCTTTCAATCAAACTACAAAAAAATGCTCATATCCAAGACGCAGTAGATAAATATACAGTTGGCTATATGTGAGTAGGTTTGTAGGCATGGGTAGGTGGTTATGTGTATAATATTAAATGCTTATGTCTGATTTTCTTTCGTTTTTAACTGTATGTGCTAATAAAAAAAGTGTGATAAAATCACACCTGTGGGAAGTGAGCAGTGCATGCAACTGTACCGTCTGGGGGTCCGCGCAACCTCCAGACCCCCAGGAACGCACCCCGGTTCCGACGAGCCTTCCCGCGTCCAAAATGTTCGAGAAATGACAGAGTTACCGTGTTGCAGCTTTCCGTGCTCAGACACAGGGACAGACATACACACATTGCTACGTAATGGAGCGGTTAGGCACAGCTCAAAAATATTCCATTTGCAATGTGTGTTTGCCTATTTGTGTGCTAATTGCATTTCCCAGTTTTACTACCCAGCATGTCCTTGATTTCTAGAAACAATGTAAAATTTTTAATAACTGGCTACCACCAGTAGCTGGTAA
This sequence comes from Protomyctophum parallelum, assembly GCF_964188405.1. Classification (NCBI taxonomy): domain Eukaryota; kingdom Metazoa; phylum Chordata; class Actinopteri; order Myctophiformes; family Myctophidae; genus Protomyctophum; species Protomyctophum parallelum. Next base: position 42,563,221 of record NC_139704.1, on the reverse strand, counting down.
TTATGATAATTGTGTATGTGTGTAACAAAGAGTCGTCTAAGTACTATTAAACACTATTTAACACCTGCCATAATGATTTAATGTTTGCTGTTTATTGTTTATTGTGAGATGCAAATACTTCTGGTTCAGTAGAGGCCAGTGACACACATGCCGTAATTTCATATGGCAGGCATGAGCGGCACTGCTATAGTTGTTTGCGTAAAGCGTGTTCCCTCAGGACATTCAGTCAATCCCCAGTTATTGAAATGACAGTTACTAATTACTGAGGATTGCACCCTACCTGGCATGGTTGACGAGTGACATTCACTGCCCCAGATGTTCCTTCCTTTTTAACCAGTTCCCCAAGACGATGAGTGGCAGCGGCAGTGTTAAACCTGTTACCTGGCAGCAATCTCCATTCAGAAAGGTGTCTGGCAGAGTACCCTGAGGTGATGCCACCTATTTTGTTTTTGTAGCAGATTCAATTAGATCTGTGCATGTTCTCCAAAGAATGAGGCATTCAATTCTGCGGGGCACATAATCATGGAAAGTAGCTAGACTAGTGCATGGTTTGGATTTGTAATCATCAATGGTTCCTCTCCGTTGGGGAATCATAGACTGTTCCTGTTGTAGCAGTCAAAGTCACCCTCGTTATGCATTCATGTTGCTTTCACAGGCAGCCAGGATGATAGAAGATGAATGCCTATGTCAGTCACAGGGAACAGCAGTGGCGTGTAGATGGTGGCAGGAGAAGGCCATGATTGTTGTTCCTGTTGAATATGTACAATATTTAATGTGTCAAACCTGGACACCAAAGGTGCAATTTTTCACATTCTCATTTCTGAGGTGTGTGTGTGTGTGTGTGTGTGTGTGTGTGTGTGTGTGTGTGTGTGTGTGTGTGTGTGTGTGTGTGTGTGTGTGTGTGTGTGTGTGTGTGTGTGTGTGTGTGTGTGTGTGTGTGTGTGTGTGTGTGTGTGTGTGTGTGTGTGTGTGTGTGTGTGTGTGTGTGTGTGTGTGTGTGTGTCAATTTACACACACACACACACACACACACATTGTACTGCACTGTGCAAGTACAAGGAGAGAGATTGTAAAAACTCAGAGCCGTTTTGGTTTGCATGGCGGTCATGCTTCACCTTCTTCTGGGTGGAAAACGCTTTCCAAATGCATAGCTGCAGAATAATCTAGAAGGGGAATGAAATAGAAATATCTTCCACCAGCCAATTACATAGCATGATAATTACTTTTTTTAAAACCTTTATTTAACCAGTAAAAACCACATTGACTCTTTTTGCGAACGCAATGAGCACTAACTATGAGACCCTGCAGATCGTGTCTGTCTGTCTGTGTGTCTGTGTGTCTGTCCCGCTGTGACACCACCCGCCCACCACCAGAGGGTGCAGCTGTAGCACACACACACACACACACACACACACACACACACACACACAGACACACAGTAATTGTTGTTATTGCAATTTACGAGCTGCGTTCGCTTCCCGCGTTTGCGCGTCTTACTTGTACAAGTGTGAACTGGCCAAGAGAAGAGGCAAAATGTGACACAGCTCTGCAAGTAACAATAACAAGACAATAACAGGACAAACATGCAACGCTCTAAAATACAGTACCCAGTACTACCGAAGAAGCTCAAAGGGAGAACAGGAATGTCTAATAACGCAACCAATAAAGGCTAATACATTGAAACTAAGCAATGAAATTTGCTAATAAACTAAAAAGCTACTGAACCACTGACACGTGTAACAGCGTGTCTAACAGTGGGCAAGGCAAATGATTGCAGCTGAAGTTTTAGAGGTCCATCCCCATGTTAAAACGCCCTAGTTGGAGGACTTCTGCAACATCTGTCCATTGATTTGACAGTCTGTGGTAGATACATGTCTGTTCCCGCTGTAAATAATTTGACAGAGCTACATTGTGTCACACCACCTCTCTGATCATTCATTTGAAGTAAAGTGGACTGTGAATTGAAACAGTTTCCACCCTCTCTCTCTCTCTCTCTCTCTCTCTCTCTCTCTCTCTTGTTCTCCAATGCATTGTCTCCCATCCCTCTCTCAGTCTCCACAGATCATTATACTGGAATTAGCACTCAAAGGGCTCTGCTCCACATCGCCATCTCCAACGATGAGATTCCAGTGACTGACAATAGCTGTGTTCAGAGTCCAAGCTGGTGTTGGCTCAGCTAGGGCAAAAGAGACTCATGGCCCACTAGCTTCTAGTCCCAGGGGATCTGGGAATAAGTTCTGCAGGCAGGTCTCCAAAACTAAACTAGAAAAAGTGCCCCTCGGCCCAGGCGGTGGCGTAACCGTCTGGGCACCCGACTGGTAATCCAGTCGCAGTGTGCCGCAGGTTCGACTCCCGAGCCCGACACGGCCTTTACTGCATGTCTTCCCCCATCTCTCTCCCGTTTCCTGTCAGCCTACTGTCTGTCCCTTCAAAAAACTAATGAAAGGCGTAAGCCGCAAAAAATATCAAAAGAAAGAAAGTGCCCCTCGGTCGGGGTACAGTTCTCCACCAGGCCAGGTCAAGTTGTGGCCTCCTGGTGGCAGGCCAATGTGAAATAGTACAGTAAACACAGGTGTTATCAATGATGGGTACTAATTAATACACTGCTACATTTATTGTAGCAGAGCCTTCCCATTGCAACATGCAGAATAGCAGCACCCTGAATCTGTTTGACCTGAATGGAAACAGAACTTTAACTAGATAAAGTGCCCCTCGACCTCGGGGCACAGCCTCAGGCCTCCACCAGGGCAGGTCAAGTTGTGGCGCAATAAAAGGCAGATGTGAAAAATTCAGGTCAAAGGTTTGTGCATGGAACGTTTCACGCAGATTGGTGCAGTTCTAGGTAAAAAGCTGCCTCATTGTGGCGCTATAACTGGCCGTCCTGGAAATTTTGGTGTGTGTGCAAAATTTGGCATTGACTAGGTTAACGGTGCTGGCTGGAGCTGTACACGGACGGACGGACACACTCACGGACTGATGGAGTGCAAAACTTACTCTTCCCATGCCTTTGGCTGGTGGAGCCAATACGAAGCCTATTAAACATGCTGAATATAATTGCACTACAATATCCATGAATATTGTTTGACTCATTGGAATGCAATGCAAACTGGCGTTGAATTGATGGTTTTGACATTGGACGTACAGTAGCATGGCATTTTAGTGGTGCTATGAGCTATGAGTGGTATTTGGAGTGGTCCTATGCGTGACTGTGTGTATGTCTGTCTGTCTGTGTGTGTATGAGCACAGATGAGCACGGAAGTACCACAGCAATACCGCTGGATGGCAATGTTGAGCAGCGACACACACACGCACACGCAGACACACCATCAAAAACGACATACTGAGTATGTCGTTTTTCATGGTTTAAAAAAAACATTGATGACATACTATAGTCTGTTGTTTTTCATGATTTTCGAGGCCAAATTTGTTCTTACGAAAATCATGGTTTAACTTTTCAAGTTTCAACAATGAAAAAAATAATTTTGTACATTATGTGCGGTATCTTTCTCTGTTGTGACATCAATCTGAACATTCACACTCACACACACACACACACGCAGGCACGTGACACTGCTGACAAGCAGACAATCACACACAGATTCACACAGGAAGATGCTCTCACATGGTCATGGGGACAGACCCACAGAGATCTGTAGTCTGTCTAGCAGACAGCCTAATGTTAGTGTTATACCGTAACTGTATACACTTGCTATTGAGGCACTGACAATTTTTGACATTTTTCACGTTGACGACGACGACGTTGACATTTTTGACGTTGACGACGACGACGTTGACATTTTTGACGTTGACGACGACGACGTTGACATTGTTGACGTTGACGACGACGGCGACGACGTTGACATTTTTGACGTTGACGACGACGATGACGACGTTGAAATTTTTTGGCGTTGACGACGACGACGTTGAAATTTTTGACGTTGACGACGTTGAAATTTTTGACGTTGACGACGACAACGTTGACATTTTTGACGTTGACGACGTTGACATTTTTGATGTTGACGACGACGACGACGATGTTGACATTTTTGACGTTGACGACGATGTTGACAGCCTAATGTTATAGTGTTATACCGTAACTGTATACACTTGCTGTTGAGGCACTGACAATTTTTGACATTTTTCACGTTGACGACGACGACGACGTCGACATTTTTGATGTTGACGACGTTGCCATTTTTGACGTTGATGACGACGACGTTGACATTGTTGACGTTGACGACGACGGCGACGACGTTGACATTTTTGACGTTGACGACGACGACGTTGACATTTTTTGGCGTTGACGACGACGACGTTGACATTTTTGACGTTGGCGACGACGACGACGTTGACATTTTTGACGTTGACGACGACGACGTTGACATTTTTGACGTTGACGACGACGACGACGTTGACATTTTTGACGTTGACGACGACGTTGACATTTTTGACGTTGACGACGACGACGACGTTGAAATTTTTTACGTTGACGACGACGACGTTGACATTTTTTACGTTGACATTTTTGACGTTGACGACGACGTTGACATTTTTGACGTTGACGACGATGACGTTGACATTTTTGACGTTGACGACGACGTTGACATTTTTGACGTTGACAACGTTGACATTTTTGACGTTGACGACGACGACGTTGATATTTTTGACGTTGACATTTTTGATGTTGACGACGACGACCATGTTGACATTTTTGACGTTGACGACGACGATGTTGACAGCCTAATGTTATAGTGTTATACCGTAACTGTATACACTTGCTGTTGAGGCACTGACAATCCTCCAGCAAGGGCAGAATCCATTTCTTGCGACCGACCGTCGGTCGCGACGCACCGTCGGCCGGTCCTATTTTAGGTCGGCCGGTCGGTCCGTCGGTCCGTCGGTCCGTCGGCCGGTCCGTTTTTAGGTCGGCCGCTCCGTATTTACGTCGGCCGGCCGGTAACTCTGTAATTTCTGTACCGTTTTGGACGTGGGTGGTCTCATTTGAATCGTGTGGCCCCCCCGGGGGCGTCTATGGGGGTCTCGAGGTTCGGGGACCCCTGGGGACCCCCAGGGACCCCCAGGGACCCCCAAATGGTAACTCTGTCATTTCTCTACCGTTTTGGACGGGGGTGGGCTCTTTGGAATCGTGTCGCCCCCCTGGAGGTTTCTTTGGGGGTCTCAAGGTTCGGGGACCCCTGGGGACCCCCAGGGACCCCCACATTGTAACTCTGTCATTTCTCTACCGTTTTGGACGGGGGTGGTCTCATTTGAATCGTGTCGCCCCCATGGAGGTTTCTTTGGGGGTCTCAAGGTTCGGGGACCCCTGGGGACCCCCAGGGACCCCCACATTGTAACTCTGTCATTTCTCTACCGTTTTGGACGGGGGTGGTCTCATTTGAATCGTGTCGCCCCCCTGGAGGTTTCTTTGGGGGTCTCAAGGTTCTGGGACCCCCAAAGAAACCTCCAGGGGGGCGACGTTGACATTTTTGACGTTGACGACGACGACGTTGACATTTTTTGACATTGACGACGACGACGTTGACATTTTTGACGTTGACGACGACGACGTTGACATTTTTGACGTTGACGACGTTGACATTTTTGTCGTTGACGACGACGACGTTGACATTTTTGACGTTGACGACGACGACGTTGACATTTTTGAAGTTGACGACGACGTTGACATTTTTGACGTCGTCGTCGTCAACGTCAAAAATGTCAACATCGTCGTCGTCAACGTCAAAAATGTCAACGTCGTCGTCGTCAACATCAAAAATGTCAACGTCGTCGTCGTCAACGTCAGAAATGTCAACGTCGTCGTCGTCAACGTCAAAAATGTCAACGTCAGCGTCGTCAACGTCAAAAATGTCAATGTCAACGTCGTCGTCAACGTCTTACATTGAAAGTAAGAGTGAAAACCTCCCAAGATGGCGCCACCTGTCACCGGTTCCTCAAACTACAGTATATACCAAATTTCTCTGCCAAAAATAGTAGCCCAGATCTTGTAGATCTGCTTTTTTCGCCGAGTGTTCATCCCAGAATTGGGATGCTAGGGTTAATCAAAATGTGACAGGAGAGAGCAAGGAGGAGAGACGACTTCAGAATAATTTTGACCTCTGCAATGAAGGCTATGAACGGCTGACTGAGCACTCCGTCACTTCAGATGCAAAATGAAAAGGATTTTGAAACCTGTTAAATTGAGACGATAGGGATTTCCTCAACTGTCTGATGGGGTTGACATTCCTGCACAGCTCGGCCATTCCTGGGCACTTTACACCAAGCGTCACTCTACATCAATGCTGGTCTCTCGCTCCGCTTTTGCCCCCAAAATCCCCACCTCTACATTTCCAATGTGTCTTAGTCCTGTGAGAGGTAATATACAGAGATGGGGTTTTCCCTATAGCCAATTTGGCAGCCAAGATAACCTGCCTTAAACCCTTTATTGCCTATCTAAGACTTTGCATTCCAGCAAGACGGATAGCAACTGAATATTAGCAATTACAGTTTTAATTTCAAACTTTTGGTAGACTCCTGGCTGAATTGTGCTTTACACATTCACCAGGAACCAATTGGCAATTGACAAGGCAATTTCTAGACATATAGTCTGTTTTGAGCGTTGTGCATTCAACTTGCCGGTGCCTGTGATGTCTTGGAACATAGAGTGGCAGAGAATCAGCTGTCCACCACAAACGCAAATCAGCATTGATTCAAAGCATAGCCTTCTATCCAAGACTTCTCTGTGAGTGGACATTTGCTAATTGTGATCTTGTCAACTGATGTATGACATTCCTAAGGTCAGATTCTCACCTAATACTTCGGTAGACTCAGATCCGTATGGGCGGGGAAATTGGGATTCTTGCATATTTAATTGGCTGCGGTTTGCCTTCACACTGTCATTCGCAGCAATTGGAAACGCAGCAGGGGGGACCTTTATCAATGTGTTCCATTCATAAACTATAGCCTACACAGTGAAATCTATGGTGATAAAATTACACTCATAACGTGCATGTGTCGTGCCGTCTGGGACCCCCCCCCCCCTCTCTATCTCTCTACGCACGCAGCCGCCACACACTGTTCTTTTGGGCATGCAGCACAGCGCTGCATGAGCGCACTGATATAACTCCCCAGTCCCACACAGTGACAGCACTCCATGTTTATGGCACGCACAGACAGACAGACAGACAGACAGAATATTATGTAGGCTATAATACACTGCAGTGTTTTTATGTGTTTTCTTAAGCAATTGATTAATGTACACGTCCTCATTTCGATCAGGGCTTCAGTCTCCTTATTCGACCACGTCTATCCACAGTAACGGGACATCTTTGCGCTGCGTAAAATATGCCTTCTCCGTCTCCAACTGTGTTCAGCTCCTCACCCGCCGCATTATGTTTGCTTCATTACCTTTATTTACTGCGGATTGCATTCACACCTGCACCGAATCGTAGTGAAGTGCGATTCGAAGCGAAGCGAAACCCACGTTTTTGGGCGGAGTAAAATGCGGTTATTTGCTGCGCATTAGGATTCTAATGAGCCTTCACACCTGCCAAACGAAGCGCACTTTCTGACAATGCGCAGCAGGATTCGTTTTAATCGCAGGAAAGCTCTCTGGTATGAATGTGACCTAAAACAAAACTGAAGCAAATAATTCATCTTTTGGTGGAAAACTCTGTAAACGCATTCCATATTGTATTCTGCCAGGGATCTCAATGACGGCCTACATACATTTTATTGGTGATTGTTTTATCATTCTTGTTTCAGATGGTGTATGCCTATGGAAGTACATTACATTTGGGGTGGAATAAAGCTTAGATAAACTTGGATGCAAAATGTCTATACTTCATTGCACAACAAATGGCCAAAATGTTTTCCTTATCTTTCTCCTGCCAGCAGTAGTTAAGTGGTGAGATGCACGAATGATGGAGTCAGAAGTGTGTTATTGTCTCACTGGAAATTGAAAATATTAGACTATAGTAGAGTATGAGATTGTTCCAGGAAAATACCCAGTAGATGGGGGCAAAGCAAAGTCCTTTTCCCTTCCAAGGCCATTTACAGACTCTCAGTCAAAGAAATGTATCGAAACCTGTGTTCAAGAATGTGTATAACATTGGGCTCTAATTCTTTATATACCTAGGCTGTAGATTAACTAATCTTTAGAATCCATCTTTAGATTCTTTCCCATCTGTGTCTCCGTTTTTTGTTGTTCTAAAGGAGCCTGATGAAAGGAAGGACCAGGCATTAAAGCCAAAATGTAAATACCCATTGAAAGTAATCAGATTATATACTCAAACCAAATATCATATAGGCGTTCAAAGCCATAAATCATTAGTATAACCTTTGTCCAGAAGAATGTGTAGTTGAATTATTATTGAATTGAATTATTTATTTTAGCTGTAGGAAGACCAGATGTAAAAATGTAGAAATACTCCAGTCAAAATGGGGAGGCATACTTTGGTTAGACATACCATTGGTCCGACTGGATTAAGGTTGGTGAGGGGTGCGTGAAGACGACCGGGTTAAGGTTGGTGACGGGTGCGTTAAGGGTTGGGAGAGGGTTAAGGTTAGGTTTAGGTGTGCTGCGCTGTGGGAGGTTAGGGTTAGGGTGAGTGTTTGAGATATTGGACCAATGGTATGTCTAACCAAAGTATCGTACAGGCAATTAAAGCCTTTATATCAATATAATTTACAAAAATAAAATAGTTATAAAGCTTTACTGTTTAGACTTAGAATATCTTATGAGTATGAAATCACCTTGTTAGGAAAAACCCAAAGGAATCAGTGACACGACACAAGAACGGAGTCCAGACCAGAGTATGAGTTTCATTGATAATCCATTATATTGGGTAGAAAGAATGAGTCCAAAACAGCATAAGAGGGTCTCCCACTGACATGAGTCAGCGGACTTGCTAGAATCAAAACAATCCTTTGACATCAGGAAGTGTTCTTCAAATGGTGAGAGTGCTTCCCGTAATCCGAGTATTGCCCACTAGGGCTGCGACAGTTCTTATTATGAGAAATGCAAAGATTATTATAAACAACACATTATGATGTAAATTTTCCCTTCATTGTCAATGCGTTTACTAAACAAACTTTTAACTAAAGACAAACATTATGTCACGTCCTGTCCTAGGACGTACCACGCCTGGACCGCCGTCCTTATGTTTGCCCCTTACCCCCCTGTGTGTTTCCCCGCCCCCCTGATAGACTGACTCATTCTGGACTCAGCTGCGGACTATTATGCCATCAGGGCTTGATGGTATTTATGTGCTGCTGCTGTTTAGTTCTGTGTGCTAACTTAATTGTCCTTTGACGCGTTGCGTGTGTTATCCTTAGTTGCTCGTCTACAAGCCCTGCGAGGCATCTTGTTCCTAAGTTTCCTGTGTGTGAAAGTAAATAAAGTCCTGTTCCAGTACTCCGGTGGTCCCTCCCTGCATTCTTCTCCTGCACCAAGTCACACCGTGTCAGTAAGTTAGCACCACCATGGAGTCTGCGGGGAACGAGCCGAAAGTGGTGGGCCGCGAGAACCACCATCAGGGTGTGTTGGAGCGGCTTCTTGATGAGCGTTTTGTGGCGTTTGAAGCCAGAGTTGCCAGCCCCCTCATGGTAATAATGCTCAGGCTTCAAAGATTCCCTGTGGAGCGCCGGGTTCTCACCAGGGAGGTGGGAACGCAAACGGTGGCGTCAGTTCTCGACACCGAGTCCCAGACCAAGCCAGAGGAGATCGGGATGTTCGTCTTCGGGTCTCCGGGGTCTAGCGCGTCGGAGACGTCCCTAGAGCCACCCGTAGAGAGAGGAGGCAGACAGCAGCCAGCGGCTTCCCGAGGGTCCCCAGCCTGGGGAGAGAGGTCGGCACTCCCCGGGAGCCAAGAAGATCCAGCGACTCAGGGAAGGCCTCTGCTTTTACTGTGGCCTTGCTGGACATGTTATTACCCGCTGTCCGGTTAGACCGGCGAGGTGCATTTAGGTTTACAGTTTGCCTTGTTATTTTCCTGCCTTTTTGTCTCCACCAGGCCGAAGGCATGGGGGGAGAGTATGTTTTGCACTCCGTCCGTCCGTGTGTCCGTCCGTGTGTGTGTCCGTGAGCAGCTAATCTCGGCCACCGTTAACCCGGTCAATGCCAAATTTTGCACACACACTCCCTGGATGCCAACGATGAACCTCTGCCCCAAACTTTCCAGAACGGCCTGTTATAGCGCCACCAGGAGGCCGCTTTGTGCAAAACAAGTTTTTGCACAGTACACCTACAGATTTTGTCCAAACATCGCGCAAATTGGTACACAGTCTCTCTAGAGCCATTCAACGAAACCGGTCCTTCAGATTTCTCAGACTCCATCCTGATTGGTTAAGATTGGCTTCCAAAGTTCACAGGAGTGCTCAGTTTCAAACAAAATGCTGCAAATCATGAACACATCGCGTGATTTCCGTGAAATTGTGCACGCACATTCCCACTAGGCCGAGGACGAAATGCCACATGAACAATTTCAACTCAGCCTCAAGGTGGCGCTATAACTGGCCGAAAAGTGTTTTTACCTCTAACTGCACGGATCTGTGGATAATTTACTTTTGTTGCCCTTTTATCCAACCACCAGATGAAGGCAAGCTGCAATGTCCTACATTCCTATCCTGGTGGAGACCTGTGCCCAAAAGGGCACTTTTTCTAGTTTTTCCTCTTTAGCGAGGGGGTTGTTTTCGTTTTTATATTACGGGTTCTGGGTTAGTGGGCCCCGTACCCTGAGGGGTTTGGTTTCTGGGACCTCTGTGGTATTTCCTTTTTTTTTGTATTCTTAGGACCTTATACTGTATTGGCCCTGAGGGTTTTTTTTCGTTTGGTTCTGACACCATTTTTACTGGAATAGTGGGGTTTTTTTGTGTGTGTGTGTGTGTTTCTTTATTGTATCTCACCTTTGTCTTCTATCTCACCTTTGTCTTCTCCCCCTGCATTTCTTCCTCTTGTGAGAGCGTTGCAGGTGTGTGTGTGTGTGTGTGTGTCTGTTTTTGGAATGGGTTCCCGAGTGCGTGTTGGCTTGCATGGTGTGTGTGCTGCTGTTGTTTAGTCCCCCCCCCCCCCCCCCCCCCCCTCCCGGGTCGGCGATGATGAGATGCTGATGGGCTGCTGGGATCTTCATTCGGGGGTGGCAGTCCTCGCCTCGTCCCCCGTGTCCTGACTGAGGGGGGTCCGCACTCAGCAGCCTGCTTCCAGTCGTCGAGGACTCACCGCCGCCCGGTTCCACCCCCCCCCCCCGGTCCCCCTCATCCTTCCTTCTCCCTGGCCCCGATGCTGGACACAGCCTTTCCCCTCGGCTCTCCCTTTCCTCTGTCCGGCGGGCTCCCGATTCCATGTTCGGTGGCAGGACGACCCCCACCTTTGCCGTGGTCGATGCCAGGGGGGTTCCTGCCGTGGGGCAGTTTTCGGGAGTGCCGTCCGGGCAGGTCTGCTGGGCCCTGTGTTCCGGTTAACCGGCGCCAGTCACTGCGCTGGGGTGCGGTTCCTACCCACCCCTGGCCGTTTTCCCCACCCTATACCCCACCCTCCCCCCTACGAGGATTCCGGACCCTGGTCTCTGGGTTGGTTTTGCCCCCCCTGTCGCTTTCGGTCCCTGGGGAGGGTTACTATACTTTGATCCGACGGAGCATTGATCCGATCGACAACCTACCTCAAACCCTCACCCTAACCCTAACCTCCCCCGGGGCAGACACCTAAACCTAACCCCAACCCTCTCCCGACCCCAACCCTCTCCCGACCCCCATGAGCGCACCTCGGACCATTGCTCCTTCGGAGGAATGCTCCGTCGGATCATAGTATGCCTCCCCCTCGGGAGCGGGCCTTTGGGGACACGTCCTGTCCTAGGACGTACCACGCTAGAACGTTAGACTGAAGATCTAAATGTTCCTGCTTCAAACCTGAGTTTCGGCAGTTGACATGAGGTACAGACAACCGTATGACTCTCAAGCTGATCTCACTGGGGGATGAACTGTATGGCCCTCATTTATCAATCGAATGTAAAATCTGCCACAGATTCAAGTGCAGGTTTCGTAGTACACCCACGTCGCCACGGCATTTATAAAGTGATCGCAAACAGCTGATCCTTCCTTAATTTCGTTCTGACGTTAATAAATGTGACGGCTGAAATCTATCTGGCATGCCCTTAGCACGCCCTATGAAATCAAGCCTCACCCTCGTTTTTGTGACTGAACACATGAAATACGACCTGTGGGAACCATGAAACCATGGAAAAAAAGGTTTCTCCCGTGCCTTGCTGCCCGCCTCACCCACCTCTCTCATACACACACACACACACACACACACACACACACACACACACGCACACGCACACGCAACTTGCAAGCCCAACTAACTGGTGTCTTGTTAAATAAATAAAGAACGAACACCTACCCTGTCTGTTTCCCTCTCACCTCGCTTGCCTTGCTGTCATGTCCACGCACGCACGCACCTACATGACACGTACATCGACATGAATGGAATTAGTTGTAGGCTGGCCTATATACATTTTACCCATTTGTGCGCAGTGCACGGCGAAGGCGTGATACTGCGCACTGCTGTGATATTAAAGTCCTGTGGGTGACTCAGTGATGCCTGCATGAGAGATAGGCTATCATGTCGTCAAGGCAGTCATAATCAACGTAGTGATTTGATCATTGATGAACGAATCATAAACATATGGATGAAGGCTTGCTTGCATGTGTGCTGGTATGTGTTGGAGACGCACGCCGCGGTCCCGTCCTCCCGACCCCCGAAAATGATCTTTTATCTGAACTGTCAAAACTGTCAAAACCTGTCTAAGCACTTATTTAAATGGTGAATGATTAAGCCCCTTACGCCTATAGCCTGCTAGTACTTACTACAAATAGGCAAGCTGTATGCTTGTCATTGTCACTTGGAAATAAAGGCGTGCAGTCCATTTATGCCTTTTTTTAAATAATATCATAATCACATATGCCGCATCACTGCATGCGCTCCAAAATCATCTCAAGTGCGCTCGCATAACAAGGCCAGTAAAGCACTGTTTGATTAAGCACAAACTAATACATTGTAAACATGTTATATTGTTTTTAATTGCGCAATTTTAATTACGTGTAAAGTTGGAAATCTCTCTTTTGTTTTTTACATACACATACCGTTTTATATTAAAGGTATTATGACATTATTTATAACATAATTTTAACAACTTTAAAAGTCTTAGCCATGGTCCTTCAAACGTGTCTAAAAAGTTTGAACACTCAACTCCACTCCAGTATTTCTTGCCAGGAGTTTTTGTGTATGTGTAATAAAAGAGTCTTCATCTAGGCCAGTTGGTATCCAGTGTACGGACTTGTGTTGATTGACACAGCCAACAACAGAGCAGATTGATTTTTCTCTAGAAGCCATTATTAGTAAGTATTACAAAGAAACAAAGTCGCGGTCACAATGAGGAAGCAGGGAGGAGAGGCACTAGGGGGAGGAGAGGAGAGGGGCGGAGAAGAGAGGGTAGGCAGGGAGCAGAGGGGAGGGGGCGGAGGTTTAGCGGAGATCTACGTATATTACTGCCGTCCAACCCGATGAGACATTTTTGCATAATTATTCACAAAAGTCCAGAAAGCAGAGAATACACTGAATGTTCAAACTTCGTTTTTTTTGGTGACATTGATGTCAAGAAAAGCCAAAAAAGCCAAAGATTCTACAAAAATGTGTTTTAAATGTCACAATCCCTTTTTTTAGGAGTGAAAACATATGTTTAAATGCCTGTGACAGCCTCTCAGCTGGTCAAACAATGCTGATCCGCTGTTCTACGACAGAAAAACAGGTGAGGACAAAACGTACGCCAGCTCCCGAGCAGACGTGAGTTTTGAACGTTGTCAAGTTCAATTTCAAGCTTTACCGGAAATGGTAAATGACGAAAATGTCGGTAATTTCGGCGTGCACCCATATTTTGGCGTATGCACGGTTAATAAATGAGGGCCTATGAGTTTAAGAACTAACAATACATTGAAAAATACATTCTGGATGTGTCACAAGCCGAAATAGTTCAGTTTGGAGAGCATTCGACTGAAGATCTAAAGGTCCCTGGTTCAATCCAGGCTTCCGGCAGTTGAAATGAGGTACAGAAAATCCTATGACTCTTAGGCTGATCTCACTGGGTGAAAAACTTTATGAGTTTTTTTGTTTAAGAAGTAACAAGTAACAGTCAATGTAAAAATAAACACTGGTTTTGACACTTGCAAGCCGAAATAGCTCAGTTGGGAGAGCGTTAGACTGAAGATCTAAAGGTCCCTGGTTCAATCCCAGGTTTCGGCAGTTGAAATGTGGTACAGACAACCCTATTACTCTCAGGCTGATCTCACTGGGGAAATACTGTATGACTTTATTTGTTTAGGAAATAACAATACATTGAAAAATACATTATGGATGTGTCGGAAGGCTTACTATAGTATGTTGTTTTTCATGATTTGGAGGATTAAAAAATATCAGGCCAAATCCAACTCCAAACTCTAACTCACAGACAAAAGAAGACTGTTGTTGCAGATAGCAATAGGTAACTGAGTTAGGGTGCTGTCGTCATCGTCTGGAGATTGTAGGTTCAAACCCCACTCAACAATTTACTTTCAATACCGATTTCGAGAAGAACGAAACAAAAAAAGTAGTGTGAATTGTCTGGAACCAGTGGCTCAGTGTGTTAGAATGCTGCCACATGTTCGGGAGATGGTGAGTTCAAACCCCACTCAAGTCTTTACTTTCAAGACCAATTTCAGAAGAATAAAACAAACAAAAAAGCAGTGTGAATTGTCTGGAACCAGTGGCTCAGTGTGTTAGAACACTGGCCACCTGTTTGGGAGATGGTGAGTTCAAACCCCACTCAAGTATTTACTTTCAAGACCAATTTCAGAAGAATAAAACAAACAAAAAAGCAGTGTGAATTGTCTGGTACCAATGGCTCAGTGTGTTAGAACACTGGTCACATGTTTGGGAGATGGTGAGTTCAAACCCCACTCAAGTATTTACTTTCAAGACCAATTTCTGAAGAATGAAACAAACAAAAGAGCAGTGTGAATTGTCTGGAGCCAGTGGCTCAGTGTGTTAGAACGCTGCCACATGATCGGGAGACGGTGAGTTCAAACCACACTCAAGTATTTACTTTCAAGACCAATTTCAGAAGAATAAAACAAACAAAAAAGCAGTGTGAATTGTCTGGTACCAATGGCTCAGTGTGTTAGAACACTGGTCACATGTTTGGGAGATGGTGAGTTCAAACCCCACTCAAGTCTTTACTTTCAAGACCAATTTCTGAAGAATGAAACAAACAAAAGAGCAGTGTGAATTGTCTGGAGCCAGTGGCTCAGTGTGTTAGAACGCTGCCACATGATCGGGAGACGGTGAGTTCAAACCACACTCAAGTATTTACTTTCAAGACCAATTTCAGAAGAATAAAACAAACAAAAAAGCTGTGTGAATTGTCTGGAACTAGTGGCTCAGTGTGTTAGAACACTGGCCACATGTTTGGGAGATGGTGAGTTCAAACCCCAATCAAAGTCTTTACATTCAAGACCAATTTATGAAGAATAAAACAAACAAAAGAGCAGTGTGAATTGTCTGGAGCCAGTGGCTCAGTGTGTTAGAACGCTGCCACATGATCGGGAGATGGTGAGTTCAAACCCCACTCAATTATTTACTTTCAAGACCAATTTCAGAAGAATAAAACAAACAAAAAGGCAGTGTGAATTGTCTGGAACTAGTGGCTCAGTGTGTTAGAACGCTGCCACATGATCGGGAGATGGTGGGTTCAAACCCCACTCAGGTTCAAACAAAAAAATAAAGGGGCCAATCCCACCCCAGTCTTTACTGTGACACTTTGCATTCCACACTAACATCAAGTAGCACAGAAAAGCTGTGTTGTAGTAACCAGCAGTTAGCTCATTGTAATGAGTGGCTGTGCTTGTGATCCACAGGTCCAGGGTTCAAATCATGTGGCTCTGTGAAACTTTGCTTTGCACACTGACTTTCAGAAGGACAACTTTAAAGCAGCACATAAATTCCCCATGATTGTGTGCCTCAGTGGCCCAACGGGTAAGTCAATTGATATCCGTAGTATACCTAGTAGAAGTGTGCCGGTTCAAATGGGAGGCATACTATCATCCGACAGAGCATTGCTCCGAAGGAGCAATGCTCCGAGTTGCGCTGCGGGTCGGGAGAGGGTTGCGGTTAGGTTTAGGTGTCTGCCCCGGGGGAGGTTAGGGTTAGGGTGAGGGAGGAGGTAGGTTGTCGTTCGGACTAATGCTCCGTCGGATGAAAGTACTGCACTCGGTTCAGGCAGGAGGAGAGTAAGTAAGAGGGCGTTTAAGTTAAATAACTCATAAACTACAAAACATTTCAAAATAAAAAAGTTCCAGCATGTTTCTCCACAGTAAGCTGAATAATAAAAAGTGTGAATGGAGTTTCTAGGTGAAAGTGATTTTTGACGTGCCAATGTCTGCCATTGAGCCCCATTGTAAATTTGAAAGCACTATATTTCTAAAACTATGAAACATTTCAAAGATTCCTTTTCAGGCAAACATGTCCACCGTAAGATGAACCTAAGTAGGCTAGAATGGGGTTGCTAGGTGTAAGTATGTAGGACTAGTAGCATGCCAAAGTTTTTGCTATTGCCATAGAGAATGCATTGGGGTTTTAAGTTAAATAACTCATAAACTACAAAACATAAATAAATAAAAAGATC
This sequence comes from Protomyctophum parallelum, assembly GCF_964188405.1. Classification (NCBI taxonomy): domain Eukaryota; kingdom Metazoa; phylum Chordata; class Actinopteri; order Myctophiformes; family Myctophidae; genus Protomyctophum; species Protomyctophum parallelum. The sequence goes on along the minus strand of NC_139704.1, from coordinate 42,546,512 downwards.
CAGTATGTGTCTCCACAGTAAGCTGAATAATAAAAAGTGTGAATGGAGTTTCTAGGTGAAAGTGACTTTTGACGTGCCTATAGAGCTGCCATTGAGCCCCATGTTAAATGTCTCAAATTTGAAAGCACTATATTTCTAAAACTATGAAACATTTCAAAGATTCCTTTTCAGGCAAACATGTCCACCGTAAGATGAACCTAAGTAGGCTAGAATGGGGTTGCTAGGTGTAAGTATGTAGGACTAGTAGCATGCCAAAGTTTGTGCTATTGCCATAGAGAATGCATTGTGTTGCGGAGGATGAGAGTAATGCTCTCATCCTCCGCAACACCCATTCTCATACATCGCTATACACCACGAGGATATGGGCTATAGCCCATATCGTACGGCATACTATACTGTAGCACGCCGTTTTTCATCGTTTTTGAGGATTTGAAAAAAATGAAAAAAACGATGGGTTATAGCCCATTGTTTTTTGGAATTTTTGAAAAAAGAATTATCCTCGTTTTTCATCATTTTGGACCATGGGCTATAGCCCATATCGTACGGCATACTATAGCACGCCGTTTTTCTTCATTTTTGAGGATTTGAAAAAAATGAAAACAAAAAAACGATTGGCTATAACCCATGTTTTTTTTTTTTTTTCATTTTTTTTTTAATCCTCGTTTTTCATCATTTTTGACCATCTCACTGAGCAATAGCCGGCTATTAGACGTGCGTCTAAAAATGGGATAAAAAACACCTAAAAATAGACGTCTAAAAAATGTCTAAAAATAGACGTCTAAAACACGTCTATTTTTAGACGTGTTTTAGACGTCTATTTTTTGACGTTTTTTATCCCATTTTTAGACGCTCGTCTAATAGCCCATATCGTACAGCATTGTAGCATGCCGTTTTTCATCATTTTTGAGGATTTGAAAAAAAAACAAAAAAAAAAACACATGGGTTATAGCCCATCGTTTTTTTAATTTTTGAAAAAAGAAATATATCATATTTGAACATGGGCTATAGCCCATACCGTACGGCATACTATAGCACGCCATTTTTCATCATTTTTGAGGATTTGAAAAAAAAAAACAAAAAAAAAAACATGGGTTATAGCCCATCGTTTTTTGAATTTTTGAATTTCTTTTTAATCCTCGTTTTTCATCATTTTGGACCATGGGCTATAGCCCATATCGTACGGCATACTATAGCACGCCATTTATCATCATTTTTGAGGATTTGAAAAAAATGAAAAAAACGATGGGTTATAGCCCATTGTTTTTTTGAATTTTTGAAAAAAACATTATCCTCTTTTTTCATCATTTTGGACCATGGGCTATAGCCCATATCGCACGCCATTTTTCATCATTTTTGAGGATTTGAAAAAAATGGGAAAAAAAATAAAACATGGGTTATAGCCCATCGTTTTTTGAAATTTTGAAATGTTTTTTAATCCTCGTTTTTCATCATTTTTGACCATCTCACTGAGCAATAGCCGGCTATTAGACGTGCGTCTAAACATGGGATAAAAAACACCTAAAAATAGACGTCTAAAAAATGTCTAAAAATAGACGTCTAAAACACGTCTATTTTTAGACGTGTTTTAGACGTCTATTTTTAGACGTTTTTTATCCCATTTTTAGACGCTCGTCTAATAGCCCATATCGTACGGCATTGTAGAATGCCGTTTTTCATCCATTTTGAGGATTTGAAAAAAATGAAAAAAAAAAAAAACATGGGTTATAGCCCATCGTTTTTTGAATTTTTGATTTTTTTTTATCCTCTTTTTTTCATCATTTTGGACCATGGGCTATAGCCCATATCGTACGGCATACTATAGCACGCCATTTATCATCATTTTTGAGGATTTGAAAAAAATGAAAAAAACGATGGGTTATAGCCCATTGTTATTTTGAATTTTTGAAAAAAAGATTATCCTCTTTTTTCATCATTTTGGACCATGGGCTATAGCCCATATCGTACGGCATACTATAGCACGCCATTTTTCATCATTTTTGAGGATTTTAAAAAAATGGAAAAAATAAATGAAACATGGGTTATAGCCCATCGTTTTTTGAATTTTTGAAAAAAAAATTAATCCTCGTTTTTCATCATTTTTGACCATCTCACCGAGCAATAGCCGGCTATTAGACGTGCGTCTAAACATGGGATAAAAAACACCTAAAAATAGACGTCTAAAAAACGTCTAAAAATAGACGTCTAAAACACGTCTATTTTTAGACGTGTTTTAGACATCTATTTTTTGACGTTTTTTATCCCATTTTTAGACGCTCGTCTAATAGCCCATATCGTACGGCATTGTAGCATGCCGTTTTTCATCATTTTTGAGGATTTGAAAAAAAAAACAAAAAAAAAAACACATGGGTTATAGCCCATCGTTTTTTGAATTTTTGAGAAAAGAAAAAAAACTCGTTTTTCATCATATTTGAACATGGGCTATAGCCCATACCGTACGGCATACTATAGCACGCCATTTTTCATCATTTTTGAGGATTTGAAAAAAAAAAAAAAAAAAAAAACATGGGTTATAGCCCATCGTTTTTTGAATTTTTGAATTTCTTTTTAATCCTCGTTTTTCATCATTTTGGACCATGGGCTATAGCCCATATCGTACGGCATACTATAGCACGCCATTTATCATCATTTTTGAGGATTTGAAAAAAATGAAAAAAACGATGGGTTATAGCCCATTGTTTTTTTGAATTTTTGAAAAAAACATTATCCTCTTTTTTCATCATTTTGGACCATGGGCTATAGCCCATATCGCACGCCATTTTTCATCATTTTTGAGGATTTGAAAAAAATGGGAAAAAAAATAAAACATGGGTTATAGCCCATCGTTTTTTGAATTTTTGAAATGTTTTTTAATCCTCGTTTTTCATCATTTTTGACCATCTCACTGAGCAATAGCCGGCTATTAGACGTGCGTCTAAACATGGGATAAAAAACACCTAAAAATAGACGTCTAAAAAATGTCTAAAAATAGACGTCTAAAACACGTCTATTTTTAGACGTGTTTTAGACGTCTATTTTTAGACGTTTTTTATCCCATTTTTAGACGCTCGTCTAATAGCCCATATCGTACGGCATTGTAGAATGCCGTTTTTCATCAATTTTGAGGATTTGAAAAAAACGAAAAAAAAAAAAAACATGGGTTATAGCCCATCGTTTTTTGAATTTTTGATTTTTTTTTATCCTCTTTTTTTCATCATTTTGGACCATGGGCTATAGCCCATATCGTACGGCATACTATAGCACGCCATTTATCATCATTTTTGAGGATTTGAAAAAAATGAAAAAAACGATGGGTTATAGCCCATTGTTATTTTGAATTTTTGAAAAAAAGATTATCCTCTTTTTTCATCATTTTGGACCATGGGCTATAGCCCATATCGTACGGCATACTATAGCACGCCATTTTTCATCATTTTTGAGGATTTTAAAAAAATGGAAAAAATAAATAAAACATGGGTTATAGCCCATCGTTTTTTGAATTTTTGAAAAAAAAATTAATCCTCGTTTTTCATCATTTTTGACCATCTCACTGAGCAATAGCCGGCTATTAGACGTGCGTCTAAACATGGGATAAAAAACACCAAAAAATAGACGTCTAAAAAACGTCTAAAAATAGACGTCTAAAACACGTCTATTTTTAGACGTGTTTTAGACGTCTATTTTTAGACGTTTTTTAGACGTCTATTTTTTGGTGTTTTTTATCCCATTTTTAGACGCTCGTCTAATAGCCCATATCGTACGGCATTGTAGCATGCCGTTTTTCATCATTTTTGAGGATTGGAAAAAAATGAAAAAAAAAAAAAACATGGGTTATAGCCCATCGTTTTTTGAATTTTTGAATTTTTTTTTAATCCTCGTTTTTCATCATTTTTGACCATCTCACTGAGCAATAGCCGGCTATTAGACGTGCGTCTAAAAATGGGATAAAAAACACCTAAAAATAGACGTCTAAAAAACGTCTAAAAATAGACGTCTAAAACACATCTATTTTTAGACGTGTTTTAGACGTCTATTTTTAGACGTTTTTTATCCCATTTTTAGACGCTCGTCTAATAGCCCATATCGTACGGCATTGTAGCATGCCGTTTTTCATCAATTTTGAGGATTTGAAAAAAATGAAATGTCGTACGGCATACTATAGCACGCCATTTTTCATCATTTTTGAGGATTTGAAAAAAATGAAAAAAACGATGGGTTATAGCCCATTGTTTTTTTGAATTTTTGAAAAAAACATTATCCTCTTTTTTCATCATTTTGGACCATGGGCTATAGCCCATATCGCACGCCATTTTTCATCATTTTTGAGGATTTGAAAAAAAAAAAAAACATGGGTTATAGCCCATCGTTTTTTGAATTTTTGATATTTTTTTAATCCTCGTTTTTCATCATTTTTGACCATCTCACTGAGCAATAGCCGGCTATTAGACGTGCGTCTAAAAATGGGATAAAAAACAGAGGTCTAAAAAATGTCTAAAAATAGACGTCTAAAACACGTCTATTTTTAGACGTGTTTTAGACGTCTATTTTTAGACGTTTTTTATCCCATTTTTAGACGCTCGTCTAATAGCCCATATCGTACGGCATTGTAGCATGCCGTTTTTCATCAATTTTGAGGATTTGAAAAAAATGAAAAAAATAAAAAACATGGGTTATAGCCCATCGTTTTTTGAATTTTTGATTTTTTTTTTAATCCTCGTTTTTCATCATTTTGGACCATCTCACTGAGCAATAGCCGGCTATTAGACGTGCGTCTAAAAATGGGATAAAAAACACCTAAAAATAGACGTCTAAAAAACGTCTAAAAATAGACGTCTAAAACACGTCTATTTTTAGATGTGTTTTAGACGTCTATTTTTTGACGTTTTTTATCCCATTTTTAGACGCTCGTCTAATAGCCCATATCGTACGGCATTGTAGCATGCCGTTTTTCATCATTTTTGAGGATTGGAAAAAAATGAAAAAAAAAAAAAAACATGGGTTATAGCCCATCGTTTTTTGAATTTTTGAATTTTTTTTTAATCCTCGTTTTTCATCATTTTTGACCATCTCACTGAGCAATAGCCGGCTATTAGACGTGCGTCTAAAAATGGGATAAAAAACACCTAAAAATAGACGTCTAAAAAACGTCTAAAAATAGACGTCTAAAACACATCTATTTTTAGACGTGTTTTAGACGTCTATTTTTAGACGTTTTTTATCCCATTTTTAGACGCTCGTCTAATAGCCCATATCGTACGGCATTGTAGCATGCCGTTTTTCATCAATTTTGAGGATTTGAAAAAAATGAAATGTCGTACGGCATACTATAGCACGCCATTTTTCATCATTTTTGAGGATTTGAAAAAAATGAAAAAAACGATGGGTTATAGCCCATTGTTTTTTTGAATTTTTGAAAAAAACATTATCCTCTTTTTTCATCATTTTGGACCATGGGCTATATAGCCCATATCGCACGCCATTTTTCATCATTTTTGAGGATTTGAAAAAAATGGAAAAATAAATAAAACATGGGTTATAGCCCATCGTTTTTTGAATTTTTGAAATGTTTTTTAATCCTCGTTTTTCATCATTTTTGACCATCTCACTGAGCAATAGCCGGCTATTAGACGTGCGTCTAAACATGGGATAAAAAACACCTAAAAATAGACGTCTAAAAAACGTCTAAAAATAGACGTCTAAAACACGTCTATTTTTAGACGTGTTTTAGACGTCTATTTTTAGACGTTTTTTATCCCATTTTTAGACGCTCGTCTAATAGCCCATATCGTACGGCATTGTAGCATGCCGTTTTTCATCAATTTTGAGGATTTGAAAAAAATTAAAAAAAAAAAAAAACATGGGTTATAGCCCATCGTTTTTTGAATTTTTGAATTTTTTTTTATCCTCTTTTTTTCATCATTTTGGACCATGGGCTATAGCCCATATCGTACGGCATACTATAGCACGCCATTTTTCATAATTTTTGAGGATTTGAAAAAAATGGGAAAAAAAAAAACATGGGTTATAGCCCATCGTTTTTTGAATTTTTGATTTTTTTTTTAATCCTCGTTTTTCATCATTTTTGACCATCTCACTGAGCAATAGCCGGCTATTAGACGTGCGTCTAAAAATGGGATAAAAAACACCTAAAAATAGACGTCTAAAAAACGTCTAAAAATAGACGTCTAAAAAACGTCTAAAAATAGACGTCTAAAACACGTCTATTTTTAGACGTGTTTTAGACGTCTATTTTTAGACGTTTTTTATCCCATTTTTAGACGCTCGTCTAATAGCCCATATCGTACCGCATTGTAGCATGCCGTTTTTCATCATTTTTGAGGATTTGAAAAAAAATGAAAAAAAAAAAAAAACATGGGTTATAGCCCATCGTTTTTTGATTTTTTGAAAAAAATATTATCCTCTTTTTTCATCATTTTGGACCATGGGCTATAGCCCATATCGTATGGCATACTATAGCACGCCATTTTTCATCATTTTTGAGGATTTGAAAAAAATGAAAAAAAAATCGTATTTTGAATTTTTGCAAAAAAAAAAAATCCTCGTTTTTCATCATTTTTGACCATCTCACTGAGCAATAGCCGGCTATTAGACGTGCGTCTAAAAATGGGATAAAAAACACCTAAAAATAGACGTCTAAAAAACGTCTAAAAATAGACGTCTAAAAAACGTCTAAAAATAGACGTCTAAAACACGTCTATTTTTAGACGTGTTTTAGACGTCTATTTTTAGACGTTTTTTATCCCATTTTTAGACGCTCGTCTAATAGCCCATATCGTACCGCATTGTAGCATGCCGTTTTTCATCATTTTTGAGGATTTGAAAAAAAATGAAAAAAAAAAAAAAACATGGGTTATAGCCCATCGTTTTTTGATTTTTTGAAAAAAATATTATCCTCTTTTTTCATCATTTTGGACCATGGGCTATAGCCCATATCGTATGGCATACTATAGCACGCCATTTTTCATCATTTTTGAGGATTTGAAAAAAATGAAAAAAAAATCGTATTTTGAATTTTTGCAAAAAAAAAAAATCCTCGTTTTTCATCATTTTTGACCATCTCACTGAGCAATAGCCGGCTATTAGACGTGCGTCTAAAAATGGGATAAAAAACACCTAAAAATAGACGTCTAAAAAACGTCTAAAAATAGACGTCTAAAACAGGTCTATTTTTAGACGTGTTTTAGACGTCTATTTTTAGACGTTTTTTATCCCATTTTTAGACGCTCATCTAATAGCCCATATCGTACGGCATTGTAGCATGCCGTTTTTCATCAATTTTGAGGATTTGAAAAAAATGAAAAAAATAAAAAACATGGGTTATAGCCCATCGTTTTTTGAATTTTTGATTTTTTTTTTAATCCTCGTTTTTCATCATTTTTGACCATCTCACTGAGCAATAGCCGGCTATTAGACGTGCGTCTAAAAATGGGATAAAAAACACCTAAAAATAGACGTCTAAAAAACGTCTAAAAATAGACGTCTAAAACACGTCTATTTTTAGACGTGTTTTAGACGTCTATTTTTAGACGTTTTTTATCCCATTTTTAGACGCTCGTCTAATAGCCCATATCGTACGGCATTGTAGCATGCCGTTTTTCATCAATTTTGAGGATTTGAAAAAAATTAAAAAAAAAAAAAAACATGGGTTATAGCCCATCGTTTTTTGAATTTTTGAATTTTTTTTTATCCTCTTTTTTTCATCATTTTGGACCATGGGCTATAGCCCATATCGTACGGCATACTATAGCACGCCATTTATCATCATTTTTGAGGATTTGAAAAAAATGAAAAAAACGATGGGTTATAGCCCATTGTTTTTTTGAATTTTTGAAAAAAAGATTATCCTCTTTTTTCATCATTTTGGACCATGGGCTATAGCCCATATCGTACAGCATACTATAGCACGCCATTTTTCATCATTTTTGAGGATTTGAAAAAAATGGAAAAAAAAAAACATGGGTTATAGCCCATCGTTTTTTGAATTTTTGATTTTTTTTTTAATCCTCGTTTTTCATCATTTTTGACCATCTCACTGAGCAATAGCCGGCTATTAGACGTGCGTCTAAAAATGGGATAAAAAACACCTAAAAATAGACGTCTAAAAAACGTCTAAAAATAGACGTCTAAAAATAGACGTCTAAAAAACGTCTAAAAATAGACGTCTAAAACACGTCTATTTTTAGACGTGTTTTAGACGTCTATTTTTAGACGTTTTTTATCCCATTTTTAGACGCTCGTCTAATAGCCCATATCGTACCGCATTGTAGCATGCCGTTTTTCATCATTTTTGAGGATTTGAAAAAAAATGAAAAAAAAAAAAAAACATGGGTTATAGCCCATCGTTTTTTGAATTTTTGAAAAAAATATTATCCTCTTTTTTCATCATTTTGGACCATGGGCTATAGCCCATATCGTATGGCATACTATAGCACGCCATTTTTCATCATTTTTGAGGATTTGAAAAAAATGAAAAAAAAATCGTTTTTTGAATTTTTGAAAAAAAAGAAAAATCCTCGTTTTTCATCATTTTTGACCATCTCACTGAGCAATAGCCGGCTATTAGACGTGCGTCTAAAAATGGGATATAAAACACCTAAAAATAGACGTCTAAAAAACGTCTAAAAATAGACGTCTAAAACACGTCTATTTTTAGACGTGTTTTAGACGTCTATTTTTAGACGTTTATTATCCCATTTTTAGACGCTCGTCTAATAGCCCATATCGTACGGCATTGTAGCATGCCGTTTTTCATCAATTTTGAGGATTTGAAAAAAATGAAAAAAACGATGGGTTATAGCCCATTGTTTTTTTGAATTTTTGAAAAAAAAATTGTCCTCTTTTTTCATCATTTTGGACCATGGGCTATAGCCCATATCGTACGGCATACTATAGCACGCCATTTATCATCATTTTTGAGGATTTGAAAAAAATGGGGAAAAAAAACAAGGGTTATAGTCCATCGTTTTTTGAAATTTTGAAAAAAAATGTTAACCTCGTTTTTCATCATTTTCGACCATGGGCTATAGCCCCTACCGTACGGCATACTATAGCACGCCGTTTTTCATCATTTTTGAGGATTTGAAAAAAAAAAAAAAAAAAAACATGGGTTATAGTCCATCGTTTTTTGAAATTTTGAAAAAAAATGTTAACCTCGTTTTTCATCATTTTCGACAATGGGCTATAGCCCCTACCGTACGGCATACTATAGCACGTCGTTTTTCATCATTTTTGAGGATTTGAAAAAAATGAAAAAAAAAAAAAACATGGGTTATAGTCCATCGTTTTTTGAACTTTTGAAAAAAAATGTTAACCTCGTTTTTCATCATTTTCGACCATGGGCTATAGCCCCTACCGTACGGCATACTATAGCATGCCGTTTTTCATCATTTTTGAGGATTTGAAAAAAACGAGAAAAAAAAAAAAACATGGGTTATAGTCCATCGTTTTTTGAAAAATTGAAAAAAAATGTTAACCTCGTTTTTCATCATTTTCGACCATGGGCTATAGCCCCTACCGTACGGCATACTATAGCACGCCGTTTTTCATCAATTTTGAGGATTTGAAAAAAATGAAAAAAACGATGGGTTATAGCCCATTGTTTTTTTGAATTTTTGAAAAAAAAATTGTCCTCTTTTTTCATCATTTTGGACCATGGGCTATAGCCCATATCGTACGGCATACTATAGCACGCCATTTATCATCATTTTTGAGGATTTGAAAAAAATGGGAAAAAAAACAAGGGTTATAGTCCATCGTTTTTTGAAATTTTGAAAAAAAATGTTAACCTCGTTTTTCATCATTTTCGACCATGGGCTATAGCCCCTACCGTACGGCATACTATAGCACGCCGTTTTTCATCATTTTTGAGGATTTGAAAAAAAAGAAAAAAAAAAAACATGGGTTATAGTCCATCGTTTTTTGAAATTTTGAAAAAAAATGTTAACCTCGTTTTTCATCATTTTCGACAATGGGCTATAGCCCCTACCGTACGGCATACTATAGCACGCCGTTTTTCATCATTTTTGAGGATTTGAAAAAAATGAAAAAAAAAAAAAAACATGGGTTATAGTCCATCGTTTTTTGAAATTTTGAAAAAAATGTTAACCTCGTTTTTCATCATTTTCGACCATGGGCTATAGCCTCTACCGTACGGCATACTATAGCACGCCGTTTTTCATCATTTTTGAGGATTTAAAAAAAAAAAAAAAAAAAAAAAAACATGGGTTATAGTCCATCGTTTTTTGAAAAATTTAAAAAAAATGTTAACCTCGTTTTTCATCATTTTCGACCATGGGCTATAGCCCCTACCGTACGGCATACTATAGCACGTCGTTTTTCATCATTTTTGAGGATTTGAAAAAAATGAAAAAAAAAAAAAACATGGGTTATAGTCCATCGTTTTTTGAACTTTTGAAAAAAAATGTTAACCTCGTTTTTCATCATTTTCGACCATGGGCTATAGCCCCTACCGTACGGCATACTATAGCATGCCGTTTTTCATCATTTTTGAGGATTTGAAAAAAACGAGAAAAAAAAAAAAACATGGGTTATAGTCCATCGTTTTTTGAAAAATTGAAAAAAAATGTTAACCTCGTTTTTCATCATTTTCGACCATGGGCTATAGCCCCTACCGTACGGCATACTATAGCACGCCGTTTTTCATCATTTTTGAGGATTTGAAAAAAATGAAAAAAAAAAAACATGGGTTATAGTCCATTTTTTGAAATTAAAAAAAAAATGTTAACCTCGTTTTTCATCATTTTCGACAATGGGCTATAACCCCTACCGTACGGCATACTATAGCACGCTGTTTTTCATCATTTTTGAGGATTTGAAAAAAATGAAAAAAAAAAAAACATGGGTTATAGTCCATCGTTTTTTGAAAAATTGAAAAAAAATGTTAACCTAGTTTTTCATCATTTTCGACCATGGGCTCTAGCCCCTACCGTACGGCATACTATAGCACGCCGTTTTTAATCATTTTTGAGGATTTGAAAAAAATGAAAAAAAAAAAAAAACATGGGTTATAGTCCATCGTTTTTTGAAAAATTGAAAAAAAATGTTAACCTCGTTTTTCATCATTTTCGACCATGGGCTATAGCCCCTACCGTACGGCATACTATAGCACGCCGTTTTTCATCATTTTTGAGGATTTGAAAAAAATGGAAAAAAAAAAACATGGGTTATAGTCCATCGTTTTTTGAAAAATTGAAAAAAAATGTTAACCTCGTTTTTCATCATTTTCGACCATGGGCTCTAGCCCCTACCGTACGGCATACTATAGCACGCCGTTTTTAATCATTTTTGAGGATTTGAAAAAAATGAAAAAAAAAAAAAAACATGGGTTATAGTCCATCGTTTTTTGAAATTTTGAAAAAAAATGTTAACCTCGTTTTTCATCATTTTCGACCATGGGCTATAGCCCCTACCGTACGGCATACTATAGCACGCCGTTTTTCATCATTTTTGAGGATTTGAAAAAAAACAAAAAAAAAAACATGGGTTATAGTCCATCGTTTTTTGAAATTTTGAAAAAAAATGTTAACCTCGTTTTTCATCATTTTCGACCATGGGCTCTAGCCCCTACCGTACGGCATACTATAGCACGCCGTTTTTCATCATTTTTGAGGATTGGAAAAAAATGGAAAAAAAAACAAAAAAACATGGGTTATAGTCCATCGTTTTTTGAAAATTTGAAAAAAAATGTTAACCTTGTTTTTCATCATTTTCGACAATGGGCTATAGCTCCTACCGTACGGCATACTATAGCACGCCGTTTTTCATCATTTTTGAGGATTTGAAAAAAATGAAAGAAAAAAAAAACATGGGTTATAGTCCATCGTTTTTTGAAATTTTGAAAAAAAATGTTAACCTCGTTTTTCATCATTTTCGACCATGGGCTATAGCCCCTACCGTACGGCATACTATAGCACGCCGTTTTTCATCATTTTTGAGGATTTGAAAAAAATGAAAAAAAAAAAAAACATGGGTTATAGTCCATCGTTTTTTGAAAAATTGAAAAAAAATGTTAACCTCGTTTTTCATCATTTTCGACCATGGGCTATAGCCCCTACCGTACGGCATACTATAGCACGCCGTTTTTCATCATTTTTGAGGATTTGAATAAAAAGAAGAAAAAAAAACATGGGTTATAGTCCATCGTTTTTTGAAATTTTGAAAAAGAATGTTATCCTCTTTTTTCATCATTTTGGACCATGGGCTATAGCCCATATCGTACGGCATACTATAGCACGCCATTTTTCATCATTTTTGAGGATTTGAAAAAAATGAAAAAAAAAAAAAAACATGGGTTATAGCCCATCGTTTTTTGAATTTTTGAAAAAGAAATTAATCCTCGTTTTTCATCATTTTTGACCATCTCACTGAGCAATAGCCGGCTATTAGACGTGCGTCTAAAAATGGGATAAAAAACACCTAAAAATAGACGTCTAAAAAATGTCTAAAAATAGACGTCTAAAACAGGTCTATTTTTAGACGTGTTTTAGACGTCTATTTTTAGACGTTTTTTATCCCATTTTTAGACGCTCGTCTAATAGCCCATATCGTACGGCATTGTAGCATGCCGTTTTTCATCAATTTTGAGGATTTGAAAAAAATGAAAAAAATAAAAAACATGGGTTATAGCCCATCGTTTTTTGAATATTTGAAAAAAAAATTAATCCTCGTTTTTCATCATTTTTGACCATCTCACTGAGCAATAGCCGGCTATTAGACGTGCGTCTAAAAATGGGATAAAAAACACCTAAAAATAGACGTCTAAAAAACGTCGAAAAATAGACGTCTAAAACACGTCAATTTTTAGACGTGTTTTAGACGTCTATTTTTAGACGTTTTTTATCCCATTTTTAGACGCTCGTCTAATAGCCCATATCGTACGGCATTGTAGCATGCCGTTTTTCATCAATTTTGAGGATTTGAAAAAAATGAAATGTCGTACGGCATACTATAGCACGCCATTTTTCATCATTTTTGAGGATTTGAAAAAAATGAAAAAAACGATGGGTTATAGCCCATTGTTTTTTTTAATTTTTGAAAAAAACATTATCCTCTTTTTTCATCATTTTGGACCATGGGCTATAGCCCATATCGCACGCCATTTTTCATCATTTTTGAGGATTTGAAAAAAATGGAAAAATAAATAAAACATGGGTTATAGCCCATCGTTTTTTGAATTTTTGAAATGTTTTTTTATCCTCGTTTTTCATCATTTTTGACCATCTCACTGAGCAATAGCCGGCTATTAGACGTGCGTCTAAACATGGGATAAAAAACACCTAAAAATAGACGTCTAAAAAATGTCTAAAAATAGACGTCTAAAACACGTCTATTTATAGACGTGTTTTAGACGTCTATTTTTAGACGTTTTTTATCCCATTTTTAGACGCTCGTCTAATAGCCCATATCGTACGGCATTGTAGCATGCCGTTTTTCATCATTTTTGAGGATTTGAAAAAAATGAAAAAAAAAAAAAAACATGGGTTATAGCCCATCGTTTTTTGAATTTTTGAATTTTTTTTAAACCTCGTTTTTCATCATTTTTGAACATGGGCTATAGCCCATATCGTACGGCATAATATAGCACGCCGTTTTTCATCATTTTTGAGGATTTGAAAAAAAATGAAAAAAAAACAAAAAAAACATGGGTTATAGCCCATCGTTTTTTTAATTTTTGAAAAAAAAGTTATCCTCTTTTTTCATCATTTTGGACCATGGGCTATAGCCCATATCGTACGGCATTGTAGCATGCCGTTTTTCTACAATTTTGAGGATTTGAAAAAAATGAAAAAAAAAAAAAACATGGGTTATAGCCCATCGTTTTTTGAATTTTTGATTTTTTTTTATCCTCTTTTTTTTATCATTTTGGACCATGGGCTATAGCCCATATCGTACGGCATACTAAAATAGACGTCTAAAACACGTCTATTTTTAGACGTGTTTTAGACGTCTATTTTTAGACGTTTTTCATCCCATTTTTAGACGCTCGTCTAATAGCCCATATCGTACGGCATTGTAGCATGCCGTTTTTCATCATTTTTGAGGATTTGAAAAAAATGAAAAAAAAAAAAAAACATGGGTTATAGCCCATCGTTTTTTGAATTTTTGAATTTTTTTTAAACCTCGTTTTTCATCATTTTTGAACATGGGCTATAGCCCATATCGTACGGCATAATATAGCACGCCGTTTTTCATCATTTTTGAGGATTTAAAAAAAAAAAAAAAAACAAAAAAAAAACATGGGTTATAGCCCATCGTTTTTTGAATTTTTGAAAATAAAGTTATCCTCTTTTTTCATCATTTTGGACCATGGGCTATAGCCCATATCGTACGGCATTGTAGCATGCCGTTTTTCATCAATTTTGAGGATTTGAAAAAAATGAAAAAAAAAAAAAACATGGGTTATAGCCCATCGTTTTTTGAATTTTTGAATTTTTTTTATCCTCTTTTTTTCATCATTTTGGACCATGGGCTATAGCCCATATCGTACGGCATACTAAAATAGACGTCTAAAACACGTCTATTTTTAGACGTGTTTTAGACGTCTATTTTTAGACGTTTTTTATCCCATTTTTAGACGCTCGTCTAATAGCCCATATCGTACGGCATTGTAGCATGCCGTTTTTCATCAATTTTGAGGATTTGAAAAAAATGAAAAAAATAAAAAACATGGGTTATAGCCCATCGTTTTTTGAATTTTTGAATTTTTTTTTAATCCTCGTTTTTCATCATTTTTGACCATCTCACTGAGCAATAGCCGGCTATTAGACGTGCGTCTAAAAATGGGATAAAAAACACCTAAAAATAGACGTCTAAAAAACGTCTAAAAATAGACGTCTAAAACACGTCTATTTTTAGACGTGTTTTAGACGTCTATTTTTAGACGTTTTTTATCCCATTTTTAGACGCTCGTCTAATAGCCCATATCGTACGGCATTGTAGCATGCCGTTTTTCATCAATTTTGAGGATTTGAAAAAAATGAAATGTCGTACGGCATACTATAGCACGCCATTTTTCATCATTTTTGAGGATTTGAAAAAAATGAAAAAAAACGATGGGTTATAGCCCATTGTTTTTTTTAATTTTTGAAAAAAACATTATCCTCTTTTTTCATCATTTTGGACCATGGGCTATAGCCCATATCGCACGCCATTTTTCATCATTTTTGAGGATTTGAAAAAAATGGAAAAATAAATAAAACATGGGTTATAGCCCATCGTTTTTTGAATTTTTGAAATGTTTTTTTATCCTCGTTTTTCATCATTTTTGACCATCTCACTGAGCAATAGCCGGCTATTAGACGTGCGTCTAAAAATGGGATAAAAAACACCTAAAAATAGACGTCTAAAAAACGTCTAAAAATAGACGTCTAAAACAGGTCTATTTTTAGACGTGTTTTAGACGTCTATTTTTAGACGTTTTTTATCCCATTTTTAGACGCTCGTCTAATAGCCCATATCGTACGGCATTGTAGCATGCCGTTTTTCATCAATTTTGAGGATTTGAAAAAAATGAAAAAAATAAAAAACATGGGTTATAGCCCATCGTTTTTTGAATTTTTGAATTCTTTTTTAATCCTCGTTTTTCATCATTTTTGACCATCTCACTGAGCAATAGCCGGCTATTAGACGTGCGTCTAAAAATGGGATAAAAAACACCTAAAAATAGACGTCTAAAAAACGTCTAAAAATAGACGTCTAAAACAGGTCTATTTTTAGACGTGTTTTAGACGTCTATTTTTAGACGTTTTTTATCCCATTTTTAGACGCTCGTCTAATAGCCCATATCGTACGGCATTGTAGCATGCCGTTTTTCATCAATTTTGAGGATTTGAAAAAAATTAAAAAAATAAAAAACATGGGTTATAGCCCATCGTTTTTTGAATTTTTGAATTTTTTTTTAATCCTCGTTTTTCATCATTTTTGACCATCTCACTGAGCAATAGCCGGCTATTAGACGTGCGTCTAAAAATGGGATAAAAAACACCTAAAAATAGACGTCTAAAAAACGTCTAAAAATAGACGTCTAAAACAGGTCTATTTTTAGACGTGTTTTAGACGTCTATTTTTAGACGTTTTTTATCCCATTTTTAGACGCTCGTCTAATAGCCCATATCGTACGGCATTGTAGCATGCCGTTTTTCATCAATTTTGAGGATTTGAAAAAAATGAAAAAAAAAAAAAAACATGGGTTATAGTCCATCGTTTTTTTAAAAATTTAAAAAAAATGTTAACCTCGTTTTTCATCATTTTCGACCATGGGCTATAGCCCCTACCGTACGGCATACTATAGCACGCCGTTTTTCATCATTTTTGAGGATTTGAAAAAAATTAAAAAAAAAAAAACATGGGTTATAGTCCATCGTTTTTTGAAATTTTGAAAAAAAAATGTTAACCTCGTTTTTCATCATTTTGGACCATGGGCTATAGCCCCTACCGTACGGCATACTATAGCACGCCGTTTTTCATCATTTTTGAGGATTTGAAAAAAATTAAAAAAAAAAAAAACATGGGTTATAGTCCATCGTTTTTTGAAATTTTGAAAAAAAATGTTAACCTCGTTTTTCATCATTTTGGACCATGGGCTATAGCCCCTACCGTACGGCACACTATAGCACGCCGTTTTTCATCATTTTTGAGGATTTGAAAAAAATGAAAAAAAAAAAAAACATGGGTTATAGTCCATCGTTTTTTTAAAAATTGAAAAAAAATGTTAACCTCGTTTTTCATCATTTTCGACCATGGGCTATAGCCCCTACCGTACGGCATACTATAGCACGCCGTTTTTCATCATTTTTGAGGATTTGAAAAAAATGAAAAAAAAAAAAAACATGGGTTATAGTCCATCGTTTTTTTAAATTTTGAAAAAAAATGTTAACCTCGTTTTTCATCATTTTGGACCATGGGCTATAGCCCCTACCGTACGGCACACTATAGCACGCCGTTTTTCATCATTTTTGAGGATTTGAAAAAAATGAAAAAAAAAAAAAACATGGGTTATAGTCCATCGTTTTTTTAAAAATTGAAAAAAAATGTTAACCTCGTTTTTCATCATTTTCGACCATGGGCTATAGCCCCTACCGTACGGCATACTATAGCACGCCGTTTTTCATCATTTTTGAGGATTTGAAAAAAATGAAAAAAAAAAAAAACATGGGTTATAGTCCATCGTTTTTTAAAATTTTGAAAAAAAATGTTAACCTCGTTTTTCATCATTTTCGACAATGGGCTATAGCCCCTACCGTACGGCATACTATAGCACGCCGTTTTTCATCATTTTTGAGGATTTGAAAAAAATGAAAAAAAAAAAAACATGGGTTATAGTCCATCGTTTTTTTAAAAATTGAAAAAAAATGTTAACCTCGTTTTTCATCATTTTCGACCATGGGCTATAGCCCCTACCGTACGGCATACTATAGCACGCCGTTTTTCATCATTTTTGAGGATTTGAAAAAAAAAACAAAAAAAACATGGGTTATAGTCCATCGTTTTTTGAAAAATTGAAAAAAAAATGTTAACCTCGTTTTTCATCATTTTCGACCATGGGCTATAGCCCCTACCGTACGGCATACTATAGCACGCCGTTTTTCATCATTTTTGAGGATTTGAAAAAAAAAAAAAAAAAACATGGGTTATAGCCCATCGTTTTTTGAATTTTTGAAAAAAAATGTAATCCTCGTTTTTCATCATTTTTTACCATCTCACTGAGCAATAGCCGGCTATTAGACGTGCGTCTAAACATGGGATAAAAAACACCTAAAAATAGACGTCTAAAAAACGTCTAAAAATAGACGTCTAAAACACGTCTATTTTTAGACGTGTTTTAGACGTCTATTCTTAGACGTTTTTTATCCCATTTTTAGACGCTCGTCTAATAGCCCATATCGTACGGCATTGTAGCATGCCGTTTTTCATAATTTTTGAGGATTTGAAAAAAATGAAAAAAAAAAAAAACATGGGTTATATAGCCCATCGTTTTTTGAATTTTTGAATTTTATTTTAATCCTCGTTTTTCATCATTTTTGACCATCTCACTGAGCAATAGCCGGCTATTAGACGTGCGTCTAAACATGGGATAAAAAACACCTAAAAATAGACGTCTAAAAAACGTCTAAAAATAGACGTCTAAAACACGTCTATTTTTAGACGTGTTTTAGACGTCTATTTTTAGACGTTTTTTATCCCATTTTTAGACGCTCGTCTAATAGCCCATATCGTACGGCATTGTAGCATGCCGTTTTTCATCATTTTTGAGGATTTGAAAAAAATGAAAAAAAAAAAAAAACATGGGTTATAATCCATCGTTTTTTGAAAAATTGAAAAAAAAATTTAACCTCGTTTTTCATCATTTTGGACCATGGGCTATAGCCCCTACCGTACGGCACACTATAGCACGCCGTTTTTCATCATTTTTGAGGATTTGAAAAAAATGAAAAAAAAAAAAAACATGGGTTATAGTCCATCGTTTTTTTAAAAATTGAAAAAAAATGTTAACCTCGTTTTTCATCATTTTCGACCATGGGCTATAGCCCCTACCGTACGGCATACTATAGCACGCCGTTTTTCATCATTTTTGAGGATTTGAAAAAAATGAAAAAAAAAAAAAAACATGGGTTATAGTCCATCGTTTTTTGAAATTTTGAAAAAAAATGTTAACCTAGTTTTTCATCATTTTGGACCATGGGCTATAGCCCCTACCGTACGGCATACTATAGCACGCCGTTTTTCATCATTTTTGAGGATTTGAAAAAAATGAAAAAAAAAAAAAACATGGGTTATAGTCCATCGTTTTTTTTAAAATTAAAAAAAAATGTTAACCTCGTTTTTCATCATTTTCGACCATGGGCTATAGCCCCTACCGTACGGCATACTATAGCACGCCGTTTTTCATCATTTTTGAGGATTTGAAAAAATTAAAAAAAAAAAAAAACATGGGTTATAGTCCATCGTTTTTTTAAATTTTGAAAAAAAATGTTAACCTCGTTTTTCATCATTTTGGACCATGGGCTATAGCCCCTACCGTACGGCACACTATAGCACGCCGTTTTTCATCATTTTTGAGGATTTAAAAAAAAAAAAAAAAAAAAAAACATGGGTTATAGTCCATCGTTTTTTTTTAAATTAAAAAAAAATGTTAACCTCGTTTTTCATCATTTTCGACCATGGGCTATAGCCCCTACCGTACGGCATACTATAGCACGCCGTTTTTCATCATTTTTGAGGATTTGAAAAAAATGAAAAAAAAAAAAAACATGGGTTATAGTCCATCGTTTTTTTAAAAATTGAAAAAAAATGTTAACCTCGTTTTTCATCATTTTCGACCATGGGCTATAGCCCCTACCGTACGGCATACTATAGCACGCCGTTTTTCATCATTTTTGAGGATTTGAAAAAAAAAAAAAAAAAAACATGGGTTATAGTCCATCGTTTTTTGAAAAATTTAAAAAAAAATGTTAACCTCGTTTTTCATCATTTTCGACCATGGGCTATAGCCCCTACCGTACGGCAGACTATAGCACGCCGTTTTTCATCATTTTTGAGGATAAAAAAAAAAAAGAAAAAAAACATGGGTTATAGCCCATCGTTTTTTGAATTTTTGAAAAAAAATGTAATCCTCGTTTTTCATCATTTTTTACCATCTCACTGAGCAATAGCCGGCTATTAGACGTGCGTCTAAACATGGGATAAAAAACACCTAAAAATAGACGTCTAAAAAACGTCTAAAAATAGACGTCTAAAACACGTCTATTTTTAGACGTGTTTTAGACGTCTATTTTTAGACGTTTTTTATCCCATTTTTAGAAGCTCGTCTAATAGCCCATATCGTACGGCATTGTAGCATGCCGTTTTTCATAATTTTTGAGGATTTGAAAAAAATGAAAAAAAAACAAAACATGGGTTATATAGCCCATCGTTTTTTGAATTTTTGAATTTTATTTTAATCCTCGTTTTTCATCATTTTTGACCATCTCACTGAGCAATAGCCGGCTATTAGACGTGCGTCTAAACATGGGATAAAAAACACCTAAAAATAGACGTCTAAAAAACGTCTAAAAATAGACGTCTAAAACACGTCTATTTTTAGACGTGTTTTAGACGTCTATTTTTAGACGTTTTTTATACCATTTTTAGACGCTCGTCTAATAGCCCATATCGTACGGCATTGTAGCATGCCGTTTTTCATCATTTTTGAGGATTTGAAAAAAATGAAAAAAAAAAAAAAACATGGGTTATAATCCATCGTTTTTTGAAAAATTGAAAAAAAATGTTAACCTCGTTTTTCATCATTTTGGACCATGGGCTATAGCCCCTACCGTACGGCACACTATAGCACGCCGTTTTTCATCATTTTTGAGGATTTGAAAAAAATGAAAAAAAAAAAAACATGGGTTATAGTCCATAGTTTTTTGAAATTTTGAAAAAAAATGTTAACCTCGTTTTTCATCATTTTTGACCATGGGCTATAGCCCCTATCGTACGGCATACTATAGCACGCCATTTTTCATCATTTTTGAGGATTTGAAAAAAATGAAAAAAAAAAAAAACATGGGTTATAGTCCATCGTTTTTTGAAATTTTGAAAAAAAAATGTTAACCTCGTTTTTCATCATTTTGGACCATGGGCTATAGCCCCTACCGTACGGCACACTATAGCACGCCGTTTTTCATCATTTTTGAGGATTTGAAAAAAATGAAAAAAAAAAAAACATGGGTTATAGTCCATAGTTTTTTGAAATTTTGAAAAAAAATGTTAACCTCGTTTTTCATCATTTTTGACCATGGGCTATAGCCCCTACCATACGGCATACTATAGCACGCCGTTTTTCATCATTTTTGAGGATTTGAAAAAAATGAAAAAAAAAAAAAAAACATGGGTTATAGTCCATCGTTTTTTGAAATTTTGAAAAAAAATGTTAACCTCGTTTTTCATCATTTTCGACAATGGGCTATAGCCCCTATCGTACGGCATACTATAGCACGCCATTTTTCATCATTTTTGAGGATTTGACATGGGTTATAGTCCATCGTTTTTTGAAATTTTGAAAAAAAAATGTTAACCTCGTTTTTCATCATTTTGGACCATGGGCTATAGCCCCTACCGTACGGCACACTATAGCACGCCGTTTTTCATCATTTTTGAGGATTTGAAAAAAATGAAAAAAAAAAAAAACATGGGTTATAGTCCATCGTTTTTTTTAAAATTGAAAAAAAATGTTAACCTCGTTTTTCATCATTTTCGACCATGGGCTATAGCCCCTACCGTACGGCATACTATAGCACGCCGTTTTTCATCATTTTTGAGGATTTGAAAAAAATGAAAAAAAAAAAAAAAACATGGGTTATATTCCATCGTTTTTTTAAATTTTGAAAAAAAATGTTAACCTCGTTTTTCATCATTTTCGACAATGGGCTATAGCCCCTATCGTACGGCATACTATAGCACGCCATTTTTCATCATTTTTGAGGATTTGAAAAAAATGAAAAAAAAAAAAAACATGGGTTATAGTCCATCGTTTTTTGAAATTTTGAAAAAAAATGTTAACCTCGTTTTTCATCATTTTGGACCATGGGCTATAGCCCCTACCGTACGGCATACTATAGCACGCCGTTTTTCATCATTTTTGAGGAATTGAAAAAAATGAAAAAAAAAAAAAACATGGGTTATAGTCCATCGTTTTTTGAAATTTTGAAAAAAAATGTTAACCTCGTTTTTCATCATTTTGGACCATGGGCTATAGCCCCTACCGTACGGCACACTATAGCACGCCGTTTTTCATCATTTTTGAGGATTTGAAAAAAATGAAAAAAAAAAAAAACATGGGTTATAGTCCATCGTTTTTTTTAAAATTGAAAAAAAATGTTAACCTCGTTTTTCATCATTTTCGACCATGGGCTATAGCCCCTACCGTACGGCATACTATAGCACGCCGTTTTTCATCATTTTTGAGGATTTGAAAAAAATGAAAAAAAAAAAAAAACATGGGTTATATTCCATCGTTTTTTAAAATTTTGAAAAAAAATGTTAACCTCGTTTTTCATCATTTTCGACAATGGGCTATAGCCCCTATCGTACGGCATACTATAGCACGCCATTTTTCATCATTTTTGAGGATTTGAAAAAAATGAAAAAAAAAAAAAACATGGGTTATAGTCCATCGTTTTTTGAAATTTTGAAAAAAAATGTTAACCTCGTTTTTCATCATTTTGGACCATGGGCTATAGCCCCTACCGTACGGCATACTATAGCACGCCGTTTTTCATCATTTTTGAGGATTTGAAAAAAATGAAAAAAAAACAAAACATGGGTTATAGTCCATCGTTTTTTGAAATTTTGAAAAAAAATGTTAACCTTGTTTTTCATCATTTTGGACCATGGGCTATAGCCCCTACCGTACGGCACACTATAGCACGCCGTTTTTCATCATTTTTGAGGATTTGAGAAAAATGAAAAAAAAAAAAAACATGGGTTATAGTCCATCGTCTTTTTTAAAAATTGAAAAAAAATGTTAACCTCGTTTTTCATCATTTTCGACCATGGGCTATAGCCCCTACCGTACGGCATACTATAGCACGCCGTTTTTCATCATTTTTGAGGATTTGAAAAAAAAAAAAAAAAAAAAAAAACATGGGTTATAGTCCATCGTTTTTTTTAATTTTGAAAAAAAATGTTAACCTCGTTTTTCATCATTTTGGACCATGGGCTATAGCCCCTACCGTACGGCACACTATAGCACGCCGTTTTTCATCATTTTTGAGGATTTGAAAAAAATGAAAAAAAAAAAAAACATGGGTTATAGTCCATCGTTTTTTTAAAAATTGAAAAAAAATGTTAACCTCGTTTTTCATCATTTTCGACCATGGGCTATAGCCCCTACCGTACGGCATACTATAGCACGCCGTTTTTCATCATTTTTGAGGATTTGAAAAAAATGAAAAAAAAAAAAAACATGGGTTATAGTCCATCGTTTTTTGAAATTTTGAAAAAAAATGTTAACCTCGTTTTTCATCATTTTGGACCATGGGCTATAGCCCCTACCGTACGGCATACTATAGCACGCCATTTTTCATCATTTTTGAGGATTTGAGAAAAATGAAAAAAAAAAAAAACATGGGTTATAGTCCATCGTCTTTTTTAAAAATTGAAAAAAAATGTTAACCTCGTTTTTCATCATTTTCGACCATGGGCTATAGCCCCTACCGTACGGCATACTATAGCACGCCGTTTTTCATCATTTTTGAGGATTTGAAAAAAATGAAAAAAAAAAAAAAACATGGGTTATAGTCCATCGTTTTTTTAAATTTTGAAAAAAAATGTTAACCTCGTTTTTCATCATTTTGGACCATGGGCTATAGCCCCTACCGTACGGCACACTATAGCACGCCGTTTTTCATCATTTTTGAGGATTTGAAAAAAATGAAAAAAAAAAAAAACATGGGTTATAGTCCATCGTTTTTTTAAAAATTGAAAAAAAATGTTAACCTCGTTTTTCATCATTTTCGACCATGGGCTATAGCCCCTACCGTACGGCATACTATAGCACGCCGTTTTTCATCATTTTTGAGGATTTGAAAAAAATGAAAAAAAAAAAAAACATGGGTTATAGTTCATCGTTTTTTGAAATTTTGAAAAAAAAATGTTAACCTCGTTTTTCATCATTTTGGACCATGGGCTATAGCCCCTACCGTACGGCATACTATAGCACGCTGTTTTTCATCATTTTTGAGGATTTGAAAAAAATGAAAAAAAAAAAAAACATGGGTTATAGTCCATCGTTTTTTGAAATTTTGAAAAAAAATGTTAACCTCGTTTTTCATCATTTTGGACCATGGGCTATAGCCCCTACCGTACGGCATACTATAGCACGCCGTTTTTCATAATTTTTGAGGATTTGAAAAAAATGAAAAAAAAAAAAAAACATGGGTTATAGTCCATCGTTTTTTAAAATTTTGAAAAAAAATGTTAACCTCGTTTTTCATCATTTTCGACAATGGGCTATAGCCCCTATCGTACGGCATACTATAGCACGCCATTTTTCATCATTTTTGAGGATTTGAAAAAAATGAAAAAAAAAAAAACATGGGTTATAGTCCATCGTTTTTTGAAATTTTGAAAAAAAATGTTAACCTCGTTTTTCATCATTTTGGACCATGGGCTATAGCCCCTACCGTACGGCACACTATAGCACGCCGTTTTTCATCATTTTTGAGGATTTGAAAAAAATGAAAAAAAAAAAAAACATGGGTTATAGTCCATCGTTTTTTTTTAAATTGAAAAAAAATGTTAACCTCGTTTTTCATCATTTTCGACCATGGGCTATAGCCCCTACCGTACGGCATACTATAGCACGCCGTTTTTCATCATTTTTGAGGATTTGAAAAAAATGAAAAAAAAAAAAAACATGGGTTATATTCCATCGTTTTTTAAAAATTTGAAAAAAAATGTTAACCTCGTTTTTCATCATTTTCGACAATGGGCTATAGCCCCTATCGTACGGCATACTATAGCACGCCATTTTTCATCATTTTTGAGGATTTGAAAAAAATGAAAAAAAAAAAAAACATGGGTTATAGTCCATCGTTTTTTGAAATTTTGAAAAAAAATGTTAACCTCGTTTTTCATCATTTTGGACCATGGGCTATAGCCCCTACCGTACGGCATACTATAGCACGCCGTTTTTCATCATTTTTGAGGATTTGAAAAAAATGAAAAAAAAAAAAAAACATGGGTTATATTCCATCGTTTTTTAAAATTTTGAAAAAAAATGTTAACCTCGTTTTTCATCATTTTCGACAATGGGCTATAGCCCCTATCGTACGGCATACTATAGCACGCCATTTTTCATCATTTTTGAGGATTTGAAAAAAATGAAAAAAAAAAAAAACATGGGTTATAGTCCATCGTTTTTTGAAATTTTGAAAAAAAATGTTAACCTCGTTTTTCATCATTTTGGACCATGGGCTATAGCCCCTACCGTACGGCATACTATAGCACGCCGTTTTTCATCATTTTTGAGGATTTGAAAAAAATGAAAAAAAAAAAAAACATGGGTTATATTCCATCGTTTTTTAAAATTTTGAAAAAAAATGTTAACCTCGTTTTTCATCATTTTGGACCATGGGCTATAGCCCCTACCGTACGGCATACTATAGCACGCCGTTTTTCATCATTTTTGAGGATTTGAAAAAAATGAAAAAAAAAAAAAAACATGGGTTATATTCCATCGTTTTTTAAAATTTTGAAAAAAAATGTTAACCTCGTTTTTCATCATTTTCGACAATGGGCTATAGCCCCTATCGTACGGCATACTATAGCACGCCATTTTTCATCATTTTTGAGGATTTGAAAAAAATGAAAAAAAAAAAAAACATGGGTTATAGTCCATCGTTTTTTTTAAAATTGAAAAAAAATGTTAACCTCGTTTTTCATCATTTTCGACCATGGGCTATAGCCCCTACCGTACGGCATACTATAGCACGCCGTTTTTCATCATTTTTGAGGATTTGAAAAAAATGAAAAAAAAAAAAAACATGGGTTATATTCCATCGTTTTTTAAAAATTTGAAAAAAAATGTTAACCTCGTTTTTCATCATTTTCGACAATGGGCTATAGCCCCTATCGTACGGCATACTATAGCACGCCATTTTTCATCATTTTTGAGGATTTGAAAAAAATGAAAAAAAAAAAAAACATGGGTTATAGTCCATCGTTTTTTGAAATTTTGAAAAAAAATGTTAACCTCGTTTTTCATCATTTTGGACCATGGGCTATAGCCCCTACCGTACGGCATACTATAGCACGCCGTTTTTCATCATTTTTGAGGATTTGAAAAAAATGAAAAAAAAAAAAAAACATGGGTTATATTCCATCGTTTTTTAAAATTTTGAAAAAAAATGTTAACCTCGTTTTTCATCATTTTCGACAATGGGCTATAGCCCCTATCGTACGGCATACTATAGCACGCCATTTTTCATCATTTTTGAGGATTTGAAAAAAATGAAAAAAAAAAAAAACATGGGTTATAGTCCATCGTTTTTTGAAATTTTGAAAAAAAATGTTAACCTCGTTTTTCATCATTTTGGACCATGGGCTATAGCCCCTACCGTACGGCATACTATAGCACGCCGTTTTTCATCATTTTTGAGGATTTGAAAAAAAAAAAACAAAAAAAAAACATGGGTTATAGTCCATCGTTTTTTGAAATTTTGAAAAATAATGTTAACCTTGTTTTTCATCATTTTGGACCATGGGCTATAGCCCCTACCGTACGGCACACTATAGCACGCCGTTTTTCATCATTTTTGAGGATTTGAGAAAAATGAAAAAAAAAAAAAACATGGGTTATAGTCCATCGTCTTTTTTAAAAATTGAAAAAAAATGTTAACCTCGTTTTTCATCATTTTCGACCATGGGCTATAGCCCCTACCGTACGGCATACTATAGCACGCCGTTTTTCATCATTTTTGAGGATTTGAAAAAAATGAAAAAAAAAAAAAAACATGGGTTATAGTCCATCGTTTTTTTAAATTTTGAAAAAAAATGTTAACCTCGTTTTTCATCATTTTGGACCATGGGCTATAGCCCCTACCGTACGGCACACTATAGCACGCCGTTTTTCATCATTTTTGAGGATTTGAAAAAAATGAAAAAAAAAAAAAACATGGGTTATAGTCCATCGTTTTTTTAAAAATTGAAAAAAAATGTTAACCTCGTTTTTCATCATTTTCGACCATGGGCTATAGCCCCTACCGTACGGCATACTATAGCACGCCGTTTTTCATCATTTTTGAGGATTTGAAAAAAATGAAAAAAAAAAAAAACATGGGTTATAGTCCATCGTTTTTTGAAATTTTGAAAAAAAAATGTTAACCTCGTTTTTCATCATTTTGGACCATGGGCTATAGCCCCTACCGTACGGCATACTATAGCACGCCATTTTTCATCATTTTTGAGGATTTGAAAAAAATGAAAAAAAAAAAAACATGGGTTATAGTCCATCGTTTTTTGAAATTTTGAAAAAAAATGTTAACCTCGTTTTTCATCATTTTGGACCATGGGCTATAGCCCCTACCGTACGGCACACTATAGCACGCCGTTTTTCATCATTTTTGAGGATTTGAAAAAAATGAAAAAAAAAAAAAACATGGGTTATAGTCCATCGTTTTTTTTAAAATTGAAAAAAAATGTTAACCTCGTTTTTCATCATTTTCGACCATGGGCTATAGCCCCTACCGTACGGCATACTATAGCACGCCGTTTTTCATCATTTTTGAGGATTTGAAAAAAATGAAAAAAAAAAAAAACATGGGTTATATTCCATCGTTTTTTAAAAATTTGAAAAAAAATGTTAACCTCGTTTTTCATCATTTTCGACAATGGGCTATAGCCCCTATCGTACGGCATACTATAGCACGCCATTTTTCATCATTTTTGAGGATTTGAAAAAAATGAAAAAAAAAAAAAACATGGGTTATAGTCCATCGTTTTTTGAAATTTTGAAAAAAAATGTTAACCTCGTTTTTCATCATTTTGGACCATGGGCTATAGCCCCTACCGTACGGCATACTATAGCACGCCGTTTTTCATCATTTTTGAGGAATTGAAAAAAATGAAAAAAAAAAAAAACATGGGTTATAGTCCATCGTTTTTTGAAATTTTGAAAAAAAATGTTAACCTCGTTTTTCATCATTTTGGACCATGGGCTATAGCCCCTACCGTACGGCACACTATAGCACGCCGTTTTTCATCATTTTTGAGGATTTGAAAAAAATGAAAAAAAAAAAAAACATGGGTTATAGTCCATCGTTTTTTTTTAAATTGAAAAAAAATGTTAACCTCGTTTTTCATCATTTTCGACCATGGGCTATAGCCCCTACCGTACGGCATACTATAGCACGCCGTTTTTCATCATTTTTGAGGATTTGAAAAAAATGAAAAAAAAAAAAAAACATGGGTTATATTCCATCGTTTTTTAAAATTTTGAAAAAAAATGTTAACCTCGTTTTTCATCATTTTCGACAATGGGCTATAGCCCCTATCGTACGGCATACTATAGCACGCCATTTTTCATCATTTTTGAGGATTTGAAAAAAATGAAAAAAAAAAAAAACATGGGTTATAGTCCATCGTTTTTTGAAATTTTGAAAAAAAATGTTAACCTCGTTTTTCATCATTTTGGACCATGGGCTATAGCCCCTACCGTACGGCATACTATAGCACGCCGTTTTTCATCATTTTTGAGGATTTGAAAAAAAAAAAACAAAAAAAAAACATGGGTTATAGTCCATCGTTTTTTGAAATTTTGAAAAATAATGTTAACCTTGTTTTTCATCATTTTGGACCATGGGCTATAGCCCCTACCGTACGGCACACTATAGCACGCCGTTTTTCATCATTTTTGAGGATTTGAGAAAAATGAAAAAAAAAAAAAACATGGGTTATAGTCCATCGTCTTTTTTAAAAATTGAAAAAAAATGTTAACCTCGTTTTTCATCATTTTCGACCATGGGCTATAGCCCCTACCGTACGGCATACTATAGCACGCCGTTTTTCATCATTTTTGAGGATTTGAAAAAAATGAAAAAAAAAAAAAAACATGGGTTATAGTCCATCGTTTTTTTAAATTTTGAAAAAAAATGTTAACCTCGTTTTTCATCATTTTGGACCATGGGCTATAGCCCCTACCGTACGGCACACTATAGCACGCCGTTTTTCATCATTTTTGAGGATTTGAAAAAAATGAAAAAAAAAAAAAACATGGGTTATAGTCCATCGTTTTTTTAAAAATTGAAAAAAAATGTTAACCTCGTTTTTCATCATTTTCGACCATGGGCTATAGCCCCTACCGTACGGCATACTATAGCACGCCGTTTTTCATCATTTTTGAGGATTTGAAAAAAATGAAAAAAAAAAAAAACATGGGTTATAGTCCATCGTTTTTTGAAATTTTGAAAAAAAAATGTTAACCTCGTTTTTCATCATTTTGGACCATGGGCTATAGCCCCTACCGTACGGCATACTATAGCACGCCGTTTTTCATCATTTTTGAGGATTTGAAAAAAATGAAAAAAAAAAAAAACATGGGTTATAGTCCATCGTTTTTTGAAATTTTGAAAAAAAATGTTAACCTCGTTTTTCATCATTTTGGACCATGGGCTATAGCCCCTACCGTACGGCACACTATAGCACGCCGTTTTTCATCATTTTTGAGGATTTGAAAAAAATGAAAAAAAAAAAAAACATGGGTTATAGTCCATCGTTTTTTTTAAAATTGAAAAAAAATGTTAACCTCGTTTTTCATCATTTTCGACCATGGGCTATAGCCCCTACCGTACGGCATACTATAGCACGCCGTTTTTCATCATTTTTGAGGATTTGAAAAAAATGAAAAAAAAAAAAAACATGGGTTATAGTCCATCGTTTTTTTTTAAATTGAAAAAAAATGTTAACCTCGTTTTTCATCATTTTCGACCATGGGCTATAGCCCCTACCGTACGGCATACTATAGCACGCCGTTTTTCATAATTTTTGAGGATTTGAAAAAAATGAAAAAAAAAAAAAAACATGGGTTATAGTCCATCGTTTTTTAAAATTTTGAAAAAAAATGTTAACCTCGTTTTTCATCATTTTCGACAATGGGCTATAGCCCCTATCGTACGGCATACTATAGCACGCCATTTTTCATCATTTTTGAGGATTTGAAAAAAATGAAAAAAAAAAAAAACATGGGTTATAGTCCATCGTTTTTTGAAATTTTGAAAAAAAATGTTAACCTCGTTTTTCATCATTTTGGACCATGGGCTATAGCCCCTACCGTACGGCATACTATAGCACGCCGTTTTTCATCATTTTTGAGGATTTGAAAAAAAAGAAAAAAAAAAAAAACATGGGTTATAGTCCATCGTTTTTTGAAATTTTGAAAAAAAATGTTAACCTCGTTTTTCATCATTTTGGACCATGGGCTATAGCCCCTACCGTACGGCACACTATAGCACGCCGTTTTTCATCATTTTTGAGGATTTGAGAAAAATGAAAAAAAAAAAAAACATGGGTTATAGTCCATCGTTTTTTTTAAAATTGAAAAAATATGTTAACCTCGTTTTTCATCATTTTCGACCATGGGCTATAGCCCCTACCGTACGGCATACTATAGCACGCCGTTTTTCATCATTTTTGAGGATTTGAAAAAAATGAAAAAAAAAAAAAAACATGGGTTATAGTCCATCGTTTTTTTAAATTTTGAAAAAAAAATGTTAACCTCGTTTTTCATCATTTTGGACCATGGGCTATAGCCCCTACCGTACGGCACACTATAGCACGCCGTTTTTCATCATTTTTGAGGATTTGAAAAAAAAAAAAAAAAAAAAAACATGGGTTATAGTCCATCGTTTTTTGAAATTTTGAAAAAAAATGTTAACCTCGTTTTTCATCATTTTGGACCATGGGCTATAGCCCCTACCGTACGGCACACTATAGCACGCCGTTTTTCATCATTTTTGAGGATTTGAGAAAAAAAAAAAAAAAAAAAAACATGGGTTATAGTCCATCGTTTTTTTTAAAATTGAAAAAAAATGTTAACCTCGTTTTTCATCATTTTCGACCATGGGCTATAGCCCCTACCGTACGGCATACTATAGCACGCAGTTTTTCATCATTTTTGAGGATTTGAAAAAAATGAAAAAAAAAAAAAAACATGGGTTATAGTCCATCGTTTTTTTAAATTTTGAAAAAAAAATGTTAACCTCGTTTTTCATCATTTTGGACCATGGGCTATAGCCCCTACCGTACGGCACACTATAGCACGCCGTTTTTCATCATTTTTGAGGATTTGAAAAAAAAGAAAAAAAAAAAAAACATGGGTTATAGTCCATCGTTTTTTTAAAAATTGAAAAAAAATGTTAACCTCGTTTTTCATCATTTTCGACCATGGGCTATAGCCCCTACCGTACGGCATACTATAGCACGCCGTTTTTCATCATTTTTGAGGATTTGAAAAAAATGAAAAAAAAAAAAACATGGGTTATAGTCCATCGTTTTTTGAAATTTTGAAAAAAAAATGTTAACCTCGTTTTTCATCATTTTGGACCATGGGCTATAGCCCCTACCGTACGGCATACTATAGCACGCCGTTTTTCATCATTTTTGAGGATTTGAAAAAAATGAAAAAAAAAAAAAACATGGGTTATAGTCCATCGTTTTTTGAAATTTTGAAAAAAATGTTAACCTCGTTTTTCATCATTTTGGACCATGGGCTATAGCCCCTACCGTACGGCACACTATAGCACGCCGTTTTTCATCATTTTTGAGGATTTGAAAAAAAAAAAAAAAAAAAAAAACATGGGTTATAGTCCATCGTTTTTTTTTAAATTGAAAAAAAATGTTAACCTCGTTTTTCATCATTTTCGACCATGGGCTATAGCCCCTACCGTACGGCATACTATAGCACGCCGTTTTTCATCATTTTTGAGGATTTGAAAAAAATGAAAAAAAAAAACAAACATGGGTTATAGTCCATCGTTTTTTTAAATTTTGAAAAAAAATGTTAACCTCGTTTTTCATCATTTTGGACCATGGGCTATAGCCCCTACCGTACGGCACACTATAGCACGCCGTTTTTCATCATTTTTGAGGATTTGAAAAAAATGAAAAAAAAAAAAAACATGGGTTATAGTCCATCGTTTTTTGAAATTTTGAAAAAAAATGTTAACCTCGTTTTTCATCATTTTCGACCATGGGCTATAGCCCCTACCGTACGGCATACTATAGCACGCCGTTTTTCATCATTTTTGAGGATTTGAAAAAAATGAAAAAAAAAAAAAAACATGGGTTATAGTCCATCGTTTTTTTAAATTTTGAAAAAAAATGTTAACCTCGTTTTTCATCATTTTCGACAATGGGCTATAGCCCCTACCGTACGGCATACTATAGCACGCCGTTTTTCATCATTTTTGAGGATTTGAAAAAAATGGAAAAAAAAAAAAACATGGGTTATAGTCCATCGTTCTTTTAAAAATTGAAAAAAAATGTTAACCTCGTTTTTCATCATTTTCGACCATGGGCTATAGCCCCTACCGTACGGCATACTATAGCACGCCGTTTTTCATCATTTTTGAGGATTTGAAAAAAATGAAAAAAAAAAAAAAACATGGGTTATAGTCCATCGTTTTTTAAAATTTTGAAAAAAAATGTTAACCTCGTTTTTCATCATTTTGGACCATGGGCTATAGCCCCTACCGTACGGCACACTATAGCACGCCGTTTTTCATCATTTTTGAGGATTTGAAAAAAATGAAAAAAAAAAAAAACATGGGTTATAGTCCATCGTTTTTTTTTAAATTGAAAAAAAATGTTAACCTCGTTTTTCATCATTTTCGACCATGGGCTATAGCCCCTACCGTACGGCATACTATAGCACGCCGTTTTTCATCATTTTTGAGGATTTGAAAAAAATGAAAAAAAAAAAAAAACATGGGTTATAGTCCATCGTTTTTTAAAATTTTGAAAAAAAATGTTAACCTCGTTTTTCATCATTTTCGACAATGGGCTATAGCCCCTACCGTACGGCATACTATAGCACGCCGTTTTTCATCATTTTTGAGGATTTGAAAAAAATGGAAAAAGGAAAAAAACATGGGTTATAGTCCATCGTTTTTTGAAATTTTGAAAAAAAAATGTTAACCTCGTTTTTCATCATTTTGGACCATGGGCTATAGCCCCTACCGTACGGCACACTATAGCACACCGTTTTTCATCATTTTTGAGGATTTGAAAAAAAAGAAAAAAAAAAAGAACATGGGTTATAGTCCATCGTTTTTTTAAAAATTGAAAAAAAATGTTAACCTCGTTTTTCATCATTTTCGACCATGGGCTATAGCCCCTACCGTACGGCATACTATAGCACGCCGTTTTTCATCATTTTTGAGGATTTGAAAAAAATGAAAAAAAAAAAAAACATGGGTTATAGTCCATCGTTTTTTTTTAAATTGAAAAAAAATGTTAACCTCGTTTTTCATCATTTTCGACCATGGGCTATAGCCCCTACCGTACGGCATACTATAGCACGCCGTTTTTCATAATTTTTGAGGATTTGAAAAAAATGAAAAAAAAAAAAAAACATGGGTTATAGTCCATCGTTTTTTAAAATTTTGAAAAAAAATGTTAACCTCGTTTTTCATCATTTTCGACAATGGGCTATAGCCCCTATCGTACGGCATACTATAGCACGCCATTTTTCATCATTTTTGAGGATTTGAAAAAAATGAAAAAAAAAAAAAACATGGGTTATAGTCCATCGTTTTTTGAAATTTTGAAAAAAAATGTTAACCTCGTTTTTCATCATTTTGGACCATGGGCTATAGCCCCTACCGTACGGCACACTATAGCACGCCGTTTTTCATCATTTTTGAGGATTTGAGAAAAATGAAAAAAAAAAAAAACATGGGTTATAGTCCATCGTTTTTTTTTAAATTGAAAAAAAATGTTAACCTCGTTTTTCATCATTTTCGACCATGGGCTATAGCCCCTACCGTACGGCATACTATAGCACGCCGTTTTTCATCATTTTTGAGGATTTGAAAAAAATGAAAAAAAAAAAAAAACATGGGTTATAGTCCATCGTTTTTTTAAATTTTGAAAAAAAAATGTTAACCTCGTTTTTCATCATTTTGGACCATGGGCTATAGCCCCTACCGTACGGCACACTATAGCACGCCGTTTTTCATCATTTTTGAGGATTTGAAAAAAAAGAAAAAAAAAAAAAACATGGGTTATAGTCCATCGTTTTTTTAAAAATTGAAAAAAAATGTTAACCTCGTTTTTCATCATTTTCGACCATGGGCTATAGCCCCTACCGTACGGCATACTATAGCACGCCGTTTTTCATCATTTTTGAGGATTTGAAAAAAATGAAAAAAAAAAAAAACATGGGTTATAGTCCATCGTTTTTTTTTAAATTGAAAAAAAATGTTAACCTCGTTTTTCATCATTTTCGACCATGGGCTATAGCCCCTACCGTACGGCATACTATAGCACGCCGTTTTTCATAATTTTTGAGGATTTGAAAAAAATGAAAAAAAAAAAAAAACATGGGTTATAGTCCATCGTTTTTTAAAATTTTGAAAAAAAATGTTAACCTCGTTTTTCATCATTTTCGACAATGGGCTATAGCCCCTATCGTACGGCATACTATAGCACGCCATTTTTCATCATTTTTGAGGATTTGAAAAAAATGAAAAAAAAAAAAAACATGGGTTATAGTCCATCGTTTTTTGAAATTTTGAAAAGAAATGTTAACCTCGTTTTTCATCATTTTGGACCATGGGCTATAGCCCCTACCGTACGGCATACTATAGCACGCCGTTTTTCATCATTTTTGAGGATTTGAAAAAAATGAAAAAAAAAAAAAACATGGGTTATAGTCCATCGTTTTTTGAAATTTTGAAAAAAAATGTTAACCTCGTTTTTCATCATTTTGGACCATGGGCTATAGCCCCTACCGTACGGCACACTATAGCACGCCGTTTTTCATCATTTTTGAGGATTTGAGAAAAATGAAAAAAAAAAAAAACATGGGTTATAGTCCATCGTTTTTTTTAAAATTGAAAAAAAATGTTAACCTCGTTTTTCATCATTTTCGACCATGGGCTATAGCCCCTACCGTACGGCATACTATAGCACGCCGTTTTTCATCATTTTTGAGGATTTGAAAAAAATGAAAAAAAAAAAAAAACATGGGTTATAGTCCATCGTTTTTTTAAATTTTGAAAAAAAAATGTTAACCTCGTTTTTCATCATTTTGGACCATGGGCTATAGCCCCTACCGTACGGCACACTATAGCACGCCGTTTTTCATCATTTTTGAGGATTTGAAAAAAAAGAAAAAAAAAAAAAACATGGGTTATAGTCCATCGTTTTTTTTAAAATTGAAAAAAAATGTTAACCTCGTTTTTCATCATTTTCGACCATGGGCTATAGCCCCTACCGTACGGCATACTATAGCACGCCGTTTTTCATCATTTTTGAGGATTTGAAAAAAATGAAAAAAAAAAAAACATGGGTTATAGTCCATCGTTTTTTGAAATTTTGAAAAAAAAATGTTAACCTCGTTTTTCATCATTTTGGACCATGGGCTATAGCCCCTACCGTACGGCATACTATAGCACGCCGTTTTTCATCATTTTTGAGGATTTGAAAAAAATGAAAAAAAAAAAAAACATGGGTTATAGTCCATCGTTTTTTGAAATTTTGAAAAAAATGTTAACCTCGTTTTTCATCATTTTGGACCATGGGCTATAGCCCCTACCGTACGGCACACTATAGCACGCCGTTTTTCATCATTTTTGAGGATTTGAAAAAAAAATGTTAACCTCGTTTTTCATCATTTTGGACCATGGGCTATAGCCCCTACCGTACGGCACACTATAGCACACCGTTTTTCATCATTTTTGAGGATTTGAAAAAAATGAAAAAAAAAAAAAACATGGGTTATAGTCCATCGTTTTTTTAAAAATTGAAAAAAAATGTTAACCTCGTTTTTCATCATTTTCGACCATGGGCTATAGCCCCTACCGTACGGCATACTATAGCACGCCGTTTTTCATCATTTTTGAGGATTTGAAAAAAATGAAAAAAAAAAAAAACATGGGTTATAGTCCATCGTTTTTTTTTAAATTGAAAAAAAATGTTAACCTCGTTTTTCATCATTTTCGACCATGGGCTATAGCCCCTACCGTACGGCATACTATAGCACGCCGTTTTTCATAATTTTTGAGGATTTGAAAAAAATGAAAAAAAAAAAAAAACATGGGTTATAGTCCATCGTTTTTTAAAATTTTGAAAAAAAATGTTAACCTCGTTTTTCATCATTTTCGACAATGGGCTATAGCCCCTATCGTACGGCATACTATAGCACGCCATTTTTCATCATTTTTGAGGATTTGAAAAAAATGAAAAAAAAAAAAAACATGGGTTATAGTCCATCGTTTTTTGAAATTTTGAAAAAAAATGTTAACCTCGTTTTTCATCATTTTGGACCATGGGCTATAGC
Source organism: Protomyctophum parallelum (assembly GCF_964188405.1). Lineage (NCBI taxonomy): Eukaryota > Metazoa > Chordata > Actinopteri > Myctophiformes > Myctophidae > Protomyctophum > Protomyctophum parallelum. The sequence continues at coordinate 42,510,436 of NC_139704.1, read as the reverse complement.
CCCTACCGTACGGCATACTATAGCACGCCGTTTTTCATCATTTTTGAGGATTTGAAAAAAATGAAAAAAAAAAAAAACATGGGTTATAGTCCATCGTTTTTTGAAATTTTGAAAAAAAATGTTAACCTCGTTTTTCATCATTTTGGACCATGGGCTATAGCCCCTACCGTACGGCACACTATAGCACGCCGTTTTTCATCATTTTTGAGGATTTGAGAAAAATGAAAAAAAAAAAAAACATGGGTTATAGTCCATCGTTTTTTTTTAAATTGAAAAAAAATGTTAACCTCGTTTTTCATCATTTTCGACCATGGGCTATAGCCCCTACCGTACGGCATACTATAGCACGCCGTTTTTCATCATTTTTGAGGATTTGAAAAAAATGAAAAAAAAAAAAAAACATGGGTTATAGTCCATCGTTTTTTTAAATTTTGAAAAAAAAATGTTAACCTCGTTTTTCATCATTTTGGACCATGGGCTATAGCCCCTACCGTACGGCACACTATAGCACGCCGTTTTTCATCATTTTTGAGGATTTGAAAAAAAAGAAAAAAAAAAAAAACATGGGTTATAGTCCATCGTTTTTTTAAAAATTGAAAAAAAATGTTAACCTCGTTTTTCATCATTTTCGACCATGGGCTATAGCCCCTACCGTACGGCATACTATAGCACGCCGTTTTTCATCATTTTTGAGGATTTGAAAAAAATGAAAAAAAAAAAAAACATGGGTTATAGTCCATCGTTTTTTTTTAAATTGAAAAAAAATGTTAACCTCGTTTTTCATCATTTTCGACCATGGGCTATAGCCCCTACCGTACGGCATACTATAGCACGCCGTTTTTCATAATTTTTGAGGATTTGAAAAAAATGAAAAAAAAAAAAAAACATGGGTTATAGTCCATCGTTTTTTAAAATTTTGAAAAAAAATGTTAACCTCGTTTTTCATCATTTTCGACAATGGGCTATAGCCCCTATCGTACGGCATACTATAGCACGCCATTTTTCATCATTTTTGAGGATTTGAAAAAAATGAAAAAAAAAAAAAACATGGGTTATAGTCCATCGTTTTTTGAAATTTTGAAAAAAAATGTTAACCTCGTTTTTCATCATTTTGGACCATGGGCTATAGCCCCTACCGTACGGCATACTATAGCACGCCGTTTTTCATCATTTTTGAGGATTTGAAAAAAATGAAAAAAAAAAAAAACATGGGTTATAGTCCATCGTTTTTTGAAATTTTGAAAAAAAATGTTAACCTCGTTTTTCATCATTTTGGACCATGGGCTATAGCCCCTACCGTACGGCACACTATAGCACGCCGTTTTTCATCATTTTTGAGGATTTGAGAAAAATGAAAAAAAAAAAAAACATGGGTTATAGTCCATCGTTTTTTTTAAAATTGAAAAAAAATGTTAACCTCGTTTTTCATCATTTTCGACCATGGGCTATAGCCCCTACCGTACGGCATACTATAGCACGCCGTTTTTCATCATTTTTGAGGATTTGAAAAAAATGAAAAAAAAAAAAAAACATGGGTTATAGTCCATCGTTTTTTTAAATTTTGAAAAAAAAATGTTAACCTCGTTTTTCATCATTTTGGACCATGGGCTATAGCCCCTACCGTACGGCACACTATAGCACGCCGTTTTTCATCATTTTTGAGGATTTGAAAAAAAAGAAAAAAAAAAAAAACATGGGTTATAGTCCATCGTTTTTTTTAAAATTGAAAAAAAATGTTAACCTCGTTTTTCATCATTTTCGACCATGGGCTATAGCCCCTACCGTACGGCATACTATAGCACGCCGTTTTTCATCATTTTTGAGGATTTGAAAAAAATGAAAAAAAAAAAAACATGGGTTATAGTCCATCGTTTTTTGAAATTTTGAAAAAAAAATGTTAACCTCGTTTTTCATCATTTTGGACCATGGGCTATAGCCCCTACCGTACGGCATACTATAGCACGCCGTTTTTCATCATTTTTGAGGATTTGAAAAAAATGAAAAAAAAAAAAAACATGGGTTATAGTCCATCGTTTTTTGAAATTTTGAAAAAAATGTTAACCTCGTTTTTCATCATTTTGGACCATGGGCTATAGCCCCTACCGTACGGCACACTATAGCACGCCGTTTTTCATCATTTTTGAGGATTTGAAAAAAATGGAAAAAAAAAAAAACATGGGTTATAGTCCATCGTTCTTTTAAAAATTGAAAAAAAATGTTAACCTCGTTTTTCATCATTTTCGACCATGGGCTATAGCCCCTACCGTACGGCATACTATAGCACGCCGTTTTTCATCATTTTTGAGGATTTGAAAAAAATGAAAAAAAAAAAAAAACATGGGTTATAGTCCATCGTTTTTTAAAATTTTGAAAAAAAATGTTAACCTCGTTTTTCATCATTTTGGACCATGGGCTATAGCCCCTACCGTACGGCACACTATAGCACGCCGTTTTTCATCATTTTTGAGGATTTGAAAAAAATGAAAAAAAAAAAAAACATGGGTTATAGTCCATCGTTTTTTTTTAAATTGAAAAAAAATGTTAACCTCGTTTTTCATCATTTTCGACCATGGGCTATAGCCCCTACCGTACGGCATACTATAGCACGCCGTTTTTCATCATTTTTGAGGATTTGAAAAAAATGAAAAAAAAAAAAAAACATGGGTTATAGTCCATCGTTTTTTAAAATTTTGAAAAAAAATGTTAACCTCGTTTTTCATCATTTTCGACAATGGGCTATAGCCCCTATCGTACGGCATACTATAGCACGCCATTTTTCATCATTTTTGAGGATTTGAAAAAAATGAAAAAAAAAAAAAACATGGGTTATAGTCCATCGTTTTTTGAAATTTTGAAAAAAAATGTTAACCTCGTTTTTCATCATTTTGGACCATGGGCTATAGCCCCTACCGTACGGCATACTATAGCACGCCGTTTTTCATCATTTTTGAGGATTTGAAAAAAATGAAAAAAAAAAAAAACATGGGTTATAGTCCATCGTTTTTTGAAATTTTGAAAAAAAATGTTAACCTCGTTTTTCATCATTTTGGACCATGGGCTATAGCCCCTACCGTACGGCACACTATAGCACGCCGTTTTTCATCATTTTTGAGGATTTGAGAAAAATGAAAAAAAAAAAAAACATGGGTTATAGTCCATCGTTATTTTTAAAATTGAAAAAAAATGTTAACCTCGTTTTTCATCATTTTCGACCATGGGCTATAGCCCCTACCGTACGGCATACTATAGCACGCCGTTTTTCATCATTTTTGAGGATTTGAAAAAAATGAAAAAAAAAAAAAAACATGGGTTATAGTCCATCGTTTTTTTAAATTTTGAAAAAAAAATGTTAACCTCGTTTTTCATCATTTTGGACCATGGGCTATAGCCCCTACCGTACGGCACACTATAGCACGCCGTTTTTCATCATTTTTGAGGATTTGAAAAAAAAAAAAAAAAAAAAAACATGGGTTATAGTCCATCGTTTTTTTTAAAATTGAAAAAAAATGTTAACCTCGTTTTTCATCATTTTCGACCATGGGCTATAGCCCCTACCGTACGGCATACTATAGCACGCCGTTTTTCATCATTTTTGAGGATTTGAAAAAAATGAAAAAAAAAAAAACATGGGTTATAGTCCATCGTTTTTTGAAATTTTGAAAAAAAAATGTTAACCTCGTTTTTCATCATTTTGGACCATGGGCTATAGCCCCTACCGTACGGCATACTATAGCACGCCGTTTTTCATCATTTTTGAGGATTTGAAAAAAATGAAAAAAAAAAAAAACATGGGTTATAGTCCATCGTTTTTTGAAATTTTGAAAAAAATGTTAACCTCGTTTTTCATCATTTTGGACCATGGGCTATAGCCCCTACCGTACGGCACACTATAGCACGCCGTTTTTCATCATTTTTGAGGATTTGAAAAAAATGGAAAAAAAAAAAAACATGGGTTATAGTCCATCGTTCTTTTAAAAATTGAAAAAAAATGTTAACCTCGTTTTTCATCATTTTCGACCATGGGCTATAGCCCCTACCGTACGGCATACTATAGCACGCCGTTTTTCATCATTTTTGAGGATTTGAAAAAAAAAAAAAAAAAAAAAAAACATGGGTTATAGTCCATCGTTTTTTAAAATTTTGAAAAAAAATGTTAACCTCGTTTTTCATCATTTTGGACCATGGGCTATAGCCCCTACCGTACGGCACACTATAGCACGCCGTTTTTCATCATTTTTGAGGATTTGAAAAAAATGAAAAAAAAAAAAAACATGGGTTATAGTCCATCGTTTTTTTTTAAATTGAAAAAAAATGTTAACCTCGTTTTTCATCATTTTCGACCATGGGCTATAGCCCCTACCGTACGGCATACTATAGCACGCCGTTTTTCATCATTTTTGAGGATTTGAAAAAAATGAAAAAAAAAAAAAACATGGGTTATAGTCCATCGTTTTTTAAAATTTTGAAAAAAAATGTTAACCTCGTTTTTCATCATTTTCGACAATGGGCTATAGCCCCTATCGTACGGCATACTATAGCACGCCATTTTTCATCATTTTTGAGGATTTGAAAAAAATGAAAAAAAAAAAAAACATGGGTTATAGTCCATTGTTTTTTGAAATTTTGAAAAAAAATGTTAACCTCGTTTTTCATCATTTTGGACCATGGGCTATAGCCCCTACCGTACGGCATACTATAGCACGCCGTTTTTCATCATTTTTGAGGATTTGAAAAAAATGAAAAAAAAAAAAAACATGGGTTATAGTCCATCGTTTTTTGAAATTTTGAAAAAAAATGTTAACCTCGTTTTTCATCATTTTGGACCATGGGCTATAGCCCCTACCGTACGGCACACTATAGCACGCCGTTTTTCATCATTTTTGAGGATTTGAGAAAAATGAAAAAAAAAAAAAACATGGGTTATAGTCCATCGTTTTTTTAAAAATTGAAAAAAAATGTTAACCTCGTTTTTCATCATTTTCGACCATGGGCTATAGCCCCTACCGTACGGCATACTATAGCACGCCGTTTTTCATCATTTTTGAGGATTTGAAAAAAATGAAAAAAAAAAAAAACATGGGTTATAGTCCATCGTTTTTTTTTAAATTGAAAAAAAATGTTAACCTCGTTTTTCATCATTTTCGACCATGGGCTATAGCCCCTACCGTACGGCATACTATAGCACGCCGTTTTTCATAATTTTTGAGGATTTGAAAAAAATGAAAAAAAAAAAAAAACATGGGTTATAGTCCATCGTTTTTTAAAATTTTGAAAAAAAATGTTAACCTCGTTTTTCATCATTTTCGACAATGGGCTATAGCCCCTATCGTACGGCATACTATAGCACGCCATTTTTCATCATTTTTGAGGATTTGAAAAAAATGAAAAAAAAAAAAAACATGGGTTATAGTCCATCGTTTTTTGAAATTTTGAAAAAAAATGTTAACCTCGTTTTTCATCATTTTGGACCATGGGCTATAGCCCCTACCGTACGGCATACTATAGCACGCCGTTTTTCATCATTTTTGAGGATTTGAAAAAAATGAAAAAAAAAAAAAACATGGGTTATAGTCCATCGTTTTTTGAAATTTTGAAAAAAAATGTTAACCTCGTTTTTCATCATTTTGGACCATGGGCTATAGCCCCTACCGTACGGCACACTATAGCACGCCGTTTTTCATCATTTTTGAGGATTTGAGAAAAATGAAAAAAAAAAAAAACATGGGTTATAGTCCATCGTTTTTTTTAAAATTGAAAAAAAATGTTAACCTCGTTTTTCATCATTTTCGACCATGGGCTATAGCCCCTACCGTACGGCATACTATAGCACGCCGTTTTTCATCATTTTTGAGGATTTGAAAAAAATGAAAAAAAAAAAAAACATGGGTTATAGTCCATCGTTTTTTTTTAAATTGAAAAAAAAATTTAACCTCGTTTTTCATCATTTTCGACCATGGGCTATAGCCCCTACCGTACGGCATACTATAGCACGCCGTTTTTCATAATTTTTGAGGATTTGAAAAAAATGAAAAAAAAAAAAAAACATGGGTTATAGTCCATCGTTTTTTAAAATTTTGAAAAAAAATGTTAACCTCGTTTTTCATCATTTTCGACAATGGGCTATAGCCCCTATCGTACGGCATACTATAGCACGCCATTTTTCATCATTTTTGAGGATTTGAAAAAAATGAAAAAAAAAAAAAACATGGGTTATAGTCCATCGTTTTTTGAAATTTTGAAAAAAAATGTTAACCTCGTTTTTCATCATTTTGGACCATGGGCTATAGCCCCTACCGTACGGCATACTATAGCACGCCGTTTTTCATCATTTTTGAGGATTTGAAAAAAATGAAAAAAAAAAAAAACATGGGTTATAGTCCATCGTTTTTTGAAATTTTGAAAAAAAATGTTAACCTCGTTTTTCATCATTTTGGACCATGGGCTATAGCCCCTACCGTACGGCACACTATAGCACGCCGTTTTTCATCATTTTTGAGGATTTGAGAAAAATGAAAAAAAAAAAAAACATGGGTTATAGTCCATCGTTTTTTTAAAAATTGAAAAAAAATGTTAACCTCGTTTTTCATCATTTTCGACCATGGGCTATAGCCCCTACCGTACGGCATACTATAGCACGCCGTTTTTCATAATTTTTGAGGATTTGAAAAAAATGAAAAAAAAAAAAAACATGGGTTATAGTCCATCGTTTTTTAAAATTTTGAAAAAAAATGTTAACCTCGTTTTTCATCATTTTCGACAATGGGCTATAGCCCCTATCGTACGGCATACTATAGCACGCCATTTTTCATCATTTTTGAGGATTTGAAAAAAATGAAAAAAAAAAAAAACATGGGTTATAGTCCATCGTTTTTTGAAATTTTGAAAAAAAATGTTAACCTCGTTTTTCATCATTTTGGACCATGGGCTATAGCCCCTACCGTACGGCACACTATAGCACGCCGTTTTTCATCATTTTTGAGGATTTGAGAAAAATGAAAAAAAAAAAAAACATGGGTTATAGTCCATCGTTTTTTTTAAAATTGAAAAAAAATGTTAACCTCGTTTTTCATCATTTTCGACCATGGGCTATAGCCCCTACCGTACGGCATACTATAGCACGCCGTTTTTCATCATTTTTGAGGATTTGAAAAAAATGAAAAAAAAAAAAAACATGGGTTATAGTCCATCGTTTTTTTTTAAATTGAAAAAAAAATTTAACCTCGTTTTTCATCATTTTCGACCATGGGCTATAGCCCCTACCGTACGGCATACTATAGCACGCCGTTTTTCATAATTTTTGAGGATTTGAAAAAAATGAAAAAAAAAAAAAAACATGGGTTATAGTCCATCGTTTTTTAAAATTTTGAAAAAAAATGTTAACCTCGTTTTTCATCATTTTCGACAATGGGCTATAGCCCCTATCGTACGGCATACTATAGCACGCCATTTTTCATCATTTTTGAGGATTTGAAAAAAATGAAAAAAAAAAAAAACATGGGTTATAGTCCATCGTTTTTTGAAATTTTGAAAAAAAATGTTAACCTCGTTTTTCATCATTTTGGACCATGGGCTATAGCCCCTACCGTACGGCATACTATAGCACGCCGTTTTTCATCATTTTTGAGGATTTGAAAAAAATGAAAAAAAAAAAAAACATGGGTTATAGTCCATCGTTTTTTGAAATTTTGAAAAAAAATGTTAACCTCGTTTTTCATCATTTTGGACCATGGGCTATAGCCCCTACCGTACGGCACACTATAGCACGCCGTTTTTCATCATTTTTGAGGATTTGAGAAAAATGAAAAAAAAAAAAAACATGGGTTATAGTCCATCGTTTTTTTAAAAATTGAAAAAAAATGTTAACCTCGTTTTTCATCATTTTCGACCATGGGCTATAGCCCCTACCGTACGGCATACTATAGCACGCCGTTTTTCATCATTTTTGAGGATTTGAAAAAAATGAAAAAAAAAAAAAACATGGGTTATAGTCCATCGTTTTTTTTTAAATTGAAAAAAAATGTTAACCTCGTTTTTCATCATTTTCGACCATGGGCTATAGCCCCTACCGTACGGCATACTATAGCACGCCGTTTTTCATAATTTTTGAGGATTTGAAAAAAATGAAAAAAAAAAAAAAACATGGGTTATAGTCCATCGTTTTTTAAAATTTTGAAAAAAAATGTTAACCTCGTTTTTCATCATTTTCGACAATGGGCTATAGCCCCTATCGTACGGCATACTATAGCACGCCATTTTTCATCATTTTTGAGGATTTGAAAAAAATGAAAAAAAAAAAAAACATGGGTTATAGTCCATCGTTTTTTGAAATTTTGAAAAAAAATGTTAACCTCGTTTTTCATCATTTTGGACCATGGGCTATAGCCCCTACCGTACGGCATACTATAGCACGCCGTTTTTCATCATTTTTGAGGATTTGAAAAAAATGAAAAAAAAAAAAAACATGGGTTATAGTCCATCGTTTTTTGAAATTTTGAAAAAAAATGTTAACCTCGTTTTTCATCATTTTGGACCATGGGCTATAGCCCCTACCGTACGGCACACTATAGCACGCCGTTTTTCATCATTTTTGAGGATTTGAGAAAAATGAAAAAAAAAAAAAACATGGGTTATAGTCCATCGTTTTTTTTTAAATTGAAAAAAAATGTTAACCTCGTTTTTCATCATTTTCGACCATGGGCTATAGCCCCTACCGTACGGCATACTATAGCACGCCGTTTTTCATCATTTTTGAGGATTTGAAAAAAATGAAAAAAAAAAAAAACATGGGTTATAGTCCATCGTTTTTTTTTAAATTGAAAAAAAATGTTAACCTCGTTTTTCATCATTTTCGACCATGGGCTATAGCCCCTACCGTACGGCATACTATAGCACGCCGTTTTTCATAATTTTTGAGGATTTGAAAAAAATGAAAAAAAAAAAAAAACATGGGTTATAGTCCATCGTTTTTTAAAATTTTGAAAAAAAATGTTAACCTCGTTTTTCATCATTTTCGACAATGGGCTATAGCCCCTATCGTACGGCATACTATAGCACGCCATTTTTCATCATTTTTGAGGATTTGAAAAAAATGAAAAAAAAAAAAAACATGGGTTATAGTCCATCGTTTTTTGAAATTTTGAAAAAAAATGTTAACCTCGTTTTTCATCATTTTGGACCATGGGCTATAGCCCCTACCGTACGGCATACTATAGCACGCCGTTTTTCATCATTTTTGAGGATTTGAAAAAAATGAAAAAAAAAAAAAACATGGGTTATAGTCCATCGTTTTTTGAAATTTTGAAAAAAAATGTTAACCTCGTTTTTCATCATTTTGGACCATGGGCTATAGCCCCTACCGTACGGCACACTATAGCACGCCGTTTTTCATCATTTTTGAGGATTTGAGAAAAATGAAAAAAAAAAAAAACATGGGTTATAGTCCATCGTTTTTTTAAAAATTGAAAAAAAATGTTAACCTCGTTTTTCATCATTTTCGACCATGGGCTATAGCCCCTACCGTACGGCATACTATAGCACGCCGTTTTTCATCATTTTTGAGGATTTGAAAAAAATGAAAAAAAAAAAAAACATGGGTTATAGTCCATCGTTTTTTTTTAAATTGAAAAAAAATGTTAACCTCGTTTTTCATCATTTTCGACCATGGGCTATAGCCCCTACCGTACGGCATACTATAGCACGCCGTTTTTCATAATTTTTGAGGATTTGAAAAAAATGAAAAAAAAAAAAAAACATGGGTTATAGTCCATCGTTTTTTAAAATTTTGAAAAAAAATGTTAACCTCGTTTTTCATCATTTTCGACAATGGGCTATAGCCCCTATCGTACGGCATACTATAGCACGCCATTTTTCATCATTTTTGAGGATTTGAAAAAAATGAAAAAAAAAAAAAACATGGGTTATAGTCCATCGTTTTTTGAAATTTTGAAAAAAAATGTTAACCTCGTTTTTCATCATTTTGGACCATGGGCTATAGCCCCTACCGTACGGCATACTATAGCACGCCGTTTTTCATCATTTTTGAGGATTTGAAAAAAATGAAAAAAAAAAAAAACATGGGTTATAGTCCATCGTTTTTTGAAATTTTGAAAAAAAATGTTAACCTCGTTTTTCATCATTTTGGACCATGGGCTATAGCCCCTACCGTACGGCACACTATAGCACGCCGTTTTTCATCATTTTTGAGGATTTGAGAAAAATGAAAAAAAAAAAAAACATGGGTTATAGTCCATCGTTTTTTTTTAAATTGAAAAAAAATGTTAACCTCGTTTTTCATCATTTTCGACCATGGGCTATAGCCCCTACCGTACGGCATACTATAGCACGCCGTTTTTCATCATTTTTGAGGATTTGAAAAAAATGAAAAAAAAAAAAACATGGGTTATAGTCCATCGTTTTTTTTTAAATTGAAAAAAAATGTTAACCTCGTTTTTCATCATTTTCGACCATGGGCTATAGCCCCTACCGTACGGCATACTATAGCACGCCGTTTTTCATAATTTTTGAGGATTTGAAAAAAATGAAAAAAAAAAAAAAACATGGGTTATAGTCCATCGTTTTTTAAAATTTTGAAAAAAAATGTTAACCTCGTTTTTCATCATTTTCGACAATGGGCTATAGCCCCTATCGTACGGCATACTATAGCACGCCATTTTTCATCATTTTTGAGGATTTGAAAAAAATGAAAAAAAAAAAAAACATGGGTTATAGTCCATCGTTTTTTGAAATTTTGAAAAAAAATGTTAACCTCGTTTTTCATCATTTTGGACCATGGGCTATAGCCCCTACCGTACGGCATACTATAGCACGCCGTTTTTCATCATTTTTGAGGATTTGAAAAAAATGAAAAAAAAAAAAAACATGGGTTATAGTCCATCGTTTTTTGAAATTTTGAAAAAAAATGTTAACCTCGTTTTTCATCATTTTGGACCATGGGCTATAGCCCCTACCGTACGGCACACTATAGCACGCCGTTTTTCATCATTTTTGAGGATTTGAGAAAAATGAAAAAAAAAAAAAACATGGGTTATAGTCCATCGTTTTTTTAAAAATTGAAAAAAAATGTTAACCTCGTTTTTCATCATTTTCGACCATGGGCTATAGCCCCTACCGTACGGCATACTATAGCACGCCGTTTTTCATCATTTTTGAGGATTTGAAAAAAATGAAAAAAAAAAAAAACATGGGTTATAGTCCATCGTTTTTTTTTAAATTGAAAAAAAATGTTAACCTCGTTTTTCATCATTTTCGACCATGGGCTATAGCCCCTACCGTACGGCATACTATAGCACGCCGTTTTTCATAATTTTTGAGGATTTGAAAAAAATGAAAAAAAAAAAAAAACATGGGTTATAGTCCATCGTTTTTTAAAATTTTGAAAAAAAATGTTAACCTCGTTTTTCATCATTTTCGACAATGGGCTATAGCCCCTATCGTACGGCATACTATAGCACGCCATTTTTCATCATTTTTGAGGATTTGAAAAAAATGAAAAAAAAAAAAAACATGGGTTATAGTCCATCGTTTTTTGAAATTTTGAAAAAAAATGTTAACCTCGTTTTTCATCATTTTGGACCATGGGCTATAGCCCCTACCGTACGGCATACTATAGCACGCCGTTTTTCATCATTTTTGAGGATTTGAAAAAAATGAAAAAAAAAAAAAACATGGGTTATAGTCCATCGTTTTTTGAAATTTTGAAAAAAAATGTTAACCTCGTTTTTCATCATTTTGGACCATGGGCTATAGCCCCTACCGTACGGCACACTATAGCACGCCGTTTTTCATCATTTTTGAGGATTTGAGAAAAATGAAAAAAAAAAAAAACATGGGTTATAGTCCATCGTTTTTTTTTAAATTGAAAAAAAATGTTAACCTCGTTTTTCATCATTTTCGACCATGGGCTATAGCCCCTACCGTACGGCATACTATAGCACGCCGTTTTTCATCATTTTTGAGGATTTGAAAAAAATGAAAAAAAAAAAAAACATGGGTTATAGTCCATCGTTTTTTTTTAAATTGAAAAAAAATGTTAACCTCGTTTTTCATCATTTTCGACCATGGGCTATAGCCCCTACCGTACGGCATACTATAGCACGCCGTTTTTCATAATTTTTGAGGATTTGAAAAAAATGAAAAAAAAAAAAAAACATGGGTTATAGTCCATCGTTTTTTAAAATTTTGAAAAAAAATGTTAACCTCGTTTTTCATCATTTTCGACAATGGGCTATAGCCCCTATCGTACGGCATACTATAGCACGCCATTTTTCATCATTTTTGAGGATTTGAAAAAAATGAAAAAAAAAAAAAACATGGGTTATAGTCCATCGTTTTTTGAAATTTTGAAAAAAAATGTTAACCTCGTTTTTCATCATTTTGGACCATGGGCTATAGCCCCTACCGTACGGCATACTATAGCACGCCGTTTTTCATCATTTTTGAGGATTTGAAAAAAATGAAAAAAAAAAAAAACATGGGTTATAGTCCATCGTTTTTTGAAATTTTGAAAAAAAATGTTAACCTCGTTTTTCATCATTTTGGACCATGGGCTATAGCCCCTACCGTACGGCACACTATAGCACGCCGTTTTTCATCATTTTTGAGGATTTGAGAAAAATGAAAAAAAAAAAAAACATGGGTTATAGTCCATCGTTTTTTTAAAAATTGAAAAAAAATGTTAACCTCGTTTTTCATCATTTTCGACCATGGGCTATAGCCCCTACCGTACGGCATACTATAGCACGCCGTTTTTCATCATTTTTGAGGATTTGAAAAAAATGAAAAAAAAAAAAAACATGGGTTATAGTCCATCGTTTTTTTTTAAATTGAAAAAAAATGTTAACCTCGTTTTTCATCATTTTCGACCATGGGCTATAGCCCCTACCGTACGGCATACTATAGCACGCCGTTTTTCATAATTTTTGAGGATTTGAAAAAAATGAAAAAAAAAAAAAAACATGGGTTATAGTCCATCGTTTTTTAAAATTTTGAAAAAAAATGTTAACCTCGTTTTTCATCATTTTCGACAATGGGCTATAGCCCCTATCGTACGGCATACTATAGCACGCCATTTTTCATCATTTTTGAGGATTTGAAAAAAATGAAAAAAAAAAAAAACATGGGTTATAGTCCATCGTTTTTTGAAATTTTGAAAAAAAATGTTAACCTCGTTTTTCATCATTTTGGACCATGGGCTATAGCCCCTACCGTACGGCATACTATAGCACGCCGTTTTTCATCATTTTTGAGGATTTGAAAAAAATGAAAAAAAAAAAAAACATGGGTTATAGTCCATCGTTTTTTGAAATTTTGAAAAAAAATGTTAACCTCGTTTTTCATCATTTTGGACCATGGGCTATAGCCCCTACCGTACGGCACACTATAGCACGCCGTTTTTCATCATTTTTGAGGATTTGAGAAAAATGAAAAAAAAAAAAAACATGGGTTATAGTCCATCGTTTTTTTTTAAATTGAAAAAAAATGTTAACCTCGTTTTTCATCATTTTCGACCATGGGCTATAGCCCCTACCGTACGGCATACTATAGCACGCCGTTTTTCATCATTTTTGAGGATTTGAAAAAAATGAAAAAAAAAAAAACATGGGTTATAGTCCATCGTTTTTTTTTAAATTGAAAAAAAATGTTAACCTCGTTTTTCATCATTTTCGACCATGGGCTATAGCCCCTACCGTACGGCATACTATAGCACGCCGTTTTTCATAATTTTTGAGGATTTGAAAAAAATGAAAAAAAAAAAAAAACATGGGTTATAGTCCATCGTTTTTTAAAATTTTGAAAAAAAATGTTAACCTCGTTTTTCATCATTTTCGACAATGGGCTATAGCCCCTATCGTACGGCATACTATAGCACGCCATTTTTCATCATTTTTGAGGATTTGAAAAAAATGAAAAAAAAAAAAAACATGGGTTATAGTCCATCGTTTTTTGAAATTTTGAAAAAAAATGTTAACCTCGTTTTTCATCATTTTGGACCATGGGCTATAGCCCCTACCGTACGGCATACTATAGCACGCCGTTTTTCATCATTTTTGAGGATTTGAAAAAAATGAAAAAAAAAAAAAACATGGGTTATAGTCCATCGTTTTTTGAAATTTTGAAAAAAAATGTTAACCTCGTTTTTCATCATTTTGGACCATGGGCTATAGCCCCTACCGTACGGCACACTATAGCACGCCGTTTTTCATCATTTTTGAGGATTTGAGAAAAATGAAAAAAAAAAAAAACATGGGTTATAGTCCATCGTTTTTTTTAAAATTGAAAAAAAATGTTAACCTCGTTTTTCATCATTTTCGACCATGGGCTATAGCCCCTACCGTACGGCATACTATAGCACGCCGTTTTTCATCATTTTTGAGGATTTGAAAAAAATGAAAAAAAAAAAAAACATGGGTTATAGTCCATCGTTTTTTGAAATTTTGAAAAAAAATGTTAACCTCGTTTTTCATCATTTTGGACCATGGGCTATAGCCCCTACCGTACGGCACAATATAGCACGCCGTTTTTCATCATTTTTGAGGATTTGAGAAAAATGAAAAAAAAAAAAAACATGGGTTATAGTCCATCGTTTTTTTTTAAATTGAAAAAAAATGTTAACCTCGTTTTTCATCATTTTCGACCATGGGCTATAGCCCCTACCGTACGGCATACTATAGCACGCCGTTTTTCATCATTTTTGAGGATTTGAAAAAAATGAAAAAAAAAAAAAAACATGGGTTATAGTCCATCGTTTTTTTAAATTTTGAAAAAAAAATGTTAACCTCGTTTTTCATCATTTTGGACCATGGGCTATAGCCCCTACCGTACGGCACACTATAGCACGCCGTTTTTCATCATTTTTGAGGATTTGAAAAAAAAAAAAAAAAAAAAAACATGGGTTATAGTCCATCGTTTTTTTAAAAATTGAAAAAAAATGTTAACCTCGTTTTTCATCATTTTCGACCATGGGCTATAGCCCCTACCGTACGGCATACTATAGCACGCCGTTTTTCATCATTTTTGAGGATTTGAAAAAAATGAAAAAAAAAAAAACATGGGTTATAGTCCATCGTTTTTTGAAATTTTGAAAAAAAAATGTTAACCTCGTTTTTCATCATTTTGGACCATGGGCTATAGCCCCTACCGTACGGCATACTATAGCACGCCGTTTTTCATCATTTTTGAGGATTTGAAAAAAATGAAAAAAAAAAAAAACATGGGTTATAGTCCATCGTTTTTTGAAATTTTGAAAAAAATGTTAACCTCGTTTTTCATCATTTTGGACCATGGGCTATAGCCCCTACCGTACGGCACACTATAGCACGCCGTTTTTCATCATTTTTGAGGATTTGAAAAAAATGGAAAAAAAAAAAAACATGGGTTATAGTCCATCGTTCTTTTAAAAATTGAAAAAGAATGTTAACCTCGTTTTTCATCATTTTCGACCATGGGCTATAGCCCCTACCGTACGGCATACTATAGCACGCCGTTTTTCATCATTTTTGAGGATTTGAAAAAAATGAAAAAAAAAAAAAAACATGGGTTATAGTCCATCGTTTTTTAAAATTTTGAAAAAAAATGTTAACCTCGTTTTTCATCATTTTGGACCATGGGCTATAGCCCCTACCGTACGGCACACTATAGCACGCCGTTTTTCATCATTTTTGAGGATTTGAAAAAAATGAAAAAAAAAAAAAACATGGGTTATAGTCCATCGTTTTTTTTTAAATTGAAAAAAAATGTTAACCTCGTTTTTCATCATTTTCGACCATGGGCTATAGCCCCTACCGTACGGCATACTATAGCACGCCGTTTTTCATCATTTTTGAGGATTTGAAAAAAATGAAAAAAAAAAAAAAACATGGGTTATAGTCCATCGTTTTTTAAAATTTTGAAAAAAAATGTTAACCTCGTTTTTCATCATTTTCGACAATGGGCTATAGCCCCTATCGTACGGCATACTATAGCACGCCATTTTTCATCATTTTTGAGGATTTGAAAAAAATGAAAAAAAAAAAAAAACATGGGTTATAGTCCATTGTTTTTTGAAATTTTGAAAAAAAATGTTAACCTCGTTTTTCATCATTTTGGACCATGGGCTATAGCCCCTACCGTACGGCATACTATAGCACGCCGTTTTTCATCATTTTTGAGGATTTGAAAAAAATGAAAAAAAAAAAAAACATGGGTTATAGTCCATCGTTTTTTGAAATTTTGAAAAAAAATGTTAACCTCGTTTTTCATCATTTTGGACCATGGGCTATAGCCCCTACCGTACGGCACACTATAGCACGCCGTTTTTCATCATTTTTGAGGATTTGAGAAAAATGAAAAAAAAAAAAAACATGGGTTATAGTCCATCGTTTTTTTAAAAATTGAAAAAAAATGTTAACCTCGTTTTTCATCATTTTCGACCATGGGCTATAGCCCCTACCGTACGGCATACTATAGCACGCCGTTTTTCATCATTTTTGAGGATTTGAAAAAAATGAAAAAAAAAAAAAACATGGGTTATAGTCCATCGTTTTTTTTTAAATTGAAAAAAAATGTTAACCTCGTTTTTCATCATTTTCGACCATGGGCTATAGCCCCTACCGTACGGCATACTATAGCACGCCGTTTTTCATAATTTTTGAGGATTTGAAAAAAATGAAAAAAAAAAAAAAACATGGGTTATAGTCCATCGTTTTTTAAAATTTTGAAAAAAAATGTTAACCTCGTTTTTCATCATTTTCGACAATGGGCTATAGCCCCTATCGTACGGCATACTATAGCACGCCATTTTTCATCATTTTTGAGGATTTGAAAAAAATGAAAAAAAAAAAAAACATGGGTTATAGTCCATCGTTTTTTGAAATTTTGAAAAAAAATGTTAACCTCGTTTTTCATCATTTTGGACCATGGGCTATAGCCCCTACCGTACGGCATACTATAGCACGCCGTTTTTCATCATTTTTGAGGATTTGAAAAAAATGAAAAAAAAAAAAAACATGGGTTATAGTCCATCGTTTTTTTTTAAATTGAAAAAAAATGTTAACCTCGTTTTTCATCATTTTGGACCATGGGCTATAGCCCCTACCGTACGGCATACTATAGCACGCCGTTTTTCATAATTTTTGAGGATTTGAAAAAAATGAAAAAAAAAAAAAAACATGGGTTATAGTCCATCGTTTTTTAAAATTTTGAAAAAAAATGTTAACCTCGTTTTTCATCATTTTCGACAATGGGCTATAGCCCCTATCGTACGGCATACTATAGCACGCCATTTTTCATCATTTTTGAGGATTTGAAAAAAATGAAAAAAAAAAAAAACATGGGTTATAGTCCATCGTTTTTTGAAATTTTGAAAAAAAATGTTAACCTCGTTTTTCATCATTTTGGACCATGGGCTATAGCCCCTACCGTACGGCATACTATAGCACGCCGTTTTTCATCATTTTTGAGGATTTGAAAAAAATGAAAAAAAAAAAAAACATGGGTTATAGTCCATCGTTTTTTGAAATTTTGAAAAAAAATGTTAACCTCGTTTTTCATCATTTTGGACCATGGGCTATAGCCCCTACCGTACGGCACACTATAGCACGCCGTTTTTCATCATTTTTGAGGATTTGAGAAAAATGAAAAAAAAAAAAAACATGGGTTATAGTCCATCGTTTTTTTTTAAATTGAAAAAAAATGTTAACCTCGTTTTTCATCATTTTCGACCATGGGCTATAGCCCCTACCGTACGGCATACTATAGCACGCCGTTTTTCATCATTTTTGAGGATTTGAAAAAAATGAAAAAAAAAAAAAAACATGGGTTATAGTCCATCGTTTTTTTAAATTTTGAAAAAAAAATGTTAACCTCGTTTTTCATCATTTTGGACCATGGGCTATAGCCCCTACCGTACGGCACACTATAGCACGCCGTTTTTCATCATTTTTGAGGATTTGAAAAAAAAGAAAAAAAAAAAAAACATGGGTTATAGTCCATCGTTTTTTTAAAAATTGAAAAAAAATGTTAACCTCGTTTTTCATCATTTTCGACCATGGGCTATAGCCCCTACCGTACGGCATACTATAGCACGCCGTTTTTCATCATTTTTGAGGATTTGAAAAAAATGAAAAAAAAAAAAACATGGGTTATAGTCCATCGTTTTTTGAAATTTTGAAAAAAAAATGTTAACCTCGTTTTTCATCATTTTGGACCATGGGCTATAGCCCCTACCGTACGGCATACTATAGCACGCCGTTTTTCATCATTTTTGAGGATTTGAAAAAAATGAAAAAAAAAAAAAACATGGGTTATAGTCCATCGTTTTTTGAAATTTTGAAAAAAATGTTAACCTCGTTTTTCATCATTTTGGACCATGGGCTATAGCCCCTACCGTACGGCACACTATAGCACGCCGTTTTTCATCATTTTTGAGGATTTGAAAAAAATGAAAAAAAAAAAAAACATGGGTTATAGTCCATCTTTTTTTTTTAAATTGAAAAAAAATGTTAACCTCGTTTTTCATCATTTTCGACCATGGGCTATAGCCCCTACCGTACGGCATACTATAGCACGCCGTTTTTCATCATTTTTGAGGATTTGAAAAAAATGAAAAAAAAAAAAAACATGGGTTATAGTCCATCGTTTTTTAAAATTTTGAAAAAAAATGTTAACCTCGTTTTTCATCATTTTCGACAATGGGCTATAGCCCCTATCGTACGGCATACTATAGCACGCCATTTTTCATCATTTTTGAGGATTTGAAAAAAATGAAAAAAAAAAAAAACATGGGTTATAGTCCATCGTTCTTTTAAAAATTGAAAAAAAATGTTAACCTCGTTTTTCATCATTTTCGACCATGGGCTATAGCCCCTACCGTACGGCATACTATAGCACGCCGTTTTTCATCATTTTTGAGGATTTGAAAAAAATGAAAAAAAAAAAAAAACATGGGTTATAGTCCATCGTTTTTTAAAATTTTGAAAAAAAATGTTAACCTCGTTTTTCATCATTTTGGACCATGGGCTATAGCCCCTACCGTACGGCACACTATAGCACGCCGTTTTTCATCATTTTTGAGGATTTGAAAAAAATTAAAAAAAAAAAAAACATGGGTTATAGTCCATCGTTTTTTTTTAAATTGAAAAAAAATGTTAACCTCGTTTTTCATCATTTTCGACCATGGGCTATAGCCCCTACCGTACGGCACACTATAGCACGCCGTTTTTCATCATTTTTGAGGATTTGAAAAAAA
This sequence comes from Protomyctophum parallelum, assembly GCF_964188405.1. Taxonomy (NCBI): domain Eukaryota; kingdom Metazoa; phylum Chordata; class Actinopteri; order Myctophiformes; family Myctophidae; genus Protomyctophum; species Protomyctophum parallelum. The sequence goes on along the minus strand of NC_139704.1, from coordinate 42,491,193 downwards.
TGAAAAAAAAAAAAAACATGGGTTATAGTCCATCGTTTTTTTTTAAATTGAAAAAAAATGTTAACCTCGTTTTTCATCATTTTCGACCATGGGCTATAGCCCCTACCGTACGGCATACTATAGCACGCCGTTTTTCATCATTTTTGAGGATTTGAAAAAAATGAAAAAAAAAAAAAACATGGGTTATAGTCCATCGTTTTTTAAAATTTTGAAAAAAAATGTTAACCTCGTTTTTCATCATTTTCGACAATGGGCTATAGCCCCTATCGTACGGCATACTATAGCACGCCATTTTTCATCATTTTTGAGGATTTGAAAAAAATGGAAAAAAAAAAAAACATGGGTTATAGTCCATCGTTCTTTTAAAAATTGAAAAAAAATGTTAACCTCGTTTTTCATCATTTTCGACCATGGGCTATAGCCCCTACCGTACGGCATACTATAGCACGCCGTTTTTCATCATTTTTGAGGATTTGAAAAAAATGAAAAAAAAAAAAAAACATGGGTTATAGTCCATCGTTTTTTAAAATTTTGAAAAAAAATGTTAACCTCGTTTTTCATCATTTTGGACCATGGGCTATAGCCCCTACCGTACGGCACACTATAGCACGCCGTTTTTCATCATTTTTGAGGATTTGAAAAAAATGAAAAAAAAAAAAAACATGGGTTATAGTCCATCGTTTTTTTTTAAATTGAAAAAAAATGTTAACCTCGTTTTTCATCATTTTCGACCATGGGCTATAGCCCCTACCGTACGGCATACTATAGCACGCCGTTTTTCATCATTTTTGAGGATTTGAAAAAAATGAAAAAAAAAAAAAACATGGGTTATAGTCCATTGTTTTTTGAAATTTTGAAAAAAAATGTTAACCTCGTTTTTCATCATTTTGGACCATGGGCTATAGCCCCTACCGTACGGCATACTATAGCACGCCGTTTTTCATCATTTTTGAGGATTTGAAAAAAATGAAAAAAAAAAAAAACATGGGTTATAGTCCATCGTTTTTTGAAATTTTGAAAAAAAATGTTAACCTCGTTTTTCATCATTTTGGACCATGGGCTATAGCCCCTACCGTACGGCACACTATAGCACGCCGTTTTTCATCATTTTTGAGGATTTGAGAAAAATGAAAAAAAAAAAAAACATGGGTTATAGTCCATCGTTTTTTTAAAAATTGAAAAAAAATGTTAACCTCGTTTTTCATCATTTTGGACCATGGGCTATAGCCCCTACCGTACGGCATACTATAGCACGCCGTTTTTCATCATTTTTGAGGATTTGAAAAAAATGAAAAAAAAAAAAAACGTGGGTTATAGTCCATCGTTTTTTGAAATTTTGAAAAAAAATGTTAACCTCGTTTTTCATCATTTTGGACCATGGGCTATAGCCCCTACCGTACGGCACACTATAGCACGCCGTTTTTCATCATTTTTGAGGATTTGAGAAAAATGAAAAAAAAAAAAAACATGGGTTATAGTCCATCGTTTTTTTAAAAATTGAAAAAAAATGTTAACCTCGTTTTTCATCATTTTCGACCATGGGCTATAGCCCCTACCGTACGGCATACTATAGCACGCCGTTTTTCATCATTTTTGAGGATTTGAAAAAAATGAAAAAAAAAAAAAAACATGGGTTATAGTCCATCGTTTTTTTAAATTTTGAAAAAAAATGTTAACCTCGTTTTTCATCATTTTGGACCATGGGCTATAGCCCCTACCGTACGGCACACTATAGCACGCCGTTTTTCATCATTTTTGAGGATTTGAAAAAAAAGAAAAAAAAAAAAAACATGGGTTATAGTCCATCGTTTTTTTAAAAATTGAAAAAAAATGTTAACCTCGTTTTTCATCATTTTCGACCATGGGCTATAGCCCCTACCGTACGGCATACTATAGCACGCCGTTTTTCATCATTTTTGAGGATTTGAAAAAAATGAAAAAAAAAAAAAACATGGGTTATAGTCCATCGTTTTTTGAAATTTTGAAAAAAAAATGTTAACCTCGTTTTTCATCATTTTGGACCATGGGCTATAGCCCCTACCGTACGGCATACTATAGCACGCCGTTTTTCATCATTTTTGAGGATTTGAAAAAAATGAAAAAAAAAAAAAACATGGGTTATAGTCCATCGTTTTTTTAAAAATTGAAAAAAAATGTTAACCTCGTTTTTCATCATTTTCGACCATGGGCTATAGCCCCTACCGTACGGCATACTATAGCACGCCGTTTTTCATCATTTTTAAGGATTTGAAAAAAATGAAAAAAAAAAAAAAACATGGGTTATAGTCCATCGTTTTTTAAAAATTTGAAAAAAAATGTTAACCTCGTTTTTCATCATTTTGGACCATGGGCTATAGCCCCTACCGTACGGCACACTATAGCACGCCGTTTTTCATCATTTTTGAGGATTTGAAAAAAATGAAAAAAAAAAAAAACATGGGTTATAGTCCATCGTTTTTTGAAATTTTGAAAAAAAATGTTAACCTCGTTTTTCATCATTTTGGACCATGGGCTATAGCCCCTACCGTACGGCACACTATAGCACGCCGTTTTTCATCATTTTTGAGGATTTGAAAAAAATGAAAAAAAAAAAAAACATGGGTTATAGTCCATCGTTTTTTAAAAATTGAAAAAAAATGTTAACCTCGTTTTTCATCATTTTCGACCATGGGCTATAGCCCCTACCGTACGGCATACTATAGCACGCCGTTTTTCATCATTTTTGAGGATTTGAAAAAAATTAAAAAAAAAAAAAACATGGGTTATAGTCCATCGTTTTTTTTTAAATTGAAAAAAAATGTTAACCTCGTTTTTCATCATTTTCGACCATGGGCTATAGCCCCTACCGTACGGCATACTATAGCACGCCGTTTTTCATCATTTTTGAGGATTTGAAAAAAATTAAAAAAAAAAAAAAACATGGGTTATAGTCCATCGTTTTTTTTAATTTTGAAAAAAAATGTTAACCTCGTTTTTCATCATTTTCGACAATGGGCTATAGCCCCTATCGTACGGCATACTATAGCACGCCATTTTTCATCATTTTTGAGGATTTGAAAAAAATGAAAAAAAAAAAAAACATGGGTTATAGTCCATCGTTTTTTGAAATTTTGAAAAAAAATGTTAACCTCGTTTTTCATCATTTTGGACCATGGGCTATAGCCCCTACCGTACGGCACACTATAGCACGCCGTTTTTCATCATTTTTGAGGATTTGAAAAAAATGAAAAAAAAAAAAAACATGGGTTATAGTCCATCGTTTTTTTTTAAATTGAAAAAAAATGTTAACCTCGTTTTTCATCATTTTCGACCATGGGCTATAGCCCCTACCGTACGGCATACTATAGCACGCCGTTTTTCATCATTTTTGAGGATTTGAAAAAAATGAAAAAAAAAAAAAACATGGGTTATAGTCCATTGTTTTTTGAAATTTTGAAAAAAAATGTTAACCTCGTTTTTCATCATTTTGGACCATGGGCTATAGCCCCTACCGTACGGCATACTATAGCACGCCGTTTTTCATCATTTTTGAGGATTTGAAAAAAATGAAAAAAAAAAAAAACATGGGTTATAGTCCATCGTTTTTTGAAATTTTGAAAAAAAATGTTAACCTCGTTTTTCATCATTTTGGACCATGGGCTATAGCCCCTACCGTACGGCACACTATAGCACGCCGTTTTTCATCATTTTTGAGGATTTGAGAAAAATGAAAAAAAAAAAAAACATGGGTTATAGTCCATCGTTTTTTTAAAAATTGAAAAAAAATGTTAACCTCGTTTTTCATCATTTTGGACCATGGGCTATAGCCCCTACCGTACGGCATACTATAGCACGCCGTTTTTCATCATTTTTGAGGATTTGAAAAAAATGAAAAAAAAAAAAAACGTGGGTTATAGTCCATCGTTTTTTGAAATTTTGAAAAAAAATGTTAACCTCGTTTTTCATCATTTTGGACCATGGGCTATAGCCCCTACCGTACGGCACACTATAGCACGCCGTTTTTCATCATTTTTGAGGATTTGAGAAAAATGAAAAAAAAAAAAAACATGGGTTATAGTCCATCGTTTTTTTAAAAATTGAAAAAAAATGTTAACCTCGTTTTTCATCATTTTCGACCATGGGCTATAGCCCCTACCGTACGGCATACTATAGCACGCCGTTTTTCATCATTTTTGAGGATTTGAAAAAAATGAAAAAAAAAAAAAAACATGGGTTATAGTCCATCGTTTTTTTAAATTTTGAAAAAAAATGTTAACCTCGTTTTTCATCATTTTGGACCATGGGCTATAGCCCCTACCGTACGGCACACTATAGCACGCCGTTTTTCATCATTTTTGAGGATTTGAAAAAAAAGAAAAAAAAAAAAAACATGGGTTATAGTCCATCGTTTTTTTAAAAATTGAAAAAAAATGTTAACCTCGTTTTTCATCATTTTCGACCATGGGCTATAGCCCCTACCGTACGGCATACTATAGCACGCCGTTTTTCATCATTTTTGAGGATTTGAAAAAAATGAAAAAAAAAAAAAACATGGGTTATAGTCCATCGTTTTTTGAAATTTTGAAAAAAAAATGTTAACCTCGTTTTTCATCATTTTGGACCATGGGCTATAGCCCCTACCGTACGGCATACTATAGCACGCCGTTTTTCATCATTTTTGAGGATTTGAAAAAAATGAAAAAAAAAAAAAACATGGGTTATAGTCCATCGTTTTTTTAAAAATTGAAAAAAAATGTTAACCTCGTTTTTCATCATTTTCGACCATGGGCTATAGCCCCTACCGTACGGCATACTATAGCACGCCGTTTTTCATCATTTTTAAGGATTTGAAAAAAATGAAAAAAAAAAAAAAACATGGGTTATAGTCCATCGTTTTTTAAAAATTTGAAAAAAAATGTTAACCTCGTTTTTCATCATTTTGGACCATGGGCTATAGCCCCTACCGTACGGCACACTATAGCACGCCGTTTTTCATCATTTTTGAGGATTTGAAAAAAATGAAAAAAAAAAAAAACATGGGTTATAGTCCATCGTTTTTTGAAATTTTGAAAAAAAATGTTAACCTCGTTTTTCATCATTTTGGACCATGGGCTATAGCCCCTACCGTACGGCACACTATAGCACGCCGTTTTTCATCATTTTTGAGGATTTGAAAAAAATGAAAAAAAAAAAAAACATGGGTTATAGTCCATCGTTTTTTTAAAAATTGAAAAAAAATGTTAACCTCGTTTTTCATCATTTTCGACCATGGGCTATAGCCCCTACCGTACGGCATACTATAGCACGCCGTTTTTCATCATTTTTGAGGATTTGAAAAAAATTAAAAAAAAAAAAAACATGGGTTATAGTCCATCGTTTTTTTTTAAATTGAAAAAAAATGTTAACCTCGTTTTTCATCATTTTCGACCATGGGCTATAGCCCCTACCGTACGGCATACTATAGCACGCCGTTTTTCATCATTTTTGAGGATTTGAAAAAAAAAAAAAAAAAAAAAAACATGGGTTATAGTCCATCGTTTTTTTTAATTTTGAAAAAAAATGTTAACCTCGTTTTTCATCATTTTCGACAATGGGCTATAGCCCCTATCGTACGGCATACTATAGCACGCCATTTTTCATCATTTTTGAGGATTTGAAAAAAATGAAAAAAAAAAAAAACATGGGTTATAGTCCATCGTTTTTTGAAATTTTGAAAAAAAATGTTAACCTCGTTTTTCATCATTTTGGACCATGGGCTATAGCCCCTACCGTACGGCATACTATAGCACGCCGTTTTTCATCATTTTTGAGGATTTGAAAAAAATGAAAAAAAAAAAAAACATGGGTTATAGTCCATCGTTTTTTGAAATTTTGAAAAAAAATGTTAACCTCGTTTTTCATCATTTTGGACCATGGGCTATAGCCCCTACCGTACGGCACACTATAGCACGCCGTTTTTCATCATTTTTGAGGATTTGAGAAAAATGAAAAAAAAAACAAAACATGGGTTATAGTCCATCGTTTTTTTTTAAATTGAAAAAAAATGTTAACCTCGTTTTTCATCATTTTCGACCATGGGCTATAGCCCCTACCGTACGGCATACTATAGCACGCCGTTTTTCATCATTTTTGAGGATTTGAAAAAATAAAAAAAATAAAAAAACATGGGTTATAGTCCATCGTTTTTTTAAATTTTGAAAAAAAATGTTAACCTCGTTTTTCATCATTTTGGACCATGGGCTATAGCCCCTACCGTACGGCACACTATAGCACGCCGTTTTTCATCATTTTTGAGGATTTGAAAAAAATGAAAAAAAAAACAAACATGGGTTATAGTCCATCGTTTTTTTTTTAATTGAAAAAAAATGTTAACCTCGTTTTTCATCATTTTCGACCATGGGCTATAGCCCCTACCGTACGGCATACTATAGCACGCCGTTTTTCATCATTTTTGAGGATTTAAAAAAAAAAAAAAAAAAAAAAAACATGGGTTATAGTCCATCGTTTTTTGAAATTTTGAAAAAAAAATGTTAACCTCGTTTTTCATCATTTTGGACCATGGGCTATAGCCCCTACCGTACGGCATACTATAGCACGCCGTTTTTCATCATTTTTGAGGATTTGAAAAAAATTAAAAAAAAAAAAAACATGGGTTATAGTCCAAAAAACATGGGTTATAGTCCATCGTTTTTTTTAATTTTGAAAAAAAATGTTAACCTCGTTTTTCATCATTTTCGACAATGGGCTATAGCCCCTATCGTACGGCATACTATAGCACGCCATTTTTCATCATTTTTGAGGATTTGAAAAAAATGAAAAAAAAAAAAAACATGGGTTATAGTCCATCGTTTTTTGAAATTTTGAAAAAAAATGTTAACCTCGTTTTTCATCATTTTGGACCATGGGCTATAGCCCCTACCGTACGGCATACTATAGCACGCCGTTTTTCATCATTTTTGAGGATTTGAAAAAAATGAAAAAAAAAAAAAACATGGGTTATAGTCCATCGTTTTTTGAAATTTTGAAAAAAAATGTTAACCTCGTTTTTCATCATTTTGGACCATGGGCTATAGCCCCTACCGTACGGCACACTATAGCACGCCGTTTTTCATCATTTTTGAGGATTTGAGAAAAATGAAAAAAAAAACAAAACATGGGTTATAGTCCATCGTTTTTTTTTTAAATTGAAAAAAAATGTTAACCTCGTTTTTCATCATTTTCGACCATGGGCTATAGCCCCTACCGTACGGCATACTATAGCACGCCGTTTTTCATCATTTTTGAGGATTTGAAAAAAATGAAAAAAAAAAAAAACATGGGTTATAGTCCATCGTTTTTTTAAATTTTGAAAAAAAATGTTAACCTCGTTTTTCATCATTTTGGACCATGGGCTATAGCCCCTACCGTACGGCACACTATAGCACGCCGTTTTTCATCATTTTTGAGGATTTGAAAAAAATGAAAAAAAAAAAAAACATGGGTTATAGCCCATCGTTTTTTTAAAAATTGAAAAAAAATGTTAACCTCGTTTTTCATCATTTTCGACCATGGGCTATAGCCCCTACCGTACGGCATACTATAGCACGCCGTTTTTCATCATTTTTGAGGATTTGAAAAAAATTAAAAAAAAAAAAAACATGGGTTATAGTCCATCGTTTTTTTTTAAATTGAAAAAAAATGTTAACCTCGTTTTTCATCATTTTCGACCATGGGCTATAGCCCCTACCGTACGGCATACTATAGCACGCCGTTTTTCATCATTTTTGAGGATTTGAAAAAAATTAAAAAAAAAAAAAAACATGGGTTATAGTCCATCGTTTTTTTTAATTTTGAAAAAAAATGTTAACCTCGTTTTTCATCATTTTCGACAATGGGCTATAGCCCCTATCGTACGGCATACTATAGCACGCCATTTTTCATCATTTTTGAGGATTTGAAAAAAATGAAAAAAAAAAAAAACATGGGTTATAGTCCATCGTTTTTTGAAATTTTGAAAAAAAATGTTAACCTCGTTTTTCATCATTTTGGACCATGGGCTATAGCCCCTACCGTACGGCATACTATAGCACGCCGTTTTTCATCATTTTTGAGGATTTGAAAAAAATGAAAAAAAAAAAAAACATGGGTTATAGTCCATCGTTTTTTGAAATTTTGAAAAAAAATGTTAACCTCGTTTTTCATCATTTTGGACCATGGGCTATAGCCCCTACCGTACGGCACACTATAGCACGCCGTTTTTCATCATTTTTGAGGATTTGAGAAAAATGAAAAAAAAAACAAAACATGGGTTATAGTCCATCGTTTTTTTTTTAAATTGAAAAAAAATGTTAACCTCGTTTTTCATCATTTTCGACCATGGGCTATAGCCCCTACCGTACGGCATACTATAGCACGCCGTTTTTCATCATTTTTGAGGATTTGAAAAAAATAAAAAAATAAAAAAACATGGGTTATAGTCCATCGTTTTTTTAAATTTTGAAAAAAAATGTTAACCTCGTTTTTCATCATTTTGGACCATGGGCTATAGCCCCTACCGTACGGCACACTATAGCACGCCGTTTTTCATCATTTTTGAGGATTTGAAAAAAATGAAAAAAAAAACAAACATGGGTTATAGTCCATCGTTTTTTTTTTAATTGAAAAAAAATGTTAACCTCGTTTTTCATCATTTTCGACCATGGGCTATAGCCCCTACCGTACGGCATACTATAGCACGCCGTTTTTCATCATTTTTGAGGATTTAAAAAAAAAAAAAAAAAAAAAAAACATGGGTTATAGTCCATCGTTTTTTGAAATTTTGAAAAAAAAATGTTAACCTCGTTTTTCATCATTTTGGACCATGGGCTATAGCCCCTACCGTACGGCATACTATAGCACGCCGTTTTTCATCATTTTTGAGGATTTGAAAAAAATAAAAAAAAAAAAAAAACATGGGTTATAGTCCAAAAAACATGGGTTATAGTCCATCGTTTTTTTTAATTTTGAAAAAAAATGTTAACCTCGTTTTTCATCATTTTCGACAATGGGCTATAGCCCCTATCGTACGGCATACTATAGCACGCCATTTTTCATCATTTTTGAGGATTTGAAAAAAATGAAAAAAAAAAAAAACATGGGTTATAGTCCATCGTTTTTTGAAATTTTGAAAAAAAATGTTAACCTCGTTTTTCATCATTTTGGACCATGGGCTATAGCCCCTACCGTACGGCATACTATAGCACGCCGTTTTTCATCATTTTTGAGGATTTGAAAAAAATGAAAAAAAAAAAAAACATGGGTTATAGTCCATCGTTTTTTGAAATTTTGAAAAAAAATGTTAACCTCGTTTTTCATCATTTTGGACCATGGGCTATAGCCCCTACCGTACGGCACACTATAGCACGCCGTTTTTCATCATTTTTGAGGATTTGAGAAAAATGAAAAAAAAAACAAAACATGGGTTATAGTCCATCGTTTTTTTTTTAAATTGAAAAAAAATGTTAACCTCGTTTTTCATCATTTTCGACCATGGGCTATAGCCCCTACCGTACGGCATACTATAGCACGCCGTTTTTCATCATTTTTGAGGATTTGAAAAAAATGAAAAAAAAAAAAAACATGGGTTATAGTCCATCGTTTTTTTAAATTTTGAAAAAAAATGTTAACCTCGTTTTTCATCATTTTGGACCATGGGCTATAGCCCCTACCGTACGGCACACTATAGCACGCCGTTTTTCATCATTTTTGAGGATTTGAAAAAAATGAAAAAAAAAAAAAACATGGGTTATAGCCCATCGTTTTTTTAAAAATTGAAAAAAAATGTTAACCTCGTTTTTCATCATTTTCGACCATGGGCTATAGCCCCTACCGTACGGCATACTATAGCACGCCGTTTTTCATCATTTTTGAGGATTTGAAAAAAACAAACAAACATGGGTTATAGTCCATCGTTTTTTTTAATTTTGAAAAAAAATGTTAACCTCGTTTTTCATCATTTTGGACCATGGGCTATAGCCCCTACCGTACGGCACACTATAGCACGCCGTTTTTCATCATTTTTGAGGATTTGAAAAAAATGAAAAAAAAACAAAACATGGGTTATAGTCCATCGTTTTTTTAAAAATTGAAAAAAAATGTTAACCTCGTTTTTCATCATTTTCGACCATGGGCTATAGCCCCTACCGTACGGCATACTATAGCACGCCGTTTTTCATCATTTTTGAGGATTTGAAAAAAATGAAAAAAAAAAAAAACATGGGTTATAGTCCATCGTTTTTTTAAAAATTGAAAAAAAATGTTAACCTCGTTTTTCATCATTTTCGACCATGGGCTATAGCCCCTACCGTACGGCATACTATAGCACGCCGTTTTTCATCATTTTTGAGGATTTGAAAAAAAAAACAAAAAAAACATGGGTTATAGTCCATCGTTTTTTGAAAAATTGAAAAAAAAATGTTAACCTCGTTTTTCATCATTTTCGACCATGGGCTATAGCCCCTACCGTACGGCATACTATAGCACGCCGTTTTTCATCATTTTTGAGGATTTGAAAAAAATGAAAAAAACAAACAAACATGGGTTATAGTCCATCGTTTTTTTTAATTTTGAAAAAAAATGTTAACCTCGTTTTTCATCATTTTGGACCATGGGCTATAGCCCCTACCGTACGGCACACTATAGCACGCCGTTTTTCATCATTTTTGAGGATTTGAAAAAAATGAAAAAAAAACAAAACATGGGTTATAGTCCATCGTTTTTTTTAAAATTGAAAAAAAATGTTAACCTCGTTTTTCATCATTTTCGACCATGGGCTATAGCCCCTACCGTACGGCATACTATAGCACGCCGTTTTTCATCATTTTTGAGGATTTGAAAAAAATGAAAAAAAAAAAAAACATGGGTTATAGTCCATCGTTTTTTTAAAAATTGAAAAAAAATGTTAACCTCGTTTTTCATCATTTTCGACCATGGGCTATAGCCCCTACCGTACGGCATACTATAGCACGCCGTTTTTCATCATTTTTGAGGATTTGAAAAAAAAAAAAAAAAAAACATGGGTTATAGTCCATCGTTTTTTGAAAAATTGAAAAAAAAATGTTAACCTCGTTTTTCATCATTTTCGACCATGGGCTATAGCCCCTACCGTACGGCATACTATATATAGCACGCCGTTTTTCATCATTTTTGAGGATAAAAAAAACAAACAAAAAAAACATGGGTTATAGCCCATCGTTTTTTGAATTTTTGAAAAAAAATGTAATCCTCGTTTTTCATCATTTTTGACCATCTCACTGAGCAATAGCCGTTTATTAGACATGCGTCTAAAAATGGGATAAAAAACACCTAAAAATAGACGTCTAAAAAACGTCTAAAAATAGACGTCTAAAACACGTCTATTTTTAGACGTGTTTTAGACGTCTATTTTTAGACGTTTTTTATCCCATTTTTAGACGCTCGTCTAATAGCCCATATCGTACCGCATTGTAGCATGCCGTTTTTCATCATTTTTGAGGATTTGAAAAAAAAAGGAAAAAAAAAAAAAACATGGGATCAAAAACACCTAAAAATAGACGTCTAAAAAACGTCTAAAAATAGACGTCTAAAAAACGTCTATTTTTAGACGTGTTTTAGACGTCTATTTTTAGACGTTTTTTATCCCATTTTTAGACGCTCGTCTAATAGCCCATATCGTACGGCATTGTAGCATGCCGTTTTTCATCAATTTTGAGGATTTGAAAAAAATGAAAAAAAAAAAAAAAACATGGGTTATATATAGCCCATCGTTTTTTGAATTTTTGAAAAAAAATGTAATCCTCGTTTTTCATAATTTTTGACCATCTCACTGAGCAATAGCCGTTTATTAGACGTGCGTCTAAAAATGGGATAAAAAACACCTAAAAATAGACGTCTAAAAAACGTCTAAAAATAGACGTCTAAAACACGTCTATTTTTAGACGTGTTTTAGACGTCTATTTTTAGACGTTTTTTATCCCATTTTTAGACGCTCGTCTAATAGCCCATATCGTACCGCATTGTAGCATGCCGTTTTTCATCATTTTTGAGGATTTGAAAAAAAAAAAAAAAAAAAAAAAACATGGGATCAAAAACACCTAAAAATAGACGTCTAAAAAACGTCTAAAAATAGACGTCTAAAAAACGTCTATTTTTAGACGTGTTTTAGACGTCTATTTTTAGACGTTTTTTATCCCATTTTTAGACGCTCGTCTAATAGCCCATATCGTACGGCATTGTAGCATGCCGTTTTTCATCAATTTTGAGGATTTGAAAAAAAAAAAAAAAAAAACGATGGGTTATAGCCCATTGTTTTTTTGAATTTTTGAAAAAAAAATTATCCTCTTTTTCCATCATTTTGGACCATGGGCTATAGCCCATATCGTACGGCATAATATAGCACGCCGTTTTTCATCATTTTTGCGGATTTGAAAAAAAATGAAAAAAAAAAAAAAAAACATGGGTTTTTGAATTTTTGAATTTTTTTTAAACCTCGTTTTTCATCATTTTCGAACATGGGCTATAGCCCATACCGTACGGCATACTATAGCACGCCATTTTTCATCATTTTTGAGGATTTGAAATAAATGGAAAAAAAAACGAAAAAAACATGGGTTATAGCCCATCGTTTTTTTTTAAATTGAAAAAATATGTCAACCTCGTTTTTCATCATTTTCGACCATGGGCTATAGCCCATACCGTACGGCATACTATAGCACGCCGTTTTTCATCATTTTTGAGGATTTGAGAAAAATGGAAAAAAAAAAAAACATGGGTTATAGTCCATCGTTTTTTTAAAAATTGAAAAAAAATGTTAACCTCGTTTTTCATCATTTTCGACCATGGGCTATAGCCCCTACCGTACGGCATACTATAGCACGCCGTTTTTCATCATTTTTGAGGATTTGAAAAAAATGAAAAAAAAAAAAAAACATGGGTTATAGTCCATCGTTTTTTAAAATTTTGAAAAAAAATGTTAACCTCGTTTTTCATCATTTTGGACCATGGGCTATAGCCCCTACCGTACGGCACACTATAGCACGCCGTTTTTCATCATTTTTGAGGATTTGAAAAAAATGAAAAAAAAAAAAAACATGGGTTATAGTCCATCGTTTTTTTTTAAATTGAAAAAAAATGTTAACCTCGTTTTTCATCATTTTCGACCATGGGCTATAGCCCCTACCGTACGGCATACTATAGCACGCCGTTTTTCATCATTTTTGAGGATTTGAAAAAAATGAAAAAAAAAAAAAACATGGGTTATAGTCCATTGTTTTTTGAAATTTTGAAAAAAAATGTTAACCTCGTTTTTCATCATTTTGGACCATGGGCTATAGCCCCTACCGTACGGCATACTATAGCACGCCGTTTTTCATCATTTTTGAGGATTTGAAAAAAATGAAAAAAAAAAAAAACATGGGTTATAGTCCATCGTTTTTTGAAATTTTGAAAAAAAATGTTAACCTCGTTTTTCATCATTTTGGACCATGGGCTATAGCCCCTACCGTACGGCACACTATAGCACGCCGTTTTTCATCATTTTTGAGGATTTGAGAAAAATGGAAAAAAAAAAAAACATGGGTTATAGTCCATCGTTTTTTTAAAAATTGAAAAAAAATGTTAACCTCGTTTTTCATCATTTTGGACCATGGGCTATAGCCCCTACCGTACGGCATACTATAGCACGCCGTTTTTCATCATTTTTGAGGATTTGAAAAAAATGAAAAAAAAAAAAAACATGGGTTATAGTCCATCGTTTTTTTAAAAATTGAAAAAAAATGTTAACCTCGTTTTTCATCATTTTCGACCATGGGCTATAGCCCCTACCGTACGGCATACTATAGCACGCCGTTTTTCATCATTTTTGAGGATTTGAAAAAAATGAAAAAAAAAAAAAAACATGGGTTATAGTCCATCGTTTTTTTAAATTTTGAAAAAAAATGTTAACCTCGTTTTTCATCATTTTGGACCATGGGCTATAGCCCCTACCGTACGGCACACTATAGCACGCCGTTTTTCATCATTTTTGAGGATTTGAAAAAAATGAAAAAAAAAAAAAAACATGGGTTATAGTCCATCGTTTTTTTAAATTTTGAAAAAAAATGTTAACCTCGTTTTTCATCATTTTGGACCATGGGCTATAGCCCCTACCGTACGGCACACTATAGCACGCCGTTTTTCATCATTTTTGAGGATTTGAAAAAAAAGAAAAAAAAAAAAAACATGGGTTATAGTCCATCGTTTTTTTAAAAATTGAAAAAAAATGTTAACCTCGTTTTTCATCATTTTCGACCATGGGCTATAGCCCCTACCGTACGGCATACTATAGCACGCCGTTTTTCATCATTTTTGAGGATTTGAAAAAAATGAAAAAAAAAAAAAACATGGGTTATAGTCCATCGTTTTTTGAAATTTTGAAAAAAAAATGTTAACCTCGTTTTTCATCATTTTGGACCATGGGCTATAGCCCCTACCGTACGGCATACTATAGCACGCCGTTTTTCATCATTTTTGAGGATTTGAAAAAAATGAAAAAAAAAAAAAACATGGGTTATAGTCCATCGTTTTTTTAAAAATTGAAAAAAAATGTTAACCTCGTTTTTCATCATTTTCGACCATGGGCTATAGCCCCTACCGTACGGCATACTATAGCACGCCGTTTTTCATCATTTTTAAGGATTTGAAAAAAATGAAAAAAAAAAAAAAACATGGGTTATAGTCCATCGTTTTTTAAAAATTTGAAAAAAAATGTTAACCTCGTTTTTCATCATTTTGGACCATGGGCTATAGCCCCTACCGTACGGCACACTATAGCACGCCGTTTTTCATCATTTTTGAGGATTTGAAAAAAATGAAAAAAAAAAAAAACATGGGTTATAGTCCATCGTTTTTTGAAATTTTGAAAAAAAATGTTAACCTCGTTTTTCATCATTTTGGACCATGGGCTATAGCCCCTACCGTACGGCACACTATAGCACGCCGTTTTTCATCATTTTTGAGGATTTGAAAAAAATGAAAAAAAAAAAAAACATGGGTTATAGTCCATCGTTTTTTTAAAAATTGAAAAAAAATGTTAACCTCGTTTTTCATCATTTTCGACCATGGGCTATAGCCCCTACCGTACGGCATACTATAGCACGCCGTTTTTCATCATTTTTGAGGATTTGAAAAAAATTAAAAAAAAAAAAAACATGGGTTATAGTCCATCGTTTTTTTTTAAATTGAAAAAAAATGTTAACCTCGTTTTTCATCATTTTCGACCATGGGCTATAGCCCCTACCGTACGGCATACTATAGCACGCCGTTTTTCATCATTTTTGAGGATTTGAAAAAAATTAAAAAAAAAAAAAAACATGGGTTATAGTCCATCGTTTTTTTTAATTTTGAAAAAAAATGTTAACCTCGTTTTTCATCATTTTCGACAATGGGCTATAGCCCCTATCGTACGGCATACTATAGCACGCCATTTTTCATCATTTTTGAGGATTTGAAAAAAATGAAAAAAAAAAAAAACATGGGTTATAGTCCATCGTTTTTTGAAATTTTGAAAAAAAATGTTAACCTCGTTTTTCATCATTTTGGACCATGGGCTATAGCCCCTACCGTACGGCATACTATAGCACGCCGTTTTTCATCATTTTTGAGGATTTGAAAAAAATGAAAAAAAAAAAAAAACATGGGTTATAGTCCATCGTTTTTTGAAATTTTGAAAAAAAATGTTAACCTCGTTTTTCATCATTTTGGACCATGGGCTATAGCCCCTACCGTACGGCACACTATAGCACGCCGTTTTTCATCATTTTTGAGGATTTGAGAAAAATGAAAAAAAAAACAAAACATGGGTTATAGTCCATCGTTTTTTTTTTAAATTGAAAAAAAATGTTAACCTCGTTTTTCATCATTTTCGACCATGGGCTATAGCCCCTACCGTACGGCATACTATAGCACGCCGTTTTTCATCATTTTTGAGGATTTGAAAAAAATAAAAAAATAAAAAAACATGGGTTATAGTCCATCGTTTTTTTAAATTTTGAAAAAAAATGTTAACCTCGTTTTTCATCATTTTGGACCATGGGCTATAGCCCCTACCGTACGGCACACTATAGCACGCCGTTTTTCATCATTTTTGAGGATTTAAAAAAAAAAAAAAAAAAAAAAAACATGGGTTATAGTCCATCGTTTTTTGAAATTTTGAAAAAAAAATGTTAACCTCGTTTTTCATCATTTTGGACCATGGGCTATAGCCCCTACCGTACGGCATACTATAGCACGCCGTTTTTCATCATTTTTGAGGATTTGAAAAAAATTAAAAAAAAAAAAAAACATGGGTTATAGTCCATCGTTTTTTTTAATTTTGAAAAAAAATGTTAACCTCGTTTTTCATCATTTTCGACAATGGGCTATAGCCCCTATCGTACGGCATACTATAGCACGCCATTTTTCATCATTTTTGAGGATTTGAAAAAAATGAAAAAAAAAAAAAACATGGGTTATAGTCCATCGTTTTTTGAAATTTTGAAAAAAAATGTTAACCTCGTTTTTCATCATTTTGGACCATGGGCTATAGCCCCTACCGTACGGCATACTATAGCACGCCGTTTTTCATCATTTTTGAGGATTTGAAAAAAATGAAAAAAAAAAAAAACATGGGTTATAGTCCATCGTTTTTTGAAATTTTGAAAAAAAATGTTAACCTCGTTTTTCATCATTTTGGACCATGGGCTATAGCCCCTACCGTACGGCACACTATAGCACGCCGTTTTTCATCATTTTTGAGGATTTGAGAAAAATGAAAAAAAAAACAAAACATGGGTTATAGTCCATCGTTTTTTTTTTAAATTGAAAAAAAATGTTAACCTCGTTTTTCATCATTTTCGACCATGGGCTATAGCCCCTACCGTACGGCATACTATAGCACGCCGTTTTTCATCATTTTTGAGGATTTGAAAAAAATGAAAAAAAAAAAAAACATGGGTTATAGTCCATCGTTTTTTTAAATTTTGAAAAAAAATGTTAACCTCGTTTTTCATCATTTTGGACCATGGGCTATAGCCCCTACCGTACGGCACACTATAGCACGCCGTTTTTCATCATTTTTGAGGATTTGAAAAAAATGAAAAAAAAAAAAAACATGGGTTATAGCCCATCGTTTTTTTAAAAATTGAAAAAAAATGTTAACCTCGTTTTTCATCATTTTCGACCATGGGCTATAGCCCCTACCGTACGGCATACTATAGCACGCCGTTTTTCATCATTTTTGAGGATTTGAAAAAAACAAACAAACATGGGTTATAGTCCATCGTTTTTTTTAATTTTGAAAAAAAATGTTAACCTCGTTTTTCATCATTTTGGACCATGGGCTATAGCCCCTACCGTACGGCACACTATAGCACGCCGTTTTTCATCATTTTTGAGGATTTGAAAAAAATGAAAAAAAAACAAAACATGGGTTATAGTCCATCGTTTTTTTAAAAATTGAAAAAAAATGTTAACCTCGTTTTTCATCATTTTCGACCATGGGCTATAGCCCCTACCGTACGGCATACTATAGCACGCCGTTTTTCATCATTTTTGAGGATTTGAAAAAAATGAAAAAAAAAAAAAACATGGGTTATAGTCCATCGTTTTTTTAAAAATTGAAAAAAAATGTTAACCTCGTTTTTCATCATTTTCGACCATGGGCTATAGCCCCTACCGTACGGCATACTATAGCACGCCGTTTTTCATCATTTTTGAGGATTTGAAAAAAAAAACAAAAAAAACATGGGTTATAGTCCATCGTTTTTTGAAAAATTGAAAAAAAAATGTTAACCTCGTTTTTCATCATTTTCGACCATGGGCTATAGCCCCTACCGTACGGCATACTATAGCACGCCGTTTTTCATCATTTTTGAGGATTTGAAAAAAATGAAAAAAACAAACAAACATGGGTTATAGTCCATCGTTTTTTTTAATTTTGAAAAAAAATGTTAACCTCGTTTTTCATCATTTTGGACCATGGGCTATAGCCCCTACCGTACGGCACACTATAGCACGCCGTTTTTCATCATTTTTGAGGATTTGAAAAAAATGAAAAAAAAACAAAACATGGGTTATAGTCCATCGTTTTTTTTAAAATTGAAAAAAAATGTTAACCTCGTTTTTCATCATTTTCGACCATGGGCTATAGCCCCTACCGTACGGCATACTATAGCACGCCGTTTTTCATCATTTTTGAGGATTTGAAAAAAATGAAAAAAAAAAAAAACATGGGTTATAGTCCATCGTTTTTTTAAAAATTGAAAAAAAATGTTAACCTCGTTTTTCATCATTTTCGACCATGGGCTATAGCCCCTACCGTACGGCATACTATAGCACGCCGTTTTTCATCATTTTTGAGGATTTGAAAAAAAAAAAAAAAAAAACATGGGTTATAGTCCATCGTTTTTTGAAAAATTGAAAAAAAAATGTTAACCTCGTTTTTCATCATTTTCGACCATGGGCTATAGCCCCTACCGTACGGCATACTATATATAGCACGCCGTTTTTCATCATTTTTGAGGATAAACAAAACAAACAAAAAAAACATGGGTTATAGCCCATCGTTTTTTGAATTTTTGAAAAAAAATGTAATCCTCGTTTTTCATCATTTTTGACCATCTCACTGAGCAATAGCCGTTTATTAGACGTGCGTCTAAAAATGGGATAAAAAACACCTAAAAATAGACGTCTAAAAAACGTCTAAAAATAGACGTCTAAAACACGTCTATTTTTAGACGTGTTTTAGACGTCTATTTTTAGACGTTTTTTATCCCATTTTTAGACGCTCGTCTAATAGCCCATATCGTACCGCATTGTAGCATGCCGTTTTTCATCATTTTTGAGGATTTGAAAAAAAAAGGAAAAAAAAAAAAAACATGGGATCAAAAACACCTAAAAATAGACGTCTAAAAAACGTCTAAAAATAGACGTCTAAAAAACGTCTATTTTTAGACGTGTTTTAGACGTCTATTTTTAGACGTTTTTTATCCCATTTTTAGACGCTCGTCTAATAGCCCATATCGTACGGCATTGTAGCATGCCGTTTTTCATCAATTTTGAGGATTTGAAAAAAATGAAAAAAAAAAAAAAAACATGGGTTATATATAGCCCATCGTTTTTTGAATTTTTGAAAAAAAATGTAATCCTCGTTTTTCATAATTTTTGACCATCTCACTGAGCAATAGCCGTTTATTAGACGTGCGTCTAAAAATGGGATAAAAAACACCTAAAAATAGACGTCTAAAAAACGTCTAAAAATAGACGTCTAAAACACGTCTATTTTTAGACGTGTTTTAGACGTCTATTTTTAGACGTTTTTTATCCCATTTTTAGACGCTCGTCTAATAGCCCATATCGTACCGCATTGTAGCATGCCGTTTTTCATCATTTTTGAGGATTTGAAAAAAAAAAAAAAAAAAAAAAAACATGGGATCAAAAACACCTAAAAATAGACGTCTAAAAAACGTCTAAAAATAGACGTCTAAAAAACGTCTATTTTTAGACGTGTTTTAGACGTCTATTTTTAGACGTTTTTTATCCCATTTTTAGACGCTCGTCTAATAGCCCATATCGTACGGCATTGTAGCATGCCGTTTTTCATCAATTTTGAGGATTTGAAAAAAAAAAAAAAAAAAACGATGGGTTATAGCCCATTGTTTTTTTGAATTTTTGAAAAAAAAATTATCCTCTTTTTCCATCATTTTGGACCATGGGCTATAGCCCATATCGTACGGCATAATATAGCACGCCGTTTTTCATCATTTTTGCGGATTTGAAAAAAAATGAAAAAAAAAAAAAAAAACATGGGTTTTTGAATTTTTGAATTTTTTTTAAACCTCGTTTTTCATCATTTTCGAACATGGGCTATAGCCCATACCGTACGGCATACTATAGCACGCCATTTTTCATCATTTTTGAGGATTTGAAATAAATGGAAAAAAAAACGAAAAAAACATGGGTTATAGCCCATCGTTTTTTTTTAAATTGAAAAAATATGTCAACCTCGTTTTTCATCATTTTCGACCATGGGCTATAGCCCCTACAGTACGGCATACTATAGCACGCCGTTTTTCATCATTTTTGAGGATTTAAAAAAAATGAAAAAAAAAACAAAACATGGGTTATAGTCCATTGTTTTTTTAAATTTTGAAAAAAAATGTTAACCTCGTTTTTCATCATTTTCGACAATGGGCTATAGCCCCTATCGTACGGCATACTATAGCACGCCATTTTTCATCATTTTTGAGGATTTGAAAAAAATGAAAAAAAAAAAAAACATGGGTTATAGTCCATCGTTTTTTGAAATTTTGAAAAAAAATGTTAACCTCGTTTTTCATCATTTTGGACCATGGGCTATAGCCCCTACCGTACGGCATACTATAGCACGCCGTTTTTCATCATTTTTGAGGATTTGAAAAAAATGAAAAAAAAAAAAAACATGGGTTATAGTCCATCGTTTTTTGAAATTTTGAAAAAAAATGTTAACCTCGTTTTTCATCATTTTGGACCATGGGCTATAGCCCCTACCGTATGGCACACTATAGCACGCCGTTTTTCATCATTTTTGAGGATTTGAGAAAAATGAAAAAAAAAAAAAACATGGGTTATAGTCCATCGTTTTTTTTTAAATTGAAAAAAAATGTTAACCTCGTTTTTCATCATTTTCGACCATGGGCTATAGCCCCTACCGTACGGCATACTATAGCACGCCGTTTTTCATCATTTTTGAGGATTTGAAAAAAATGAAAAAAAAAAAAAAACATGGGTTATAGTCCATCGTTTTTTTAAATTTTGAAAAAAAATGTTAACCTCGTTTTTCATCATTTTGGACCATGGGCTATAGCCCCTACCGTACGGCACACTATAGCACGCCGTTTTTCATCATTTTTGAGGATTTGAAAAAAATGAAAAAAAAAAAAAACATGGGTTATAGTCCATAGTTTTTTTAAAAATTGAAAAAAAATGTTAACCTCGTTTTTCATCATTTTCGACCATGGGCTATAGCCCCTACCGTACGGCATACTATAGCACGCCGTTTTTCATCATTTTTGAGGATTTGAAAAAAATGAACAAAAAAAAAAACATGGGTTATAGTCCATCGTTTTTTGAAATTTTGAAAAAAAAATGTTAACCTCGTTTTTCATCATTTTGGACCATGGGCTATAGCCCCTACCGTACGGCATACTATAGCACGCCGTTTTTCATCATTTTTGAGGATTTGAAAAAAATGAAAAAAAAAAAAAACATGGGTTATAGTCCATCGTTTTTTTGAATTTTTGAAAAAAAAATTATCCTCTTTTTCCATCATTTTGGACCATGGGCTATAGCCCATATCGTACGGCATAATATAGCACGCCGTTTTTCATCATTTTTGCGGATTTGAAAAAAAATGAAAAAAAAAAAAAAAAACATGGGTTTTTGAATTTTTGAATTTTTTTTAAACCTCGTTTTTCATCATTTTCGAACATGGGCTATAGCCCATACCGTACGGCATACTATAGCACGCCATTTTTCATCATTTTTGAGGATTTGAAATAAATGGAAAAAAAAACGAAAAAAACATGGGTTATAGCCCATCGTTTTTTTTTAAATTGAAAAAATATGTCAACCTCGTTTTTCATCATTTTCGACCATGGGCTATAGCCCCTACAGTACGGCATACTATAGCACGCCGTTTTTCATCATTTTTGAGGATTTAAAAAAAATGAAAAAAAAAACAAAACATGGGTTATAGTCCATTGTTTTTTAAAATTTTGAAAAAAAATGTTAACCTCGTTTTTCATCATTTTCGACAATGGGCTATAGCCCCTATCGTACGGCATACTATAGCACGCCATTTTTCATCATTTTTGAGGATTTGAAAAAAATGAAAAAAAAAAAAAACATGGGTTATAGTCCATCGTTTTTTGAAATTTTGAAAAAAAATGTTAACCTCGTTTTTCATCATTTTGGACCATGGGCTATAGCCCCTACCGTACGGCATACTATAGCACGCCGTTTTTCATCATTTTTGAGGATTTGAAAAAAATGAAAAAAAAAAAAAACATGGGTTATAGTCCATCGTTTTTTGAAATTTTGAAAAAAAATGTTAACCTCGTTTTTCATCATTTTGGACCATGGGCTATAGCCCCTACCGTATGGCACACTATAGCACGCCGTTTTTCATCATTTTTGAGGATTTGAGAAAAATGAAAAAAAAAAAAAACATGGGTTATAGTCCATCGTTTTTTTTTAAATTGAAAAAAAATGTTAACCTCGTTTTTCATCATTTTCGACCATGGGCTATAGCCCCTACCGTACGGCATACTATAGCACGCCGTTTTTCATCATTTTTGAGGATTTGAAAAAAATGAAAAAAAAAAAAAACATGGGTTATAGTCCATCGTTTTTTTAAATTTTGAAAAAAAATGTTAACCTCGTTTTTCATCATTTTGGACCATGGGCTATAGCCCCTACCGTACGGCACACTATAGCACGCCGTTTTTCATCATTTTTGAGGATTTGAAAAAAATGAAAAAAAAAAAAAACATGGGTTATAGTCCATAGTTTTTTAAAAAATTGAAAAAAAATGTTAACCTCGTTTTTCATCATTTTCGACCATGGGCTATAGCCCCTACCGTACGGCATACTATAGCACGCCGTTTTTCATCATTTTTGAGGATTTGAAAAAAATGAACAAAAAAAAAAACATGGGTTATAGTCCATCGTTTTTTGAAATTTTGAAAAAAAAATGTTAACCTCGTTTTTCATCATTTTGGACCATGGGCTATAGCCCCTACCGTACGGCATACTATAGCACGCCGTTTTTCATCATTTTTGAGGATTTGAAAAAAATGAAAAAAAAAAAAAACATGGGTTATAGTCCATCGTTTTTTTAAATTTTGAAAAAAAATGTTAACCTCGTTTTTCATCATTTTCGACCATGGGCTATAGCCCCTACCGTACGGCACACTATAGCACGCCGTTTTTCATCATTTTTGAGGATTTGAAAAAAAAAAAAAAAAAAAAAACATGGGTTATAGTCCATCGTTTTTTTTTAAATTGAAAAAAAATGTTAACCTCGTTTTTCATCATTTTCGACCATGGGCTATAGCCCCTACCGTACGGCATACTATAGCACGCCGTTTTTCATCATTTTTGAGGATTTGAAAAAAATGGAAAAAAAAAACAAACATGGGTTATAGTCCATCGATTTTTTAAATTTTGAAAAAAAAATGTTAACCTCGTTTTTCATCATTTTGGACCATGGGCTATAGCCCCTACCGTACGGCACACTATAGCACGCCGTTTTTCATCATTTTTGAGGATTTGAATAAAATGAAAAAAAAAAAAAACATGGGTTATAGTCCATCGTTTTTTTTTAAATTGAAAAAAAATGTTAACCTCGTTTTTCATCATTTTCGACCATGGGCTATAGCCCCTACCGTACGGCATACTATAGCACGCCGTTTTTCATCATTTTTGAGGATTTGAAAAAAATGAAAAAAAAAAAAAAACATGGGTTATAGTCCATCGTTTTTTAAAATTTTGAAAAAAAATGTTAACCTCGTTTTTCATCATTTTCGACAATGGGCTATAGCCCCTACCGTACGGCATACTATAGCACGCCGTTTTTCATCATTTTTGAGGATTTGAAAAAAACGAAAAAAAAAAAAAACATGGGTTATAGTCCATCGTTTTTTTAAAAATTGAAAAAAAATGTTAACCTCGTTTTTCATCATTTTCGACCATGGGCTATAGCCCCTACCGTACGGCATACTATAGCACGCCGTTTTTCATCATTTTTGAGGATTTGAAAAAAAAAACAAAAAAACATGGGTTATAGTCCATCGTTTTTTGAAAAATTGAAAAAAAAATGTTAACCTCGTTTTTCATCATTTTCGACCATGGGCTATAGCCCCTACCGTACGGCATACTATAGCACGCCGTTTTTCATCATTTTTGAGGATAAAAAAAAAAAAAAAAAAAAACATGGGTTATAGCCCATCGTTTTTTGAATTTTTGAAAAAAAATGTAATCCTCGTTTTTCATCATTTTTGACCATCTCACTGAGCAATAGCCGGCTATTAGACGTGCGTCTAAACATGGGATAAAAAACACCTAAAAATAGACGTCTAAAAAACGTCTAAAAATAGACGTCTAAAACACGTCTATTTTTAGACGTGTTTTAGACGTCTATTTTTAGACGTTTTTTATCCCATTTTTAGACGCTCGTCTAATAGCCCATATCGTACCGCATTGTAGCATGCCGTTTTTCATCATTTTTGAGGATTTGAAAAAAAAATGAAAAAAAAAAAAAACATGGGTTATATATAGCCCATCGTTTTTTGAATTTTTGAAAAAAAATGTAATCCTCGTTTTTCATCATTTTTGACCATCTCACTGAGCAATAGCCGTTTATTAGACGTGCGTCTAAAAATGGGATAAAAAACACCTAAAAATAGACGTCTAAAAAACGTCTAAAAATAGACGTCTAAAACACGTCTATTTTTAGACGTGTTTTAGACGTCTATTTTTAGACGTTTTTTATCCCATTTTTAGACGCTCGTCTAATAGCCCATATCGTACCGCATTGTAGCATGCCGTTTTTCATCATTTTTGAGGATTTGAAAAAAAAAGGAAAAAAAAAAAAAACATGGGATCAAAAACACCTAAAAATAGACGTCTAAAAAACGTCTAAAAATAGACGTCTAAAAAACGTCTATTTTTAGACGTGTTTTAGACGTCTATTTTTAGACGTTTTTTATCCCATTTTTAGACGCTCGTCTAATAGCCCATATCGTACGGCATTGTAGCATGCCGTTTTTCATCAATTTTGAGGATTTGAAAAAAATGAAAACAAAAAAAAAACATGGGTTATAGCCCATCGTTTTTTGAATTTTTGAATTTTTCTTATCCTCTTTTTTTCATCATTTTGGACCATGGGCTATAGCCCATATCGTACGGCATACTATAGCACGCCATTTTTCATCATTTTTGAGGATTTGAAAAAAATGAAAAAAACGATGGGTTATAGCCCATTGTTTTTTTGAATTTTTGAAAAAAAAATTATCCTCTTTTTCCATCATTTTGGACCATGGGCTATAGCCCATATCTTACGG
Source organism: Protomyctophum parallelum (assembly GCF_964188405.1). NCBI lineage: Eukaryota > Metazoa > Chordata > Actinopteri > Myctophiformes > Myctophidae > Protomyctophum > Protomyctophum parallelum. The sequence goes on along the minus strand of NC_139704.1, from coordinate 42,466,102 downwards.
CATAATATAGCACGCCGTTTTTCATCATTTTTGCGGATTTGAAAAAAAATGAAAAAAAAAAAAAAAAACATGGGTTATAGCCCATCGTTTTTTGAATTTTTGAATTTTTTTTAAACCTCGTTTTTCATCATTTTTGAACATGGGCTATAGCCCATACCGTACGGCATACTATAGCACGCCATTTTTCATCATTTTTGAGGATTTGAAATAAATGAAAAAAAAAACGAAAAAAACATGGGTTATAGCCCATCGTTTTTTGAATTTTTGAATTTTTTTTTATCCTCTTTTTTTCATCATTTTGGACCATGGGCTATAGCCCATTATGGTACGGCATACTATAGCACGCCATTTATCATCATTTTTGAGGATTTGAAAAAAATGAAAAAAACGATGGGTTATAGCCCATTGTTTTTTTGAATTTTTGAAAAAAAGATTATCCTCTTTTTTCATCATTTTGGACCATGGGCTATAGCCCATATCGTACGGCATACTATAGCACGCCATTTTTCATCATTTTTGAGGATTTGAAAAAAATGGAAAAAAAAAAAAACATGGGTTATAGCCCATCGTTTTTTGAATTTTTGAATTTTGTTTTAATCCTCGTTTTTCATCATTTTTTATCCCATTTTTAGACGCTCGTCTAATAGCCCATATCGTACGGCATTGTAGCATGCCGTTTTTCATAATTTTTGAGGATTTGAAAAAAATGAAAAAAAAAAAAAACATGGGTTATATAGCCCATCGTTTTTTGAATTTTTGAATTTCATTTTAATCCTTGTTTTTCATCATTTTTGACCATCTCACTGAGCAATAGCCGGCTATTAGACGTGCGTCTAAACATGGGATAAAAAACACCTAAAAATAGACGTCTAAAAAACGTCTAAAAATAGGCGTCTAAAACACGTCTATTTTTAGACGTGTTTTAGACGTCTATTTTTAGACGTTTTTTATCCCATTTTTAGACGCTCGTCTAATAGCCCATATCGTACGTTATTGTAGCATGCCGTTTTTCATAATTTTTGAGGATTTGAAAAAAAAAAAAAAAAAAAAAAACATGGGTTATAGCCCATCGTTTTTTGAATTTTTGAATTTTTTTTATCCTCTTTTTTTCATCATTTTGGACCATGGGCTATAGCCCATATGGTACGGCATACTATAGCACGCCATTTATCATCATTTTTGAGGATTTGAAAAAAAAAAAAAAACATGGGTTATAGCCCATCGTTTTTTTAATTTTTGAAAAAAAAATTAATCCTCGTTTTTCATCATTTTTGACCATCTCACTGAGCAATAGCCGTTTATTAGACGTGCGTCTAAAAATGGGATAAAAAACACCTAAAAATAGACGTCTAAAAAACGTCTAAAAATAGACGTCTAAAAATAGACGTCTATTTTTAGACGTGTTTTAGACGTCTATTTTTAGACGTTTTTTATCCCATTTTTAGACGCTCGTCTAATAGCCCATATCGTACCGCATTGTAGCATGCCGTTTTTCATCATTTTTGAGGATTTAAAAAAAAAAGAAAAAAAAAAAAAAACATGGGTTATAGCCCACCGTTTTTTGAATTTTTGAATTTTTTTTATCCTCTTTTTTTCATCATTTTGGACCATGGGCTATAGCCCATATCGTACGGCATACTATAGCACGCCATTTTTCATCATTTTTGAGGATTTGAAAAAAATGAAAAAAAACCCGAAAAAAACATGGGTTATAGCCCATCGTTTTTTGAATTTTTGAATTTTTTTTATCCTCTTTTTTTCATCATTTTGGACCATGGGCTATAGCCCATATGGTACGGCATACTATAGCACGCCATTTATCATCATTTTTGAGGATTTGAAAAAAATGAAAAAAACGATGGGTTATAGCCCATTGTTTTTTTGAATTTTTGAAAAAAAGATTATCCTATTTTTTCATCATTTTGGACCATGGGCTATAGCCCATATCGTACGGCATACTATAGCACGCCATTTTTCATCATTTTTGAGGATTTGAAAAAAATGAAAAAAAAAAAAAAACATGGGTTATAGCCCATCGTTTTTTGAATTTTTGAATTTTTTTTTAATCCTCGTTTTTCATCATTTTTGACCATCTCACTGAGCAATAGCCGGCTATTAGACGTGCGTCTAAACATGGGATAAAAAACACCTAAAAATAGACGTCTAAAAAACGTCTAAAAATAGGCGTCTAAAACACGTCTATTTTTAGACGTGTTTTAGACGTCTATTTTTAGACGTTTTTTATCCCATTTTTAGACGCTCGTCTAATAGCCCATATCGTACGGCATTGTAGCATGCCGTTTTTCATAATTTTTGAGGATTTGAAAAAAAAAAAAAAAAAAAAAAACATGGGTTATAGCCCATCGTTTTTTGAATTTTTGAATTTTTTTTATCCTCTTTTTTTCATCATTTTGGACCATGGGCTATAGCCCATATGGTACGGCATACTATAGCACGCCATTTATCATCATTTTTGAGGATTTGAAAAAAAAAAAAAAACATGGGTTATAGCCCATCGTTTTTTTAATTTTTGAAAAAAAAATTAATCCTCGTTTTTCATCATTTTTGACCATCTCACTGAGCAATAGCCGTTTATTAGACGTGCGTCTAAAAATGGGATAAAAAACACCTAAAAATAGACGTCTAAAAAACGTCTAAAAATAGACGTCTAAAAATAGACGTCTATTTTTAGACGTGTTTTAGACGTCTATTTTTAGACGTTTTTTATCCCATTTTTAGACGCTCGTCTAATAGCCCATATCGTACCGCATTGTAGCATGCCGTTTTTCATCATTTTTGAGGATTTGAAAAAAAAAGAAAAAAAAAAAAAAACATGGGTTATAGCCCATCGTTTTTTGAATTTTTGAATTTTTTTTATCCTCTTTTTTTCATCATTTTGGACCATGGGCTATAGCCCATATCGTACGGCATACTATAGCACGCCATTTTTCATCATTTTTGAGGATTTGAAAAAAATGAAAAAAAACCCGAAAAAAACATGGGTTATAGCCCATCGTTTTTTGAATTTTTGAATTTTTTTTATCCTCTTTTTTTCATCATTTTGGACCATGGGCTATAGCCCATATGGTACGGCATACTATAGCACGCCATTTATCATCATTTTTGAGGATTTGAAAAAAATGAAAAAAACGATGGGTTATAGCCCATTGTTTTTTTGAATTTTTGAAAAAAAGATTATCCTATTTTTTCATCATTTTGGACCATGGGCTATAGCCCATATCGTACGGCATACTATAGCACGCCATTTTTCATCATTTTTGAGGATTTGAAAAAAATGAAAAAAAAAAAAAAACATGGGTTATAGCCCATCGTTTTTTGAATTTTTGAATTTTTTTTTAATCCTCGTTTTTCATCATTTTTGACCATCTCACTGAGCAATAGCCGGCTATTAGACATGCGTCTAAAAATGGGATAAAAAACACCTAAAAATAGACGTCTAAAAAACGTCTAAAAATAGACGTCTAAAACACGTCTATTTTTAGACGTGTTTTAGACGTCTATTTTTAGACGTTTTTTATCCCATTTTTAGACGCTCGTCTAATAGCCCATATCGTACCGCATTGTAGCATGCCGTTTTTCATCATTTTTGAGGATTTGAAAAAAAAACAAAAAAAAAACTAAACATGGGTTATAGCCCATCGTTTTTTGTATTTTTGAAAAAAATATTATCCTCTTTTTTCATCATTTTGGACCATGGGTTATAGCCCATCGTTTTTTGAATTTTTGAATTTTGTTTTAATCCTCGTTTTTCATCATTTTTTATCCCATTTTTAGACGCTCGTCTAATAGCCCATATCGTACGGCATTGTAGCATGCCGTTTTTCATAATTTTTGAGGATTTGAAAAAAATGAAAAAAAAAAAAAACATGGGTTATATAGCCCATCGTTTTTTGAATTTTTGAATTTCATTTTAATCCTTGTTTTTCATCATTTTTGACCATCTCACTGAGCAATAGCCGGCTATTAGACGTGCGTCTAAACATGGGATAAAAAACACCTAAAAATAGACGTCTAAAAAACGTCTAAAAATAGACGTCTAAAACACGTCTATTTTTAGACGTGTTTTAGACGTCTATTTTTAGACGTTTTTTATCCCATTTTTAGACGCTCGTCTAATAGCCCATATCGTACGGCATTGTAGCATGCCGTTTTTCATAATTTTTGAGGATTTGAAAAAAATTAAAAAAAAAAAAAACATGGGTTATAGCCCATCGTTTTTTGAATTTTTGAATTTTTTTTATCCTCTTTTTTTCATCATTTTGGACCATGGGCTATAGCCCATATGGTACGGCATACTATAGCACGCCATTTATCATCATTTTTGAGGATTTGAAAAAAATGAAAAAAAACCCGAAAAAAACATGGGTTATAGCCCATCGTTTTTTGAATTTTTTAATTTTTTTTATCCTCTTTTTTTCATCATTTTGGACCATGGGCTATAGCCCATATGGTACGGCATACTATAGCACGCCATTTATCATCATTTTTGAGGATTTGAAAAAAATGAAAAAAACGATGGGTTATAGCCCATTGTTTTTTTGAATTTTTGAAAAAAAGATTATCCTCTTTTTTCATCATTTTGGACCATGGGCTATAGCCCATATCGTACGGCATACTATAGCACGCCATTTTTCATCATTTTTGAGGATTTGAAAAAAATGGAAAAAAAAAAAAAACATGGGTTATAGCCCATCGTTTTTTGAATTTTTGAATTTTTTTTTAATCCTCGTTTTTCATCATTTTTGACCATCTCACTGAGCAATAGCCGGCTATTAGACATGCGTCTAAAAATGGGATAAAAAACACCTAAAAATAGACGTCTAAAAAACGTCTAAAAATAGACGTCTAAAACACGTCTATTTTTAGACGTGTTTTAGACGTCTATTTTTAGACGTTTTTTATCCCATTTTTAGACGCTCGTCTAATAGCCCATATCGTACCGCATTGTAGCATGCCGTTTTTCATCATTTTTGAGGATTTGAAAAAAAAACAAAAAAAAAACTAAACATGGGTTATAGCCCATCGTTTTTTGTATTTTTGAAAAAAATATTATCCTCTTTTTTCATCATTTTGGACCATGGGCTATAGCCCATATCGTATGGCATACTATAGCACGCCATTTTTCATCATTTTTGAGGATTTGAAAAAAATGAAAAAATAATAAAACATGGGTTATAGCCCATCGTTTTTTGAATTTTTGAAAAAAAAATTAATCCTCGTTTTTCATCATTTTTGACCATCTCACTGAGCAATAGCCGGCTATTAGACGTGCGTCTAAAAATGGGATAAAAAACACCTAAAAATAGACGTCTAAAAAACGTCTAAAAATAGACGTCTAAAACACGTCTATTTTTAGACGTGTTTTAGACGTCTATTTTTAGACGTTTTTTATCCCATTTTTAGACGCTAGTCTAATAGCCCATATCGTACGGCATTGTAGCATGCCGTTTTTCATCAATTTTGAGGATTTGAAAAAAATGAAAAAATAATAAAACATGGGTTATAGCCCATCGTTTTTTGAATTTTTGAAAAAAAAATTAATCCTCGTTTTTCATCATTTTTGACCATCTCACTGAGCAATAGCCGGCTATTAGACGTGCGTCTAAAAATGGGATAAAAAACACCTAAAAATAGACGTCTAAAAAACGTCTAAAAATAGACGTCTAAAACACGTCTATTTTTAGACGTGTTTTAGACGTCTATTTTTAGACGTTTTTTATCCCATTTTTAGACGCTAGTCTAATAGCCCATATCGTACGGCATTGTAGCATGCCGTTTTTCATCAATTTTGAGGATTTGAAAAAAATGAAAAAAACGATGGGTTATAGCCCATTGTTTTTTTGAATTTTTGAAAAAAAAATTGTCCTCTTTTTTCATCATTTTGGACCATGGGCTATAGCCCATATCGTACGGCATACTATAGCACGCCATTTATCATCATTTTTGAGGATTTGAAAAAAAAAAAAAAAACATGGGTTATAGTCCATCGTTTTTTGAAATTTTGAAAAAAAATGTTAACCTCGTTTTTCATCATTTTCGACCATGGGCTATAGCCCCTACCGTACGGCATACTATAGCACGCCGTTTTTCATCATTTTTGAGGATTAAAAAAAAAAAAAAAAAAAAAACATGGGTTATAGTCCATCGTTTTTTGAAATTTTGAAAAAAAATGTTAACCTCGTTTTTCATCATTTTTGACCATGGGCTATAGACCCTACCGTACGGCATACTATAGCACGCCGTTTTTCATCATTTTTGAGGATTTGAAAAAAAAGAAGAAAAAAAAACATGGGTTATAGTCCATCGTTTTTTGAAATTTTGAAAAAAAATGTTATCCTCTTTTTTCATCATTTTGGACCATGGGCATCGTACGGCATACTATAGCACGCCATTTTTCATCATTTTTGAGGATTTGAAAAAAATGAAAAAAAAAAAAAAACATGGGTTATAGCCCATCGTTTTTTGAATTTTTGAATTTTTTTTTAATCCTCGTTTTTCATCATTTATGACCATCTCACTGAGCAATAGCCGGCTATTAGACGTGCGTCTAAAAATGGGATAAAAAACACCTAAAAATAGACGTCTAAAAAACGTCTAAAAATAGACGTCTAAAACACGTCTATTTTTAGACGTTTTTTATCCCATTTTTAGACGCTCGTCTAATAGCCCATATCGTACGGCATTGTAGCATGCCGTTTTTCATAATTTTTGAGGATTTAAAAAAAAAGACAAAAAAAAAAAAAAAAGACATGGGTTATAGCCCATCGTTTTTTGAATTTTTGAATTTTTTTTTAATCCTCGTTTTTCATCATTTTTGACCATCTCACTGAGCAATAGCCGGCTATTAGACGTGCGTCTAAAAATGGGATAAAAAACACCTAAAAATAGACGTCTAAAAAACGTCTAAAAATAGACGTCTAAAACACGTCTATTTTTAGACGTTTTTTATCCCATTTTTAGACGCTCGTCTAATAGCCCATATCGTACGGCATTGTAGCATGCCGTTTTTCATAATTTTTGAGGATTTAAAAAAAAAAAAAAAAAAAAAAGACATGGGTTATAGCCCATCGTTTTTTGAATTTTTGAATTTTTTTTTATCCTCTTTCTTCATCATTTTGGACCATGGGCTATAGCCCATATCGTACGGCATACTATAGCACGCCGTTTTTCATCATTTTTGAGGATTTGAAAAAAACAAAAACAAAAAAAAACATGGGTTATAGCCCATCGTTTTTTGAATTTTTGAAAAAAAAAGAAATCCTCGTTTTTCATCATTTTTGACCATCTCACTGAGCAATAGCCGGCTATTAGACATGCGTCTAAAAATGGGAAAAAAAACACCTAAATATAGACGGCTAAAAAACGTCTAAAAATAGACGTCTAAAACACGTCTATTTTTAGACGTGTTTTAGACGTCTATTTTTAGACGTTTTTTATCCCATTTTTAGACGCTCGTCTAATAGCCCATATCGTACGGCATTGTAGCATGCGTTTTTCATCATTTTTGAGGATTTGAAAAAAAAAAAAAAAAAAAAAAAACATGGGTTATAGCCCATCGTTTTTTGAATTTTTGAATTTTTTTTAAACCTCGTTTTTCATCATTTTTGAACATGGGCTATAGCCCATACCGTACGGCATACTATACCACGCCATTTTTCATCATTTTTAAAGATTTGAAAAAAATGAAAAAAACGATGGGTTATAGCCCATTGTTTTTTTGAATTTTTGAAAAATGTTTATCCTCTTTTTTCATCATTTTGGACCATGGGCTATAGCCCATATCGTCCGGCATAATATAGCACGCCGTTTTTCATCATTTTTGAGGATTTAAAAAAAATGGGAAAAAAACGAAAAAAACATGGGTTATAGCCCATAGTTTTTTGAATTTTTGATTTTTTTTTTAATCCTCGTTTTTCATCATTTTTGACCATCTCACTGAGCAATAGCCGGCTATTACTACTACACCTAAAAATAGACGTCTAAAAAACGTCTAAAAATAGACGTCTAAAACACGTCTATTTTTTGACGTTTTTTATCCCATTTTTAGACGCTCGTCTAATAGCCCATATCGTACGGCATTGTAGCATGCCGTTTTTCATCATTTTTGAGGATTTGAAAAAAATGAAAAAAATAAAAAAAACATGGGTTATAGCCCACCGTTTTTTTAATTTTTGAAAAAAAAATTATCCTCTTTTTTCATCATTTTGGACCATGGGCTAAAGCCCATATCGTACGGCATACTATAGCACGCCATTTTTCAGGATTTTTGAGGATTTGAAAAAAAATGAAAAAAACGATGGGATATAGCCCATTGTTTTTTTGAATTTTTGAAAAAAACATTATCCTCGTTTTTCATCATTTTTGACCATCTCACTGAGCAATAGCCAACTATCTCTATCGCTCTCTCTCTCTATCGCTCTCTATCGCTCTATCTCTCTATCGCTCTCTCTCTATCGCTCTCTATCGCTCTCTCTCTCTATCGCTCTCTATCGCTCTCTATCGCTCTCTCTCTATCGCTCTCTATCGCTCTCTCTCTCTATCGCTCTCTCTCTATCGCTCTCTATCGCTCTCTCTCTATCGCTCTCTATCGCTCTCTCTCTATCGCTCTCTATCGCTCTCTCTCTCTATCGCTCTCTCTCTCTATCGCTCTCTCTCTCTATCGCTCTCTCTCTCTATCGCTCTCTCTCTATCGCTCTCTCTCTCTATCGCTCTCTATCGCTCTCTATCGCTCTCTCTCTATCGCTCTCTCTCTATCGCTCTCTATCGCTCTCTCTCTCTATCGCTCTCTCTCTCTCTCTATCTCTCTCTCTCTCTCTCTCTATCGCTCTCTCTCTCTATCGCTCTCTATCGCTCTCTCTCTATCGCTCTCTATCGCTCTCTCTCTCTATCGCTCTCTATCGCTCTCTCTCTATCGCTCTCTATCGCTCTCTCTATCGCTCTCTATCGCTCTCTCTCTCTATCGCTCTCTATCGCTCTCTCTCTATCGCTCTCTATCGCTCTCTCTTTATATCGCTCTCTCTCTCTATCGCTCTCTATCGCTCTCTCTCTCTATCGCTCTCTCTATCGCTCTCTCTCTATCGCTCTCTCTCTCTATCGCTCTCTCTCTCTATCGCTCTCTCTCTATCGCTCTCTATCGCTCTCTCTCTCTATCGCTCTCTCTCTCTATCGCTCTCTCTCTCTATCGCTCTCTCTCTCTATCGCTCTCTGTCTATCGCTCTCTATCGCTCTCTATCGCTCTCTCTCTATCGCTCTCTATCGCTCTCTCTCTATCGCTCTCTATCGCTCTCTCTCTCTATCGCTCTCTCTCTCTATCGCTCTCTCTCTCTATCGCTCTCTCTCTATCGCTCTCTCTCTCTATCGCTCTCTCTCTATCGATCTCTCTCTATCGCTCTCTCTCTATCGCTCTCTCTCTCTATCGCTCTCTCTCTCTATCGCTCTCTCTCTCTATCGCTCTCTATCGCTCTCTCTCTCTATCGCTCTCTATCGCTCTCTATCGCTCTCTCTCTATCGCTCTCTATCGCTCTCTATCGCTCTCTCTCTATCGCTCTCTATCGCTCTCTCTCTCTATCGCTCTCTCTCTCTATCGCTCTCTATCGCTCTCTCTCTATAGCTCTCTCTCTATCGCTCTCTCTCTCTATCGCTCTCTCTCTCTATCGCTCTCTCTCTCTATCGCTCTCTATCGCTCTCTCTCTCTATCGCTCTCTCTCTCTATCGCTCTCTCTCTATCGATCTCTCTCTCTATCGCTCTCTATCGCTCTCTATCGCTCTCTCTCTATCGCTCTCTATCGCTCTCTCTCTCTATCGCTCTCTCTCTATCGCTCTCTCTCTCTATCGCTCTCTATCGCTCTCTCTCTCTATCGCTCTCTCTCTCTATCGCTCTCTCTCTCTATCGCTCTCTCTCTATCGCTCTCTCTCTCTATCGCTCTCTCTCTATCGTTCTCTCTCGATCGCTCTCTCTCTCTATCGCTCTCTCTCTCTATCGCTCTCTCTCTCTATCGCTCTCTCTCTCTATCGCTCTCTATCGCTCTCTCTCTATCGCTCTCTATCGCTCTCTCTCTATCGCTCTCTATCGCTCTCTATCGCTCTCTCTCTATCGCTCTCTATCGCTCTCTCTCTCTATCGCTCTCTCTCTCTATCGCTCTCTCTGTCGCTCTCTATCGCTCTCTCTCTATCGCTCTCTATCGCTCTCTCTCTATCGCTCTCTCTCTCTATCGCACTCTCTCTATCGCTCTCTCTCTCTATCGCTCTCTCTCTCTATCGCTCTCTCTCTATCGCTCTCTATCGCTCTCTCTCTCTATCGCTCTCTATCGCTCTCTCTCTATCGCTCTCTATCGCTCTCTCTCTATCGCTCTCTATCGCTCTCTCTATCGCTCTCTATCGCTCTCTCTCTCTATCGCTCTCTATCGCTCTCTCTCTCTATCGCTCTCTCTCTCTATCGCTCTCTCTCTATCGCTCTCTCTCTCTATCGCTCTCTCTCTCTATCGCTCTCTCTCTCTATCGCTCTCTATCGCTCTCTCTCTCTATCGCTCTCTCTCTCTATCGCTCTCTATCGCTCTCTCTCTATCGCTCTCTCTCTCTATCGCTCTCTCTCTCTATCGCTCTCTATCGCTCTCTCTCTATCGCTCTCTATCGCTCTCTCTGTCTATCGCTCTCTCTCTATCGCTCTCTCTCTCTATCGCTCTCTCTCTATCGCTCTCTATCGCTCTCTCTCTCTATCGCTCTCTCTCTATCGCTCTCTCTCTCTATCGCTCTCTCTCTATCGCTCTATCGCTCTCTCTCTATCGCTCTCTATCGCTCTCTCTCTCTATCGCTCTCTCTCTATCGCTCTCTATCGCTCTCTCTCTCTATCGCTCTCTCTCTCTATCGCTCTCTATCGCTCTCTCTCTCTATCGCTCTCTCTCTATCGCTCTCTCTCTCTATCGCTCTCTCTCTCTATCGCTCTCTCTCTCTATCGCTCTCTCTCTCTATCGCTCTCTCTCTCTATCGCTCTCTCTCTCTCTATCGCTCTCTCTCTATCGCTCTCTCTCTCTATCGCTCTCTCTCTCTATCGCTCTATCGCTCTCTCTCTCTATCGCTCTCTCTCTCTATCGCTCTCTCTCTCTATCGCTCTCTATCGCTCTCTCTCTCTATCGCTCTCTATCGCTCTCTATCGCTCTCTCTCTATCGCTCTCTATCGCTCTCTATCGCTCTCTCTCTATCGCTCTCTATCGCTCTCTCTCTCTATCGCTCTCTCTCTCTATCGCTCTCTATCGCTCTCTCTCTATAGCTCTCTCTCTATCGCTCTCTCTCTCTATCGCTCTCTCTCTCTATCGCTCTCTCTCTCTATCGCTCTCTATCGCTCTCTCTCTCTATCGCTCTCTCTCTCTATCGCTCTCTCTCTATCGATCTCTCTCTCTATCGCTCTCTATCGCTCTCTATCGCTCTCTCTCTATCGCTCTCTATCGCTCTCTCTCTCTATCGCTCTCTCTCTATCGCTCTCTCTCTCTATCGCTCTCTATCGCTCTCTCTCTCTATCGCTCTCTCTCTCTATCGCTCTCTCTCTCTATCGCTCTCTCTCTATCGCTCTCTCTCTCTATCGCTCTCTCTCTATCGTTCTCTCTCGATCGCTCTCTCTCTCTATCGCTCTCTCTCTCTATCGCTCTCTCTCTCTATCGCTCTCTCTCTCTATCGCTCTCTATCGCTCTCTCTCTATCGCTCTCTATCGCTCTCTCTCTATCGCTCTCTATCGCTCTCTATCGCTCTCTCTCTATCGCTCTCTATCGCTCTCTCTCTCTATCGCTCTCTCTCTCTATCGCTCTCTCTGTCGCTCTCTATCGCTCTCTCTCTATCGCTCTCTATCGCTCTCTCTCTATCGCTCTCTCTCTCTATCGCACTCTCTCTATCGCTCTCTCTCTCTATCGCTCTCTCTCTCTATCGCTCTCTCTCTATCGCTCTCTATCGCTCTCTCTCTCTATTGCTCTCTATCGCTCTCTCTCTATCGCTCTCTATCGCTCTCTCTCTATCGCTCTCTATCGCTCTCTCTATCGCTCTCTATCGCTCTCTCTCTCTATCGCTCTCTATCGCTCTCTCTCTCTATCGCTCTCTCTCTCTATCGCTCTCTCTCTATCGCTCTCTCTCTCTATCGCTCTCTCTCTCTATCGCTCTCTCTCTCTATCGCTCTCTATCGCTCTCTCTCTCTATCGCTCTCTCTCTCTATCGCTCTCTATCGCTCTCTCTCTATCGCTCTCTCTCTCTATCGCTCTCTCTCTCTATCGCTCTCTATCGCTCTCTCTCTATCGCTCTCTATCGCTCTCTCTGTCTATCGCTCTCTCTCTATCGCTCTCTCTCTCTATCGCTCTCTCTCTATCGCTCTCTATCGCTCTCTCTCTCTATCGCTCTCTCTCTATCGCTCTCTCTCTCTATCGCTCTCTCTCTATCGCTCTATCGCTCTCTCTCTATCGCTCTCTATCGCTCTCTCTCTCTATCGCTCTCTCTCTATCGCTCTCTATCGCTCTCTCTCTCTATCGCTCTCTCTCTCTATCGCTCTCTATCGCTCTCTCTCTCTATCGCTCTCTCTCTATCGCTCTCTCTCTCTATCGCTCTCTCTCTCTATCGCTCTCTCTCTCTATCGCTCTCTCTCTCTATCGCTCTCTCTCTCTATCGCTCTCTCTCTCTCTATCGCTCTCTCTCTATCGCTCTCTCTCTCTATCGCTCTCTCTCTCTATCGCTCTATCGCTCTCTCTCTCTATCGCTCTCTCTCTCTATCGCTCTCTCTCTATCGCTCTCTATCGCTCTCTCTCTCTATCGCTCTCTATCGCTCTCTCTCTATCGCTCTCTATCGCTCTCTCTATCGCTCTCTATCGCTCTCTCTCTCTATCGCTCTCTATCGCTCTCTCTCTCTATCGCTCTCTCTCTATCGCTCTCTCTCTATCGCTCTCTATCGCTCTCTCTCTCTATCGCTCTCTCTCTATCGCTCTCTATCGCTCTCTCTCTCTATCGCTCTCTCTCTCTATCGCTCTCTCTCTATCGCTCTCTCTCTCTATCGCTCTCTCTCTCTATCGCTCTCTCTCTCTATCGCTCTCTCTCTCTATCGCTCTCTATCGCTCTCTCTCTCTATCGCTCTCTCTCTCTATCGCTCTCTCTCTCTATCGCTCTCTATCGCTCTCTCTCTCTATCGCTCTCTCTCTCTCTATCGCTCTCTCTCTCTATCGCTCTATCGCTCTCTCTCTCTATCGCTCTCTCTCTATCGCTCTCTCTCTATCGCTCTCTATCGCTCTCTCTCTCTATCGTTCTCTCTCTCTATCGCTCTCTCTCTCTATCGCTCTCTCTCTATCGCTCTCTCTCTCTATCGCTCTCTCTCTCTATCGCTCTCTCTCTATCGCTCTCTCTCTATCGCTCTCTCTCTATCGCTCTCTCTCTCTATCGCTCTCTCTCTCTATCGCTCTCTCTCTCTATCGCTCAATCGCTCTCTCTCTATCACTCTCTATCGCTCTCTCTCTCTATCGCTCTCTCTCTATCGCTATCTATCGCTCTCTCTCTCTATCGCTCTCTCTCTCTATCGCTCTCTATTGCTCTCTCTCTATCGCTCTCTCTCTATCGCTCTCTCTCTCTATCGCTCTCTCTCTCTATCGCTCTCTCTCTCTATCAGCTCTCTCTCTCTATCGCTCTCTCTCTCTATCGCTCTCTCTCTCTATCGCTCTCTCTCTATCGCTCTCTCTCTCTATCGCTCTCTATCGCTCTCTCTCTCTATCACTCTCTCTCTCTATCGCTCTCTATCGCTCTCTCTCTCTATCGCTCTCTATCGCTCTCTCTCTCTCTCTATCGCTCTCTCTCTCTATCGCTCTCTATCGCTCTCTCTCTCTCTCAATCGCTCTCTCTCTATCGCTCTCTCTCTCTCTCTATCGCTCTCTATCGCTCTCTCTCTCTATCGCTCTCTCTCTCTATCGCTCTCTCTCTCTCTCTATCGCTCTCTATCGCTCTCTCTCTCTATCGCTCTCTATCGCTCTCTCTCTCTATCGCTCTCTCTCTCTATCGCTCTCTATCGCTCTATCGCTCTCTCTCTCTATCGCTCTCTATCGCTCTCTCTCTCTATCGCTCTCTATCGCTCTCTTTCTCTCTCTTTCTCTCTCTATCGCTCTCTATCGCTCTCTCTCTATCGCTCTCTATCGCTCTCTCTCTCTATCGCTCTCTCTCTCTATCGCTCTCTCTCTCTATCGCTCTCTCTCTATCGCTCTCTCTCTCTATCGCTCTCTATCGCTCTCTCTCTCTATCGCTCTCTCTCTATCGCTCTCTCTCTCTATCGCTCTCTATCGCTCTCTCTCTATCGCTCTCTCTCTCTATCGCTCTCTATCGCTCTCTCTCTATCGCTCTCTATCGCTCTCTCTCTCTATCGCTCTCTCTCTCTATCGCTCTCTCTCTCTATCGCTCTCTCTCTCTATCGCTCTCTCTCTCTATCGCTCTCTCTCTCAATCGCTCTCTCTCTCTATCGCTCTCTATCGCTGTCTCTCTATCGCTCTCTATCGCTCTCTCTCTCTATCGCTCTCTATCGCTCTCTTTCTCTCTCTTTCTCTCTCTATCGCTCTCTATCGCTCTCTCTCTATCGCTCTCTATCGCTCTCTCTCTCTATCGCTCTCTCTCTCTATCGCTCTCTCTCTCTATCGCTCTCTCTCTATCGCTCTCTCTCTCTATCGCTCTCTATCGCTCTCTCTCTCTATCGCTCTCTCTCTATCGCTCTCTCTCTCTATCGCTCTCTATCGCTCTCTCTCTATCGCTCTCTCTCTCTATCGCTCTCTATCGCTCTCTCTCTATCGCTCTCTATCGCTCTCTCTCTCTATCGCTCTCTCTCTCTATCGCTCTCTCTCTCTATCGCTCTCTCTCTCTATCGCTCTCTCTCTCTATCGCTCTCTCTCTCAATCGCTCTCTCTCTCTATCGCTCTCTATCGCTGTCTCTCTATCGCTCTCTATCGCTCTCTCTCTCTATCGCTCTCTCTCTATCGCTCTCTCTCTCTATCGCTCTCTCTCTCTATCGCTCTCTCTCTATCGCTCTCTCTCTCTATCGCTCTCTATCGCTCTCTCTCTCTATCGCTCTCTCTCTCTATCGCTCTCTCTCTCTATCGCTCTCTCTCTATCGCTCTCTATCGTTCTCTCTCTCTATCGCTCTCTCTCTCTATCGCTCTCTCTCTATCGCTCTCTATCGCTCTCTCTCTATCGCTCTCTATCGCTCTCTCTCTCTATCGCTCTCTCCTTCTATCGCTCTCTCTCTATCGCTCTCTCTCTCTATCGCTCTCTCTCTATCGCTCTCTCTCTATCGCTCTCTATCGCTCTCTCTCTATCGCTCTCTATCGCTCTCTCTCTATCGCTCTCTATCGCTCTCTCTCTCTCTATCGCTCTCTATCGCTCTCTCTCTATCGCTCTCTATCGCTCTCTCTCTCTATCGCTCTCTCTCTCTATCGCTCTCTATCGCTCTCTCTCTCTATCGCTCTCTCTCTCTATCGCTATCTCTCTATCGCTCTCTCTCTCTATCGCTCTCTCTCTCTATCGCTCTCTCTCTCTATCGCTCTCTATCGCTCTCTCTCTCTATCGCTCTCTCTCTCTATCGCTCTCTATCGCTCTCTCTCTCTATCGCTCTCTCTCTCTATCGCTCTCTCTCTCTATCGCTCTCTATCGCTCTCTCTCTATCGCTCTCTATCGCTCTCTATCGCTCTCTCTCTCTATCGCTCTCTCTCTCTATCGCTCTCTCTCTCTATCGCTCTCTATCGCTATCTCTCTATCACTCACTATCGCTCTCTCTCTCTATCGCTCTCTCTCTCTATCGCTCTCTATCGCTCTCTCTCTCTATTGCTCTCTCTCTCTATCGCTCTCTCTCTATCGCTCTCTCTCTCTATCGCTCTCTCTCTCTATCGCTTTCGCTCTATCGCTCTCTCTCTCTCTATCGCTCTCTCTCTATCGCTCTCTCTCTATCGCTCTCTATCGCTCTCTCTCTATCGCTCTCTATCGCTCTCTCTCTCTATCGCTCTCTCTCTATCGCTCTCTATCGCTCTCTCTCTCTATCGCTCTCTCTCTCTATCGCTCTCTCTCTGTATCGCTCTCTCTCTCTATCGCTCTCTCTCTCTATCGCTCTCTATCGCTCTCTCTCTATCGCTCTCTCTCTCTATCGCTCTCTCTCTATCGCTCTCTCTCTCTATCGCTCTCTATCGCTCTCTCTCTCTATCGCTCTCTCTCTCTATCGCTCTCTCTCTCTATCGCTCTCTCTCTATCGCTCTCTATCGTTCTCTCTCTCTATCGCTCTCTCTCTCTATCGCTCTCTATCGCTCTCTATCGCTCTCTCTCTATCGCTCTCTATCGCTCTCTCTCTATCGCTCTCTATCGCTCTCTCTCTCTATCGCTCTCTCCTTCTATCGCTCTCTCTCTATCGCTCTCTCTCTCTATCGCTCTCTCTCTATCGCTCTCTCTCTATCGCTCTCTATCGCTCTCTCTCTATCGCTCTCTATCGCTCTCTCTCTATCGCTCTCTATCGCTCTCTCTCTCTCTATCGCTCTCTATCGCTCTCTCTCTATCGCTCTCTATCGCTCTCTCTCTCTATCGCTCTCTCTCTCTATCGCTCTCTATCGCTCTCTCTCTCTATCGCTCTCTCTCTCTATCGCTATCTCTCTATCGCTCTCTCTCTCTATCGCTCTCTCTCTCTATCGCTCTCTCTCTCTATCGCTCTCTATCGCTCTCTCTCTCTATCGCTCTCTCTCTCTATCGCTCTCTATCGCTCTCTCTCTCTATCGCTCTCTCTCTCTATCGCTCTCTCTCTCTATCGCTCTCTATCGCTCTCTCTCTATCGCTCTCTATCGCTCTCTATCGCTCTCTCTCTCTATCGCTCTCTCTCTCTATCGCTCTCTCTCTCTATCGCTCTCTATCGCTATCTCTCTATCACTCACTATCGCTCTCTCTCTCTATCGCTCTCTCTCTCTATCGCTCTCTATCGCTCTCTCTCTCTATTG